>NW_020799095.1:138844729-138911635 GCF_003259725.1 Athene cunicularia | reverse complement strand
CAGGGAGAGGGGCAGAGAGAGAGAGAGCCCTTTCTTCTCCCCTTTGATTTATACCCACTTTCCTTGGGTCCGTCCCCTAGGTCAACCCACAGACCTACGTATCCCATGTACGGGGAGGGGTAAGGTGTTCCATGGGATGATGTCACTAGCATGATCATGACAGCCCTCGTTAGCATATTGAGGGGTGTCAACTTTAATATGCATTTCATGGATAATGAAGCAAAGTTCATTCACCGGACACATGGCCCTTGAAATCTGCCCCAGTGCCCCAGAGGAGAGCCGTCCTGTCTCCACAGGGCTCTCTCCCCCAGATACATTGGGCAGCGTTATCAGCTTTGGCCTCCACAGAAAGCACCCTGGGACTCATGGTTTTGTCTTGCAAGTGTTTGAGGCATTTCTTCAATCAGCCTCAACTTTTGCTTTCCCAGGCTGTTTGTCTTAGTTTGTCACAGGCCTGGTTGCTCAGCTCTCACATCATGACAACTCTGGAACCACAGGACGTGTCTGGTGACACCTTGGGAGAAGACGACCAGCTGAGGAGGTTCACTAACTAAGTAGTTGCAATACTAAAAGACAGCTCATACTCTCATGAGCTTTTTCTTCAGTCCTTCTCACATATTTTTTCAGGCCAAAGCAGACATGGACCATACACAAACAATGTGCAAATGCTTAGACTATGCTGGGAAAGACCACTGCCCAGAGAGATTTAGCACATCTGTTTACCATGATATTGAATTGCCATTTTGGTTTTCTTTCATCTCTGGTCACCTGAGATCTCAAAGCATGTGCAAAGGTGGATAAACACTGTTTGCTGATAAAGACCTGGCACAAGACTAGCGGGACAGAAGGGCAATAACCTGTTGAGTTTATGTGGTAATTGAACCTCCCATACAGGTAGGCATTTATTTAGCTCTTGAGAGTAAACCCTCCAGTGAAATTCAGAATCTCCCAGACTTAGGAATACTGAGCCTAAGGCATATTACCATCTTAATCCTAAGCTTCTGCAAGAAGTATTTCTGTATGAATTGGCCTTGTTACTCCAGATGATTATAGTGCCTTTACCAAAGAGCAAAACTGAGTTAGAGAAACCCATATAATTTAGAAAGAGGTGACTAGAAGCCAGTTCTGTGAAAGGAATGAGCTTTATGTGAAGATAGTAAATTTGGGTGTGACAGACATACTGAGGGAAAACTGCTTTAAAATAATACCTGTGCCTCAGAAGTTGTGGCTATCTGCCCATTCTTTCCTGCTCACACTAACTTATCCAGATGTATGTGTACCTCCTCACTTGGAAAATACTTTCTAACTCCCCTGCCTTTATGACTGACTGGCCTAAGTCCAAAGTCTCTGTAGTATCATATTTCTGTCTGCATGCTTTAGTGTTCACAGCTAAACTAATCATGGCAACTAGAGTCAGTTAAGTACCTTAGTGTCTGAATGGATGGAAGAACATTGCTGGCAATTAATTTCTTTGCTTTAACTAAAATCCATGTAAGTAGGTGGGGTCAATTCATCTTCACCTCTTACTATGAGGCTATGGACATTATCATGTATCTTATACAGAGTATTGGGTGGTGCTGATGATTTTTACACTTTTTTGGTCAAATTGTGTGCATAGCAGCTGGTACGTGATATTGGGTAAATGGGGAAGATGGCACCTACTGGACACAAGTGGCTGCTATCCAACAAATATGATTTTCCATTAAATATGGTAAGAGAAGCATCTTCTTTATGAATGTGGACCTTGCTTTAATGATGTTCTGTCTGCCTCACAACTGTACCTCTCAGGTGGTTCACTGGCATTACCCTTGAGATGTTTCAGAAGTTGAAGCAAGTCCGTGATGCAGAACATCACCTGCTATTGCAACTGTTAAACTTTCAGCATAGATAAAAGTTGCAATGCTTGCCCATAAACTTGTAGATTGAATTCAAAAGTTTGGATGACAGTACCAGGGAGATGACTTCTCTTCTTGAAACACAGTTGTTAATTTTTATAATACTTAACCAAAAATAAGGGGTCTTCTGCTTAATCCATTGAACTCCATAAGCACCTCCCAGCACAACAGTAAGTCTATAAAGGTCATTTGACTTCTCATACCAAACCTTTGACCCTCACTAGGCTCTGTGTCTGTTGCAGATGGATGTCATTCTTACTAATCACTGTTTAGGTCTCAATGTGTAGAGTGGTACAGTACATCTTCAAACACACTCACCTTCCCTTTACTATAACTCCTTGTTTTTACTTGATCCCACTCCTCTTTAAAAATAGAAAACATTTTTGGAGGGTAACAAATCAGGAAGCATATGTTTTGTTGCCAATTTTAATGTGAAGCTAGTGTGTGATTGTAAAGCAGCTAAATTAGGCCAAAATGTGGAAATAGAAACAAACAAGATAAAATAACTCCTGTCAGAGTGAGATGTGGACTAGCAGTGATCACTTTGAAAATATCGGTTTTACTTCCATGAAGGTGAAGGTGGCTCTGTTTCCACAACTGAAAAGTCAAGATGAAAGAGCCTGTCTATATTTACAGGGGTGGTGCTACATTTGTGCACAAAAAAATTACTTATTATGATAGAAATGACACTACAGCAAGCAAAACTAGGATAGGAATTGTATTGTTAAAGTGAAAAAGTCCAATTACAAAGAACACTTGGAATACCTGTAAAAAGACACATCTCTTCATTAAGGAATAAAAAAGACACATCTCTTCATTAGGGAAATCTTTCTTTTAGAGAAGCCTTCTCTTCAGAAGGTGGTGTTTTTTGGAGTCACTCTAACTATATAGTAAAAATAATTTATTGAAATGGATCACAGCATCTTATTTGTATCATAGCACATCACTGTATTGCTTGCTTGGGTCTTTGGAGCTTTTGACACATCAGCCTCGATATGCATAAGTTTATTGCTTCTTTTGTTATGTTAATGGTCATGAATTCCTAATTCCTTTGAACTAGAATTTTGAAAAGACTGAGTCGAACAAAGTGCTCTCAGTAAACATCTGTTAAAGGCGTGAGACAGAAGAAACTTTGCTGTCACCTCAGCCTTCTTTGTTCAGAGTAATCTAACTAGTCATCTCCTGTACTTGGAGCTATCTTGTCGGTTAGGTATTGTTTCTCTTCTGCTGAGCAAAATCAGACTGACTTTTGTGTTACTAACTCCCAGAAGAAGCCAGAACCTTTACACTTCTGAACCATTTCTCAAAGTATTATCATTTTGGGGTTTTATTTCACATTCTATGATGGATTCGGGATTTCCATTTCTTGTCTGTCTCAGTATACGGATTCTGCATCCCCTTTCCTACCTCCCTCCACATGACATGGACACCATTAGGATTTCTTTTCCATGCACAGCATATACAAGAGCTTTTCCTCCTCAGTGGCCTCTCCCCCAACTCCCCAGCCAGCATTTGCCTGGAGGAAAGCCAGCTGTGTCTGAAATCACTGAGAAAAGAACAGCAGTATCAAAAGACACTGCCAAATAATGCAGGAGGGAGCTGCAAGAGATGCTTGGAGGGAGCTGGAAGAGATGCTCTAAGATAATATTTCAAGTCAGCCCAAGCTTTCTGTCACATTTTCTTTTGGATAAGACTGCAAACCAGGTGAGGTTCAGTCAGATGTCAGGATACAGAACCATGCTTCTAAGGCTTTTTCCCTCTTCAGCTTTATACCATAATCTTCAGGTGGCCATTCTTGACCTGGTCAAGAAATGTCTTTGAGGTCGGTAGCCAGTGCTCTGCAGATTGCTTCAGAAGTGAGGCAGATGGCTGCACAGTCTTCTTTTCCACTCTTTTCTGATAAAACCATTAATGCTTTTCATGAGCAAGCTGTGGCAGTGTGTGAACCATTAACCTTAATCCATTTGACATTCTCCTTTCCATGTTTTAATTATATTTACAGCTTTCCAGGAGGTTCTTAGCCTTTCTCTTTTCATCATGGGCTTTTCTCAGCAGATCCCAGCTTCACTGCAGTTTCTCCTGCATGCACTTAGTAACATGTGCAATGTACCTTTCTTGCAGACACAAGATTTGGCTTGTAAGAAGTGATTTGAAAAATGGGAACATATTTTTATATTTGTATTTCCAGGGCACTTATCTACTAGTGATTTTCTGAGCCCTTCACATAAAAATACAATAAATCAGGTAAAAATAGAAAAAAAAAAAAATTGATGCTGAAGGCTGTCCAACAGAAAAGACTCTTACACTGTTTGCAGCTTGATGTTGATTCTCCCTCGGTTTCTGGAACCTGTTTCTTGCAATGTGGATGCACCTCATGAATGCTGTAGCCCAAAGTAGAGCCATGTATATTGCTATTTTCTCACATAGGCCCAGGGCTTGAGATAAAAGGCATCTGGTTTACAGTGTAGAAAAGTAGCTCGCAGCGCAGTTTTGAAAAGAAAAGATCATCAGCTCTGTGAAGCTGAAGGCCCTTGTCAGCGGGCAGTGATTCACAGCTACCAGAAGAGCTCTCTTCTGTTACTGCAGAGGCCAAAGGTCCCATTTGTGCTGACCAGTGGGGCAAACCTCTACTGTCATTCTGGTTCTCAAGGGTCAGAAACCAAAGCAGATCAATCTAACTTGCATTACTC
Source organism: Athene cunicularia (assembly GCF_003259725.1). NCBI lineage: Eukaryota > Metazoa > Chordata > Aves > Strigiformes > Strigidae > Athene > Athene cunicularia. Next base: position 138,907,050 of record NW_020799095.1, on the reverse strand, counting down.
CATGGCTGTAAAAAACTGAGTGCAGTTAATTGTGCCACCACAGACACCCTCAGTATTTCGTTATGTGTGGCTAACCCTCCAAAAATATTGGGTCCCCTGGAAACACAGAGCCTCATATGACAGCCTCACATGGTTGTCCTGGGTACCCAAAAACATCTCAAAAGATAGTAGATGCTTTTTTGCAGCTAAATGAATTAGGACAGGTTTTGTCTACCTTATAACGCTAAAGAAAATTGTTTAACCCCTGATAACAGAGATAGTCCTTAAACTAGACCAGAGCTGATGTGAGTTCAGTTTGCCTTCAGATCTCTCTTAAATATTTGAAGGTTTCTAGTTTTTTCCTTCTGGGATGCTAATACTAGTAGTGCCATGGTAGAAGCCATATCAAGTCATGACTGGGTTTCTCTGAGAGCATGGAAATTATAACTCAGGGCTTTCTTCCATCACTTCACAGGAACGTGGCTTACAGGGCTATGTCAGCAGAACCACAGATGACTGTATAAAGAAAGAGATTCATTGTCACCGTGTTATTTTGCACTGCTATACTTCCAGGTAGTATTTTTTTACCTTGCTCTCAACGTGGGACTCATTAAAGCATTCTGCTGAAGCAAATTCTGTTCTTTATCTTTTATAAAAACAGGGACAGACCATGGCTGTATGCCTACAACACATTATTTTCCTGCCCTCTCTGTAAATAAAGTGTCTCCTGTCCCTCATTACTGCAAAGTCGAAGCACCTCTCAGTCTTTCACATCATGTCAGTGAGGTAGGGAAGTAGAGCAACTGCCATTTAATGAGGAGGGACTAAAGTCCAGTGGGAAGAAAACTGAGAAAAGAGAGATCCAAACTAATTCCCAAACAAATTTCCAACTTTGTTTCTTACTCAGATGATGATCCTTTATTACTGATTAATGAAAGGTGCTGAAGTGATCAACAGCTGGATAAAATGGTAAATGGTCAGATCAAACTGCTGGCTTATGTAGTTTGCTATCATTGTGGGTCTAGGGAAGAGTGAAGACGTTTGTATAATGAGACTATAAGAACAAGACAAATACAAGATATGGGGAATAGCTTTCAACTGTTTTCAGCTCAGGGCTTTTCTGTACAAGAATGATTGTTACTTCCTCTCCCATTAACTTGTTGGGTGTTCAGTGAAAGCATGTGAAAAATCTCATGCACAAATTCCTTTGGCAAAAAAGAAGGCCTTATCAACTGGATCCTCTTTACCCACATGTTTGTCAGCTCCTTCAAAAGCCTGTCATAGAATTCTAAGACATGACTTATCTTTATAAAAGCTGTGCTGACTTCCAAAAATACATCATATGTATTCAGGCATCCCCTATTTCTATTTTTACTACAATTCTTACCAATTTGTCTCATAGCCATGTCAGTCTTAGACATCAATAACTCCCTCCATCTCCCCTACAGAAAAGGAAAACATTGCAGCTTTCCAGTTCCAAAGTGGTTTTCAGGGAGAAGTTAAAGTGTCACGGCTGACTATTCAACAAATTGGCTGAATAGCTTAGTATTCTCATTTTAAATTTGCAGATTCATCTTGACAGTATCTGAATGCCTTGCGCTGATGCCTTAAGTGATGTGATTAATATCCATCACGTGGTATTTCCTCTTGTCCCCTACTCTGGAAAGAACTGTGTGTCCTGGAATGTCTTATTTTGGTACAGCTTTATCAGTTTTGGGTTTGTTTGGCATTGTTTTCTTTGAAAAATGCACACGTTGCTCTGTATTTATTTTAAAGAAGGCAAGGTTAGAGAAACAGGGACCTTACGTCTTGAGGGAGCTCATTCCACAGTAGCAGGCAGACCAGTTCTGTCTCTTCCACAGCTAAGATTTGCCCTAGTTTTAGAGAAAAAAGTCTGATTTCTTGTGGTCAGTTCTATTATTTGAAGGGCTGTGTGAACCTCTGGGTACAGGCTGGGTGCCTTAAGCTAGATATACCACACTAGTGATGCAGAAGTAAATAACTGGGGTGGGTCACTGCTAGGCATGCAACATGTCCCAGCCAACTACAGAAGCCATGTGCAAGCCCTCGTTCAACAAGTTAGCACCGACAGGGAATGACTGCTCCACAGGCAAAGACGGGGGGACCCTCCCAGAGGGGCTGGGTTTCAGCTCCAAGCATCTTAGCCCTGACATGTCAGACTTCCTTTTCACATGGACTCCAAACATGGTTTCAGGCTCACAGAACATGGATTGGCTGAGAAATTAATGCTGAAGAGAAGTTCAGCAGAGGCAGCTTTCGCATTAATACTAATCTGCATTCTGGTGTGTCATGGGTTGCCTAAAGAATTGCATTCCTGGTTCAGGAGCCAGTCTCACATTCCTGCTAGCACTTTCTGTGCTGCTCTGAGCAGCCACCAAAAGGGTTGCTACAGAATGGCTTGAAGTCTTTTCGTTTTTCAGAGGTTGAGACTGATGCTTTCTAGCCCTGCTAGCTCGGGTGCCTCTGGTGTGGTTGTTTTAAATCCTCTCAGGCTGAAGCTGAGCAACAGAAAATGATAAAAAGCAATGAAGGACTCACTAGGAATTTGGTATGAAGGGAGGGCATCTAAGCTTGCTGGTGCACTCATAGATTTTTTTCAGGCATGCATCCAGTATTAGACTCAGACTCTTAATTTCCTTTAGGCTATGATTTCATGTGGCTCATTTTTTTCATAGGTACCCAAAGAGTTTAAAAATCTCATACAATCTGGAAACTTCCTAATGACCCCAGACAGCTCCATAAAACAAGCAAGCACTGGAAAAGTAATAGTAACCGTAATAGCTGCAGATTACTTCCTAGACCTTTAAGTCCTCCCTTCAGAGCACGCAGCCAGGCAGGGTTAGCTGGGTCATCCGCTGCAAAGGATGCACCCAGGTATCAGCTACATCAGAACCTTTTGCAAACTGCAGAGCTGACTCCAAGGTATTGCTCTTTACTCCCACCCGAGCCAGTTATAAGGGGGCTGTGCAGTTTAATACGAGATAAACCAGGTTTTAGTTCCTTCAGATCCCTGGAACAGTGCAGCCGCTATTGTGCTGCTGACAGCAGTCGCCCCTGCTCCTTGGCCCCGCTACAGCTTGGGTAGCTGCAATCTGCCTACTTACAGTCTCCCTGGAGTTCCTGTTGGCAGCATTATTCCTTTTCCACTTCTTGTCCTAATTTAGTTGGGTTATCTTGCTGTGCACTGTTAAATGCTACCACAATCCATATCAGAGGTGGCTACATGTCAGGTTTGGGTGAAGCGATCTCTCATTAGGGGAGCCTGATCTTCCAGGCTTCACTCCTGTGAATATTCCAGAGGCATGTAATTAGGCTTCCAGAGGTCCAACACTATTACCGGGCAATGCACTCAGAAGAATAACATCACCTGAGTGGCCTAGAGTTTTACATGCACATCTACACGATGTCCTTGCTGCAAATGTGAAGCCTTTGTTTAAATTTGCTGCTTCAAACCATTTTGAAAATAAACATGGTATTTTGGGAGAAAAAAAGTGAGAAACTGAAAGGATTTACCTTCCTTGCTCTGAAACCATTAAAAAGCTTGGGGCTTTGAATGCTCTTGTATACTGAACAATGGTATCTACAGCCTTTCAGCTCAGTTTGAGTTCAGTGGAATCCAGAATTAGAAATGCAGCCCACTGGGCCTGAGTGTAAATGGATTAAAGCCAGTGGAGCAGACTCTGCCATTCTTGAGAGTTTTCATAGAATCAGAGAATCACAGAATAGTGGAAGGAACCTTTAAAGGTTATCTAGTCCAACCCCCCTGCAATGAGAAAGACATCTTCAACTAGATCAGGGTGCTCCGAGCCCCGTCCAACCTAGCCTTGAAAGTTTCCAGGGATGGGGCATCTACCACCTCTCTGGGCAACATGTTCCAGTGTTTTACCACCCTCATTGTAAACAATTTCTTCCTTATATCTAGTCTAAATCTACCCTCTTTTAGTTTAAAACAATTACCCCTTGTCCCATTGCAACAGGCTCTGCTAAAAAGTCTGCCCCCTTCCTTCTTATAATCCCCCTTTAAGTATTGAAAGGCCTCAATAATGTCTCCCCGGAGCCTTCTCTTCTGCAGGCTGAACACCCCCAACTCTCTCAGCCTGTCCTCACAGGAGAGGTGCTCCATCCCTCTGATCACTTTTGTGGCCCTCCTCTGGACCCACCCCAACATGTCCATGTCCTTTCTGTGCTGGGGACCTCAGAGCTGGACACAGCACTCCAGGTGGGGTCTCACAAGAGCAGAGTAGAGGGGGAGACTCACCTTGCTCGACCTGCTGGTCATGTTTCTTATTATGCAGCCCAGGATATGGCATACACACAGGTCTACAGGCTATGAGGATGCTGATCAAGAACTCTGAGAAAATATTTTTTAAATAAATGCAAAATACTAATATATCTATTTTGCCGGTAGACATTAATTTTTCTTCCTTTGTGTGGACTCTGGGTTAAGCAACTCATCTGCAACACCTCCAGAGAGCAACTCCTCCCATCTGAAGACAAGATCTAAGATAGGGAGGATGAATTATCCCTAGGGCCACCTTTTGCTCTGCTCTGACTATAGAGGCAGCTTTTATTCCTAAGTAGGCAGGATGGAGTACAGTCACCCTGCCTAAGTAAATAATGGGAAATACATCTAAATTTTCTGCATGTTATATAAATTAGAACCTAGATTTTTCCTTCCTGAGCAACAAAACATATCAGCCATGAGTCCAAACCAACAGAAAATACATGCAATAGATATGCACATACTTAAAAATCCCACAACTTTAAGGTAAATTATACATGCATTTGTTTTCAGATGCAGTCAATATCTATACTAGTAGGACATTTTTAGCTTTTGATATACTGCTCTGATGATTGCCTATGTAGGGTGAAATGCATCCTTAAACACTGCACTGTCAAAGTAATATCCACAAATCATTCAGTGCCCATCACTGGCAGATAGTAAATATTTTATACCTTATTGAAAAATAATATTTCTTCTTCTCAAGTATTGCTCGTGTGTTCCCTTTGGGCAACTCTCAGAATAGCCTTCAGGGATTCATAAAAACTAATAGTTCCCTTTATGCTTTTAAATCTTTTGTCACATGGGCTTCCCAAAGCACTTCCATGGCAGAAATCCTAGTCACATAGTTTAAAAGATGAATAAACATTAAGGGTAACATAGGGAGAGTAAAACTTCCTTTCTCTATTCCAGCATGAAGATGTCACCTATGCTGTCTGCAGGAATGCCACTAGCATGGATGGTCTCTCTTCAGGGGTGTCATAGAGGAATGACCCTGATCTGGGAAGATGTTTCAAATCAATGTACAAAGGAAATGACTTGTGTGTCTGGGGAAAGCTACTAAGCTCAGTAGAAAGACTATGAAAGAAAGGTGTTTTGTTTGGTTTGGGTTTTTTAAATCCATGCTATCATTATTTCAAACATTCTGAACCGTCTTTTTATTGCTGTGTTTGTAGCTGGATTGAAATTACTAGATTTGCTGGTAATTATTGCTTTAGAAGTCAGACCTCACTTACATCATACTGACATAAGACTGACACTGAACAAGATTTCTGCAGTGACATTCAGGCCAGCCCATGGGCACCTCTGCCTTGCCTATTTTTGGGCTGCAGGTTAGCATGTCATTGCTCAGTTTGGCAATGCTTGCTGTAGCAAGCAATGTTTGTCTTGTCATTCCAAAATTAGACAGTAAATTGAATTCTGCCACTCTTCATGACCTGTGTGCTTATCAAGGCTGTTAAATATCTTGCTCTCACATTATCCACTCACCACCAGATCCCCAAAACTGAGCTGGGGATACCTTCTGGAGAGCAAACATTTGGTCTTGTCCACGGTCAGCCTGGCAAGACACTATGTGATTGTATGGTTACACTAAGGTTTTGGGATCTCTTCTTAACAAGTATCAGAGTTCTGCTCAAGTCCAAGCCTGAGATGACACCAGCTGGGAGGTGGCTCTCAGCCAGGCACTAGGTATGGATTCATGTGTCCCTGGCTCTGTGGGCAGCACACAAGCTGTGGGGATGCACGTGCCTTGGAAGGTACTAAATATACAGAAATTGGATAGGGTTCTGCAGGTGGAGAATATAAGATCACACTGCCCACAAATAAATCCTTCCCCCTATCTGTCACTGAAATGCTTTCCCTCCAGCCGTGGAGCAGGTTGATATTAAGTAAGCTGTCCTTGCTCTTTGTGGTCTGGGGAGGAGGGAGCAAGCCAAGCCATCCACATGCAAATAAAGCTTTTAGCTGCTACTCTTGATGATGCTGGCCCAGCTTCTATTTGCCATGCTTATGGCTTTGAGATGTGTCATTATGCCTCTGGAAGCTGAAGATTGTAAAGGGGAGAACAGAAATATAAAGGGGACTATAGTGAACTGGCAGATGAAGTGGCTAAGCCACCATCCACCATATTTGAGAAGTCATGGCAGTCCAGAGAAGATTCTGATGACTGGAAAGGGGAAACATAACCCCCACATTTGAAAAGGGAAACATAAGAGGAACTGGGGAACTACAAGCCAGTCAACCTCACCTCTGTGCCTGGCAAGATTATGGAGCAGATCCTCCTAGAAAGTTTACTAGGGCACACAGAAAATAAGAAGGTGATTAGTGACAGCCAGCATAGCATCACTAAGGGCAAATCATGCCCGACAAACCTGGTTGCCTTCTACAATGGGGTTACAGTGCTGGTGGATAAGGGAAGAGCAACTGACGTCATCTACCTGGACTTGTGCAAAGCATCTGACACTGCCCTGCACAACATCCTTGTCTGCAAATTGGAGACATGGATTTGATGGATGAACCACTCAGTGGATAAGGAATTGGCTGGATGGTCGCACTCAAAGAGTTGTGGTCAACAGCTCCATGCCCAAGTGGAGGGGGGTGACCAGTGGCGTTCCTCAGGGGTCGGTGTTGGGGCCAGTGCTGTTTAACATCTTTGCTGGTGACATGGACAGTGGGATTGAGTGCACCCTCAGCAAGTTTGCTGAGGACACCAAGCTGTGTGGTGCTGTTGACACGCTGGAGGGAAGGGATGTGCCATCCAGAGGGACCTGGACAGGCTGGAGAGGTGGGGCTGTGCAAACCTCATGGAGTTCAACCAGGCCAAGTGCAAGGTCCTGCACGTGGGTCAAGGCAATCCCAAACACAAATACAGGCTGGGCAGTGAGTGGATTGAGAGCAGCCCTGTGGAGAAGTATCTGGGAGTAGTAGTGGACAGAAAACTCTTTATGAGCCAACAGTGTCTGCTCACAGCCCAGAAAGCCAACCATTATCCTGGGCTGCATCCAGAACAGTGTAGCCAGCAGGTCAAATGGGATGATTGTCCCCCTCTACTCTGCTCTCATGAGACCCCACCTTCAGTGCTGTGTCCAGCTCTGGGGTCTCCAACATAAGAAGGATGTGGACCTACTCAAGTGGGTCCAGAGAAGGGCCTTGAAGACAATCATGGGGCTGTAAAACCTCCCTTTTGAGGACAGTCTGAGAGATTTGGGGTTGTTCAGCCTGCAGAAGAGAAGGCTCCGGGGAGACCTTATAGTGGCCTTCCTCTACTTTGAAGGGGGCTGCAGAAAAGCTGGGGAGGGACTCTTTATCAGAGAGTGTAGTGATAGTGTAAGAGGTAGCAGTTTTATACTGAAAGAGGGTAGATTTAGATTAGATACTAGGAAGAAATTGTTTACTGTGAGGGTGGTGAGACACTGGCACAGGTTGCCCAGAGAAGCTGTGGCTGCCCCCTCCCTGGCAGTGTTCAAGGCCAGGTTGGACGGGGCTTTGAGTAACTTGGTCTAGTGGAAGGTGTCCCTGACCATGGCAGGGGGTTGGAACTAGACAATCTTTAATTTCCTTCCAGGCCAAACCATTTTATGATTCCACGATTCTACGAATCTATGATTCTATGTAATAATAACAATAACAACAATAACAATAACAATAACAATAATAATAATAATAATAATAATAATAATAATAATAATGGTGTCTTTCAGAATGCTGTTTATGAAGGAGTCTAACATTCTGCCCTTGAGCTATTTGTCCAAATAAGATTTCCAGCATGTATTCTTCCATTTCAAACATCTAATGAAGTGTTGAGCCAGCAAGACAGGTGGGAAGTTTGAGTTTCTGCCTGCACAATGGCAGCAGTGCTTGTGCTGTGAAAATTTCTAACCTTTGAAAAGTATACTGTGTGCTCAGAGATCTTATGTTCCTTCTCTGATTTAGTTCAAACAAAGGTGAGAAAAAAATTCAATTCTAGCGTCATTCAGATAGCCAGTGATATTCAAATATTGGTATTTTAAACACATGATCTCAGGGTGTGTGGAAGGATAGCACAGTGGATCACTGCTTGGCTAATGAGGGGATGGGCACCGCATAAAAACTTGAAAAGAAGCATCAGCCCAGCTCTATAGATATTTCCAGACTATGTTGACACAGTATGTGCTGATACTTGCACTTGCCAGGTAAAGCCTGCTCTGGTCTGCTCTTACTGAAGGAATTTCATCATGCTCTGTGGGTTATTGCAGCTGAAAGGGAGGACAGGATCCAGCTCATTTTATTACACGCCTAATTGATGTTCAGTGGTGGATTTTGTGATTCATTTATCAGCCAATGCACAAACTGCATCAAAACATCAGACACATAAATTGGCACTTTTTGACCTGAGCTGCTAAACAAAGAAGTTTGTAAAGGTTTGTAATATCCATTTTGACCTCTCTGCCTTTGACAGTAAAAGCACATGTTCAGCGTGAGCCCAGTTTTTAAAATATAAGTGACCCCCTTGAGGATCTGTTCTAAAAAACTCAGGCTTCTCAATGATGGAAAGCAATGTTTTTCTCTTTAAGGGAAGGAGGGAGGCAGGTAAGGAGGAATGAGTACTCTGCTCCTTGGATATGGAAGGCACATGTAAATGCAAGATGCCATTTATCATTATTTGATATATAGCAAAATACAGTAATTTCATTTAGCAGCAGGTTTTAAGAAGATTAAACATGCTAGGGAAATTGTTTTAAAATAACAATGTAACAGGATATTGTAAATTATTTTGCAGTAGGCTGTCATGCCATGTCACCATAATTCTTCAGTATTTAATTAAAGCCCACAACAACTTAATATTCAGGTCCTGTCAAGAAAACTAATTGGATACAGGGACCAGCTGCTGGAGAAGTTTGGATGTCAACTTCAAATGGTAATGTGAGTGGTTCACACTGGCTTGTGGTACACATTGAAAACACTCGATCACCACGGACTTATGGAAATAGCTGGTTTTGTTTATAATGAAATCCTGGCATTTTAGCCAGAAAGATTAATCTTTAATGACAAGATATACTAATCCTATTTAATTAGAGACTGGATTTTTTAAAAACAATTCTCAGTTTAATGCTGTGTGATAGAAAGTTCTCTCCTGGGAAAGGTGATACCCACCAGTGTCCATGGTCTTTAGGCACCTCTGCTTCTGCATACCCAATAGGCCTTCAGTTTCTCCCCCTACCTCTGAGATCAAGCTCTTTTAAGGTAAGGATGGATATTTCAAATCACTAGTCTCCTTTTTAGCAGTGGGCTGAGTGATCGCTAGATCAGCCTACATGATTATGGGGGGGAGGCAGGGGGAGTTTGGGAACTGCAGTACCCATTGAAGGGGGCCCAGCCACACTGGCCGAGTTTCATGCTAAATAGTGAGTCCTGACATTAAATGCATTGCAATGAATCACACACCTATTCAAGGTGATATTTTATAATTCTGCAGTTTTAGAGCTGTGCATGTTTTTTAAAAAATAAGTTTTAAATTACAAGGGCTTTGTACAGCTCACAAGCACTAGATACTGCAAGGTATCTGTATTTCAGTGTTTATCAGAACACAGAACACTGTTTGCAAATTGCCCAGGAATAGAAAAAAAAGTTTTAAATTATGGAAACTGGCATAATAGGGATTTATAAATATTGTGTTAGCAGAGCAAGTAGGCTATGTAATTCTCCTACCTTTGCAGCATTATAAAATACCCACAAGAAAAGATACTTTCTTTTCTAGTAAATTGTTATGATTTTTTTCCATCACTGATTTATACTGTAGTGCTGAACTCCAACACTTCTGTTGCTAGCTAGCAATTAAGATGAAAGCACTGTCCTTTCTGAGAACAGCATTCATTCAGGTGATGTGGAGATCTGGCACAGTTTTGCTCTTTTACTTGGCAGTTGTTTGCAAAACAATAGAGAGGAACCATACTTGATTTTATTGCCTTAAAATAAAGAAAGAGGGAAATAGGGAAAGAAAAAGGGCTGGAAATATTTAGCTTACAAACAGATAAGAAATGAGTTTTGCAGGGAGCCAGTGTCATGCTGCATGGAAGCTAATAGAGCAAATTCTCTATGTTAGGCAAATTAGAGATAGTTGAATTAATCACAAATAAGTGACCAACACTGTGCTGCTTCTGCCTGGATTCTCCAGCTGATGCTGATATCTGGTAATGTTCTCATTGTTGTTGAAGCAGATCCTTCTATGACTTAATCCTGTGAGTACCTGAACTGCTTGCAGACACCGAGGACATCAAAACATCTCATGACACAGAGTGTGGAAATGAGTAGGGAGATGTGCTGAACCACAAGCAGGAGTCCCAGCCCTGGCACTTGCTCCCAGCTCCTCTGAGACAGTCAAGGACCCCAGTCCGGGCTCCTGGTGGTCTGGATCTGGCCCTAGGGTGCTCTGCATGACCTATTGAGCCTCATGCTCAAGTTTCTCCATGCTGGCCTCATGGCTCTTGTCCAGCATCTGGGAAATGCACCCACCAGCACAATGGAAGGGTTCAAGGGGAGCAGAAGCCACATGTCTTGCCTGGTTGAGAGCTCTTCATCAGACTTATTTAGAGAGCAATGCTCAGCAAGCTGCTGCGCCAAGTGAATGACACACTCAGTCCTGCTTATACAGCATTCTCTGCCTTGACAGCTCTTGGGCAGGGTCTCTCTGCAGCCCAGTGACATGACTGTCATGGGGAGGGAGAGCAGCTGCCCTTGTCCCCCGTGATGCAGAATGAGCATCCATGGGACTGGGCAATGAGTTTGCTCTGAGCTTTTATCAAATACCACATTCACTGGAGGAAGAACAACATCCTTCTAGGCTTTGGTTTGACATCAGGTGGTAAATACTTCATTCTTGTAAAGCTTGTTCTGCCATAGAGAACAGTGTTCCTCTGCGTTAGATTAGTGTACATCTTCCACATGCAACTTCTGCTAATTTAATGAATTATTTAGCAGTGCCGTGCTCACAGGCTCATGCCAACAATGTAATGGAATTCTGTACTGGCTACGGGAATAGCCAGATGTTCACAATTTTTCTCCCTCTTTCTGCACAGATTTTATGCAAATTGCAAGAAGAACAGCCCTGCCATCACCACCTTCTCCGTTAATAAATCCCACAATGGACTCCACGCCTGTACAACCCAAGCCACAAGGGACAAGCTGCCGGATGTGATCCTTAGTCTTTGTGAGTTAAAGATGCTCAGGGGTAGGAAGGTAAGGGCCACCGGCGCCATTTCTTCACTTGCCTGCTCCTGCTGGTGTAAATTGTGCGTAATTGCAGTTGGTGGATTTATACTGAAGTGTTGTCAGGGGGGAACTGGGCTCGGCAAACTCAGGAAGAATTAAATAAGCTACAAAGTTAAAGAGTGATCAGAAGGTGATGACAGAGGCACAGTAGGAAATCCATAGCTATTTTGCATGACAGTTTTACAGAAACTTTTTTCCTTTTATTTTTTTTTTCCTAGAGATTGTTTTTTCAGCGCTGGTGCAATTTTACAGAGTACCTACGGAGAAAAGAGCTGGCCTCACTCTCCCTGTTTCCACTATTCAGCCCCCTCCTCAGAGAATTTACTTGTGATTTACACTTGCAGAATTGAGAAGAGATTCAATCTGTGCTTATGCAGTTATACGGAACAGGGGAGAGAGGCCAGGAGAACTGAAGTTGGTGGATGTTGGGGCTGGGGCGTTTTGCACAGCTGTGCTCCCTGCCTGGCTGTTCAAACCACTCCAGAGTGAGACAAAGCGGATGCAGCCGCTCTGGAGTCAGAGCATCCAGGCTGCTTTTCAACTCATAATGACACCTCTGCTTTGCATAGTATTTAAATATGAGCTTTACTCCCAGCAACTTCATTGCATCGCTTAGGCTTAAGCATGTGCTTAAATGTTTTTCTGAAGTGGGTCCTTGGTTTGATAGCATTTCGTACATGAGGTTAAAGTTAATAAGCATCAGGCCCACACAGTGTGAGAATTACCCATTTCTAGAGATCTAGAAATGTCATTTATAATTCAAGTCTTTCAAGGGAAGGATAATTGTCCAATTTTGCACTGCTGCATGGAAGAACACAAAAGTGGGTTATGTGTCTGTGTGTTCTGCACTTTTTGGTTTTAAGTTGTTTTTCTTTATAAATTGCTCCAGGCTTTGGGGGGGATTGAAATCCACCTGATGCTGTAATATGCTGCCTATAAAGCCAAGTCTTGCACCCTGCCATAGCTGTGGGCTTTTGTGGAAGTATTGTGCTTGCTCCAGACTCCATCTGTGGTCCTGCTCACCCCGAGTGCCTATTAATTACATGCTAACTTCATACCCTGGCACAGGGACTGATGATGGATGATCTCCAACCAGAGTGATCTCTGCTTTCTGGTCACTTGAGTTGCCTTGCCAATGAGGCTGTATTTCTGTTTACTCAGTTAATGAGAATCAGCATTACGAAACACATGGCAGGGATTCAGTATACATTACTAGTTAATAGAGATAATTGAGTGGAAGGGAAACTAGTTTCTGATGTCACAAAATGTCTCTTGTGATAAAGCATTCAGAAAATAATGGTTAACATTTCATTTAGCACTTACAGAGATTTTTGTACTGGTTAATACATATTGTTTGTGAAATTATAATTACATAATAATTGCTTGCAGTTACATTCTTACTGCATTGGGCAAAGCCTTTCTCTTAATTTTTCTTGTCTGTCCAGTCTTACTAATTCTCCAAACACGCCATCAGACATCTGGTGCCAGGATTTGAGTATCTATTTTTCTGTCTCCACATCTAGACTTCTGAAAAGATATCCAAATCTGCTTCTTGTTTTGTTTTGTAGAGTTTTTTTCCACAGAAATCTAAATCCTGGAATCAGTGAGAGTTGAACACTGAGTAGTATTTCAAATTCGGCAAGTTAACTATGCAATAGCATATATGTATGTAATAGATAAATAGGTAAGTGCCAGGAAAGGACACTCAAAGCATGTAGCATTATTTCTAGACTTGGTAGAACCACTAAAATTTCCTGTTGTGCATTGTACAGACTTTTTCTGGCACCTATTGACACTCATTTGAGGCACTCTTAAGAAACTTGGCTCTGGTTTGGGAAAATAGCTAAAAACTAACACTGTTTACCTCATTGTTTGTCCATCCATCTTCTGATTTAACAAGTATTCATCAATATGGATATTTTTGAAAAAATCAGACTCAACTGAGACAGCATTTTACCTTTTTTTTTGTTTTCCGGTAAGTCCTCATATCAGTTTCAACTAGGAAGATGTGTTTAACTCACAGGTGTATTTGCTTTTCTAGCATGAAGAACCTTGAGAATAAGTGGAAAATAGGAATACATTGGGGGAAATAAACAGTACTTTCCTCTTTATATATAGAAATAAATAATGTCTAAAAATCTTTTTGCTTCCTACTTGAGTAGACTAAAATCCTAGAAGCTTCTTATATGTGCTGGCTGACTAAAAATAGAGAGCATATATCACATTATCATTCATACAAAACCTGCCTGCACAGCCTGTGAGGTCCCCAAGCTGCTGGGGGCAGGGAGAATATTTCGTGGCAGTACCAGTATTTGTGGTTATGCTCTTCCCTTGCTTTTTCTCACAAATAGGGTATTGGACAACACACCCCTTCGGGCTGATGTGTAACAACCAACGTAATCACAGAATCATCTTGGTTGGAAAAGACCTTGAAGATCATCCAGTCCAACCATTAACCTAACATTGACAGTTCCCAGCTACACCAGATCCCTCAGTGCTATGTCAATCCAACTCTTAAACACCTCCAGGGATGGGGACTCCACCACCTCCCTGGGCAGCCCATTCCAACACCTAATAACCTGTTCTGGAAAGAAATGCTTCCTAACATCCAGTCTAAACCTTCCCTGGCGCAACTTGAGACCATTGCCTCTTGTCCTATCACTTCTTACTTGGTTAAGGAGACTCATGCCCATCTCTCTGCACCCTCCTTTCAGGCAGCTGTAGAGGGCGATGAGGTCTCCCCTCAGCCTCCTCTTCTCCAGACTAAACCCCCCCAGTTCCCTCAGCCGCTCCCCATACGACCTGTGCTCCAGACCCTGCACCAGCTCCGTTGCCCTTCTCTGGACACGCTCGAGTCATTCAATGTCCTTTTTGTAGTGAGGGGCCCAAAACTGAACCCAGGAATCGAGGGGCGGCCTCACCAGTGCCGAGTACAGGGCTCAGATCCCTTCCCTGTCCCTGCTGGCCACGCTATTGCTGACACAAGCCAGGATGCCATTGGCCTTCTTGGCCCCCTGGGCACACTGCTGGCTCCTGTTCAGCCAGCTGTCAATCAACCCCCCATGTCCCTCTCTGACTGGCAGCTCTCCAGCCACTCCTCCCCAAGCCTGTAGCGCTGCTGGGGGTTGTTGTGGCCCAAGGGCAGCCCCCCACATTTGCCCTCAGTGAAACTCCCCCAGTTGGGCTCAGCCCATGGCTCCAGCCTGTCCAGGTCTCTCTGCAGAGCCTCCCTACCCTCGAGCAGATCAACACTCCCACCCAGCTGGGTGTCACCTGCAAACTGACTGAGGGTGCACTCGATCCCCTCGTCTAGGTCATCAATAAAGATGTTAAACAGGAGTGGCCCTGAAACCGAGCCCTGGGGGACACCACTGGTGACTGGTCGCCAACTGGATTTAACTCTGTTCACCACAACTCTTTGGGCCCGGCCATCCAGACAGTTTTTTACCCAGCAAAGCGTGTGCCCATCCAAGCCATGAGCAGCCAGTTTTGCCAGGAGAATGCTGTGGGAAACAGTGTCAAAGGCCTGACTAAAGTCAAAGTAAACAACATTTCCCTCATCCAATAAGCAGGTCACCCTTTCATAAAAGAAAATTGGGTTTGTCAAGCAGGACCTGCCTTTCATAAACCCATGCTGACTGGGCCTGATCATCTGGGTGTTCCTCATGTACGTCCCTCTCTGGTTGTATGATGGTACTCAGGATGAGCTGCTCCATCAGATTCCCAGGCACCGAAGTCAGGCTGACAGGCCTGCAATTTGCCCAGTTCATTCTTTTGACCCTTCTTATATATGGGTGTCACATCGGCCAATTTCCAATCAGTTGGGACCTCCCCAGTCAACCAGGACTGCTGGTAAATGATGGAAAGCAGCTTGGCGAGCACCCCAGCCAGCTCCTTCAGCACCCTTGGGTGTATCCATCTGGTCCCATAGACTTGTGTGTGTCTGTGTGATCCAGTAGGTCATTCATTATCTCCTCCTGGTTTGCGGGGGGGTTGTTCTCTCAGTCTCTGTCTTCTGGCTGAGGAGGCTGGATTCCCTCAGTACAACTAGTCTTGTTATTAGAGACTGAGGCAAAGAAGACATTAACCACCTCAGCCTTTTTTCATCACTCGTTGCCATGTTTTCTCCTGCATCTAGCAGGGGATGGAGGCTCTCCCTGGTCTTTCTTTTACTGTTGACATACTTACAGAAGCATTTCTTGTTGTCCTTGATTGCTAAAGCCAGATTAATTTCTACCTGGGATTTAGACCTCCCGATTTCCACCCTGCATAGCCTCACAGCCTCTTTGTAATCACGGTGAGTGGCTAGCCCTTTCTTCCAAAGGCTGTAAACTCTCCTTTTCTCCCTGAGTTGCAGCCAAAGCTCCCTGTTCAGCCAGGGTGGTCTTTGCTGCCAGCTTCTCTTACAGCACCTGGGGACAGCCTGCTCCTGTGCCATTAAGGATTCCTTCTTAAAGAGCACCCAACCTTCCTGGACCCCTTATACCCTTCAGGACTGTCTCCCAAGGGATCCTGTCAAGCAGGTGCCTAAACAAGTCAAAGTCAGCCCTTTGGAAGTCCAGATTGTCAGTTCTGCTGCCCTCTCTCCTGGCCTCTCTAAGAATAGAGAGCTCTATTGTTTCATGATCTCTGTACCCTAATCACCCTCCAACTGCCACGTCACCCACCAGTCCTTCTCTGTTGACAAAGAGGAGATCCAGCAGGGCACCTTCTCTGGTCGGTTCACTCACCAGCTGTGTCAGGAAGTTATCTCCCACACATTCCAGGAATCTCTGGGACTGGTCCCACTCTGCTGTGTTGTACTGCCTGCAGAAGTCTGGGAAGTTAAAGTCTCCCACAAGAACAAGGGCAAGCGATCGTGAGATTTCTCCTAAATACCTACAGAATATTTCATGCATCTCTCTGTGCTGGTTGGGTGGCCTGTAGTAGACTCCTACTACAACATCTGTCCTGTTGGCCTTCCCCCTGATTCTAACGCAAACACACTCCACCCTTTCTTCACTGCACTTGTGCTCGAAGCAATCATAACAGTCCCTAACATACAGCACCACCCCACTCCCTCTCCTTCCTGGTCTATCTCTTCTAAAGAGCTTGTAGCCATCAACGGGCACACTCCAGTCATGGGAGACATCCCACCATGTTTCTGCGATAGGCACTACATCATAATTTTCCTGTTTCATCATGGCTTCAAGCTCCTCCTGTTTGTTACCCATGCTGTGTGCACTTCAGATGGGCTGATGTCCCCAGCACCTTTTTGCATTTAGAGGTCCTCATTCCAGCCTGACCTTTCACAGGTGTTACCACGGTTACTGATCCATCCATATCCATTGCATCTTTGTTGTGCTGCATGTCTCCATCCCTTGACTCCACTGAGATGGCAGGGTGAGGGTCGTCACTGGCACAACAGCCCACAAACTTGGTAATCTTCCCCAGGGCTTATATCTGGGAGTTCCAGTTTTGTCCCCCTTCCCCCTTCAAATCTAGTTTAAAGGTCTTTCAGTGAGCCCAATGAGTCAGAGTTGCTGTGGCATCCTGAAGGATCAACCACAGCTGTCTCTAAGCTGTCCAGCCTTTGCTGATATTACCTGATGATGAGGAACTTGCAGAGATGTAAGAGCTGAAAAGCAGGCCACCACAAAGTGCTAACCATATAAAACCTCTGCTGTCCCAACATTCACACGTGTTTTAAAGCATTGGATCTCCATTCGTTTAAGCAGACCTCACTGATTTACTCTGGTAACTCAGTGCACCATCGGTTCCCGTGATATCTTTTCAGTCTGACTAAAGACGGCTAACACCTCAGAACTGGATGGACATACAACCAGTTTTCTCTGCCTATGATCTACAAAGGCTTCCTTGCTCACTTGATATAGGAAAACTGTTCTGTAACACCAGCCCATGCTGTCACAGCCAGACCTGTCATACCTTGGGGAACGTTAACCTAAATATACTTTTTGAAATATGTGAGAGTGGCTCAGGGGTAATCTCTGTCTCAGACACATTTCCAGACAGGGTTAGTGCCTTCATTTTCCTTCATTTCAACATGGAAGTTTTGTCACACCTGGAGCCTGTTCATGGTCTAGGGATGAGTGAGGTGATCAGAGTGCAAAGGGAAAAGAGAAAACTAGGGTAAAAAACAAGAAGTAGGAAGGAAGCTATTGGTTGTGTGATCCAACCCATGCTGTGGCTCATTATTATTACTTGCAACAGCAAATGTTGATGTAAGTGCTGCAGAGTGCCAGTAATTAGTAGGCATGCCTCTCCAACTGCTGCAGCATGTGGTCAATGAGTTCCTGCCTCTAAGAGATGTTCTGCACTGTAAGAAAAGCGATTTATGTTACTGATAAACATGAAGAGAGACTGAAATACAGCCTATATGCCACATTAGGAAAGAGATTTCTCCTACACCTACACATTGGGAGAAATGATCTCAGGCTGCAGAGCTGGTGCGGGGTGAGGATCCGCATCTAGGATGCAAGTCAGAATATAATTCTTTCTGTTTTCTTCCCCTCAGACTCCCACCAATCTGTTCAGCAGTATCCAGGAAAAAGAAATCAAACCCACATAACATGGAATGCTCCTGGGTGGCTTAGTGGACGTTCAATTATGCATGTCCAGCCGCACTGTCACTAGGGCTGACACATTCCACAGTTTCTACATCTGTGTTGAACAGAATTCTTTCAATTATATTTTTAGTCAAACTCTTCCTGCCATTTATACAAGACCAGTAAATAGGGCAGGAGCAAAGAAAATGATAAAGTTATGAAAGAGGAGAGAGCACTGTGTTTCTTGCTGATGGGATAGCCTTTAAGCAGGAGTTGACATGGTGCCAGGCTAAGGCACTATATCCCTTGGAGGCCTGCATGGTATGCCACTTGGTATAGGGCATAGGGGAAGGGGCCTAAATTCCCCCTTATTCCTGGGTATATCCCAATCCTTCAGTGCTGAATGTGACTTTACACTGCAGACCTACCTTATGGCACATTGTTTTTCCAACATAATGTAAAGACAGCTCCAAATTTCTAGTCTCTGAACTGCTGAATGAAGCAGATCTTTTAGAAGCTCATGGGGATGGAGAACATCTTGGGTTGCAGAGCCCAAATTCTTCTAGTCAAATATCACTGTGTCAAACACCCTTCTAGCAATATTTTTCATTAAGATACATCTTAATTATTTACTTCTACTTACGTTAAAATGCAGATCCAGGAATTAACTTTTCTGCTTGCTAGGTAGCTTCTTTTGAATTTTCATCTAATTTTAGAATATTATTTTACAACTGTGACCTCTTATGCTATCAATAATTTCTACATTTCACCAGTACTTCCACTTTGCTCACATTTTCCTGTCTGTTATTTTTGTAGAGAATGACCATATAGGTTCTCAACCTCCATTTTTCTAAGCTAAAATAATCAAGTTTTTCTAGTCTCCTCTCAAAAAATAAATGCCAAAATTCCTGAACATCCTACAAGACCCACTCTATCCCATTTCATGTTGAATTCTTCATTACCACAAGGCATTGGAAATGGGTATGGGACTTCAGGTATAGTCTTACTCAGCTTATGGTACTAATTGTGCCTTGTGTGTAGGGGAGGAACTGTGCCTGTACAATCTTTGGCATGACTGATATAACACATGGGACTACATGAGTGTAACTTTCCTTCAACTTTCAAACTTCAGCCTTCAGCTCTGCTATTTAACATCTTTGCTGGTGACATGGACAGGGGCATTGAGTGCACCCTCAGCAAGTTTGCTGAGGACACCAAGCTGTGTGGTGCTGTTGACACGCTGGAGGGAAGGGATGTGCCATCCAGAGGGACCTGGACAGGCTGGAGAGGTGGGGCTGTGCAAACCTCATGGAGTTCAACCAGGCCAAGTGCAAGGTCCTGCACATGGGTCAAGGCAATCCCAAACACAAATACAGGCTGGGCAGTGAGTAGATTCAGAGCCGCCCTGCAGAGAAGGACTTGGGGGTATTAGTGGGTGGAAGACTATGAGCCAGCAATATGTGCTCACAGCCCAGAAAGCCAACCATTATCCTGGGCTGCATCAAGAGCAGTGTGACCAGCAGGTCAAGCAGGATGATTGTCCCCCTCTACTCTGCTCTCATGAGACCCACCTGGAGTACTGTGTCCAGCTCTGGGGCCCTCATCACAGGAAGGACATGGACTTGCTCGAGTGGGTCCAGAGGAGGCCACAAAGACAATCATCGGGCTAGAGGATGTCCCTTACAAGGACAGGCTGAGAGAACTGGGGTGGTTCAGCCTGCAGAAGAGAAGGCTCTGGGGAGATCTTACAGTGGTCTTCCTGTACTTAAAAGCTGGGGAGGGACTTTTTATCAGAGAGTGTAGTGATAGCGTAAGAGGTAGCAGTTTTATACTGAAAGAGAGTAGATTTAGATTAGATACAAGAAAGAACTTCTTTTCTGTGAGGGTGGTGAGACACTGGCACAGGTTGCCCAGAGAAGCTGTGACTGCCCCCTCCCTGGCAGTGTTCAAGGCCAGGTTGGACGGGGCTGTGAGCAACCTGGGCTAGTGGAAGGTGTTCCTGCCCATGGCAGGAGGGGTGGAACTAGATGGTCTTTAAGGTCCCTTCCAACCCAACCCATTCTATGATTCTATGAAATCTATGAATAATTACAGATTTGTCTCCTGTTCAGCTCTTGAGAGGGCACCTCTTTTTTCCTCCTATAGAAAGAACCAGATTTTAAATTAAGAACACGTGATATTTTAATAAACTACATTCTACTGTTTTGCTTCACACTGGGAACGAGCAGCTCAGAGATCAGAGTTTTTTACATATTCTTCTTAGCTTGGCTTCCTATGGGCCCATGATTCTGCAAGCATGTGCTGCACGTGTGTGTGTGTCTATATGTATATGTGTTACTAATAAATTTTCAACCTCTTGACTAATGTCAACCATATTTGACAATCTCAGAGGTAGTATCCCTACAGATTTAATGAAAATCAGCAGTCAGGTAGAGGAAAGAGTTGTGCTGTCATCTCCACTTAAGGAAAGGTTGCAGCACAAGCTTTGTCTAACTCTGTCTTAAATGCTAGGAAGCCTGTCAGGTTCCCAGACATGGGAAATAGTCATTTGGAGCTCACATGTCACTATATGCTATATAGTCAAGCCAGGACACAAATTCACAGGAAACCAGCCTGCATTAGTTCTGCTGCTCTGAACTGTTTATTATATTTATATATTTTCTCTTGCTTGGAAAACTGGATATCTCTGCAAATGCATATCCACCCTTCTCTTTCTACTGTCTTGTAATATATCTGGAAATTGTGTTTCTGCAGACATATATTTGAATACATCTTATGAATTAAGTCCTGTCTTTCACTCACTCACTCACTCACTCACTCACTCACTCACTCACACACAAACATCTCTCTGTATCTCTGCATACTCCAACTGTTTGAATGCTCCATATTTACATCCTTTTCCCAATCTATAGATTTTATTCACAACCTTACAGACAACTACATTACCACCATCCATGTCTTCTCTCTCCTCACCACCAGGTATTGGTCCTATAGATGGATATGGCCATATACAGGATGAAGAAACAGTGACATTAACAGGAGGTAATATGCTCTCTGGGTAAGGGGGAGATGTGTTGGTGGTGTACAGCCATGGCATTACACAGTTTATAGCTAACCCAGAGGTTCTGACTAGAATCAAGATTTGGCTGCAACTCAAGTGATAGATCAATAAATAGGCTATTAGTAATACTTATCTGTTAACAAAACATTGGTCCAACTTACTTAGTCCAGTAGTTCACTAACTGCAGTGCTGCATGTAGTACCGGGAAGCTGTTCCAAGAGCTTTTAAAGAGAAAATAACAGTCCTCCTTGGGTGCTCCATGTTTTCACAATAAATGGCCATAAATAAGATGCTGCTAGTAGACTCCATTTTCTCTGATTACACAGCTACCTGCCTTTCTATCTATCAGTCACACAGTAAATCTCTCTCTTTCCATGAAGTATCTTACGTTGTGCAAAATCACTATGCTGTCAGAGTACTTTGCTACCTTACTGGTGACACCAACGTGGTATCTCCTCTAGCAAGTGTGACTTTGTGCAGGAGGAAAAAAAAAAATCTCCCTGTCTTAGGGCTGGATATAGTAGAGGTCTGAGAGGTCAGATCCCCATGGGCAGTTTGGGACTTTTTTGGCTCCAATTTACTTCATTTGGTCTTCAGAATCCCTCCATCTGGCCCCTTTGGTTTACAGCTCCCGGGGTCCTCCAACATCCCATGCCTCAGCAAACTTGGCCAGACTGCAGCTGTGGCAGCAGCAGTGATGAGCTTCGGCCTGTTCCCAGCTCAGCATTATCAGTGTTAAAACATTTACTGCATGTGCAATTCTCAACAGCTCTTAACTCTGGCAAATCAAAACCAATTTTAACCGGAACACTCCAAGACACTTCTCTACAACGAGGGCTATCTATCTGTCTGACAAATTCAGACTTACTTCCCACAGCTGCTTTGGCATTAAAGCTGTTTTGGTTTTTTTTTTTTTTTTTTTTTTTTTTTTTTTTTTTTTTGTTGAAAAAAAATAATTCTCTTCATATTAAAAACTGGTGATGGCCTCATGCCAACAAATCAAATGAGATTTCAATTGCAGGAGCAAATAGAAAAATTTCTGCCTGATCAATAGACATTCAAAGTGTTATCAGGAATTAGCCAGAGGGAGCTGGAATGGAAATACCTGGCTGATCTCAACCGCTATATCTAATGCCCTGTCTCAGGGCAGTCTGAACCAATCAGGGCTGTGGATTGATCTAGGTTTTCGGGCACAGAAATGTAAATCCCTGTGGTCTGTCATGTCATTCACACATGTGATGTCAGGCATGTGACTGAACCTTTCCTCCTTAACTCACTTAACTCATGACTGGGGCATTCAATGAGTTCTTTGAGGGCTTCAATCAGCCTAAAATCTGTAAAATTCAACTTTTGTTTTGCTCCCCACTTCATTTAGTTTCATTGCTGCATTTACAAGTTCAATGTGCATATGACCAAGCTGTGAAAACAGCAACTGAACAAAATGACACCCTGAGGTCTGATCAGCAGTGAACTGGGATTTACTTCTTTCAGGCTATCATCCTCGATTTTAAATCGGAGCAGGGAGCACAGCATGGTCATTTTATTGATTGGATTAGAGAAAAATTGAGCTAGCTGATCTGTATGATGACATTATTGAGTTGTGTTTGCATCTCTGGCAGAAACAAAAGAGTTTTTATTGGATTATTGGAGGCACAGGGAGAAAAGGGGAAAGAAAAGGTAATACAGAGGTGAGAAGGTACTAGGCTTGGTGCCTTTGTGTTTAGTCTCTCCAGCAAGGTCTCTATTCTCTGCTATCTGTAGCTCACTGCTGTGTTGGCTACTGCTGCCTTTCCAAACACAACCAACCACATAATCAAAGAGACAGGAATTAGTTGCAGTTCCTCATTAGTGGATGCTCACATTACACTTGTTCATCACCCAGATGAGAATATTTGTGACCTTAAAAAACCAACAAACCCATTTGGAGGTGAATATCCTATTTAAGGGACATTTTTATGCAAACCAGGTGTTTAAAAACTGTGGTGTTGCATGACACCTACTGACAAGCAGGGCATATCACAGTTCACAGTATGTGGTCAACTGAGTCACTAGATGTATTTTTACCGGTGATTTATTTTTTACGTTTGTTAAAAGTATATGACTGAGAAGGAAGAAATTGATACTTTGTACCATGTGAATATGTGACAGTGAGTGAGTAACTAGCATATATATATATATATATATATATATATATATGTACTCTACCTTATGTTTTATATACCTCTTTTACATGTTTAGTTTATAGACTGGCTTTAAAACCACCATGTCCAGCAGCTTCATTGATTCATTGTATTTATAGCTGAGGAAGAATGTTAGTAGCAAATGTTGTAGTCAGCACAAGAGAGCAACCTACAGGTTATGCTTTTGAAATGATCATATATTTTATTTATATGGTTCCTGTCAGTCATAGAAGCCTCCTGTGAAATATTACTGAAATGAAACACAGCTAAAACTCCATATTAAAATGACACAGTCTGATTCTTCACTGCCATGCATGCTGTGCCCTTAGACTGATGAAATCAAACCACATGGAGAAGAACTCCATACAGGTACGGATGGCTCTACAAAATAAGAACAGTAGCATTTACATTTGCCTTGCTCTGGTGTGTTTTGTCCTATTAAATGATCAGGAAGAATTCAGAGCCATAACTGTGCTGGGTTCCAATATTGGGGTTTTATTCCCAGATCAAAATGTTCATTATCTTGTCGTCTCTCCTGTGACACAGGTAAGAGGACCAAGGGACAGATGACCAGTCTCAGAGTCGGAGTCTCACCAAAAGCCATCACTCTGCTTCCCTTGCCACGGCCTGCATCACGATTTCACCCAACACAGTTTTTAAGAGGAAGAACTCCTGCATTGCAGCTGAACCCAGTTCAGCCACCAATGTCTTGACAAAAGATCCAGAAAGAAATGGATCTTGTGAGGATCATCAGCACAATTCAAACCTTAAATGAAACCAACAAGCAAACAAATGAGCTGTAATTTTATCAGGTGGAAACAGAAATCAGTGGAGCTATTAAGTCTGCAGCAGCTGAGACTCTGCTCCTTAAATAAGTTGCACAAAGCCACTGCTACAACTGGAGTGTTTTTCAGCTCAGAAGGCAGCAAGTGGGCCCCATGCCCAAGGAAAAGATATCGACACTGCACATTTTTGGAAACATCATTTCCATGCTGTGAAATTGCACATGTGCTAGACTTGTACGGATTTCAATGGGAAAGCTCACCATCAAACCACATGGCACCCAGCCCATACAGAGCTTTGAAGAAGATACTAGAGATAGTGTCAAAATCACCATGAAAATGGGACCAATGGCTAACAGTACAGCCAAAATTTGTCCTGCAATTCATTTAAAATGCTATCAAAATAAGGCTAGAGCTGAAGAAATCTCAACAAGCAGCATTGCCAGCTGCAATTTTCTTCTAAGAATGAAATACAATGGGAAAAATGTGTCTTTGTGGGTAATCCAGTGCTGAGAGGAAAAAATAACCCCAAAAATTGTTTCATTAAGATGTAGAGGTTGACACCTCAGGCTACAAAAGTCTATACAAACCACACAGCTCTCTCTTTTGAAAGGCACAATATCCATATGCAGTGATGGCATATTCATCAAAACTCCCTAAACAATTCTGTTTTTCCCAATGCTGAACACATCTGTGTGTATCCTTACACACGTGTCTAACTTTCACAGACAATAAGCGTATTATATGTATCATAGAATCATCTAGGTTGGTTGGAATCAACTTCCTCAGCCTCACTGAAAACCAGGCCCTAGCTGTTGCCCAGAATGACCCTAAATCAGAAGTTCCTGCAAATGAGTACACCAGCTTCCTCCTGTGACAACAGGTCTTTCTGCTTTGACTAGAGGACAGGCCCAGGAAGCCCAGACCAGTACCTACATTGTAGTAACTGGGAGGGCTCCTACAGCTCCAGCGGGCACTGAATCTGACCTTTAAAGACACTGTTGATGTGATCAGTTCCCTACTGTAAAGGATGTCAGTGATGGAGCCAGAGAAGAGCAGTAGGATAAAATTTAACAAGAAAAACATGGACTGAACATTGGGAAAACTTTCCCATAGGTGAGGTCGAATTGACCATGGTGTAATCCTATCAGACATTTCTTGTTTGGTCCTTTGGAAGATGTCTGAAAAAAAACCACCAAAAGGCTATTACAAAGAAGAGGTCTGCATTGGTGAGACATCCTTGCACTGTTAGGATCAGTTTACTCAGGAGATGTTCACCTACTTAATTTCACATTTTAAAAAAAGGGTTTTAAAGCCTCAGGGAAGAGTTATCAGCTTAAATATTATTTTATTAATTTAATGGTTATGTTTTTTTACTGATTCTTCAAAGTTATTTGAAATGCCCGTGGGGGCAATATGGTAGTATTATGTTTACACCAGAGACACTGTGAACACAATTCCCTTCTAATTTACTTAGTACGACCCCGTGGACTTCAAATAGATTGAAGAGGAAGCAAAGGAGAGCAAAAGTTAACCCTGCAGACGTTTGTCTTGCTGGCTCGATTAGTTTATCCGCCAGCACTCAGCTGGCACATGGTTTGGATTAGGAGGAGCATTCCCCTGGCTAGGGATAGTCACGGCAGGGGGATTGCTGTGCGTTGGGATGGTGTTAGCTGGAGATGCCTGTGTCAGAACAGAGATCTAGACAGTATTTTAGTATGCAGTGGTGGCTCTTTAAGATTGTTTTAAATATATACGGAGTTTGTGTATGATAGTTAATTTAACTAACGTGTTTATTTACTGGCTTGCTGACTTTTTGTGTTTGGAAAAGATGACTCATCTGCTACTTGATCCTGCCAATGTTTATTCTGCTGGTGGGGTCACTCTTTACCGGAGTAATGAGAGTAATCCCACTCATATCAGACCTATTAATGAGTGTACTTGCATGGGATTGGGTCTCAGGCTAGCTGTAAATAAAAATATCTACCTCACTGCCCTCATCACTGGTGGAATTTCAGGGATGCTCACATCATCACAGCCTGTTACAAGGTTTCAAAGGCACCACATTAGCTCCATCCAGTTTTTCTAGGGATAACATTTTAAAGGGCACAAAACACAAGTGAGGGATTTTGCTGTTGCTTATCTGAGCACACAAGAGCAAAGCTCTCACAGGATTTTCTGCCTCCTGTTCTGTGCTGTTCAGGTTTCCCATAAACCGCCCATAGACAAAAAAACATCTAAGACAGACAGTGACTGGCCAGCAAAGCAGGGAGTTGCCTGAGGATGAGAGTAATAGCAAGAAAGCAACTACATGCACAAAAAAAAAAAAAAAATCAAAGTTTCTGGGGGCAAGAGGAGGTGGCACAAGTAAGCATGCCATGCTGC
Organism: Athene cunicularia; assembly: GCF_003259725.1. NCBI lineage: Eukaryota > Metazoa > Chordata > Aves > Strigiformes > Strigidae > Athene > Athene cunicularia. The sequence continues at coordinate 138,880,567 of NW_020799095.1, read as the reverse complement.
AGCCTAGCAAGGCACCTAGCAAAGGTGGATGAAAGGTCCCTTCTCCCATCGTTATTAGGTCTGCCAAGGTCTGTACAGATAGCCCATGACTCTGTACCAATCAACTACGGAGTGACAGGGAGCCTCTAGGGAAACTGTAATTCAGTTGTATGCACTTTTAAATCATCCAACAGGTTCCTGGAAGCTTTTTTTGACTTGTGCCTCCTCTTGGTCTTCCAAAGAGCATCTAGCCACAACCTGGGAGCAGGAATGGTCCAGGGTTTCTTCAAAGAAGCAGTCTGCATGTGGCTCCCTGCCTCTGCAAGCTTCAACGACAGTCAGCCTTTGTGACAGCATGCTTCTGGGTACATTTAATTTACCAGGATGGCTGTAATCTCTCTACACCTACTCTTATTATGAGTTCTGCACCAGGAAGTTCTAAAAGCTAGGTGTTGTGGTACCTTACTTGTAGTTGCATGAGTCTTGCTCTTAATTGCCAACTACATGAATATCATTGAAAGCTTGGTGCCCTTGAGGATCCATCTGGGATTTGGATTTTATATTACATAGATAATAAGCACTTAAGGACCAAAATAGATATCTAGCACTTGCAGATATAAATGCCACATCATAGAGTTTGTTGAAAAAGAGCTGATGAAGATTTAGCAAACATCAATGTGCACTTCCGTACTTTCTAAACTTGCACTGGGCACCATGCATCTACCTGGGTACCCATGAAAACCTGTCTTTGATTCCCAATCGGGTCAGATTTGGAATGAGTTTTGATGTCTAAAAAGATATCTAAGTCCACCCTGAGGACATTGCCAAGATCCCTCATCTCAGGCACTGGGCAACCTCTGGTCACCAGTCAGATCATCCGTGAGCCATGGTGTGGCACAGACAACATCCCTGGGAAGTGCCGACAAAGCCCAGGGAACCGGCCATGCTCCCTGTAGCTGGAGTGTACCAACGGCCTGGGCACCACCAAGGAGAGAAGACACAGAGCCACAGAACAAGCAAGGATTGAGATCAACTTTGCAAGTTGTGCTGAGCACAGCAGAGTGATGCCACTCCTATTTCTGTCTCTGATCAAGCCATGTGGACAGTCTTTTTTGCTTCCTTGCAGGAGCAGGCTCCTCAGCTGGAGTGGGTGCTGGTCTCCAAGCCCCAGCCCACTCATGCAGTCCTAGCTGTCTCCTTGCTTTACCTGCTGTATCTCCCACCCTCCAGCTTTTTAATCACAGACACTCTGCTTGCCCCAGACAAGCCAGCTTTGACTGTGTGCCCCTATACACATACAGTTACGTGTTTTCCTTGCTTTCCTTACACTGGGATACTACAGTGCACAGTAAATTGGGATAATGTGCTAAAATGAGATGCCAGGGCTGTCTCTTCAGAGGGCTAGGCTGCCAAACATTACACCCACTGGATGTTAAATGAAGGTGATGACTAAGTGTTCACACAGCAGCTTGCTTTCACTGAAGAGTTTGGCAGACTGACGTAAATTGAAAGTCTGCTGCGGGCAGATTTCCTCCTACTATTTTTGATTTCATGCAAATAAGAATTGCAGGACGCCAGGCAATTTCTACCTGTGACTGACATATTTAGTGTTGATAATCCCACACTGTTTTTACATCTAAAAGTGCAGATTTAATAATACATGTGGGGCAATTGCAGATTGCAATATCTTATCCCAGACCCATCTTCAGTTCCTCCCCCGCCCTACTCCCAGCAGGCTGCATCCTGCCCCATGGCATGGCTTGCTTTGACACACCATGTCTGTAAAGTGTTTCAGTCTGCTGCCAAGCTGCCACATAAAACACAACAGTGCAATATTTTCTGCTAACAAGCCTTTGTCCTATGTGTAGCTTTACTCCCCAGATCTGCTAGATAAAAGCTTCCTGTTAAAGGATTAAGAGGTAGCTTAGTCAAACAAGCATTCCCTCTCTTCCGTCTGATCCAGGCAAGGAAACATCCACTGCTCAAAAACATTTAAACTAATGTAAAAGAGTCTGGAGAGATATTCAGAGAGTGCAGGTCTGCTGGAAGAGGAGCAGGGGCATCCGCTTTTGGGGTGATGGGGAGGCAGTAGGAAGCAGGTGCACATACGTGGCAGCGAGCCCCACAAGAGTGGAAACCAGGATGTGTGTCTGAAGGGTCTGAAGCACCAGGTGCACATGTGGTTTCATCCTGTCAGCTTTGGGTTGCATGTGGGTGCCACAAAAAATGCTGGGAAGGGACCACTGTAATGTCCTGGATATGAAGAACATTGCCACCTGTGAGCAGCACTGCTGCCTCCCGAGGCCAGGAGGCCATGCCTGTGGACAGAGGCTGGCTGCAAATGCCTTTGGTAAAGCTCACCCTTGTGTAAGCAGCCTGCAAGGCTCTTTCTGCTTGTCCCTGCCAGCCCAGAAATCTTCCTCCATGTACACCGTCCAGACACCATGAAATGCGTTGGTTTCATATCCTCTTTTCCCCTGCAGCCACCAGCCATGAAACCAAAATCTCAAGGAAGAAAGTAGACTAGATAGTCAGACTGATGATCAGAGTAGGCACCAGAGGACAGTGGTTCAACTCCCATCACTACCTCATTCAGACCAGGACCTTGCATCCCAGCAACTGCCTGTTCAGAGGCATTTGCCCTCCCCTTGCAGGTATTCTGCAGTAGATACCTGTCTTTCCTGATCATGTTTTAAACAAGGCTTAGGCTGTGCCTACCTGCCTGCCGGTGTTTGCAACAGCGAACATGCAACCTGGCCAGTGGCATGGTGTGGATTACAGTTTGACAGCTCGGGGCTCATCCTCTGGAGGCAACTGGCAATCCATGTATCTAGCATACAGCCTCAGCCTCCACCAGACTACCTGTGCAGGACCTAATACATAATCATTTTTGGTGTTTTTCCTCCCAAAATGTTTGAGGTGATGTGAGACTCTTTTCCAGTCGTGTTTTGGTACGGTGTGGTCTGTGACTTGAGGAGAAGGGAAGCTTCAAGGCTTTCTGGGATAGTTGTAACTAGCTGATGGTGGACAGATCCAAACTTAAAGGAATCTTGTCTATACTGCCTGTGGAAGAGTGTCTCTGAATGAATTAACTTTAGATAGTTACATAGTAGTATACATACATCTCTGGGAAGCTAACTGGAAGGGAACCTGTGAGCCAGGCTTCCTAGCAGAAGGTGGTGTCCTGGGTACCTATTCTCTTACTCCACAATTCACACTGGCTTTTGAGGTATCTATCGGTTAAGGAGTGGAGAAGCAGGTGCCAAACCAGGTGTCATTCTTCATTGATGTGCTTCAGAAATAGCCCTGGCATTAACGTCATGGCTACCACAATGTCCTGTGATGCTGTATTCACATTGGTATGCTCACAAGACTACCCTTTTTCATGAGCTTTCCAGCTCCACTGGGAGAGAACAAGTACAAAAAAAGTGAGAAAACTCATGAGTCATGATAAAGATAGATTAACAGCTATTTCAAGTAATATGAAAGAGAAAAAAAAAAAAGCAGGACAAAGGAGATCACTCACCCTTTCCCCAGGCAGAGCAGCTGAGCAATGGCCACCTTGGAAGTCAAAACTCCACCATCTTCTTAGAATAGAATCACAGAATGGTTTGGGTTGGAAGGGACCTTAAAGCTCATCTAGTTCCAACCCCCCTGCCATGGTCAGGGACACCTTCCACTAGCCCAGGTTGCTCACAGCCCCGTCCAACCTGGCCTTGAACACTGCCAGGGAGGGGGCAGCCACAGCTGCTCTGGGCAACCTGTGTCAGTGTCTCACCACCCTCACAGTAAAGACGTTCTTCCTCATATCTAATCTAAACCTATCCTCTTTCAGCTTAAAACCATCACCCCTCATCCTATCACTACACAACCTGATAAAGAGTCCCTTCCCAGCTTTCCTGTAGGCACTCTTGAAGTACTGAAAGTCCTCTATAAGGTCTCCCCGGAGCCTTTACTTCACCAGGCTGAACAAGTGCAACTCTCTCAGTCTGTCCTCACAAGGGAGGTGCTTCAGCCCCTCGATCATCTTTATGTCCCTCCTCATGATCACCCAACCTGTATTTCTGCTTGGGATTGCCTTGGCCCATGTGCAGGATCTTGCACTTGGCCTGGTTGAACTCCATGAGGTTTGCACAGCCCCACCTCTCCAGCCTGTCCAGGTCCCTCTGGATGGCACATCCCTTCCCTCCAGCGTGTCAATGGCACCACACAGCTTGGTGTCCTCAGCAAACTTGCTGAGGGTGCACTCAATCCCACTGTCCATGTCACCAGCAAAGATGTTAAACAGCACTGGCCCCAACACTGACCCCTGAGGAACGCCACTGGTCACCCCCCTTCACTTGGGCATGGAGCCGTTGACTGCAACTCTGAGTGCGACCATCCAGCCAATTCCTTATCCACTGAGTGGTTCATCCATCAAATCCATGTCTCTCCAATTTGCCGACAAGGATGTCATGCAGAGCAGTGTCAGATGCTTTGCACAAGTCCAGGCTGATGTCATCAGTTGCTCTTCCCTTATCCACCAGCGCTGTAACCCCACTGTAGAAGGCGACCAGATTTGTCAGGCATGATTTGCCCTTAGTGATGCTATGCTGGCTGTCACCAATCATGTCCTTATTTTTTGTGTGCCCTAGCAAACTTTCCAGGGGGATCCACTCCATAATCTTGCCAGGCACAGAGGTGAGGCTGACTGGCTTGTAGTTCCCCAGTTCATCTTATGTTTCCCTTTTCAAAAGTGGGAGTTATGTTTCCCCTTCTCCTGTCAGAGGGAACTCACTGGACTGCCACTATCTTTCAAATATGATGGATAGTGGCTTAAACACTTCATCCACCTGTTCCCTCAGGACCCACAGATGCATCTCATGAGGTCCCATGGACTTGTGCACCTCTAGGTTTCTTACATGGTCTTGAACATGACCTTCTCCTACAATGGGCAGTTCATTGTCCCAGTCCCAACCTTTGCATACTGTCTTGGGCAGTGTGGTTGGAGCCCTTGCTGGTGAAGACTGAGGCAAAAATGTCATTGGCGACCTCAACCTTCTCCATATCCTGGGTAACCAAGACTCCCTTGTCCTCACAGAGAAGGCCCACATTTTCCCTAGTCTTCTAGAGAACACAGTTTCTCTGTGTTTCTCCCAGGCTACCTGTTCTTGCTTCCACCTCTGTAGGCTTCCTTTTTATGTTTGAGCTTGTCCAGGTCCTCCTTGTTCATCCATGCAGCCTCCTGGAATTCTTGCCTGACTCTTTGTCAGGATGCATCCTTCCTGAACTTGGAGGAGGTGATCCTTGAATATTAACCAGCTTTCCTGGGCCCCTCTTCCCTCCGTGGCTTTATCCCATGGTACTCTGCCAGGCATATCCCTGAAGAGGCCATTGTCTGCTCTTCTCAAGTCCAGGGTAGCAAGTTTTGTGTGTGCCCTTCTCGCTGCCCTAAGGATCTTGAACTCCACCATTTCATGGTCACTGCAGCCAAGGCTGCCCTTGACCTTCACACTGCCCACCAGCCCCTCCTTGTTGGTGAATACAAGGTCCAGCATAGGACCTTTTCTCATTGGCTCCTTGATCCCTTGGAGAAGCAAGTTATCACCTGTGCATTTCAGGAACCTCATGGATTGCTCATGCTCTGCTCTGTTGTCCCTCCAACAGATATCAGGGTGGTTGAAATCCCCCATGAGGACCAGGGCTAGTGAACATGAGGCTGCTTCTGTCTGTCTATTGAGGGCCTCATCCACTTGGTCTTCCTGGTTGGGTGATCTGTAACAGACCTCCACTAGAACATCTCCTGTCCCTGCTCTCCCTTTAATCCTGAGCCACAAGCTCTCAGTCAGCTCCTCATCCATCCCCAGGCAGAGCTCTATGCACTCCAGTTGGGTGATTGATATAGAGACCCCCTGCCTCGTCTCCCCTGCCTCTCCTTCCTAAAGAGCCAGTATCCTTCCGTTTCAACACTCCAGTCACAGGAACCATCACATCACGTCTCCATGATGCCAAAATAAACATAGCCCTGCAGGAGTGCGCATGTCTCAAACTCCTCTTGTTTATTCCCCATGCTATGTGTATTTGCATAGAGGCATTTAATTTGGGCCCCCAATGAAGCTGACTTACTGGTGGAATTCCTTAGTGCTGTTTTTCAGGTGCTCTCCTGCTGACCCATGACCCTTCTCCAGGCTCTGAGCATCTATTGTTGGCGCTGACATCAAGCTGGTAGGAGTGGGATGGATTGAGGTTCCTGGCTGACCACTCACTGCTGTCCACATGAAACAACAGCAGCAGATAATAGTCAGTGGACTGTACAAGGCTCAGTAGTTTCTTGGTGACATCCCTGCTACAAGCCCCCAGTAAGCAGCACACCTCTCTAGACAGTGTGTCAGGTCAGCTGATGGGTGCCTCTGTACATCTTAGAAGAGTGACCTACTACTATCACCCATCACCTTTTCCTAGTTCCGCTGGTTGTTATACGGGGAGCAGATGGGGCTGCCTTATTCCGCTCCAGTGTCTCTCCTGATGTGATGGGTCTTTCCTCCTCAGTCTGCAGAGTGGTGAAGTGGTTCTGCAAGGGCACCTCAGGCTCTGGGGGAAGCCTCTTCCTCCTGCTGGTCCTTGCATTGAAAGCTTCCATTCTTCTGCATTATTGGCCCCTCTTCCTTCTGTGTGTGGCAGTGAGGGAGGTTTTGGCTGTTTGGCTGTGGGCTGTGGGTCTACTGCAGACTGCACTTGGAATCAGCTATCTAACTCCTTCTCAGCTTCCCTGATGCTACGCAGCCTTCTCACCACCTCCTGCAGCTCAGCCACCTGCTGCAGGAGCTCCTCCACCTGAGCACACCTTTTGCAGGCAGGTCTCCTCCCTGTCCCTTCCCCAGGGGAAAGGTCTGGGCATTTCCTTCAGCCTGAGGTCTGCACTGCAGCCTCTCCCTGCAGCAGCTCCGTCTGGGTGGTTGCATCAGCCACTGCTGGGGTAGATGGTGCAAACCCCCATCATCTTCATCTACCCCAGCCTTTATTCCTGAGCATGGCATTCAATATAGGATATGGAACATCCCTTTGGACAGTTTGGGTCAGCTGTGGCTCGCAGCTCCACTGGAAAGCTGGGTCTCCTTCACCTAAAACCAGCCAGCTCTGAGTGCTGGAGTTCAGCTAATGGATGCAGGATTTCAGTGATCTACACTCCATTTGCAAAAGAGAACTGCAAACCAATTAATGCTGAAACTACCTATGCCTGGGGGCTGGCTAAAATGTATTTTTTTAATGGTTTTATATTTCATAGGGTAGTTCTTATATGTTTGAGCTGTTCAACCTAAAACAGTGACTCGGGGCTATGATACTGGGGCCAAAGACCTCAGTAAGTGTTTGTGTTTACAGTCCAGCTTCTATTTACATTCAGCAGCTGACATCAAAGGTGAAGAGAAGTGGGTGGCCTGTTCCGAGGCTGGTACTAATCATTGTAATTAGGAAGTTTCATAAGAATATACCCAACATTTAAACAGAGCATCCAGTGTTTTGTAGCTTTATTAAGGAATTGTAAGCGTTAATTTAACAAAAAAATGCCTGAACTGCCTTTTATCACAAACATCCAGTTTGTTTAGACATTGTGGATTTCCAAGAGCTCATCAACAACAAAAAAGCTGCACTGGATCCATCCTGTTTATTATTTCTTCTGATCCACCAATTTTTTCTTAAAGAAAACAGAACATCATTTGAGCCAGTTGCATGCACTGCACCACACCAGTGAGAAAATACAGCTGCATCCTGCCACCTGCCACTCAAACAGGCACCAGTCTGCCTGTTTGAGCAGGCTGTCTCCCTCTTTATTGACATTCAAAGCATTGACAGGAATCAGCCCACCTTGCCTCAGCTGTGCCCACCAGTTCATAAACTTCATTGTTTAGTATCTCTTCTCGTGCCTGCTGCTTATTTTCCATGCTCCTTGCATCCACATATAGACATTTCAGTACATTAAGATTCTTCATCTTCTCTTGCCGAGCTACTCCAGCTTCAGTCTTATTTGTAGGCTGGCAATACATGTCAGATTATTTGAGTTAGGTGAAAATTTCTCCCCTTTCCTTCACACTGAGTTTTATAGCTATCCAATAAACTTGTCTGGTTTTGAAATGGGGAGTTTGGTACCCTGTTTTGGCAGAGTAACATTAACCACAAATTGCTTGCATCTAAAAATAATACATGATAATTTTGTTCTTTCTCAGAAACTAGCACATTGCATTTTCTAAAGGGAGATGAATTAATATGTGAAAACATTTTTGGAACAGTTGCTTGTCTATAAGTCAATATGAAATCAAGATAGAATTTATACTTTATCTCTCCATAAAGGTTTATTGAGCTATGTTTCAAACATTATTGAGAGCGAACCCTCTGGAGGCCCAAGAAACAAGAACTTGATCTTTCTAGAGTTTTCTATCCAAAGGGAGAAATCAGATCTGAATATTCATCACCTGGACAGCAAGCACAGATTGCAACTCTTGCAGAATTTCTTTTTGAAATCAGGGAATCGTGACTATCATTTTGCTTTCTATTTCTTGAGAAACTTCTGGGCATAGCAACACTTAGCAATTTCCTACAAAGAGTCTTACATGTTAATCAAATCTCCTGAGACTCATCTGTCCCAGTCTGAGACAAGAGCCACACATTTGCCGAATTACATCATTTCACCATGTGCAACTTCTCTAACGTTCACCCTTGTCAACCATACAACAAAAATTGTGGTCATGCCCTGATCATTTCTCCTCAAGACTACTAGAGCCTCCTCTTCATTTTCATCTTTTTCCTCTGCAACCCATTTCAAATGCCTCAGTAAATCATCTGCCTCTACAGCAGCACCTCTGAATTCTTCCATCATTTTCCTTTGGCCTCCTGCATTAAATTTCAGCTACTTGTGCTTCCCTTCAAGGCTTCCCAGAACACTGCTCTAACCTATAGCATCAACTGCAATATTTCCTGCTCCTGTTTCGACTCAGCCAGTACATCACACCTCGGTGATGCCTTTATCATCTCCTCCATGTTCCAGACCATCCTCAATAACGGAATGCTTCTTTTATGCAATTTAGAAAGGAATGCATCTCTGTTTTCATACATCCATTCACAAAGCACACCTTCCTCTGTTGATCGATGCTCCTACAGCCCCCCCTGCTCCAATATGACATTGCCATTCAGACATGGCCAAGCATCGAGAAAACTATGCAGGATACCACATGCTGGCTACTGCTGAGCTCCAGGCTTTTATTTACAATTAACTGGTTAAAAGCCCCTTGAGACAGCAGCACTCTTCATGCCTTGCACAGTGCCAACCTGCTTCTAGACATCAAAAACTAATAAAACCAAGAGGACTGAACTGAAGTCTTATTATTTTTCTTATTTTACAGCTGGAGTGAGTGGTGTTATATTTTTCAAATCAAAGACCCTTCCCAGGTACAAAAAAAGTCAGAGTGAAAATCAGGGTTTCCTGAGAACTCCTCTATCCTTAACTGGATGGCTGAGGCTAAGTGCAGGACAGTTTTGTTCTCCTGCCATAAAGTGTCTTCTCATATTTTGTCCTAGCTGTCTTCTTCCTCCTTTAGAGAAGTCCTAAAAGATAAGTGGCACTGCAGGCTCATCCTTCCAAGGAGTGGTGGAGGATCTCACCTGACTACTGGAGTCCAGTCAGGCAAGAAGCTTCACAGATCTAGTGGCTGAGCCAAGAATGCCTATTGCCATCAGAAAAGGATGTTTCTTCCAGCCATATAAAATGTGAATAATGGGAGCTTAGGTTTGTGATTTTATGTGTGCAATTGGTGGTTTACAGGTGTGTTTGTCATGAGAAGAGTTACAGGACTGTTTCTTATGCACCATTTACAAGTGTGTGAAGAGAGCACAAGGAAGAGGGTGTGTTTTATATTTTTTCTAATGGAGTATTATGTGGCAATTTGCACAGATCTGGCCAGAATGTATTGCAGCCATGTCTAATGCTCAAGCCTATAACTGCAAATTGACTGTCATCACAGAAGCAGCATTAGAAGATCAAATGCAATTCTAATGGATGTTCCAAAGACTGCGGGAAAAGCCCCTGATGCTGCTTGAGCTGTAACATAGGTTTAAGGGCCAACTCATCTGAACCATACCTTGATCAGGGAAGCAGTTCATCAGTCTGATGGCAAAAATACCCAGTACCCCTTTCTTCTCTTTATTCTTTGGTTGCTGTAGCTAAGGGGATTACTTGCTTGACTTGCATTGTGTAATTGTGGTGACTCCCACCAAAGCTGCTCTGTCACTCCCTCCTCAGCTGGACAGGGTAGACTAAATATAATGAAAGGCTCGTGGGTCAAGATATGACAGTGAGAGATCATTTACCAATTACTGTCATGGGCAAAACTGGCTCAACTTAGGGAAATTAGTTTAATTTGTTGCCAATCAGATCAGACTAAGGTAATAAGAAAAGAAACCAAATCTTAAAACACCTTCCCCCTACCCTTCCAGTCTTTCTAGGCTCAACTTCACTCCCAATTTTTCTACCTCCTCCCTGCCAGCGGCGCAGGGGGGATGGGGAACAGGGGGGATGGCCAGTTCATCACATGTTGTCTTGGCCGCTCCTTCCTCCTCAGGGCGAGGACTCCTCACACTCTTCCCCTGCTCCAGCATGGAGTTTCTCCCATGGGAGACAGTTCTCCATAAAATTCTTCAACATGAGTCCTTCCCATGGGCTGCAGCTCTTCACAAACTGCTCCAGTGTGGGTCCCCCACAGGTTCACAAGTCCTCTCAGCAATCCTGCACCAGCGTGGGCTCCTCTCTCCGTGGGGCCACAGGTCCTGCCAGGAGCCTGCTCCAGCACAGACTTCCCACGGGGTCACAGCCTCCTTCAGGTGCATCCACCCGCTCTAATGTGGGGTCCTCCACGGGCTGCAGGTGGGTCTCTGCTCCACCGTGGACCTCCACGGGCCGCAGGGGTACAGCTGCCTCACCATGGGCTGCACCACGGGCTGCAGGGGAGTCTCTGCTTTGACACCTGGACCACCTCCTCCTCCTCCTTCTTCAATGACCTTGGTGTCTGCAGAGATGATTCTTTCATATGTTCTCGCTCCTTTCTTCAGCTGCAGTTCCCCTTGCACAGTATTTTTCCCCTCTTCTTAAATAGAGGTGCTACCACTGTCACTCATGGGCTCAGCTTTGGCCAGTGGTGGGCCTGTCTTGGCTCTGGCTGGCTCTATTGGACTGGGGAAGCTTCTAGCAGCTTCTCACAGAGGCCACACCTGCAGCCCCCCTGCTACCAAAAATTTCACCATGCAAACCTAGTAGAGTAATATTTTTTAGACTTCCCTTTTCTGGATGCAGCTATTTGATTTGTACTCAGGAGCTGTATCTTCCAACAAATATAAATTATGCACGTACTCTGTGTCATCTCTCAGTTTTCATGAAATACATGTTTGCTTTCTCTCTCTGCAGTGAGGCTTCTATGTATGCAAAAAAAGATTGCATATAGAGAGCACCTTCCAGATGTAAAGTTGGCTCCTTTCAGGACTGAGTCATGCTGCGGCATCCCCCTTTGCCTCAAGCTGAGCTTGATGTGCTACTGAAGGTCATAGACCTGAATTTGGGTCTTTCAAGGAAGTGCTTTCATCACCAGTGGGATGGGTGTTGCATCTCTTTGTGCAGTCTCTTGTGCCTCTCTTACAAATGCCTACTAGTCCCAGTTCCCAAGAGGGAGAGGTGACAAAAGGGTCAGTACAGGAGTTCTGCCAACACTTAGATGCTATCTAGGCATCAGAGCAGCTCAGTTACATCAAGGCTTAGCAAGCCTGTGACTTCCTGTAAGCAAAACCTAGGCTTCATTACAATAATGCAGACATCTACAGGTTGAGATGGGATTTGAACACAAGATCTGCAACAAGTATTAGTGTCACCTTAGTGGTTGGACACGGCACTCAAAGCGGTAATACAGCTCTTAGAGTACTCAGGTTGCAAGCGCCCAACACTAACAGCAAAGTAACTGCACACGTAAACGGCCAGAATTACCACGTTTCATTACTTGCTGTGTTATGTACTGATGCATCACAACATCCCAGTCACTGTATTTAACAAACTGGTCCCTTTACAGTTTTTCCAGTGAGATGTAGATGAATGAAGCAACTTTCTGTCATGGACCCAAGAGGCAGGAACTTCTCTGTAGCTATTAAAAAAGACTTGCTTGGAGAATTCATGTTTATAGAATAAAATGAAGATCAGAACATGGTCTCTAGTCAAGGAACTCCTTGTATCACAGCTATCCTTTATAAATCATAAATATGATCCCTAAACTGTGCACTTCTGGAAATTTTGAGTGAATTTATAGGCCTTAAAAGCTGGCATTCTTAGACTTTGTTAGACTTGGAAGAGAGGCAAAATTCAGAAGACTCTTTCAACTAAATGCTCAAAATGTTCTGGTAACAAACTCCTCTGCATTAAGCTAGAAGGTAACTAACTGGGGTATTTCTGACACTCTCAGAAGCTTTGATGCTACACAAGCAGGGATCATCTCTAAAATGTACAATATCCAGCCTACAAAGAGGTCACTTTGTGCACTCTGAAACAATTTTCATAGCAATTCCGTGGAAATTAAGTTCTACCACATTAGCCATCAGCTTCAGTGGAATCAGGCTTTCATCCATTTCATATCTGTTTTAGGGTTTCTTTTCTGTTTTCCCATTTCTGGCATGATCCAGTCCAGATAGTAGCTGCAATCTGTCATCTGGATGTAGATACTGAATGTATTGAGAGGAGGAAGAAAAAAAAAAAGAAAAGCCTGCCAAGTCTTCCAGCCTTAAACCTTTGGTGCAGTACAAGGTTTACAAGATGATTTAAAATCTGCATGTGTAGGAAATAAGGAAGATGGGCTGACTCTACACAGAAAATGGGTTTGAGACAGACTGAGATTGATGGCTTTGTGACAATGACAGTAAAGTTAATAGCTGATATAGGCAGACAACAGACTCCATTTTAAATTTAAAATTGAAGTGTGTGTTGCTGACAGCATCATACTGACCATTCATTGCTAGACCTAATTTCTCTCTGGTAATGACTACAAGAAGCTGAATAGATAATGATGTGTACTGCAGAACATTTGGGAAATGGGATTAACTGCTTTGAATCTTTTTTTCTTGTTTTAAAAACAACTATTTAATGATTAGTAGAGGTGGCTATCCTTGAACACTCCTGAAGGGTAAAGATTAGTCACTCCTCTGGGAACATCTCTGTCGCCTCTATTTCCTTTCCTCTTAGGAGACAGAAGGGGTGTAAATTGTGCTTGCAACAGACTGGGAAGGCTGACACTTAAAATATAAGACCTCGACAAAAACCCTGGAGATGATGTATCACCAGTCTCCTGGGCAGTTGCACTCCACGTTCACATTTGCACACTGCAGATAACTCCTGCCTTTCAACAGCCTGAACTCAAACTTCAAATGCAAATGGTCTTGGAGCTGGAAATGGAAACCTACATGCACTGAAAGGAGACAAGTTTTTCACATACTCAAATAAAAAGCTGTCAAACAAAAAAATGTGAAACAAAAGGAAAACAAATTCTTCAGTCCCGTGGGAAGCAATTCTTTGCTCTCTGTTTCTGTCATTAGTCCCTCTTGCTTACCTACTGCACCCCCCCCTCCCCCCCTCTTCAGAGATACCCATCAGATTTGTTTGCAAAATGCTTTATTGGCAGACCAGTATAGGGCTGATCACCAGTTACTTGACTTTACTATGTGTCAGTGAAAGGCCTTTAAAAACATATACAAACCATAATACGAGTGGCTTCTGAAATTATGCACACGTGCCACATGGAAGCAATCAACTTCAGAAGTAAATACTGGTGTCTCAAACCTGAACACAGCCAGTGATGCGTGAGGGTGGATGTTGCTGGCCTTATACTACCAGTTTTGGCTCTGTCCCTGTAACAACTTTTTTTGGTAGGTACTGTGCTGAAGTGTAGCAAAATGTAGTAGTACATTCCATAATCTGCTTGATAACTCTATTTCAGAGTATCGGTGGTCTGAAATTTCTACCTGCTTTCCTTACTCTTGTCTGTGACATGACTTTCCACGACTGAAGGATTCACTGTTTCTCTGCATGCTTTCGTGTTCAGCAGGAAAACCAGCTGAATTGTTTAAGTCAAGTTCAAGAGCTCAAATCTAAAAGCTGTATACTCTTTGCATGAATTAATTCCAACTGTACTCTGGCTTTGTAAAGTAAATTTAAATTACAGTGGTCTCTGCAACTTCACAGAGCTGTAAAATAAAATTTAAAAAAATTAATTGTATTTGGCTTAACTACCGTGAATCTGCTTATTACTTCCAAAATGGTACAATGGGGCTCATAGTTTTTATACAGTCTAAGCTACCAAATGATTATGATGAGAAATTGGGACTGTGGCAATAGTAATTAAACACACATATAAAAACATTTTCTTCTCCGTGAGGAAGTGCAATGCCTACATTCTATTTCCATCCCTTACTTCTGTCTTCTGTGATTGCTGGAGGGCATTTTAGATGCGATTGCTCAGACTATTCAAGACCTTAAAAAAAGTTCTCTTTTCCTAGAAAGTAATTAAAACCTCCCACACTGAACAGAAATATATGTAACATATGCAAATGCTATAAAAGTAGCATGTGGTTTACATAACAATTTATAATGCTACTTTATATCTGAGGAAAAACACAATCACAGGTTTCACACACTTAGATCACCCCTCTGTGTCTGTGCTGGAACAAACGTGCTCCCTCAGTGCAGACTGTGATACGAGCTCACACTGCAGGGCATGCAAGCACTACAGTTTTTATTATCAGCTGGGGAAGGGTGCATAAATAGCATCACGTTTCCCATTAGTAAAAAGCTTCCTAAATTCTACCGACTCAACAGACAGTAATCAGGTATCAGCTACTACTTCAGCTTTGCAGTAAGATTAGAGAGCAGCTCTTCACTAGGAAATGAACCAAAACTAAGGGTGAGAGGCTGGGGATGTGGGGTGGGTGGGGAGAAAGGAGAAACAAGGTACTGCTTCATTTCCGTTTCTGCTCCGATTCCTCTAATAGAAATTCCACAAAGGCATGTTAACCTGAAGAGGACTTTCAGCAGCAAATCATCACAAAGAAGCTATGAAAGCCTGTTTAATACTTGCAGGTGGCATCTAGTCCAGGTGCTCTCAGGAGCTTATCATCTGACAAACAGTCATCCTATGAACAGGTGGTTTGCAACTGTAAAATCTAAAGGTGGAAAAACCAGTCAGGTCAGTTCAGTCCACCTCTTGCTCTACCAATGCAAGATAAGGGTTTTTTTTGACTTTTCCCAATGCATTTCTCTGGTCTTTTGGTGCTGCTTAACATTAAAATTTCCAAGTAATCCAAGAAACATCTTCTAAACTCCTACAGAAATTAGTATTTGATACCTCAGCGTAAAGAAGTTTCCCCTACCCACCCCTTCTTGCTTACCTTCTTTCACTGTTCTGTAATACAGCCACTCCAAATCACTCTAATTACCTCCCTTTTGCATCTACCCAAGAATCTCTACATTTGTGCCTCGTCTTTGCTTTCACAAGTTTTTCTAATGATTATTCATATTGTAGCACATCAGTATTCTTTTGTTTCACTGTGTTAGTAACATGCTGACCCCGAAACTAATGCAGTATTTCATGCAGAATTATTGTAACAGAATTAGTGATCTCAGAGAAAGAGCTCTTCACGCTTACACTCCTTACGATGCAATATTTGGTCATGCACCCCAAAACTGCAGTGGCTTTTTTTCTCTCACTGCATCTCAATTATCTCTGTAATGCAGGTTTAAATGTGTTTTCCCAAACTGTCTTGCCTTGCCTCTATTTTATGGCCAGTTTGTGCTCACCTAAATTTTGACTGTTGTTGTTATATTTCTTTAAACTTTCCCCTTATTGTTTGAAAGTCTTCTCACTTTAACAATGTATTTCAGTAATGGACTGTCTTCATGCCCCTCTCCCCCCCCCCTCCAGGACTGTAAATACCATTAAAACCTCTACATGGCTATAAAGCAAACTTCATTGCTATCCATTGCTACTCAGACTACCTTTCTTTCTATTTAGGCAAATCTGAATTTATTTTTCAAGCAAGATTTCATGAGAAAGCACACACAGACCTAGGAAAGGATTTTATCACTGATGTGTATGTAATTAATTCCTTTCAGCCACTCATTTTCTATTCCTGAATGTTGCTCTATAGCTTAGTAGCAGGGGCAGTCATCAGCTGAGAAGGGAGAATGAGAGCATGAGGGGCTGGAGAAGGCCGAGTGCATCAGGCCTCCTATAGGATTTGGGCAGGAAAATTATGGAGTTTATACAACCTCAACAGTGATTCTCAGATATCATCAGCTGCTGGGTGCATGTGCAGAAGCAGAACCCTAAGCAATGAAGTAGCTTGCAAGTTGAACATGATGACATACAACAAGCTGAGATGCTCCCAGAGTTAAGTGGACTCATAAAATCATGCCTCTGCTTATTTACCTCAAATATGTCTATGATCTTTAAGGGGCCTAGTCCAATGAGAAGCACTATAAACATGTATTCTGCTTCTGACTACATTCACATCAACACAAACACTGTCCCCAGCTTTCAGTAATTTGTTGTGTAACGTTGTAACAGATGCCAGAACGTGTCCCTTATGCAATGTAAGAAAAATCTCTAAAATTTACACAGTAGTTAGATTTAACCTAAGTTTCACTATATTGCATTTGTTTACCTCTTACATTCCAGTTATACATTACATTTTCTTAAATAAAAACTGGCATCGGTATATATTTTTTGTCACTTTCATTAATATCCTGCAATACATAATCAGCCAGCTTGTTGCTTTTATGTAGTAACCTTCCAACTCAGATAAAACCTTTCTTTAAAGTCCTGATGCTCTACCATATCAGTCTTCATTACTATTAAATAAGGAAAGCGTGCAAACTACTCACTTTCTTCCCCAAATATTTCTTCTGCACTCATGTATTTGTAAATTCCTTTATAATTCGCAATTAGCATGAAATAATTAAACTAACACATCCTCCATAAACCTCAGCTGACTCACAGTATTCTTGGATGTCACTGCATCTTTTTTTTGACACTTTTTCTTAACCTCAGATCTTCAAATCTACATCTAGAACTTATTGTTTTCCACAGCAGTTGTCAGTCATCCTTCAGCTGTAGTGTTTTTGGCTTGTGCAGCCACCTTGCACACCAATGAAGTCTTGGTTCCTATGAGACCAGAACCTTTGTCCTACGCCACCTAAATCGATTCCTTACAGTGATTAATTTAAGTTGCATTTGTGTACAAGTTCCAATTTCTCCATCAATAAGAAATACTATTATCAGAGCATTTTTTTTTTCTACAGGACAATAAAATGGTCATGGTTTATTAGAGCACTGTGGATGTGGCCTTGCTGCCTCTATGGAAGACAAGTAGAAAGGTAAATTATTTGCGTCTTTTCTGAATGTGGCATAAATCTGCTCTATACACTTGTCTTTTTATGTAAGAAAAACCTTGGGCCTTTGCAAGCTGCCTAGGAGGCATCTCCTGTGTTGTGACACTGAACCAAACATTCAGTACCATACTGACTACAAAGGTGTTGGATTAATGGTTTCATTTTGACAGTGTGTGTTAACTTGGGGTGCTCCCACAAACATGCCATGAAACATTCAGCATCCTAGATCCACTACCCCAAGTCTACTCTGGGCAAAATAGAGCCCTAAGCATCCCAACCTCCTCAAATATTTTTATATTTAAAAAATGGGACCATCCTAGGTTCTGGTATCTACTCCTGAAACTGTATGTTTATCCAGCTTCTGTCTCATCAGAAATACAGAAATAGTCAATGATATATAAACAAAACATTGAAACATCTGTGTTAGTATTGTTTTGCTGGTATTTGTAAATACTTCATTTGGTACTATTTCATTAACCAACAGTTAAAAGTTCAGTTAGCATCAGCTAAAATATTAAATTTCAGCACACGTTGATGCCCAGTGATTCCTTCAGAAGTATTTCACAGCTAAGGAACTACCACTTTTTCTTAAAACTGTCATCTTCTTGGCCAAATCCTATGCTTATTCATGGATCTGGGAGCATGAGTTATGTTCACTACCCTTACTTTCATCTCTGGAAGTCAAAGTGTATGGTTTTGGTCCAACACCTTGCAAAGTTCCTGTTTTGACAGTATTTACTGTGATAATATACAATTCTGTCAATTCCTGCACTTTGCAATTTAGCTACTCTGCTATCTATTCTGGTAGTGGTTTGAAGTGTTTTCTCCACTCTCCCTGATGAAAAATTGTAGTATAAACCTTGGCTACTGCTAGCAGCTGCACAGAGCAAGCTGAATATTGCATTGGCCAGACATCCATTTGCAATATTTGCACACTTATTCACATTTTAGGTTACTTCTGAACTGTATATATGCAATAAAAACAGTCAACAAACTTTAAAGACATGTAGTAAGAATACATAAAGAGTATACAGGCAGTAGAACAAAGTCTAGACTTTTCTCCATTTCCCATACTTGTTCCAAAAAATAGAACAAAATACTAGATACTGAGAAATTTACACTCACAATTAAGATGGGGGTGCTATTTCAAAATCCACTTCAAATATTCCTTCTAGGCTGCATGACTAGAAAGCTGCCACTACACCTTGCAAATGCAAAAAAATGCATTTGCATTTTAAGGAAACAACAAAATAAAATCTCTACTTGCAGTCTTCATCTCCTTCTCAAAAGCTTTGTATATTAAATAGTTACATCTCAAAGCTGCAGAAATCAACCACTCTGCTGCCAGTGTTGCCGCTAAGATATCCACTCGGCAGAAAAGAAAGTGACCTTATATGTAAGTTATTTTAATATCTACTCACATCTTAGTATTGTCATAGTTACATATCACTTTCAATACTGGGTAAACTAATTAAAATGAACATTATTAACTCTGCAATTATAAGACTGGGAATCCACTTATCTGTTAGGATTTAAAGCCTTCAAAAGGAGAAATAGACAATTATATTGTACCTAATTTCAGGGAAAAGCCATATACTGTTAACCAGGTGTGATCAGATCTATTACATGCCAGTGATTTTTACCCCAAGCCACAGACAAATGCATTCAAATTAGACCTTTCCTGTCTGTAGAGGTGTTTTACATTGCAGTATGTCATGCAAACATATGTTTTTAAAAGCCTTAACTGTATTATAAAAAAAATAAATCCAGAAACACTTCATTTATAAAAACACTCATTTGCATAGCAGTCCAAATTATTACTGTAAATTACATAGGCTGTACTATATTCAGCCTAAGTGAATCATTCATGTAAAACCTGTAGGAGGAATCTTTTATGAAAACAAAGCCAACACCATTTAAGTTATTACAAAACCCCAACATTTTAATCTTCAAGACTTTTCAAACATTATTGCAATACATTTGTGGGAAAATATGTTACTTCTTAGAAAGATTAAATATATGAAAACAAATTTATATCTTTTCCAGTTACAAAGTTTGATTTTTCTTGTTCAGTTCCGCATTGCCAACATGGCATTTATGTCCCAAATAAGATTCCTTAACTGATCCATGATCTGCTTCAGCTGCTGATTCTTCTGTTTCAGTTTCTGTGGGAAGAGTTTATTAGAAGTTTTTTTTTGTGATCAGTTCAAATAGCACATTCAGAAATTCAACAGAAGTTACAATGATATGAAATACTATATGGATCTTTTTCTCAGTTTTTCTGTGAGCAGTATTAGTGGCATAATACATCCTCTTTAAAGCACACTCTAAAAATACAAGAAAGCCTCAAAAGTTAAGGACTGTTGCTAGAGGGGGAATGCTGTTTCTTTACACAGCAGTTTTTTTATCAAAACTTCAAAAACTGGAGGCTTGTGGGGATCGGTCCTTTCCTTCCAAAATTCAAAAGATAGCACTAGGTGGGAAGAAAGAATTCAGGGAACAGGTAAATTTATGTGAATGTATGTTGTATAACTTGGGTGCACAGAAAAATGAAGGATTAAGAGTAGAAGTTTGAACAAAGCACCAGGTACAGGTGAAGCCCATCAAGCTTTTCCAGCCCTTCTGCTTATGTAGGTCAACCCTGATGTGCTAAGGGCTCCTGTCTTGAAACAGATATTCTCAAGCATGTTGAATTCTTCAAAATTATGTATTTGTTTTTGCAAACTGCAGAAGCATTTGAAAGAGCAGCAGAACAGCAAACTTGCTTTCATTTGGATACATAACCAGAACTTAAAAATTATGTCTTTACAGAAGATCAGTGCATTAAGATATCACATAATCTCCCTAACCTCTCATGTTTCACAACAACACACATCTTATTGTCTGATTTATTAATTTTCCTGCTCAAATCAAAGTTGTCAAGAACTAAGTTACAGTGTATTGTTAACAACAACCTGTGTCCTTCATTTCATTCTGATTTGATGTCAGCCTTCTCACATTAGATATCAAACTACTTATTAGGGAAGTCCAGAGTTCCAAGTAAAGTGAAAGCACAGGAAAGACTTGCTACTGTCAAAAGAGGACAAACTATTCAAAATGTTTCAGGTTTGACGTAACTTTGCTATTTGCACTACACAAATGGCAATGCATTAAAATGGTGACTCAGGTCAGTAATGACCAAAGTAACTGGAACAGTGATAAAAGGAAGCAACAAAAGAAGCTATATCCTGAAAATCAGTGTCCTGAATTTTGATGTGGACAAAACACCAGTATTTTTAAGTTGACACTCAAGTCCAGACTCCTAAGAAGGATGTAAAAACAGATGTTCATGCACACTAACTCAGAATTTCGAATCAAGCATTTGACAGACTAAAAAGTATTTTAAAGATAACTACGTGCATTTATCTAATGCTTCTTTATTTTCTGTTTGCTAATCCAAGACTTCACAATATACAGCAGAGATCCAAGTCCTAAAGAGAGAAACTGACATGCACGTAGTTACCATAGCATCCAAATGACAGAACCACAAGCATCTCCCTACAAGAGCTCATAGAGTAAGATCTTGATGCTTGAAAAAGCACAAGAGGGATAAGTATGTTCCTACCTGTACCATTTTTAAACATATTTGTTTGCCATTCTCAACATTAAATCTTAAAGAAATCAATGAATGTTACATCAAACTACTAGTTTAATGCAAGCTGTGACTCACTGATACCGAGGACATGCCATTTCACAATTTTTCAAAGCCTTCATCGATAGAAATGAAGGCTGAACAGTCAGTGATGGTTATTCAAGTTGCAGAAAGAACCATTAATCTCCGATATGCAGATAGTGTTCTCTCTCCATCCATGTCTAATTGTACCGTTAAATACTGTTACTAGGTATGCTCACACAAACTTTACATAAGTTATGCCCAAAAGACTCATTCTCTAAGACTGTTTTCATTTCTTGTGCAAGTGTTATGAAACTCTAAATTGCTTGATCTTTACTTGATGCTAGACAGGGGAACCTTCAAATTGGATTTCATTTGTTTTCAAAGTATGTGTAAAGACAAGAAGTACACAATTGTTACTTTATTTATCTGAAGATAATTTTAGATCCTTGTCTTCAGTGAAGAGCTATTTTCTTAGCTCTTCTATTCTACTTTTTCAAGAGACAGAAAATCATCTAAGATGAAGCACCATCTCTGCATTGCTACGCTGAAAAAAGAATAAAGAGAGGGGAAAAATCCACTTCAGAGCGTATGATCTCCTAATTGAAATGCATATAGTGATCTTTTGTTACCAGTCTCTGACACTGGTCCACACCACAAAGTACTACATAATTCATATGTTCTGCACGACTGTCAGTGCCAGCCTCTGCTTAAGACTTTACTGAGCCAGTAAGAACATCTCAACTCAGGTCTAACCAGGTGAAATGGCCTTCTTGGGAAATGGGCAAGTTCTGTAAACTGCTTCTGTAGCAATGACAAATTTTTGTTTGAACGGATTGCTTACAATTTGTCTCCCACTCTTTCCTCCTTCTACTGAAATGACTTAGTTGAACTCTGGACTGCTTCTCAGGATTAATAGTTGTATGAAACAAGAAAAGGTTCTTAATCCTACATATATGCTACAGCTTCTGACTTTATCTGTTTTAAGATAGCACAGGAAAATTATCTTACATCAGGCAGTTTATATATAATGAGTTTAAGAGATCTAAATTCACCTTACATCTAACAGACATGTTTCTGTTAGGCCCTCTCTGTCAGACAAGTGATCTGACCTAAAACCAATCCTAAGGCATCTTCTTTGGTGATATTAATTTTCAATGTAATTAACTATCCATTTTGATTGACACTGCAAGTACTACGGCCAGCATGATGAAGCTGGCAAGGACTGCACCTTCCAGTAACTAACGAGACCTTAATAGGCTTAGGTCAGGTAGGACATTTATGAAAACATGTACAGAAGCACAAAACCTACATAAATGAAACAAAGTGGGAGAACCATTACATACATCCAGAAAATAGCTGTCTTTCGAGGAACATGCCATAAAGAACTTGACATGTTTCATAAAGATTCGGATTCAGTAGGACACAGAATTTCAACTTTGACTGAAATCTGTTTTTGACTTAAACTCATTTCTGGTTCACTTTCATTTCATTTGAAATTGGTGCAATCCACAACTTTCCTTTGCACACCATTCCCATCGCTCTCCTCATCTTAAACTCATCTATCTTTCACATTTTAACATCACTATGAGTCATTATTCTGCACTCAATCCATCTGTTAAATGTCCCTTCTTCAGGCAAAGATAATAGTGTAAACACTGTGGAAGAATAAGCTTATATTCCAACTGATGTCTGTAAAAACATCAGAAGTACTTGCCTTTGTTGTACAGACACTTCCTCTACTTAAGAAAAAATAAGAAAAAGAGGTGTTTCCATCCTGAAAATCTAATATAAAAGACCATTCTCCTGAATGCTGTGCCAGCTATAATTTTGACTTGCTCTGTTTGAGACCTGCAACAGTACAGGCCAGAATTACATCTAAGTCTAATAAAACATTAAATATTAATAACAGTATTACCTTTACTTGCATAAACCTCAGCAAAATTAAAACAATTATGTTTACTTTGTTGATGATGGCTCTACTGCAGAGAAAACTTGCATCATCTTCTCCATAAGCATGTTACTCCTCCTGACTGTTAAGCTGCTCTAGGAAGAGATTATTGAAAGTCTTATGAAGGTGACAATGGCCTCTGCTTTTCTATGTAAATCAAACATGAGATTTCTACAGAAAAACAATGTTTGTGAGAGGCAAGAAAAAGTAAAGCCTGACCTGGCAATTTACACTGTTTGGGTTTTTTTTTTGTGGGTGTTTGTTTTTTTGTGGGTTTTTTTGTTTGTTTGTTTTGGTTTGGTTTGGTTTTTTTTTGTTTTTTGAGTCCTTCATAATGAAATCTGAAGTAAGGAGATGGAAAAAAATCTTATCTTTTTTATTTTTTCCTTTCAGTTTTAAAGTCATAGGACTTACAATGTTATATGCAAACAGCAGGGAAAAAAATAGAAAAAATGCCTCAACACTTTGCTCAAACTCTTAAAACTGCCAGGTGATGTTCTAATTTACAGCTACTCAGTTGATACCAAGGCCCACTTTCCATCATAATAAATTCACATACCCATCTATTTATAATATTTTATAAAAATGGATAAAAAGTATTAATCACTAATACACTAAATGCTGTATAATTGAACATGAGCACACTTACTGTTCAATAACTACAGGTTTTCCTGACATCATTCACAGGCATAATTGTTCTACCCTTACTGGAAATGAGAAACTGGATTTTCTGTCTCCCTCCTCATCTGATAGCTGAGAGGAAAACTGCTCCTTCTGCATGCATAACTCTTTGTTCCTGAAATGAGCAGAGGCACCAGTGACAGCCTGTGCTCTACTGCATGCTCAATACTTTTCACGTATTGAACCAGACAGCAATTGCATGTATCCACTGCTCTGTTGTTCAAAGAGGAATAAGTGTGTTCATTAAAACAGATGAATGTTTTCTTCAAAGCAATTTATCATTCAGCGATGAAGTCTGAGGTCTTATTTACTGAGTACCCTTTAAGCTATGTAGCTTGTAATGGAATTATCCATTCCCCAAGGTGCCTCTTCACCACACTTCTCAGCATTACATCCTCATTCTTAACATGAAAATCACACAGATGTATGATTCTCCATTACAGATAGCAAACTAAGTCACAGGAACACTATGGATAAAACTGGAGTGCCCACTAACTTTGCCCAGAGACATCTAACATTCAAGCCCATCACTCAACTTCGTGTTTTTACAGATTCCCACATATTCCAAGGATAGCTATCACCACCCATAAGTGGAAGCATGAACAACTACCACAGACATTTTGTGTTAGACAAGGATAAAAATCCAGTTCAAGAGCAGCCTTCATTACTCATTACTCAGAGTAAATCCTTCCTTCTTGTTCCCAAATTCCTGCTTATTCAATATCCTCAATGTAAGTTTCACAATACATAAAACAGGATTCATATAATCTTATTTATCATGATACTGATTCAATCTAAACAGTGCCTTGTCTGCAACAAAAGTGGAACAGCTCAAGGACTCTTCCAGAAAAGCAAGGGGTGGGGTTGAGAGGAACCAAACGTGATAATGTAATAAAGGTTGTAAAATATGCATTTATACAAAGGCAAAATAGGACAATTGAGATTGTACAGACAGCTTTAAGCTTGGTGTTTCCTAACCCTTCCCAACTTTGTAATCATGATATTGATATAGGAAGCTTCATGAAAAACTCAGCATGCAACACTTTATATGAAACTGAAAAGGAAGTATTTTGTTATATGTAATAAAATGCATCTGAGTGCTGAGACCTGGCTGATGACACTGCAGACCACTTTACATCATTTTCTACTGGAGATGGGAAGAGGCTCCTGATGAAAAAGGAAACATCTCAACTCATCTTCAGGAAAAGCAAGGAGGGGGATGCAGAAACTATGGGAACTACAGGCTGGTCAGCCTAACCCCTGATCCCAGAAAGACTATGCAGCAAATCCTTCTGGAAATCATATCCATTCACATGAATGATAAGATGACTAGAAACAGTCATCCTGGATTTACCAAAGATGTGTTGTGCCTGACCAACATGATAGCCTTTTATTGAGAACTGACTGGCTGTGTGGCCAAGGGGAGGTCAGGGGATTTTCTTTACTTTCATATTAGTCAGGCTTTTGACAGTCTCTCATAGTATCCTTGCAGCCAAACTGGAAAGATGTGGATTATAAGGCTGATGAAAAACTGGCTAGACTACTGGATTCTAATTGTTGTGATCATCAGTATTAAGATCAAGCAGCAGCTGGTCACTCTTTCTCAAGACTGATACTACGGTCAATATTCCTAATATCCTTAATGCCTTATCCACACAGTATCAACTTTGTGGACAATACCAAACTGGGGAGAGTGGTCAATGTACTCAGTGGTAGGATGTTCAATTCACAGGGGCCTCAGCAGGTGGGAAAGGCAGGCCAACACCCATCTCTGGAACTTCACTTAAAGCAACATCCAACCTTGAAACCAGAATAAACTCGCACAACAGCACAGCCAGAAGGCTGACTGAATAGAAAACAAATTTGCAGAAAAGGACCTGAGGTCCTTTTTGAAACTTCCTGACAAGTTGAACATGTATCAGCAGTGGATCTTTCTGCAACAACAAAGACTAACCGCACACTGCGCTGTATTAGCAAGAACCTATCAGGTCAAGTGAAATTGTTATTCTCCTCGATTTGTCTCTGGAGAACAACTGTCCAATTTGGGGCTCAATACAAAACACTAACATACTGGAGAATGTCTAGTGGAAAGCCACCAACAAGATTAAAGCTATACTGGTTCAGTCTCAAAGAAGGCTAAGGCAGGATTGTGATGCTGTCTTCAGCTACCTAATAAAGATCATAGAAGAGACACAGATGGACTCTTCTTGAATGTACACAGCAAACGGATGAGGGGCAGTGGACACAAATTACAACTAAGAAAATTCCAATGTAACATTAGGAAAACTTTCACAGTGAAAGTCAGCACTGAAGGAGGGCTCAGAAATGATAGAATTTCCATCCTTACAGGTATTCAAAATGCTACTGGATACAAGCTGGAGCAACTGGATCTAACTTTGGTGCTTGGCCCTGCTTTGAGCTGGGGGTTGAATCAGATAATTTCCAGACCTCTCACTGAGCCTAAGTTCCTCTATGATTCTACCACTACAGACAGCCAGTCTGGGTACCCAAAACAGGGTGGAACTACCCCCAGCACAGATTAATTTGCTAACAAGGTGTTCAAACAAACAAGTCTTCCCCTTTTGTTAAAATATTCCTTGGTGCACATTCATATTTTGGGTTAAAAAAAAGACTCTACAAATACAAAACAAATTAAAAATGCATGCAAACAGCATGAATGATAGTTTAAAAGGAATGCAGGTTTTCAGTATAGTCAAAAGTAGTTTTCAGGTAAAGCTCTCCGAAGAGGAAGACTAATTGTAAACTGCTGTCATTTTAAGGACTACTTGTCTAAAAAACATCAGCTAAAGCACACCATGGCTGTGTTATTAAAAAAGGACAGAGTTACACTTGCAACAGCTTAACTTAAAAGCCTGTCATATGTATTGCCTTTTCCTCTCTTAGAAAGATCACTGTTAACCAGTTAGCAAAGATTAATTAAGAATATCAAACACAACTGTTTTCTAAAAGGTCACCTGGAACATCCTAATGCTGTTTTACATCATTTAATTTTCACCCAAATATATAGAGTCTACTAACTATAAGATGTTTTTCTTAAGTACTTCATTTGAAACCAGACCTACAGCATCTAACAAAACAAAGCTGTACTTGCTCCACTGCTAAAAACAAGCAGTAAAGAAAACTGCTGACAAGGCAGCAACAGAGATGAAAGTGTTCTTGGTCTGTGATTTGATATTTCCCATCTTAAGTCCTGTCAAATGTACTACAAGACCATGGACCCAAGGTGAACCTGTCATCTTGAAAATATTACAGAAGTTGTTATACTTAGAAGGTAAAAAAACCTTGTAGATAGAACATTAAAGACTCAAAAAAATATGAAGACAAGCAAGGAAATTCTGATAACAGCTTCCAATTGTTGCAAATAGTAATTACGTTCAGTGAAAACTGGGTCACGACTTGTATTAGTAGACCAATGCAGTTGCTAAACTGATTCTGGAACAGTAAATTATTTATTCCAGAGAAGAGTCAACAACCTCAACAATTTACAATCTCAGAAAGCAAATAGATAAAATCAATAAGCAAGACTTTTGGGAACTCCAGGAGAGAATTGTTTGGTACAATAGGTAGAGGTAGTCAGTGCTCAATGAATTGTTTGTTCGGTTGTTTTAACAGTGTAATAACAGTGCACTCTTCTTAGTGCTGGCAAAGATCCCTTTTGTTTTTAAGCTTAATAGTTTTTATTTAAACCTATGGTTGCTAAATATTACTGAATTGCCAGGACAGAAATTCATTACCTTGTAAACTGATCTATATTTTAAATTAATGGACAAGTACTTCTTAACCAAGGTGAATGCATTAAACTTTCTAACCTAAAAGATAAGCCTAATTTAGCAGAATAAATAAATAAGACCAAAAGACAGTATGAGAGAGATGGTGAGTATAGGAGATACATAACAGTCTGCGCCTTCTCCACTGAGGATGCTCCTTTTTCCGGACAACTGCGGTGGCAAAGCAGAGCTGCTATGTTTCAAGTCAGGGTTCCTGGAAGAAGGGATGTTTTTGTGTGAGAATATATGTGATCCAGAAAGTTTATATGATCTACTTCTTTTGGCTGTGTTCCATACTACAAGACAGTCAGTGTCTTTTACATACATCCAGAGCCACTAAAGAGATCAGACTGGCTGGGATATCACACCAAGGGCAAAATCAAGAGACCCATGAAAGGTCTAAGAATTCAAATGTCACAGTAGTGTCAAAGTAGTGGGTTAGTGCAATAATGTGATTTTTGGTACCAGCAACATTCAAAACTGAGCTGAAAGAAGAAAAGATAGTGGGTCAAGAATATAAAAAACTTCTTCATCTGTCATGGTTTCCCCATCACAGCATCTTCATCAGCATCTTGTATTACTGAAATTTTACTAAAATAAATGAAGCAAAATTGAGTTGACGATGGACATTATGTACTACAGAGGATTGAAAAGCTGTCACAAGTGCCAGCTAAGAACTGGAGAGGGCTATCTGAGTCCTCAGCAGCCAGTGCCAAAAATTAGACCAATTAACCAGATTAGAGTGGTTTTTCTTCAAAAAAATAATAATTTTTTTATTTCTTGTTGTAAAAACCCCAAATATTTCCCATTCTGTAATGTATTAGAATTTAAACTTTGAAACTGTGGTTTCAAATCCACTTTGGTAGTGGATGTGCTTACACAGATGGAGATATAAAATAATAAATTCAGTGCACTTTCAAAACAAGAAGTTTAAATTTCTTTTGCAGCAGTTAGAAATATTTGTCCACAAAAATACTGGAGAAAGTTCAACTATCTTCTGAAGATTTACTGTGGAAAATCTGGAAACTAGATCTAGACAATGTGTGTTCACAGCCCAGAAAGCCAACCGTTATCCTGGGCTACATCAAGAGCAGTGTGACCAGCAGGTCAAGGGAGGTGGTTTTCCCCCCTCTACTCCACTCTCTTGAGACCCCACCTGCAATGCTGTGTCCACCTCTGCGGCCACCAGCACAAGAAGGTCGTGGACCTGCTTAAAGCATGTCCAGAGTAGGCCATGAAGATGATCCGAGGGCTGGAGCACCTCCCCTGTGAGGATAGGCTGAGAAAGTTAGGGACTCTATCAGGGAGTATAGTGATAGGACAAGGGGTAATGATTTTAAATGGTAAGAGGGTAGATTTAGATTAGCTATAAGGAAGAGATTCTTTACTGTGAGGTACTAGAACAGGTTGCCCAGAAAAGCTGTGGATGTCCCCTCCCTGGAAATGTCCCAGACCAGAGCAGGTGACTGCACCCAAAGGAGGTCAAGACTCTGCGGGGAGAAGCAGCCCCACTGTTGTAGTTCAGCACTGGGAAGATTGGAACATGCAGAGGAGACCCACACTGGGAGGGACTCATGTTAGGACATCTCATAGGGAACCATACTGGAAGAGGGGACAAATGCCAGAATTTCTGCCCCACCCAAGGTGGAAGAAGTGGCTGAACTGACTGCATCCCCCATTCCCTGCCCTCTGCACCACTGGAGGTGGAGAGGTAGAGATAGCGGGAGAAAAGCTGAGCCCCGGAAGGGAGGGATGGGGAAGGTGTTTCTAAGATGTGGTAATGCTTCCCACTGTCCTACTCTGTCTGTTAAGTGTTGTTGTTGTTAGTGTCTGTATTAAATTTATGTTATTTTATATTTCCCCTAACAAGTCTGTCTTTTGCCCATGACCATAATGGGTCAGTCATCCCTCTCTGTTCTTTTTTTGATTCCTAAGCGCTAAGGGGGAATGAGCAGCTGCGTGGTGCTCAGTTCACCTCTGGGCTCGAACCACAACAGCTTTGAGCAACCTGTTGTAGTGGAAGATGTCCCTGCCCATGGCAGGGGGGTTGGAAATAGATGACCGTTAAGGTCCCTTCCAACCCAAACCATTCTGTGATTCTACAATGATTTAAGTGTAAGTACAGGATTTCAGACCAGATTTAAGTGAATGTCTGCATATATTCTTAATTACAAATTTGCTACCATTTGTAATTATTGCTGTAACACCATTAACCTCTTCAAGGTTTAGAACTCATCGTAAACATTTCTGAAATTTTCTTCACAAGATCACACCAAGGAGGTCTAAAAGCATATTAGCATACAAGTACAACAAGGGCAAAAATATGTCATAAAACTATCAAAACCACAGCAAATATAGACAGTTAAGCTTATTAACACTTAAAGATTGCAAATAAATGTGCATAAATTCACAGTACAACATTACATACAATATAATATATACAACCCTGCTACATCAGCACTAAACAGAAAGAATACAACAGGACAGCTGACAACTGCTTTTCTCTAAATTCATGTAGCCCCCATTTTCTCCTGTACAATATGCATGCTTTTTTTTTTTTTTTACATAAATGCATTATGAAAAATTCGGTACATCTCTAATTGTTGAAGACAAATTAAAATATCAAAAATATTTTAAAAGCTGAAAATCCACCAATTATTCTCTCCATAAAGAAATATTTTACTAATGTAATTCCTTTGTTTGGTTATTTTTGTAGATAATGCCTCCTTTTTACTAAGCATTTATGGATATTACAGCTGCAGAAATATTTCATTATTCCCACCTTTGTACTTTACAGATTGAAGAAACAATATTCAAAATTGTGGTCTGACAATCTCAATATTATATTATCATTTACTACAGCATATTTATTTTTAGATTTGAATCCATCTTTAGTAATTGTACTCAATTGCATACTGCCACTCAAACTGAAATTTTAACAGCATCTTTATCCTACCTAGTATATTTTTTTCTAAATGTGTCAAGATTCAATAAATGTTACATTTAACAAAAGGAATGGTCTTCCTCAAACTGTCAAAATACAGAAAGTAGACCTGAAAATCTTTACTGACTCACATCACTGTGATAATATTTACACATCTGATGTTCAAAACTCATTTTTTTAATGCCTAAGGTAAGTTTTGACGAGAAGGAAGTTCAACCGGCACCTTACCTCAATCTGTACTGCTGATATCTAGTGACTTAAGCATAAACATAATACATGGTATTCAAAAGAATATATATCGATTTAAAAAGAGGCACAAGTTAAAACTGTCAGGAAACCTAAATTCTGCAGTCAGAGGTACAGCTAAAAAAAATAAAAGGCAATTCTGAAATAGTTAC
This sequence comes from Athene cunicularia, assembly GCF_003259725.1. Lineage (NCBI taxonomy): Eukaryota > Metazoa > Chordata > Aves > Strigiformes > Strigidae > Athene > Athene cunicularia. The sequence goes on along the minus strand of NW_020799095.1, from coordinate 138,849,734 downwards.
ATGCAAGAAGTATTTATTACTAAGTTTGATGGTAGTCATCACACATGCTGCATTTAGTACAGCAATCTAGAAATTTAAGCTTTGGAATGACAAAGTGACAGTTTTATGCAAATTAATTTCAAATTTGTTACCTTATTTACTTCCATGATTTCCCTTCTCTCTTCACTAGCAAAACGAAGCTGACTTGCAGCACTACGATCATCATGCTTGGAGCCATCTTCTTCAACATATGGAATAAGTTGCTGTGAAGACAAGAAACATTAGCTAAAAATTTAATTTAAAAAAAGGAAAAAAAAGAAGAAAAAAAGAAGAAAAAAAGAAACTGAAAACAGGAGATACAGGAGATACATAAGGTATTACCATTTTCTCCAGAAGTTCAAACTTCCCAGGAGGAAGTGGAGACAGGCTTACTTCATCACCTCAAACCCAAAGGCCTTGTAATGACCTCAGTTTGTTCTCAGGGAAAACGATGTGCTTCAAAAAGACACAATCCCACATATTACCATGCCTAGACCTAAGCAATTTCACAACTGCAGGCAGAACTCAGTCTTTATATGTTAAGATGTTTATCACAGGTAATCCTTGTATTCTTCAATGCTGTAGATTGTGATTTTAAAATTTACTATTCCACACTATGAAATACAACACATATGAAGTTATCATTACTATAAAGTATTTCAGTGATATACTAAAAATAATTATGACCGGCTTTACACAGCTACTTGGTTAATACCCTAATTATGACTTGCTATTTTAGTGGGCCTCTGTTTGGCTATACTGAAGACCAGGCTCACAGTTACCTAATAGGAGTTTTTCCTGTAAGAATTCTCCCACTGTAATCTCCTCAAGCACATAGTGTACTACCTTTTTTGTAAGCTACAAAGCCAAAAGTCTTTGGTAAAGAGTTTATAAATGAGAATTAATGTATGTTCCCTTCTTAGAAAATCAGTTAATAGATAAAAAACAAATACATATTTTTGTGTCAGAACACTCCCAAGCTACTAACAGCTTATTCAAAAATAATTACAAGCTTTAACATTTACATCCACAAAGTCTATGATCTATTGTTGATTTTTCTGTCCTGAACTGAAAAAAGCTAATGTTGATAGCAAAATTACATCCTTGTTCACATACACATTACAGACAAATGAAAGACTAGCAATTGATGCAAATGAACAAGACGACACTAGTTTAAAAGTCTGGGAGAAACTTGCTCATCACGTGTATTACTTGTTACTTTGGTTGGGGTGTAATATTATGAAGCATTTGGCAGCATCCTTCAGCATTCTGATGGAAAACTTACTTTGATTTAACCCACTGAAAATTTAATTTCCTTCTATATAAAAATTTTTGAGGGCCATTATTATTAAGATTATCAAAATGTACAAAAATTACCACACTAAACTCTGCCATGAAAACCGTAGTAAAGGTTAACAACTTATTACATTTGCATATCATAAAGCAGAAGTAGTGTGGCTGCTAAATACTCTTGGAAAAAACTCTTCTCTCTGATAGGAAAATAATGTACCACTCAAAGTAGAATATTTCCTTTGAAAACCTCCCCTCTTTCGGAAAAGGTAGTAGAAAAAAAAAACCACAAAGAAAAGCAACCTAACACACAAATGAAGCAGAAAATTGAATGAATTAGAGAACCCTGTAGCCAGATATGTTTCACAATTACTTCATGCCTTGCTATGTTGGTTAACAAAAATTTGACAAGAAAACCTATTATACTGGTAGTAGACATTAATAAAAAATATAAAAACATTTATATCGGTAACAATAGACTAAGAAGTATTAGTAGGTACTGACTTCTCTTGATTGTGTTAAAAAAAGAGATTTGTTGACATTCTTTAAAGATATGGTTAGAATGTCAGTCATTAAATCATGACAGAGACTATTATCGAAAAGCTGAAATAAGAATTTAAGAAAACTGATCCAAGAGGAATGGTGTGTCACTCTCGCTCACCCTAACTAATAAAACATGAGGAGGCAGGCATTCTATTAACTTCAGAGCAGTACAGACCACACAGATAAAAGAAAAAAGAATTCCAACTATCAACACAAAATTCTGCTGTGCATAACGTATCTGTGACACCTTGCATTAAAAAAAAAAAAAGCTTAAAAGGGACTACTCATTTTCTCTGTGGAGATTCTTTTCATCCTGTGAAATTTTTTTTTAAAAAGACCAATCCCACCTCATCCCAACTGCATGTGAAAACAAGACACATCAACAGCTTTTAAAGGGGACACAAGTATTCAGCTATTGCACACAAGTCAACAAACCATGAAAAAAGATTTATCCTCAGAATCCAGAGCTCAGTAATTAAAGAACTTCACAGATCTGGTTAATATAGAACTGTAGGAATTAGAAACAATTTATGAGGAAAAGTTTATTAAGGAAAAAATCTGGCCAATCCTCCCTCCTGGAAGGCTTACACTGTTACTTTTCCATTACCACCACACATTCAGATTTGGTTCATACTGACTGAGCAGGTTAAGAGTAGCCAAGTGAGGGAACTGGGGAGGCACAGACTGAAGGCCAAAGCAAAGGAGTAATCATTATTTAGAGAGCTAGGCTGGCAGGTGAGAGCTTAAAGCAGACTTTTTAGCACTATAACAAGCTCTTTAAAAAGCAACAGCTGTCTCTGACCCTTTCTTTTTTTTTTACCTAGGGGAAACAAACAGGTGAATGTACCAAGAAGCCTGAGGGAAAAGGCTAAAATTCTAAATGAAGCTTGATTTCAAAATTGAATCCCTTCCAACTGGTAAGAATTGATGATGTTAATGTGAAAGTTTCACAGTCTTTCAACCAGCTCCAAGTAATAAACAGAATTCAGTCCACTGAACATTTCCAGTCTCACTTAAAACTTGTTTGTTATGAATCTCTTACACCTCACAAGAACAAGAACAGATGATATGCTAAGCAGAGAGTGGTTATTCCGATTTGTAATTTATATATAAAGATACTTACTTCTATGGGAACAGGATCGAGCCCAGCACAGTTTTCATTGCATTTGTCATAGACTAATCTCAGTTTTCTGAAGAGTATTGATAGCTGACGGAGATGTTCCTGCAGCTTTCCCAGTCTGTCTTGATATGTTCCAGTATGATAAGTAACACCATTTGGTAACTTAGAAAACCAAAACCCCAAAATGTTAAAAATATTAAAATAAAGTTTTTGTCACACAAAATAAATAAACTAAATAAGTTTTGTACATTTTAAAATAAGACAACCACACTATTCCCACAGAAATCACTGAAACGTCTATCTTTTTATCAGAAAAAAAACTTTATTTTTCTGCTCATCTGATGTGCTAAATCACTGTTGTCAAACAACTTTATGTATTCTACACCTTGGTCACTTGTCAATCCCTGTGTAACTCTTTTCAGTTAATGTCTTCAAAAAAGCTTAAGCATGGCACTGTTGTTATCTAAGTATTACACATTGAGATGCAACCCCAGGTCACAATTCAGAGACACAATAAAAGTGAACTCAGTTAGCAAACTCTAAGTACATATACCTGTTCCTAAGATAACTACATAAGGAAACTGCCAGAGTCATGAAAATACAGAGGGAATGGGAGTGATTATTTACCTTCTGCTCTCAACAGAGAAACACAACTAAAGTTTGTACATTTTCTCATTAAGTAGCCACAAATAAGGATTACGTCCACTTTCATAACAAAAAGTTCTAGGTGGAAAATAGAACAGATCTGTAAAAATTCCTCTAAAATTACTCCCCAGATGTTAATAAAAACAGAGAAATGTAACTGGCATAAAACCAGACTTCACTATTCATAGACACAGATATTAAGTGTATTTGGAGTACATTCATTGTGGGAAAGAAACATTTCAGCATTTCTGAATGCTCTCTGTCTTCACTTAACGTACAGGAGTAAGCAAATAATAGTAGTAGTGTCCACTTCTCCAATCAATCCCCCTTTTCAAAGCACTTTGATCAAGTTATGTATTTAAATGTCCTAAGCTGCCTCCTGTGACTACATGAACTGGCAGTTGGTGGTAAAAACATGGAGTTTGAAGATCATTGAAAGAAAAAGTTTTTTCTCACCTGCATGTTCCTCAGTAACTGGAAGATTTCCATGGTTCGAAATACAATGTCCTGCACAGTCTCTTGTCCAATTCGACAGAGAGAAGCTGTATTTACCTCCCTAGCTGCCTGAGCCTGTGTCCCTGAGAAAGCACCAGGCGGCATGCCTGCCCCAGCGAGAGGGGGAGTTGACATCTCTTGATGTTAACCGGTCCCACTAAGTCAAACTGCACAACGAAGTTAAGACAGAATGATTAAGCACTTGTTTGAATCTATCATAATAAACTTCGATATGATAGCTATACCATTCCGTTTCCCAATACACGGTGCCACCCCAGCTAAAACTGCTCAACGGACAAAAGACGGCACCGTGCAGTACCCTTTGATTTGGACACCACTCCCTTAACCATTACAGCTTTGCTGGGCAGTGGAACTAGAGGTGCTCCTCACACACCTCCCCTCAGAGCGGTCACCAGCAGGGCCCCTTCCCCGATCTGTGACAAGGGGACACGAAAGGGTCTTTGGCCGAGCTCCAGGACGTAAAATCGCAGACCTGCTCCGGGACCGGCACCTGCCCAACTGTTCCTCCCTCCGCTGCAGGGCGATACCCGAGGCACCGCTTCCTCACCCGGCAGTGCGGGAAGCCAGGGCCCCGGGACCCTGCGGGCCCACCCCAGGCCCACCGGTGCCTCCCCGGCCAGCACGGCCGCCCGAGGAGCCGCGCGGAGATACCGGGACGGGGCGCGACATGCGCTCCGCCCCCAGACCGCGGCGGGGGCCGAGGAGGGGCCGCCGCGGGCCCTCCAGCCCCTCCCTGGAACGCCCAGCTGGTAACGAGGGCACCGCGCTGCCGACATGGGAGGCAACAAGACCCCCGCCGGCACCCCCGGGCGGCGGCCGGTACTCACGGGGGAGCGGGGCGCCGCGTTGCCCTGGAAACGCGCAGGCGGAAGC
>NW_020799095.1:138724262-138844679 GCF_003259725.1 Athene cunicularia | reverse complement strand
GGAAGCACTCAGCTGTACCCGGAAGCGCGGGCGACGCGCGACGGAAGTGACGTCTGAGCAGCCGGCGAGGGGGGGCGAGGCCTGCGGGAAGGGCGGTGCCAGGGCAGGTGGGATGGGGTCTGCGCCGGGGGGAGCAGGGACGGGGCTGTGTCCACGGGTGTGGGGTGTCCGGCTTGCCGGCTCCCCCGGGGGAGCCCGCCTCGTCCTACAGCCCTCTCAGGCTCGGTGCCGCCCCTCTGTCCGCCGCGCACGGGCTCTCCGTTGAAGAAGGCTTTGCTCGGGAGCCGGGTCACTTCCCGGCTTCCTGAGTCAAGTGAGGGCTTAGGGGCAGGTCGGCGTCTAAAGGTGCCAGCCCGAAGCCCTGCATATGGTTTCTCGAGGTGAAAAGTTAGGTCAAAATCTTAACAGGTCCACACAAGTCGCACACCCCTGTAATGAAGGTGAGGATTTGGACAGATCATTTTTTGCAGATCTTGATGATAAATTGCTGAGTATCTGTTTGCAAGGTAGGTGTGTATATGTGGGTATACACATGCACACCTGTAGTAATTTTATAGCTTCATAGGTGTACTACTACTTCTTCTTGCATAGATATATTTTTGCTAGTATAGAATAACCTTGCACTTTGGCCTTCCTGTATCAGTATTTGCATGGCTATAAAATGCTTCCTTGTTGTCCACCCTAAGTGCTTGTACTACACTAATAAAACAGAATTTATGCGGTTTTGACGTACAAAGGCCTCCTGTGCGAAGAAGAAAATACACTATCAAAAATAAACCAGGCAGGATCTGTGAGGACTGATAGATGTGAATTGTCTATACAGTAGTTCCTGTCTGTATAATGAAAAATTTCTTCATATGCAAAAATCAGTACTCTGATTGTTTCTCTTTTTCCAGTTGATGTCATACGTAGGACTCTGTGTTTGAGTGATTTTGACAATACCTGAAAATGCAGAAAAGGGCAGCTGAAGAAGTCTTAGGAAGAAGTATTATGGTTGTGCTATATTAAAACTGAAGTTATAAATGATGTTTTGTATGAAATGTATTGCATTTGTAATACTGTAAAAATACATCAGAAATTTGATGCATGATATACAGCCTTTGTTAAACTAAAAAGAAAGTAGTCAAGGAACATTCAGGGACAGACCCATACAGACTTGCTGTCAGAGGCATTTTGCTGCAGAAAACATTTTTTACCTCTGAAACACATTAATGAGGGGAAACACCACCCCCTTCCCTAAACTAAACTACTTTGCTGCCTGGCTGAATTCTCTCTAGCATGCTGCTTTAGCCAAGGTACAATGTAAATAATTGCAAAGTATTTTAACAAAGTCTTAGCATAAAAGATACAGAAGTGCTTTCTTAGAAGAAAGTTGTTCATAAAATTAAGAAGGGGACATTTTCAGACAGCAAAAGAACATCCCACAGTGTCTGGCTAGACAGCACTTGGGAAGAGCAGCCCCAAGAGAATTTCTAAGGGCTTGTTTGATGGCTTGCATCTCAGCTCACCGTACATTAAGGAAGTGATGCAAGAACTGTTGAAAAGTGGAGCACAAAGGATATGTTTTCCTCTTCTGACTGCATGCCCAAGAGCTCTGTGCACACTGCTTAACTTGCTGCCCCAAATCTGATGGCATGAGAGTAATGAGCAATTCAGACCACCTACTATTCAGGGCTGCCAGACACAGACTCCATGTACAGTCATATCCTGAAGTCTGTGACTGCCACGTACAGTAGGCAGTTGAAATACAGAGCCAAGTCTGCATGCGAAGGGTACTGAAGAACGTTGCTAGGAGGCCTAATATGTTGCCAATCTGTGGAACCATCTAAATCTGATTTTTGCTCCTAGACAAAGGAGTCTCCTCCTTTTAGATAAGGAATGTTTTTTGTTTGGATGAGAAAAACATGAATATATATTTGCTTTTTAAAAGCAATCCGTTAAGCAGCCATTTTCTGTCTTCAGTTTGGGCCAAGTGCTTTCATCTGGAAGGTGTCCAAGTCAGAGTTCATCTTTCACATCCATTTCAATATCTGTGGCATCCGTTCAACCAGTGTCTTAGGATGCTGCAGCCTTTGTTATTGAGTTGTAGAGAAGCTATCAGAAAACTAACAAAGAGCATATGTCTACATGTAATATTCTAGTCCAATCAACTTTAACCCAGATTTGAAATTAGGACTCTTTCAGGACTACTTCGGTGATTATTATTTTCACAATAATAATGACTTAGGATTTTTTAATATTTTAAGAGGTTCTCACTCATATATCCTGAGCAGCTCCAAAGATGGTATGGTTATGCTCTATCAGAAAAAAAAAAAATCCTCGGTAGTGAGGCAAGGGGATAATTGTTGCTTTCATTTAAAAAAAATTCTGTAAATCAGTCAATATGCTTACAAGGCAATATGAATCATCTATTTAAAAATAAACGGAACTCTTGGATCATCCTCTGTTTTCCTTGACTAAAGAGCATACTCCCTCCCAAGTCTTCTCACGCTATTCCTTAGCAGCAGTGCTTTGATACTGCTCCGAGGGTGACAGATGGGCTGAGGGGAAATGTGTTAACCAGGAAAGGACTTTCATTCGCAGTCCTGTCCCATTCAGTGTTTATGTGCGGATTCAAGGAGAAATAATGGGACTTTGTGAAACCTTTGCCAACAATAAACAGACAAGGCACAATTTTACTGTTACCAAGCTGTGACAGATAACAGCACAGCACATAACTTTTTTTAGTATGTGGCCAACACTGACAGTTAAGCTGGGTGGAGTTTAATTCAGCCAAGATTACGTTTATAGGCCAGAGGAAACAATTAATGCCTGTGATGAGGTGAGATGGATTGCGGGTTCAGTGTTTTCTGTGTGGTGTGGGGTTTTTTGTGACACTGTTTTCCACATACAGACAGGTATTTTCATGAACTATGAAGGCAGCCATTTAGAGGGAAGCAAGATCACCCATGGTAGTGCTAGATAAGATGGGATAGATTAGACAAGATCAGAGCCCAAAGCATCAGAGCAAAGGGCAGTACTTCATGCCTTTGCTCAGTAGAGGTTGGATACAGCTATTTTCTGGACCAAGGCAGAGTTGGGGTTGAGCAGTTATAACCTCACTGCCATTATGTGATTCTGTTGCACAGTCCTTTGATGCTGCAGGTGGTAGAAGGACAAGAGAACAAAATGTAAGTTCAGCCTTCCTGCTTGGTTCTTTTCTCCTTCATCTTCTATATATCCATAAGCAAACTTTATACTTGCTGTGTGTTATTGGCCCCTTCTGCTGGGGCACAGAGAAGCAGGATAAGTGTCATGCCTACTGGGCTTCATAGAGATAGTAACCAACTTCAGTGGTTTACCATAGACCAGCCTCTGAATGTTCACCAAGCAGTGATTAAAAATTATCTGTAAAACTAGTTTCAGAATGGCTTTATGTGGTGGGGTGGCTGCCAAGTGCCCACCAAGCTGCTCCCTCCATCCTCCTCAGTAGGACAGGGGAAGAAAATGAGATGGAAAACTCATGCGTTGAGATAAAGGCAGTTTCATGGAAGAAAGAAGAGGCTGCATGTGGAAGTACAGTCCTGCCATAAACTGCCATATCCAAACAGCACAGGAACGGGTGACTTCTTACAGCATAGATCCTGCTGGGACCAGCATTGTCTCTATAACTCAGAGTTACATCCGTTTCCCATAGTATGAAAACATGGCACTTTACAGGCATTAATAGATGATAGGGAAGTCGGGTGAAGTGTGGTAGTTCAACGTACATTTGGGGGGCTTAAAGCATGACAAATCTTTTTGGTTCTCATTTTGCAGTGGATCCTAGACACCCATTTATTGATCTTGACAGGTATGTTATATCATCAATTCTCTAACGTTTGCTTCTTGACGTTCAGCTCAGAAATGTTGCCCTTGGCCCATTTCATGTTCCTTTAAGCACCAAAGAGCTAGTTTCATGTTCACTGCTTTTTGGCATGAAGATTGTTGAAACATCCTTCCCCACATTTTACATGATGGGCCGTAATGCCCAGTGGTTGGTACTCTCACCATAACTGTGACAGAAGAAAAAGAAAGAAATAGCAGAAAGTCCCCAGACTTCTTCCAGGGTATCCCAATGCAGAAATCTCATCCTTACAATCTTTCTGCTTTTGCAGTCCTTGAGTTGCTTGTTTCCAGAGAGACATCTGGGAGTCCCAACATAATCTCAACATCGTGACTTTACACCCAAGCCCACAAGCAGACGTATCATACCTCCTTTTGGTCTCTCACTACCCAGTGCCTCTCCTGCAGCCTCCTACTGTATTGGTGCTCCAAATGCTGACACTGAAAATTATTCAAACACAACAGTACCAAGTTTTTTGTCTTGCCCCAAAATAGCTGTGGGCAGTCTGACTTCTTGTACTGGACATTCAGATATTTCCCCTGGTCCTATTTTTCCTGAACAAATGGTATCTTCTAGGACTAGCTGTTTGGAAGAAGAGGCATTCCAAATTGCAGTTTATATAAACTGTATGTCTTCATCAGCCAGATGTGCATTAATGATGCCTGTGGATAAATTTTCAGCACGCTTGTCTGATAGCTTCTCCTGGGGCTTGCACAAAAATGGCTTGGAAATGGAACATTTGCAAAGAAGCAGATGCTGGCAAAAGAAAGCATTACAATGAGATGTAAAATATGTGCACTGTAATTTATACAGGCAACTAGCTTCTGGAAAACTTGACCTCTGGCCAGTAGAGGACAGAAATGTATCCAAAGAGACCACTGAAGCAGTGACTGTTACCCAGTGGGACAGAGATGGAGGGACTAATTATGTTTTTGCAGCTGTTACACCAATGCTGGAAGTATGTTGGTGACAAATGGCTTTGTGGTGGACAGCACAGTAGTTAATACTGGAGAAAAGCTAGTCTGCCCTGTGGTTTGACTGCTTATGTGCTATTAGCATTCTAAGCAGGAGTGCAAGGGTGGGATTTCCCTTCAGGGGTCATTGCTGGCATGCAGTTTCCCACTGTTGCTCCACAGTTGGAGACCCAGTTCTCATTAAGGTGTTGACAGATGATATTCCTGTGACTCACTCCATAGTAGGAGAGACGGAGAGATCCTGTGCTCTTTTCCTTCCGAAAACATGTTCTAGTTTCATGAGGGGATCCATGCTGTGCTCTGTAGTACATGACATTTTATCCTAGATCTGGAAAGGCGCCACAGCCTGGGGTTTATCTTTTCATTTGCCTACTAATGTTTTATTTCTCTCTCTGACTATAAATCCCTAGTAGCAGGTGAAAACTTCGACTTTACAGGAACAAGCCCACCTCACTGTCATTTGAGGGGCACTGGCCACCCATCAGCTTCCTGCAAAGAATATCTGTATTCTTGAAGTATTGTAAGCCTTGTCATTGTTTCTTGTATCTGTGGCAAGAGATGTTTTCTTTCACCTTAACTTCATTCTTATGAGCAAAATTAATTGTGATTTATTCAGTGTCAGTCAATTTAGATTCTCTAGTCTCCTTTCTTATTTACAGGTTCAAAACCTTTCCTGCATGTGAATCAGATATTGCATGTGAACATGGATGGCATGTAAAACAGGTATTAACAAGGTGGTAAGATTAGCCCTTCTGGAGTCCTGGGAGTTTTTTGCATTCTGGTCAGTAGCTCCCCTATGCATGTAACCATTCACTGACTCATTCTGTCTCCTTCACTCCCTCATTTGGACATTCATTCACATAGTCTATTCATCCCAAGGTCCATTTTGTTTGTCTTGTTTTCTTATTGGTAGCTTTGGAATTATTTAAACAAAACCGGATATACATTATTTAGTAGTGACAGATAATGTTATGATAGCAGCAGAAGACTGCAGGCAAGAGTATAACTTCCTTCTGCTCTGTGAATACAGAGGAGAATAGTCCTCACTCTGCATGGTTTACAATTCAGAGATTGTATTTCACAGCAAAAAAGAAGATAGATTAAAAAGGGACCTAATAGTTTCTGGATAAGGAGGTTGGAGTGTCCTAATTTACCATGAAAGTCATCAGCAGTATAGATGGTAATGCAGGAAAAGTTATAAGGGCATGAAAGATATATAGTTTAGATCCTGTCCACAAAGCCATCATCTCTTGATGCAAGTCAAATGCCACTTGTGTCTCCCCAGTGATATAAGACTATGTGAACTAGGGAATGGAATAATAGATAGCAAAAGAGCATAGCTGGAGGCAGATGTTTGAACACAAATCATCCCTCTAGGTTGATGCATTATTGCGGGGTTCCTGGATTGACTCATTGACATTATTTATGCAAAACTTCTGGCCACATTCCCTCTGTGCAATATTACAAGCAATACATTACAGAATGGAGAATGCCCTCTATTTCCCCAGAGTTTTCTATCCGGTTCCTATGTAACCTACTAGATGTATATCACAATTACTAGAAGCAGTGTATTTCTCATTACAACCTGGAATCTATATACAACATCTAGTCATTTTTACTGACCACATTCCCAGCTAGTGTAGTTTGGATGACAGGAAAACTCATCATCTTGCCTGATCTGTACTAACTTCACATTAGATTTTAGGCTTCTATTCTTAAACATTTTATATACTAATTTTGTTATGGAGAGTTGGAAAGTGGTTTATAACTTGTAGGGTATGCCGTGTGTGAAGCAGATACTCAGTAGACTCTGTATGGCTGCTACTACACTAATAAATTAAACGTTCGTCGCACTGTTCTCTGGGTGCAAGGTCAGTTGGTGTGGAACAGGCCATATGCATAATAACTGACTCGTTAAAACTTTTAAAAAGGGTAGCAACACACATGCTGCCTACTGGAAATCACAGAATCACAGAAACAACTAGGTTGGAAAAGACCTTGAAGATCATCCAGTCTAACCATTAACTTCACACTGACAGTTCCCAACTACACCAGATGCCTCAGTGCTATGTCAACCCCACTTTTAAACACCTCCAGGGATGGGGACTCCACCACCTCCCTGGGAAGCCCACTCCAATGCCTAACAACCCATTCTGTAAAGAAATGCTTCCTAATATCCAGCCTAAACCTTCCCTGGCACAACTTGAGGCCATTCCCTCTTGTCCTAACACTTCTTACTTGGTTAAAGAGACTCATCCCCAGCTCTCTGCACCCTCCTTTCAGGGAGCTGTAGAGGGCGATGGGTCTCCCCTCAGCCTCCTCTTCTCCAGACTAAACACCCCCAGTTCCCTCAGCCGCTCCCGTATGACCTGTGCTCCAGACCCTGCACCAGCTCCGTTGCCCTTCTCTGGACACGCTCGAGTCATTCAATGTCCTTTTTGGAGTGAGGGGCCCAAAACTGAACACAGGAGGTGAGGGGCGGCCTCACCAGTGCCGAGTACAGGGCTCAGATCCCTTCCCTGTCCCTGCTGGCCACGCTATTGCTGACACAAGCCAGGATGCCATTGGCCTCTTGGCCCCCTGGGCACACTGCTGGCTCCTGTTCAGCCGGCTGTCAATCAGCACCCCCAGGTCCCTCTCTGACTGGCAGCTCTCCAGCCACTCCTCCCCAAGCCTGTAGCGCTGCTGGGGGTTGTTGTGGCCCAAGAGCAGCCCCCGGCATTTGCCCTCAGTGAAACTCCTCCAGTTGGGCTCAGCCCATGGCTCCAGCCTGTCCAGGTCTCTCTGCAGAGCCTCCCTGCCCTCGAGCAGATCAACACTCCCACCCAACTGGGTGTCACCTGCAAACTGACTGAGGGTGCACTCGATCCCCTCGTCTAGATCATCAATAAAGGTGTTAAACAGGAGTGGCCCTGAAACCGAGCCCTGGGGGACAGCACTTGTGACTGGCCACTGGCTGGATTTAACTCTGTTCACCACAACTCTTTGGGCCCGGCCATCCAGACAGTTTTTTACCCAGCAAAACATGGTTTGATGATTGCTGTCTCACGTTACCTCCCAGACTGTTGGTAGTAGAGTGCTAGCTGACCATGGTAATCTACTCTTTTTGCAGTGTGGTCTCACAAGTGAGTACATCCATCACAACTGTTTTTTTTATTTTGTTCTTATGACCAGTATTTTTAAAATGTAAAATGGGATGGAAGAAAAGAGAGCTATTAAAGAAGAAACTTCATAATCTTGTAATCCATGCCATGTTTAAGAGGATAATGAAATTTAGTGGAGTTGTTTGGCTTTTTTATTGCTATAGAATCATAGCATAGTTTGCATTGGACCTTAAAGGTCATCTAGTTCCAACCCCCCTGCCATGGGCAGGGGCACCTTCCACTTGATCATCTTGCTCAAAGCCCCGTCCAACCTGGCCTTGAACACTGCCAGGGAGGGGGCAGCCACAGCTTCTCCGGTCAACCTGTGCCAGGGCCTTACCACCTTCACAGTAAGGAATTTCTTCCTTATAGCTGATCTGAATCTACCCTCTTTCGGTTTAAAATTTTTATTCCTCATCCTATCATTACACTCCCTGATAAAGAGTCCCTCTCCAGCTTTCCTTCAAAGTAGAGGAAGGCCACTATAAGGTCTCCCCAGAGCCTTGTCTTCTGCAGGCTGAAAAACCCCAAATCTCTCAGACTGTCCTCAAAAGGGAGGTGCGCCAGGACTTTGATCATCTTCATGGGCCTCTTCTGGACCCACCCCAACATGTCCATGTCCTTCTCATGTTGGGGGCCCCAGAGCTGGACACAGCACTGCAGGTGGAGTCTTACAAGAGCAGAGTAGAGGGGTAGAATCACCTTCCTTGACCTGCTGGTCACACTGCTCTTGATGCAGCCCAGGATAATGGTTGGCTTTCTGGGCTGTGAGCCCACATTGTTGGCTCATAGAGAGTTTTCCATCCACTACTACTTCCAGATACTTCTCCACAGGGCTGCTCTGAATTCACTCACTGCCCAGCCTGTATTTGTGTTTGGGATTGCCTCGACCCATGTGCAGGACCTTGCACTTGGCCTGGTTGAACTCCATGAGGTTTGCACAGCCCCACCTCTCCAGCCTGTCCAGGTCCCTCTGGATGGCACATCCCTTCCCTCCAGCGTGTCAACGGCACCACACAGCTTGGTGTCCTCAGCAAACTTGCTGAGGGTGCACTCAATCCCACTGTCCATGTCACCAGCAAAGATGTTAAACAGCACTGGCCCCAACACTGACCCCTGAGGAACGCCACTGGTCACCCCCCTCCACTTGGGCATGGAGCTGTTGACCACAACTCTTTGAGTGCGACCATCCAGCCAATTCCTTATCCACTGAGTGGTTCATCCATCAAATCCATGTCTCTCCAATTTACAGACAACGATGTCATGCAGAGCAGTGTCAGATGCTTTGCACAAGTCCAGGTTGATGTCATCAGTTGCTCTTCCCTTATCCACCAGAGCTGTAACCCAGTCATAGAAGGTCACCAAATTTGTCAGGCATGATTTGCCCTTAGTGATGCCATATTGGCTGTCACCAATCATCTCCATATGTTCCATGTGCCCTAGCATACTTCCAGGAGGATCTGCTCCATAATCTTGATGGGAACAGAGGTGAGGCTGACTGGCTTATAGTTCCCCAGTTCCTCTTATGTTTCCCATTTCACAAATGGGGGTTATGTTTCCCCTTTTCCAGTCATCAGAATCTTCTCTGTACTGCCATGACTTCTGAAATATGATGGATAGTGGCTTAGCCACTTCATCCACCAATTCCTTCAGGACCCACAGATGCATCTCATCAGGTCCCATGGACTTGTGCACCTTCAGGTTCCTTAGATGCTCTTGAACCTGATGTTCTGTTCTCCCAGTTCTTCACTCTCCCAGTCCCCACCTTTGCCTTCTGAGTCTTGGACAGTGTGGCTGGAGCATTTAATATGCTGGAACTGGAGCACTTAATATAGGGGCTTTTTTAACATGAAATGTGGCATAAGCAAGTGCTGTTTCCATGAGCTGTGTGAAGTGAGTGAGAAGTCTGGTGTTATTTCTGTTTCACAGGTTTGTCAGTATCTGGAACAAGGCTTTTCCTGAAATGAAGATGATAATTAGTGATCTGAGATCTAAATGTGTTCTGAGGTTACAACTCAAAAAGGCTTATTAGCAGAGTGAGCATACTGTCAGATGCAGTGTGACAGCATGAGGGTCTCTGAACATGATAATCTCGGAGAATTTGAAAAGTCCTGCTTTGGATGGGAACAGCATACTTCCCATCACCGGTGAGTAGAGACTAGACCACAGGTAGTAGCAATACTTTTACTGAGAATAATGACAACAAAAGGAAGAAAGGAGTGTCAGCCACACAGAGCTCAAATATCAATCTCTGCCGCTGTACCAGGCTGTTACAGATGAGGAGTACAGTGATGTTCCTTTGAAAGGGGCTGCCATACACTTCCTGTTGGTGGTGCTTTAACAGGGACAGCAGAGGAGCTCTCTCAGCCCTAAGAAAACTCTCATGGCTGCTTCTGTCTTTACAGATATGTGAAGAGCAAGGATGCAGGCAGACAAATTTTAAGGGTAGAGAGGCAGAATACTTTAAAATTACATGGTACCATAGCAAAGGATTCTGAGATAATCTGTTTTAAACCAATGAAATGAATTCTTAAAGAGAAGGAAAACCAGAAAAACACAAGTCACTGGTCATGTTCAAGCTTTACTACCAAGTCCTTCAAGTGGATCTTCAGCTCCTTTGCAGAACAAGCTGAAATCTTGCTGCATTAGCAGGTGGAATGATACTGGGTTTATTTGCACTGATGGTGCTGACAAATCACCTTGGCTGCCTCACTGAATACTGTGACTGTTGCAGCAGGGTGTTAACCACAGTGTACCTCCATCCTTGAGCTTAAAGCAATCATTGTGTGGCCCTTCAGATGCAATTGCCTGCTTCCTGTAATGTGGAAAGATTTTATGTGGATTTTAAAAGACCTCACTAAAAAAAAAAATAAATCAAAAGGCCATCAATTTAGGTCTTAAAAACCCAAAGTTTATGCAAAGAGTCAATGAAGATGTTTTCATTGTGTATTTTCAATATTTAGAGAGAATTGCACGTGTGGTGATAGCAAGCAGAATTGGTTAAAAAACATATCCTCCTCATTCCCACCTCCTTCCACCTCATCTCCAGTGACTCAAAAAAATGATGAAAATTATTTTTGTTTGTTTTCATTGATTTTTCACATCTGAAATGTGCGGGGGGAGGGGAGGGGGAGGTGTCTTTTTGAAAGTGCTCATCTTTTGATATATGATGTGAAAGGAAGAGTAGCTACAGATGTTTTCATTTAATTGAATAGAAGCTTTTCATTAAATGAAAGTTTTTGATGGAAAATTTCTGGCCAGCACTATCTGAATGACATATCACAGAGCTTTGTGATAATAAGAGAAAAAACCTGAAGTGAAACAGACCAGAAAGTGGTAGTGTGAAAAGGAGAAGCTGACTAATTAGTTTGATTACTCAAGCAAAAAACCCCAACAAAGCAAAATAACCAAACCTCTTCAAGCTTAGTATTTATTGTTCAATGAGACATTTAAAAACTCTTCTATTTTAATGCTATAAGGGCATTGTTTTCACACATGACAAGTACTGTAGCTTTGGGGGTAAGTGGGACTCTTAAAGAATGTTATTTCAACCAATACTAAGCCTTTAAAAGATGCCTTTTTAAAAAGCATTAGCAAATACTATCCATGTGATTATCAACAAAAGAAAGACTCGGGATGTGAAAACAAGTGTGCTCTCTTGGTATGACGCTGGTGACAATGATAATCCATGCATCACTGTAAAACAGAAAAGATGAAAGAAATGTACACCTATAAGAGTAGAAGATATTCTACAAGGAGCAGTACTCTGTTGTAGACTTCTTTTACTATTTTTAATTTCTAGAGTTATTATCCTTAGCTCTCATTGCTTGAGCTGAGGATCTTCAAGCCCATATGTCTTTATTTCTCACATGCAGATGCCAAATTGCTGTATAGAAAAAATGCATATATAAATAATGCAGAAAAGGATTATATTTTTTAATTCAGAAAAATCTGTAAAATGCTTTTTTCAGCCTTTATAGAATGAAAGTCTGGGTCTAGAAAGAGTGCTTACAGATAAAATCTGTGCCCTGTTGCTACTTCTGCAGCTGAGATTAAATGAATTTTGTTTCATTTAGAAAGGTTATAATTTACCAGCATGTGTTCCACA
The DNA here is from genome assembly GCF_003259725.1 of Athene cunicularia. Lineage (NCBI taxonomy): Eukaryota > Metazoa > Chordata > Aves > Strigiformes > Strigidae > Athene > Athene cunicularia. The sequence continues at coordinate 138,832,589 of NW_020799095.1, read as the reverse complement.
CACTATAGAAAGGTCTTTCACTTGGACCAGTAAATACACGTCCTTCAAATATTCCTTTTTGTTCTCTCAGACTGTGCACATCTTCCCACCAGAGATGTAACACTGCCATCCCATCTTTCTTCTTAATCTTAATATTTAATGATAGAAATGTATTTAGGCATGCTGCTTCCATTAGTGCAGAAGTGACAGAGCAAACATACAGTATTAAGAGGGCGTGGGAAGAGGTCCTTCAGCAGCTGATATCTGCTGAGTAATAGCTGCGGGCATGAGGAGAATTAAAAGCTTATCCTCAAGCACGAAAGGAAGAAAACTACAGTGCAAAGGTCAAGTCAGTGTTTCTTCATTTGTCATTTAAGTTGAACTGTTTTTTCAAATCCATATCCTCTGATACCATGAAATGTGAAGTTTTCTAAGTGACTTATCTTTTGTCTATATAGCAGTATATGACAGCAGTGGCAGCATCCAGTGATTCATTTCTTTGGGGAAGTGGATAACAGGAGGAAAAAAATGTATATTGGGGGTTGATGGTAATTGTCATGGTTCCACTGACGTCAAAAAGCCAGCTATCAAGTGGCAGGGCAGATTTACATGAGTTGAGGATCTGTGCCATCCTGTATTTTATTAACTGACAATCCTAAAAAAAAAAAAAAAAAAAAAAGATCCATACAAATTAAAAAATGTGAACCTCAGAATTTGTCTTGGTTTGAGAGACTTCAGAATGTGGGACTAATGAACTTGGTCCAGCTCACAGTAAGGGCCATTTCTAAGATGTATCTTTGCTGGGATAACTATCTGAAACCCAGACGGAGAGCACATTCTTCCTGTATTATCTAGCTAACACAAGTATAGTGGGAGAATTGCGGCTTCTTTACAGGACACCTAACCACTAGTGTGGTCCTAAGAAAGTATGATAGAGAAAAGTCTTTCTCTAATTTTAATTTATTTTAAAAATATTTTTAATGGTTAAAATTCTTTAGAAATAATTAACCCCATAGTTCAGCCTTCTGTGACCAATAGAGTTTAAAAGTTGTGATATATTAGCTAAATTAATTAACACCAGCCCAAGTAATGCATTTCAGATGTTAATCACATCAAATCCACAGGCTAAATGGGAAAAAATGACATTAGGGACAGGTCTACAGCTACTGAAATACAGGAAAAGGCTGCATTGAATCATTAATGGCCTAAACATAAGGTCTGAAATAACAATGCCTCTCAGACTCATAATCCCAGAGGGACTGACAATCTTTCATCCTTCCAGAATAAATATACTAAGTCACTAGTTTGCTATGCATTCGCATTAGTCTTTAGGATTAGAATTTATGTGTCAAGATCTTGTGTTTCCTATGAACAGTAAAGATCTTATAGGAAGAGTGGGTTTAGTTGCTGTCATTTTCACCAGTTTTTTATCTATATATCCTATATATGTATGCGGTAAGTTTACAACAGGAAGGACGTGGGAACTCTAAACACAAAGCAGGAATCCAGGCTAAAGGCAGTGCTGGCGGCTGTTGTACTGAAAATACTGAAATAATGCTGCATACAAACAGAGGTTAATAAATCTGTTAAACCACTTTAGAGAACATGTTGATATTTTGGTACCGTACGTATACAAAATTGTTTATACTGACTAATAGGTGATGCTGTTGCTTCACTCCAGCTGCACATCTGCAGCATGTTTTTGTTTTCTGAGGGAACTACAAACTCAGTTTCTGTCAACATGTGAATGTTTTTCAGTCCCTTAATGTGGACATCAATGACGGATGCAAACACATATGCAATCCCCAGTACCCAGGACTGCACCTGAATCTCCTGGCTCTGCACCTTTCCCCATTGTTTAGGGCCATACTAGGGTCAGTGGAAGTCAGTAGCAGTCTTACTTTTGCACATGGTCTGATGGAACAGAGTCAGGTTCTTCTTGGGATGCTTTTGGCAGATCCTGCTCCTGACCTCAGCTTCCTGTCACATCCAACAGGGCCACTTATTAGTATCTCTTCTCTTCTCTTTGTTTGTATCCAGTCTCTATGTAATCTACTTAAAAAGGTTCAGTGACCATTTCCATTCTGATTCATAACTCTACCTTTAATGAATCCCTCATCTCAGCTGGTTTTATTGGCTCTGATCCAGGGAAGTACTTAAGCATGTGCTTAGTTTTGACTTTATTGACATTCCAAACTCAGGCCAACATCCCACTTTGGAGAGCTGTCAAAAAAATAACTAATTTTGTTATTGAAATTGCTGTGCTTTGTGCTGTAAGGTTGACACAAAAATCAGATTAGTATTGACCCTTCTAAATAAGGGATGTTAGAAAGTCGTTCAGCCACGTAAGTGATTTCTGAAAAATTGAAGAAACGGACAACATAAATAAATTTTAAATGAGTTATACACAGATGAATGTCACATCTTAATATTGTATCCAATATACAAATCTACATTTAGGAGAGTGCATTTATAAAAATACATGAACCATATAAGCTGATATTGCATGTTCTGTATGGCATGTTATATGTGGTGTGTATGTATATCTCTATCTGTGTATCCATCCATAATGTATACATCTACCCAGTCATCTTTGTGTTGTAAACCATCATATTAAAAATGTGGATGAACAAAATCATTCTTTCTGACCCCTCATGTATTTTAACTGCTTGACTAAAATTCTGAGAATTGTCTGAACAAGACTGTTTGCCCATCTGTCTTCACACTAGGAGAACGATAGCAGCTCATGTCTTGTCTTGTCTGTTGGTTATTTAGTAAATGTCAGCAGTATAATTGGTCTATAAGAATTGTGCTACTGCTGGTAATGTTCCGTGCACTGATATGTATACCACGGGAAGATGCCAATGTATATGGGTGTGTTTATAACGAGGAGAACATTTTCAGAATGAACTTAACTGAAGTGTTCCTAAGCTAAAGGAGAAAAGAAAAGTAGAAAATAACTTCAGACGAAATGTTCCTTAGGCACAGATAGCATCCTTATTTACCCATATAAGGCAAGACCTAAATTTGAACACAGCCTTCATATGAGCGTGAATGCCAGGAACAGATTGGCTTCCTGGCGAAAAGTGAGTGAATTGCTTCAGCAGCCTCTCCTCATTATGTTGTTCCTGATGCTGTAAACTTTGTTATGGTGATAATTGCTGCTTCTGGATTCATCAGTCTTCTCAACATTGGATCAAAGTAGAGATCAGCTCAGGCCAAACTGCCTGGGCCTCCTGATACTTGCGACATTAACAAGCCGCAAGATCTGAATGGGGAGTAACCTTCTTCCTTGCCATCCGATTTAAAGGGTGAACCGAAAGCTAGTGGGGCATTCTAAGCTATGGTAGATAAATCCAAGCCATTTTGGATCTGTTCTTAGGAACTAACACTGGAGTAATTTAATAATGTGTTATAAAGGTATGTCTGAATTCTGGATATTCACAACCAGATACCGCATGTGGATGTGAATTTCATATTTAACCTCAATTTTCATAATCATTTGAATGAAAAATTTCAATTCCAGATGCCTCTGAACATTCAGAGATTTATGGCTTTCTTCTGCTTAAAATCTGAATGTGCCAAGATGAGGAAGTATGAGGTTGGAAGGCAAAAGTGATCAGAGTGACAACTGAACATAGCAGGCCAATAATTGCATGTATTTGAATGCTGAATCAATACTGTGATACTAACAAATTCAGCAAATACGAAATCATGACTAAATATAGGCCAAAATGAAAGGATATTGAAAATCATTCTCAAGTAATATTTCTACTGGCTAACAGAAGAAATGTGGATGATATGGTCGACTGCTGGCAGAGCTCTCCATCTGCCCTTGGAGTATGGCTGTGACCTCCTCTGTTTGGCTGATGTTTAGCAGGAGCTAGAGTGGTGCTGCAAACTTTACTGCAGTGGAGGCACATGTAGTCCCTCTTTTATTTAACCAGGCACTCTTCAAACACAGAAGATGAGTGTTCTAACATTTTATACCCTGAACAGAGGTGGCTGGTAATAGACATCTGGGATGGAGAGTAGGTAATGATATGATTTCCTTGTAAATATTAGTCACCTGAAAGCTGTGGCGTGGAGACTAACCCTGTTGTCCAGACCTCCTCATTAGTCAAAGGAGAGTGAAAGACACCTGCAGAGAGTGATGCCCCTAGGACTGCTGGTGATGCTTCTCTCTTAACTGTAGAGAACAGCTTAGACTGGACAGCTGAGGCAGGGAAGGCAAGCCCATTCCCAGTGACTGTGGGAAACCTGAAGAAGTTTGTGGCATAGTTAAAAATTGAAAGCAGGTGTCCAGAATTCTGTCTTGAGTGCAATGCTATTCTTTATTTTTAAAGATGGGTGGTGACAAAGAAAGACAGAAGAAAGGAAACTTCCTTCTGAGACAAAACTAAGGGTCATCATTGTAGATGTTGAGCTTATTCCTGAGAAACCATATCCATTTCAGAGATTTTAAATTAATCTAAAGGCTGTATGGAGAGTGAAGAAGTTAAAATGTGTCTGTAAGGCAGACCAGATGTGATTAGTTAGCAGACAAACAGGTTCTAATTGCGGTAGAGAGCTGAATGTAACAAAAAAGACCATCCCCCTCATCTTGCAAAGGTGGCCTACTGTGCTGTGTGACAATGACAGATAAGGGAGTGTCATTTAAAATAATATAAATTGAGAAGCAGTCTCTTTGTGTGTCTGACTGATGAAGCCACCCAGAAAGTAAAACCTCCTCCAAAGGGGATTAGTCATTTAAACACAGGACTTGGTGTCCTCCAAAGGATTGCAAAGGTGAAAGGCCATCATACCAAAGGAAAAATGGCACTTAGTCTGTTCTCAGGATGAATTGCAGGCAAAGGAAAGGAAAGTGAAGATATCAAAAAAAAAATTTCAGGAAAAGAGAAAGAAAAGAGAAAAGAAAAGAAAAGAAAAGAAAAGAAAAGAAAAGAAAAGAAAAGAAAAGAAAAGAAAAGAAAAGAAAAGAAAAGAAAAGAAAAGAAAGGAAAAGAAAAGAAAAGAAAAGGAAAAGGAAAAGAATTGTAAAACCATTTTAAGTTCATTTGTGATAAAATAGAACCTATTTACAGAAATGTCTACAGCGGCCTTCTTTCACCTGAAAAACCTATACTCCTGCATCAGATGAAGTTAACAGGATTCGCATTGGAGTGAGATTTGATTTTTATACAGGAACATTTTCTTTGATATCATTTTATTTGTTTTCTGGCACTGTCTGCCCTGCCAAGTGCTTACATTTAATTTTGTTTTCTGTGGAACAGTTATTTTCACTGCTTGTACCGTAGATGTTTCCCTTTACAAAACAGCTGATGGCCCCTATGTGCAGTATGGATACCTGCATGAGTACTCTGGTTCAGCCTGGTGAGGGTCCTTAAATGCAACATTCCCTTTACAGTGTGTCACTGGCAGCTCTTTTAAACTCTGCTACTCGTCACTGGAATGGGGACTTCACTTTGAGCTGCCCACTGTGGTCTTCACAGCCATTGTAAGTCCTTCACTTCTCTTGCACCATAAGAAGAGGAGAGTGGGTAGGTAACTCTGTATTACTCTGACATGGAGGCTAGTATTTTCAGAGAGATGATCAAGGAAACAGTGGAAATCACACTAGAGAATCAACACAGAGAGAAAGCAATATGCCAACAAAGCTGCCTCAGTACAACTATCTAGCATAGATGAGATGGGATGCAGAGTCTAGTGACCCTGAATTACCCCACTTACTATGGAGGATTTCATTTTTATCAGTGTCACCACTTGTACCTTGTCCAGCCTTTCTTTCACTTCCCCTATCTCGTCCCATAAAATGCTTAATCTGTCTCAAGGATATTTTAAGGGGACTGATGATGTGGTTTGATTCACTTATAATACACCCAACCTCAAATCTCTTTCAGGAGGTGCCAAGTGCTCCTTTCTAAATGTACCAGCTTTTTGTATGCCAGTGGTCAGAGATCATCTGGTAATTCTAAAAGCTGAGCCACCTCTGAGAGTTCTGGTCTTAGTCTGACAGATTTTGAAGTTTGAAACAGGATCCCTGAGTTTAGTTCATCTGGTGCTAAACAAAAGTTGCAGTTTGTGTTTTTTAATGTGTTTGCATCATTTAACAGATGGCAAAGGCCCACACAGCCCTTGCATCTCCTGCCCCTTCCCGTTCCCAGCAGTGCTCTTTTAGTCCTGATCAGGTAAGGGATTCAGTTTCCATTCCCATGCTCCCTGTATTGAAAGATCATTTCAGATGAAAGAAACAAAGCAAAGGGAACAGGAATTCAAACAAGCAGCTTGGAACGACAAGAGATGCATATTGCCAAATGCCCAATCTATCACCATCAGCATCACTGAATCCAACATCTTTCTGCACTTTTGAATCATCATGGGCTTTATACATATCCCCCCCCCCCAGTTTCTAAATCTCTTTGTTGGCCTGTATCATTTTTCTTTCTAGTGGATATTATTTTCTTGGGTTTTTCTTTGCTTCCACACATATTTTTATTCAAGTCAGAAAAGATGTTTTGTCACCTGCAGCTAAGCTGCCAACTGAAACTGGCTGGCGTGTGCACATTAGGCCAGGAATCTGCAAGCTTCACTGGCTGCTAATAAAGTGGCAGATTGATGTTAAGATTGTCTGACTTTTAAGTCCCTATATATAGAGTCAGCCTTGTTAGCCTTATTATTTATTTATATAATACTAAAAGTATATGTGGCACTTTACTAATAAATGAGGAGATGAAGTCCCTACACTGAGCCACTTACACTCTAGTTTAGATTGCTATGATGTATAAAAGATTAGTGGACACATGCAGGAGTAGGAGCAAATAGCATTGAGGAGGAACTGAGTCATGTAAGGCTCTGTGAAAGCAGCAAAGATTTAACACTGATGGCTTTAAGAATATTTTTCATGGTGACTGTGGGTAAAGTCTTTGAACTGCAGCTCCAGAGACCTGGGTTTAACAGCTGAGTCTTCATCAGATCTGCTGTTCAAGCCTTAAGAGTGAGTGCATGGTGTGAACTGCTGTTGTTCTTCAAAGAAAGGTCTTAACTATGCGCTTAGTTTTAACTTTTGGCATCTTGACTTCAGTAGACCTGTACCAGCTTACATCAGCTGAGGATCTGTCCCTAAAAGTAGAAACCCACAAATTACCTACCTTAGCTGAATTTTGAAGAGACATCTGCAAACATTTGTGCTGTTTTCTCTGATGTCATTAGGGTTTATTTGTAATTTATCTGGCAGTAGAAGGTGGAATACACCTCACATACCATTTTCAGGAGAGATATGTTGGAGACCAAGTCAGTGTTAACATACTTTATTTTTTTCAGCCCTAATGTGCGTTTTCTTCTGCTATTGTACAAGACACACAAACAATTTCTTTATTTTTTTTTTTCTCCTGACTTGTTGACAAAGCAATGAGCCAGCTCTAATGCTGATCTCTAAGGTATGCAGGCATTCTTTTCAGCAGCCAAAGGATTTGTTTATGACAACCTGTATTCTTATCCCATTGTTCCACTTTCTGCCTTATCTGTTGACACTTCCTTTTTCACATTAGACATTTGTTGCTGGTGGGCTGTGTTATCAAGTGCTCTAGGACATCTTAGCTAAAGGATGCATCTCTCTTGAGTAGCATGTCAGAGACATCTTCAAAGAAGTCTTAACAAAGGATGCATTTGAAGGAAAGAGAAGTCTGGCTATTTTAACTATTCTTCCTTTTTATCTCTGAAAGTAGATTGTGAATGTGACTGCTCTGTATTTTCCTGTCAGGTCCCTTGACTCTTTTTCTAAAAGGTTATGTTAGTTACTTTCTAGTCCAAAGGGACTCTTTCCTGTACTATATGCATTTCTGAAAATGTCAGCTGAAACTCCTCCGCCTTCTATTCTTGTTTGTTTTTAATATTATCAGTTTCATGTTGCCTGAATCTTAGAGCACCATCAATTTTCAGATCTTTAAAACTTTTCAGAGAAGTTTGGTGCTATTGAATGTCTTGTTTGTCCTTATCACTTTGCTGTCTGACAACAAAAGCGATTCACCTTTTGCATTTCAGAAGACAATTTACAACTTTTTTACTACTGTTATTGTCTACTCCTCTGCAGCCACCCCTGCCCTTGTGCAACAAAGAGGTTTGAAAATCTGTTTGCCAAGCTTTGGTTCTCTTACTGATTCTTTGCTTTAATTTTCACTGCTTTAATTAAAAAGCAACAACAACCCATTGCTTTAACTCTGTCTCAAGATAAACTGAAATATAACATTGTTTAAGACTCATAAGCAGAATCGGCTTCCTTTCAGTTTTAGTGGGCTTTATCTATAAATTGGCTGCTGTTGTTGAATTAGCATAGGTAGAGCTGTACAGGAACTGAATTACTGTGGATTTTAATTTTTCTTTTAAAATTGGAATAAAAATGGCAAAATAAGAAAAATTTCCACAAATAAAAATATTTAATTCTGGTCAGCTGACACATTTCTTTTCACTAAAATCAGAAATTTAATGTCAGTTTTGACAATCTTAATTCTCCAGAATTTGAAGATAAAATGCATTTAAAGATCAACACAATTTGCAAAGTAAAACTAACGCATTTATTACTCCAATTGGGAAAAGTTCAATTTTTACATTGTATTCAGGCTTCTCTTTTTTCTTAATTGCACCATCTGGTCTAATAAAATATGTTACATCTCCTTGCAAACTGATTCAGTAAAGGATATGGGTAACTTTCACATATTTAAAAATCCTAACTGGTATGCTGTTTATAAAATTGTTATAGTTTCATCTGTGTGATAATCGGAATGACTAGTGTTAAGAAAGGTGAGAAAGAGAGATGGATTTCTTAAAAGTTGCATGAGTGTTAGTGAGGGAGGCTGTACCAGAATGTGGGAACTTCAGAATTAAGACTAAAATGGCTGTAGGCATACATGCAAATGTGTTTGCTTCTCTGAAATCTAAATACTAATGTGGATCTCTTGTCAAGTCTTTTTATTAACCATTTTCAAGATGGCTGGTTATAGTGTCTGATGGGAAAATCTCTTGATGGCTGTAATCTGCCACTTCACGGTAGTCAAGTGCTTCCCTGGGACTGTTCGATTCCATTTCTTCCCGCTTCAGACATCAGAGGCAACATATCAGCAATCTACATGGGTGATGTGGTTAATCCATCCAGAAGGGAACTGAGAGAGATGTAAGGAATTTTAATGAAAGATTTATTATTCATAATAAAAGTAAATACCATGCTTTTATTTTTATTTATTTTTTTTTTTTTTAAATATTATGGTTTTCCAGTCAACTTGGAGCTGACTTCTAGTCTAGTAAGCTATAATAGTGATCAGTTTACACAGGTGAAATTAGAGAGACACACAAGAAAATCAATGTGCAAAACTAAATCATAGTATGAGGCTTGACATCTTCAATATGAGACAGTTTTACCTAGTGCTTCCTTGCATACATATGTTCGTAGGGAAAGAAATTATGAAGAGGAACAGTGATTTTTCCAGTTTGCCATGGAGAGTTTGACATACTTTCAAAACGACACCAAGAGATGAAAGTGGGACAGATACAGGAGTGATTTCTATTACTCCCTGTAGATCCACATAATGTAACCAGAGCACATAGAGCTGGAGTGACTCTTTTAATCCAGGTAGCTTTAGATTTAGAATTTATAAATCAGAGTCTCTACCTGTGTCATGTACTTTGCTGTGGATTATTTAATATATTGAAGGCATTTTGAAGTACTAGTTTTCCCAATGCCTTAAATTAGGAATAATTTTGCTATTTGCAGCTTTATATTATATAATTTTGTCTCATTCCTATTCAGTAATTTTTAAAGAGAAGACAGTCCCAAACAGAAATACTCAACAGCAGGTTCATTCCTCACAGCAGCAATTGCATGTACCACAGAGCAACTGACACACAGAAGGGGCATCACAGGAACTGGAAGTTTCTGCCTGAGGAAGACCCACACGCTGAAAGGTCACTGTGCTAAAAGAGAGAAAACTCTCCACTGAAAGCAAATTAGGCTCTTATTTGACAAAAGTCACCAGCAGTGTGAAAAAGCTAGTGAGGATTTCAATTTGAAAGGTTCTACCAAGTTCAAAGAGGGCATGCACACACCCCCACCCCCACCCCCCTTTTAAATAATGCCAAAAATAGGGGCTTTACTATTCTCTCAATTAATCCCGACTTTCTATCCAATCCAGAAATGTCTTGTTCATCTAGTAAAATGAAGATACTTTTACCTCATCAGTCTCAGAAAATTATCTTACTATTTCCATGTTTGTTATTATATGAAATATGTTCACATATGTGGTATGTAGGAATGTTAGAATACATTGTTCATGAAATACGATTCTTTTCTTTTTTAGTTCAAGCGTGAGTTTTATCCTTATGGCCCAGTGTGGGAAACTGTTACACATACATACAACGAAGTCTGTTTCCAAGCTTCAAGGACTTGAAGAAACAAACTGAGCCAGCCAGGCAAACACATGTTTTCAAGTATTAAAAAGAAATGTCTCCAAAGGGAAAGATAGAAATTCTTTACAAGAAGGAGCTGCTTCTTTATCCCTGATCTCTCCTTTGAATGTTAAATCTAAGTCTGTGAATGGGATGCAATCCAGGGGGGTAATTGCCGTTGGCATCAATATACCTGAGTTAGCATTCAATTAGTGTGTTTGGATTTGAAGAGCTACAGTTACCAAGTGTTATCAAGAAGTTTATCTAACTTTATTCAGCCTGTACTAATGGGCAAGATGCTGTCTGAGTACCTGAGTACAATCTTTATCTCATCTAATAGTAGAAAACAGCACTAGAAGGGACCCTGAGAAGTCCTTTAGTCCTTCCTCTGCTGCTCTCCGTCCTAGTCTCACTTGTTCCTGAAAACTGGTGCGACGAGGTCTCCAGAGCCTCCCTGTGCAATCATTTCCAGTGCTTCCCTCTCTTTGGTACAGCATTTTACCCATTGTCTAAGCTAAATATCCCTTACGTCAATTTAAGCCCATTACTTTTTGTCCTATTCAAAGTGAACGCAAAGGGCAGTCTATCCCTGTTCTTTGTAAGAATTTCCTACATACCTGAAAACTGCTAGTGTGGTCTCTTTTCTCTCTTCTTTAGAGAAGATGAGCCTCTAACAGCAGCACAAAGAGCAATAATGATGGTAATAATAACTATCAGGTCCTATTCACTGATACATCTTTCCAGGTTACCTGCTTTGCGCACCTTACGCCCTCGCCATGAGGTAAATACAGAGTAGTAACCGGAATTCACGCCCAGGCTCCTACCCGGCCGCCCTTCCCGACGGTAACGGCCGTTCGCCGCCGGGGCGGCTCAAACTCATCAACATACTTATATATGGTTATATATTAGAAAAGGTTAAGAAAAAGGAGATTACTTCATCAATATTGAATAATTGACTGGAAAAATCTTATTAGAAATTTTCTTTCTATACTTCTAAAACTTTCATAGCCATACTGGCATTTCCTTGCAGTGAGAGCAAGAAGTGTATTCCAATTTATTTAACATTTTCATCTGTCTATGGAAAATCCAAATTCTATATGGCAGAAAACTGGGAAAGCAGGAATGGTAATTCCTCAGGTTAACATGGTACTGGGCATAGAGCTACATAAAGCAGAAAGACAGAAGGGAAGACCCCCAGAAATCATAATGCTGGATCAGAGAGATAAATAAGTGAACTAGCAAGGGAGGGAAGAAGGAACATCACCTTTAAAAGACTAAAAGACCCCCAGAACATTACTATTGTATTATGTAGTAACTCAGATCTGTTCATGCATTACAGTATATGAAATTTACATTATATTTACCCAAGTACTTCTCTCTCTCCTTTTTTTTTTTTTTTTTTTTTTTTTTTTTTTTTTTTTTTTTTTTTTTTTTAACAGACGCATCCTGCACAGCAGCAATCATTTGAATTTTTGCTATGTATATGTATTTTTGCTAGGTGTATGGACCAACAGTCTGGGAGGAGAGGTGATCCTTAAAGTTTTCATATCCAGCTATTCATGTACAAGCACAAATCCCCTAGAAACTGCACAGTACCACTTGCCTTATCACTGCCTGACCATCTAAAGCATCCTAACACAGTAAGGTTAGCAGACAAAAACCTAGGGGATAACAGGCTTCTAGTCATGAGCAAGAAAATGCCAAATTAGCTGCAATAGGAAAATTACCTGGAACGTCAGCTTAAACTTGAAGTGCCAGATCATTGTGACTGCTGTGCTTGCCATTTACTTTAGCAACTATGAAGAATGAGCAACAGCTGGACATGGCTTCATAGAAGAAACTGATGTTGCTCATCCTGCTGTCAGCAATTAAAGAAGATTCATTAGTAGATACCACTGTAGAAAGTAATTTTTGTTATGAAGTGTGCTGAGATACACCTGTGTGAAGGGTGTTCCATGAAGATAAATGGAACTAGTGGATGTTTGATTGGCTTTGGGTAAAATAGATTTTGTCATGTATTGCAATAACCTGTGACATTTTAGAAGTATCAAAGTAAATTGTCTGAAGATAAAGTTACAAAGTAACCCATGAGTTTAAGACATGACACATTTGATAAAGGACAATCCATTGCTGTCATCTGGAACAGTACTGTTTGCTCAGATTGTCTGACTTGAGGCAGGTGCAGTAGGTAGCAAGCTGGTCTCTCCAGGTCTTCCACCCATATAGAATCAGAATATCTCAAGTTGGAAGGGACCCATAAGTATGATCAAGTCCAACTCCCTGCTCCTCGCAGGACCACCTAAAACTAAACCATATGATTAAGAGCGTCATCCAGATGCTCCTTGAACTCTGACACACTTGGTGCCTTGATCACTTCCCTGGGGAGCCTGTTCCAGTGACCAACCACCCTCCCAGTGAAGAACCTTTTCCTAATGGCCAATCTGAGCTTCCCCTGATGCAGCTTCATTCCATTTCCCCGTGTCCTATTGCTGGTCACCAGAGAGATCAGCACCTCCTGCTTCATTGTCCCCCTTGAGGAAGTTGTAGACTGTAAGGAGGGCACCCCCCAGCCTTCTCTTCTTCAAGATGAGCAAATCAAATTACCTCAACCTCTCACTGTAAGTCTTGCCCTCGAGGACCTTCACCATCTTGATCACCCTCCTCTGGACACACCCTAATAGCTTGATGTCCTTCTTATATCGAGGTGCCCAAACCTGCACACGGTACTCAGGATGAGGCCACATGAGTGCACTGTAGAGTGGGACATTCGCCTCTTTTGACTGGCCAGCTATGCTGTGCTTGATGCACCCCAGGACACAGTTGTCTCTTTTGGCTGCCAGGGCACTCTGTTGACTCTAATTCAATTTACCATCAACCCAACCCCCCAGATCTATTCCTGCAGGGCTGCTCTCCAGCCTCTTGTCCCTCAGTTTGTATGTATAACCAGGATTGTCCTGTCCCAGGTGCAGCATATAGCACTTGGTCTTGCTAAATTTCATACTGTTGGTGATTGCCCAGCTCTCTAGTCTATCTATATCTAACTGTAAGGCCTCTTTACCCTTGAGGGAGTCCACAGCATCTCCTAGTTTAGTATTGTTGGCAAACTTAATTAATATACATTTGATTCCTGTGTCCAGATAAATCTCATCAGGCCCCATAGTTTTATGTGCATCCAGGTGGAGCAGCAAGTCTTGAACAAGTTCAGAGTGAGCTGGGAGTTTATCATCCCCCATTCACGGTCTTCCAGCACAGGACTTCAGGGATCCCAGGGCCCATCATCAGTGTTGTAGACAAAGAAGACATTAATATAATGTGGGAAGTTCTTAACACTCAGTTATCTTGAAGTATTTGCTTAAGTCTGCTTTGTCTTACCTATATTAACTATAAAAGATAGGTAGCTACTTTAAGCTACTCATCCAGCTTCCCTCTGTAGCAAGAGACACACTTGAAGAGTCAAATCTGAGCATCTGTGGAGGTTTTCTGCTGAATCCCTCAGGAGAACACCATGTCCATTAGCTACATGAGAGCACTGGAAGCTAGTCCTCCACTTGCTGTTGGCACCTACAGTTAGGCATTGAGAACTTGTGCCCTTATCACAATATTTCTATGACAAATCATTAGACAGCAATTTTTAAATTTTGTATGGAAATGACTGGGACAGCTCACATAGGAACTCTCAGGGACATCCATCCCAACTGCCCTCCGAATGATAACTACTTCAAACCCCCTCCAATAAGCACCTCTGTGTGAACTCCTTATCTCTGGAAATCCCCTGACACTAATGATGCCATCTCAGATCCACCTCTTAATCCAGCCTCCAAGACTTGCCCCTTCCTGAAATGCCAATCCCACAGTGTATCTCCAAAATTAATCCCTCCTTTCCATTGTAAACCCTATGCTAGCTGCTAATCCTCAGTCATCTCTTACTTTTAAGGTATTTTCTGAGGTATCTTGTTATCAAAGCCTTGTCTCATGCAAAGCTGCCTTGCCCAAGGACTGTAGGACAAAGGACACTACCTGCTTAATTATTGGCTGGATTCTCTTCCCCAGTAGCCTCAAATCTCTGCTTCTCCATTTCAATGCCTGTGGTAAAACCAGAAATGGGATGAAAAAAACAAAACAGTCTTATCACAAGGCGGGAACTGTTTTCAGCTGAACTCTTCATTACACACCTTCACTCCAAGTGCACCCATTCCTAGCCAAGGATACAGGGAACGAAGTACCCTCAGCCCGGTGCATCTTCCTTCCTTGATTCTTACTGCACCATGCCATCGACAGCAATGTCATTAGTTATTCTAGTTCTGAAAATGAACATTAAAGTGCTTTACTTGTATGAAATTGCAGCAAACAGGTTTCCTTCACCTTCCTCCCGCTCTTGCCGCCTTCTTGCCCCTTGTATCTCATTCAGTATTTGCCTTTGGCCTTTTGGCAGCTGGCAACCCCTGGGTCCCAGTGGCCAAGAGGATGAAACCAGCAGGACTGGAAGGAAGATGTTGTGCTTTTAATTGATCCCTGAAGTAATGTGCAGGAATCCAGAGGACGACATTTTGATGATTACACAGCTTAAATATTTGATATCCTGGCTAGGTTTTGGAGGATTGTTTGGTTTTGTTTGTTTTAAATGTTAAGCAGACAAGTCTGCATAGTGAAATTTGGCTCTGAGGGGTGACTCTCAGATCTTATCCCATATTCCACATTTTTGTATCTCTGTGGGTTTCCTTACTGAGTTTGCACCCACTTACAAGTGTTTTTTCCACCCTCAGTGTTACATCTGAGTATTTGAAATCTGGGGCTTTTCTGCTTCCTCAGCAACAAAGTTGATGGGATTCAATAATTGAGAAATTGGTTTCCATTTGTTGGACATGTAAGTACAGTTGCAGATGCATCGCAGTTAGTTTTGTCGCATACTGCAGGGTTAATAGCAGCCATCAGCTAGAAAGTCTTTTCCTTTCTTAGATATGTCCTTGGGTACACACACAGAGCTGATTTTTTAATAAATATGCTTGCCCAGGTTTTTAATTTTGTGCTTCATATTTATGGGTTTTTTCTTCATGCACTCCTATTTTTACTACATTCACTTTGAAAGTACTTTTTCCTGATGGTCAAGCTGTGTGTTTCTTATAACCTTAATATTAAAGAAAAGATGCTACTGAGTCTATGACATAAAGATGTCAAATAATATTAAAAGTAGTCATACTAAGTAACATTTTACTGTCTGCGTTATTCAGCTGGAACAGAAAGTTACTTGCTGTTTTGTAATTAATCAAAGTACTCCGAACAAGGTCTCAGATCTTTTAAAAGCCCTAATAGATCACATGTGAGTCCAAGAATTAAAAAAGCAACAAAATATGATTGTGATAAGTCTTAGGCAATGTGATCCACAGTAAGAGTAAGAGTAAGCACTCCTGGAAATATTTAGGATTAAATAATAGTTGTTCTGAAATGACAGATTACATGTATCCCATGCATGTGGTATTTCATGTTGTTTAAAATAAATTATTATTTTAAAAAGTGAAAAATAATTTCTAAATTAGTTCATATTTTCCATTTCATCTTCCCTATATACCACACACCTTCCTTCTCTCTTGGAGAGTCTGAGAACACAGTTTGCAGAATGCCGTGAAGATTAAGCCAAGGCAGAAGCAAATCTATATGGACAACAGTCTGAGGAGTTAGTGTTCCTGAAATATTAGTAATGAATTAAAAATAGTCATAATGACAGAAAAACATTTATGAAATCTGAAAATTTTTTACATCGCTTTTGCTGAAACAGGAATTTTAATTTCTTATTGAAAGAAAGAGAGAAGAATAAATTTGGGGCCTGAATACCTTTTATCCTATTTGATTCAGAAACTGGAATAAAAATCTCAATTTTCATTTTACTAAACAAACAACATTAATCATTTATAATTACTATATTATTGCAATTTATAATTTAATTTAATGCTAATTTATATTACTCTATAGTTTCATGCAAATATTGTCCAAAATAAAAGACATTTTAGGAAATATATATTTATTAGGTGCAAATAAAAATTTCTATGTGACACTGTATTGCATGTAAAACGATATAAAAATCTACTAATTCCAGGTATATATGTATATATTTTTTTCATTTTTACAACAAACCTCTTGAGCAAACAAACAAAAAGAGAGTGTTTTAGCACTAACACAGACTCAAAGTCTTTTGAATGAAACAGTCATCCCTGGGGAGAAGGTGAACCTTTGCTAGGCGAAGCTTTACTGCTTCACCTCATCTTCTGCTCTTGCTCGTGTTTACAGACGCGGTGCTGTGAGTCGGGGCATCCAAAAGATTTCAGTTACTATGGCAATGGATTTGAGGCAGGCAGAGCGTTCGCTGTTGCTCAGGGCTCATGCTTCCCTGATGTGGAGCCAGGAGGACGAGCTGGTGGTGGGACACCACTCTGGGCATTATGGCTCGGAAAGCTGCCCCTGTCTGCCTAGCCCTGTCTGCCTCCCCCTCCCCTCCCCAGTGACAGCCCTGGACGCTCCTGGGGGTCCAGGCAGAATCACAGGGGCCCCATGGCCTTCAAAAGCTTGTCATGGGTATTTGACATGTCAGCCGGAGGCTTTAAGTCCACACAGAGCCAATTCATTTGCCATCCACTGAAGGCTCTGGGCTTGCTGTCCACCACAACATTGCCTGAAGAGTTAAACTCCCTAACAGCAGTATAGAAATAGTAATTCCAATTAAGGTAATCACTAGGGAGCGATTGAAGGAGAAATAAAAACGTGGTGTTCTCATTTCCATAAGCAAATGAAAATAATTTAGATGACTTGTATCTAGATGAAGGAGAATGCCTATGTAAAAACTAATTACCCTCTGTGCTAATTACAACAAAGAGGATAAAGGACAAACCTTTTGAAAAATATCCAAGGATATTAAATGGAGTTTTATTAATAGATGAAATAAGCTGAAAATGAGAGTTGTGATATATCGTGTTTGGGCCTAGATTAAATAAGAACTCTCTCTGGCTTCCGCTTCACAGCAGCCCCATAAAATCAATTTATTATATGAAGCCAGATGGGTCTTTTATTGAACCTGGACCTTATTCATTAAATAAAAGTAATTATCATCAGACTTAAAAGAAACAATACCTACTGCTTCATGAATCAGTCACTATCCCATACATCTAAGTGATAATGAGAAAGAAAAATGTATTTTTAAATCAATAGATGTACAGTTCATCAAATGTAAGAGCAGGGCTTGTAATATATTTTCTGGTGTAATTTGTTCCTAAGCACAGAGTTCATTTAAATCATAATATCTGCTCTGGCTGTTGAATTTGGATTAACCAATGGCAGTGGATACACGGAGCATGATGCATCTTGACCTTCTCCCTGGACTTCCCATTTCATACAGGGGTGGAAGAACTGGGTCTGAGATGAATGTAAAAAACAAGCAGCAGCACCAAATACAGCTCACCTTTGTTTACAGCACTCCATTTGACATGAGCTTTGTTCTAACTAACTCCTGTGCTGGCAGTGCTTTATCCCAGAGACCAACCTCCCCTGAATTTTCAAATCCTCTCTATACCTCTGTAACGTTGTTCCAGGCAGGACCTGGCATGAAATAAAAAGAGATGCAGAAGTAGGGATCTAGTTTACCTCAGGTGCAGTTATTCAAGAAAATGAGACCTCAGATGAGACATGAGTAGATGCCAAGGCTCAACAGCAGAAAGGCTGTAGAATGAACATGTAGACATCTCACTACCTAACGTAAGCTAGTACTTTGATAGCAAATGAGAAATGGCCATGCATGGTAGGGCTTTTGCTTTCTACATTAATGCAGTATGGAGGAAATCAGCAGAAGACACAGGGAAGAGTGACCCAGCCCAAGGGACTGACTAGGAACATGATGTTTCAACAGGATTGGAAATGGGATTAAAGCCAGACTGAAGTCAGACAAGGAAGAACTTTCCAGCAGGGTTTTGTTTGTGCTGTTTGCATGGATCTCATGCACAGATTTTAATATATGTCACCAAATGCAGTCAATAGACTCACATTTCAGTATTTTTTAATATTTGGTATTTTAAATATTATTATATTGAATTATGTAATTGTCACCACTACTTATTTGAATCAATCACTTTCTTGAAAGTAGTCAGTTCAAATCAATATAGCAACAATGGTGTAATTCAGTACATTAATACTTAAAACTGGAATATAGATCTTGAAATCCAATTCATTGTCTTCAGCTGCTGTTTCTAGTACAGTGACTTTCTCCTGCTTCCCTGGAGAGTTTGTATTTGGGTTATATCTCTTTAGTCACATCTTGCTGTGTATTTTATAACATGCAGAGAATAAAAACTTCCCTCAGTTAAATCACAACACACTCGAGATCTGTCTCTAGTTTAAACACTGACCTGGAAAGTGTACTTCTCTTTTCAATTTTGTTTCTTCAGGTATTTTCCCCTCTGTCTTTCAGCATGATAATGATGATTTGTGTTGCTGCTATCTCACTGCGTTAGCTACTCTGTGAGCACTGAACAAGAAGGTTTCTCTGCAGGATGTTTCTACTGCTTGTTTATGGCCTTTATTCCTGGGACACCACCAGCGGGATTCCTGCTTGGCAGAAGAGCTGAAATGCTTATCTGGCCGAGGTATAAGTCAATTTTTCCTAAAACTTTAAAGTGCTCGGTGGGGTCAGACCCTTAGCACTGGGAGTTAGCCCTGTACCACAGTGAATTCTTTAAAGGCTGATGGAGTAGATGAGTTTAACCTTTCACTGGAGAAGTCCTTGGAGTCTTCAAAAGAGGGAAATCTCAGGGACTTCGTTCCTCGTGGCTTCTGGAACAGATGCACGTCGTGCTGGTAAACCTTTTTTGGATTCCACTATCAGATGAAAACCAGTAAGGTGTTTCACTGGCACTTGTGTTTCTTCCTCAACACGTGCTGGCTTAGGGCTGATGTGTGATGATAGCAGCTCTCATGGAGCCATGGGAGCATGCTGGTAACTTGGATTCTGCCACCCCCATGCTCCTCTTATTTCTCCCATGTTTTCCTCTGAGCTCTTTCCAGCATTAGGGCACTGCTTATGCTGGATGACTATATCTGGTTTCTTGGGCAGCAGAAATAGCAAAAAGGCTCAGAGTCCTCCTTCAGGCAACTAGAGACTTCATCCGGATCAACAGGTCCTGGATGGTGGGTGATTATTTGAGACATGCCTTGCCTTCAGAGTTGAAGCCAACATTCAGTATTAAGGTATAGATTATTTAACGTTAATTGAAATGGACATATGCAGAGCAGGGAGAAATGCAGAGCAAGCCAGCAGGAATCAGTAATTCAGGGATTTTCCTGAAATCTGCCCTTTGGAGCTGTGTGAGGAGGCACACTGATATCCAGGTCCCAGAATTCGTTCCCGGCAGCTATCACGAACTTCTCTTTTTTCAAAAGCAGAACAGAGCTCACTTTCAGAGTGCAGTTGCTGAGGGGGTTTGTTCTTCTATGCTCAGAGCATGCCCCCACGAAGATGTGCAATGGGCTGACATGGCTTCCTGAGCCTTCTCCTCACCTCATGCAGGTTATGTTGAAACAACATTACATTAAAAATTCAAACAAAAATTAGAATTACCTCCACCCATTCTATTAAGAAAACAAATCTACAACCGTACATTATTTGCAGGCTGATCCTGGTGTTGTGTGTTAGGTATTTGCCAAACACAGCTGTTGGCTGTGGGTGTTGAGGGAACTTAGACCTTGCAGGTCCACACTTCAAGATTCAAGCAGTGCTTCAGCGGGAGTAGGAAGTTTGCAGACACAGAGCTGCAGGCAGGACCAGACCCTTCCCGTGAATTTTCAGGCTTTAAGTGAGTAGCAGCTGTTGAACATGCATTTTGGGGTTGTACTTTAGGCTGACATTTGACTGAGTATACTGCATTGCATTTGATGGATGGATGGATTTGATGGATGCACAAGATCAGCTATGAGCATATTGGCTTATGGTCCACTTGCCTTCAGACCATGCAGCTATCATCTTGCACATAGCCTGAACACGGACTCTAGATATGGTTGACAATGTCCCACCAGCTGTACTTGACACACAAACACTGTTACGGGACAGCCCTTTGCTGAGAGCTAAGCTTTATCATTTGCCATTAAAGCAGTGGAGAGTCTGGTGTTGAAAGCAACCTTGAGACAGCCTTCACACTGCAGTGCAAACATATATCCTAAATCCTGATTTGCATCCCACCTCAGGGCTTTCACCCTGCCTTGCTCACTTGTACCGGTCTGTTTTCTCCTGCGTATTCTCTCTCCTGGTGGAGCAGTAGGTAGTTTTCTACCCAGAGAGGAAGAAAAGACTCTGGCTTCTAAATACAAAAGCTGAGCATAGCAGGGGTGCTTAAAACTTGCAGGGCAGTATGTGGCTGAGATAATGGGGCTGTCTTCTGTCTTGCAAAATACCTGCAACTTGCATCAAAAGACAGGGATGTTGAAAGGTGTTTAAGTATGTCTTTGGGGATCAGAGTTAACCACGTGGGGTGGGTTGCTGTGTGACAGGGTGAGCGGAGGGATTCGTTATGTAAACCCCCTTACTCTCATGTGCTTAGGGGTGTTTAACTGCAGTGTTCCAGCAATGTGTTTTGTAAAAGGTTTGTATTAATCGCAGGATCAACATTCATTATAAGTCAAATTATTTTGTGAGTGATAAACATAAAGATTATTCTTTTCCAGTCTCAGAGAATATTAAAATTGTCACTGTCTTGCACTGGGGTTTTTTAATGGTTTATTTTAGATATTGATTCAGGTCTTCTGTATTATCCCGCTTCCTCCAATATATTTTATTTCAGAGAGATTATTATGAAATATAATTGTGTCATAAAATCTGCAGTTCACCAAAGCCATGATCCGCAAGAAAGCTATTTCCTATTTCCAACATATTCTTAATTCTAGTTGTCATACGAGTCATCAATCTTAGCCATGTCATCCTTTAATCAGAGGTTTGATAGCTGATGAGGAACGTTTGGGATATGGAAGGGGAAAAAAATCCCTCCTGATAGAGCTTTTCAGAAGGGCAGGAAGACCTCTAGATGGCAGAAGCGCACTACAGAAAACTTCAAACCTTAATTAAGCAACAAGCTGCAGAAGGGTTGTGTGCCAGCTGTGGGGAAAAGGTGCGCTGATTATTGACTCGTCCACTGACCTCTTCCTCCTCCTCCAACTTTAATTGCTGCAGCAGATGATCTGTGCTTTACAGCCGCACAGACATGATGCCAAACTGGATCTGAACAAGTTTGCTCATGGGTGTAGTTTTTGTCTTTCTGCAAAATGACACTGCGGCTGGTTTTTTTTAAAGGTGAAGTGAAAGGCTTCTGGCAGCTGGCAGTATCTGAAGTTTGGGATGTCTTCTGTTAGCAGTTAATGCCACCTCTGAAACTTCACAAGGAGCTGCATCCCTTATGAGGTTTTGTGTCTATCCCTTGGGAGGTGAGCAGCAGTCTTCAGTCCTTTCAAAAATAAAAACCTCATCCTCAGTGTAGGTGGGCAGTACACATTTTAAGGTCTTTTTGACCTTAGAAATAGTGCAGAAAAGTTTTATGTACCCTTATCTGTCTGATAGAGCTGTCAACAACTCCTGTTGTAATCAGTTACACAAGAAGAATCCAGTGAATTTTGGCACCGAAGCACAAAGAAAATCCTTCTGTAAATCTGAGGTTTAAGCAGTATTAATGGCTGACACATTGCTAACTTCTGTGCCTGTGAATACTGTTACAGCTTGGTCAGGATGTCTCTGCACAGTCATCCTGAGAGAAAACCCAACTGCTTAAGCTTGCGTGGTGCCAGAGAAACTGAATATAGGAAAATTAGTCCAATTTCCAGCTCTGCAGTCTTACACCTCAGTCTGGGTAGGAAATTATTTGAGATTTCACAGTTTTCTATTTCAAAGGAAGGCCTTTTGCTGTTGGCTTTTGGTTGCTGATTAAAAGCAATTAGATGGTAATCAAAATACTTAGATAGGTCTTCAGTCTGCTATATGGCAGACCTGTCCTAACCTCGAGGCAGCTGCAGGGATAAAACACAGTCTTTCTTGAGACTTCTCTTAATATTAAATGCACAAACCAAGGGACTGTACCTTTTTCTCTCATACCTAGTGGGAGCACATATCCAACAAGACCCACAATTCTATGGGAGTCTGGGACACTCATAAAAGTGGAAGATCCTGGTATTAGTCCCTGGCTCAAAGCAGGAACCTCTGTCCAAGAAAATGTCTGTCCAGTTTTGATTTGGCACTGACATATGCTCCTGCTTCAGACCCTGAAGTGAGTGCCCCAGACTGACAGCCCTCACATACACCTCCAGACATTTGTGATAGCCACGAGTCATCTGGACTTCAGTTTAACTGCAACAGGGTGGCAAGAAAACAACCATAGGAATATCTTTGTTGTTTTCAGACCATTTGCTTTTGACAGTACTTACAAATGATAGGGTTTTTTATGACAGCTTTTGCCCACCAGGTCTTCCTTCCCTCCATGGACCCTAGTCATGGACCAGAAATGAGGCAACAGTCAATAATATTGATTGTAGATCACAGCCTTGGTGGTGTCTCAGTGGAAATTTTGTAGTGAACGATCAAGTGCTGTTTAGTTGCATAAAAAGCAACATAAGTTGTCCCAGGAAATTCTGGAGTTGTACTTTTTGTTGTAGCAAAAACTGAGTTAGTAATTTCAAAGAGACACACCAGCAGCGATACAGGTGATTCTTGAGCAGTCTAATGCAGTCAGTGGGACTGAAGCCGGTGGGACCTCCTGTACACCATCTTCATAACCATGCTGGTAAACTCCTATGGGTTTGTCTGTATTTTTCCAGGCATGCCGACCGATTGTTTATTTGGCCTTCTCTTTTTAAGGTGTACCATTTGTACTTCAAGAAGCAGATTTCACGTTTTAAGCAAAGGACCTCAGTACTTGACTTGGAGATTCCCAAAACTATTGTAACAAGATGTGTGACTACAGTAAAGACAGATATACCCAACATAGCTGGCTAGGCAGCAGTGAAGATGTGGCAGCACAATTTTCAGGGCAGTCTCAAGTAGCTACTCAAGGCCTGCCATGGCCCTGTCTAGCACGCACAGCAGTCTGGGAGACCCCAACTTCCCTACTGTTATTAGCATTACTGTCTCAACAGAAGCTACTGTCACTATTTGTGCCCACTTCTGCGGCATTTGTAACCTTTGTCCTTGTTCTCAAGATAGCAGTGCTATGACAGAAGACAGAATTGTTTAGCTATTGTGTCTCATATTTTTTCATCCACACTAAGCACTAAATCTATGCATCATCATGAGGTTTGAAGGCTGCTGGCCAATTCTTCGAGTAAGAAGTAGAATCAATACATTTGCTGTATTTTATCCAAAAAAAAGAGATCCTTACATATTTTTAAACTGATCCAGACTTTAGGCTTGATTTGGCTAGAACTTGGGTAATCACAAGGTATCTACACAGTTTCAGATAGATTTGTCTTCATGGTTGTGTATCCATGATATTTTCTCCAGCTTTGCATTCCAGGAAGAACTGCATTTCTGGGAAAAGCAAGATTTTTTTCAGGCACTCTGTGTGGGGCACAAATATTTTAGTGCCTTCAATAGATTCTCTATATTATACTCAGATTCTCATAAAGCTGAAGGTAGACCAGGAGTTTCTACTTTGTGTTGTACTTCTGCTGGGAAAAGTTTTGCATTGCAGACAGCTTGGCCAATGTTTAATAAAATGCCTAGTGCTCTGTAGTGATAAAAATGAAATCCTCAATCCCATTCACATTTAGAGGATGCTTGAATAGCTGTTACTTGAGGCTTGAATTAATCTGAGAGTTTGTGAAAAGAACACATACTGTATTTTTGGCAGCATTTGATAGAGTACTCTTTCCTCTGAGAGACTGTCAAAGCACATAACAACCTCAGTGAGCAAAACCCTTGAGGGGCTGGAGGGAGTGTTACCTCCCATTCACTGTGAAAGCGAGCCACGGCGCTCACAGCAAGAACAAAGCTGGGAATGGAGACACAGGTAGGATGGTCCCTACCGTCTGTTCCTCTGCTCTGAGGGCACCCCTGCCACCTGATGCCTTTCAAAGGTTGTTGGGATCTATGGGTTCTGCATGGGTATTTAGCCTCTGTGACTCCTCAAACTCACTCCTGTTAGGATTACAGTATTCTAATTTCACACTTAAATATTTTCATTGTCTTGTTCTTACACCGTCTTTGTTTGATAACTTAAGCAACTCTTCCCTAGTTAAGACTCCCAAAGTGTATATATCCAGGCAAAACTTGCGTCTCTAAGATTTCATTTTTTGGATTTGAGTAAACGTCCATTATTGTAATTTCTGCAGAACCAGCCTTCCTTCTGAACCAGCACATCCCAGAGTCGTAGGGGTTGGAGAGAGGGAGTCTGAGGCTGGAGATAGCTGCAAATGTCTTTGGAAGCTGCAGTCAGGTTCTGCGTTTTCTGGTGGGTGTCCTGAGGCTCATGTGGAGCCACACAGAATGGTAGGTTTGCTGGTTTAATGGCCTCTGTAGAAACCTAGCACAAGAACTAAATCAGTCTGAATAAAGCTGTATCGTACGTTCAGAATTTCATTTCAGAGTCCAGAGATCAGTCTGAGTTTCCTATTTTCTTACTGAGACCCTGCTGAGGGTATCAGCAGATTGTTCCTGTGAACATGACCTGCAGTGCTGCTGCCTGTTACAGCAGCAGAAGGATGACAGCTTTCCTGGAGTTAGAGCACTGCTGTGGTACTGAGCCCTAAAAGTACATGCACATGCATAGACAGAGGCATCTCCACACCTAGCCAAATGGATGCATAAAGTAAACAATTTATTTACACATGGAGGGATTAATATTTTCTAGACTTTAAAATTAAACCCTTCATTAATTTGAAGGTAAGCAAACACATCTCAGGAGTGATATCACTCCACTGGTTAGTTATCTATAGTAGTAGAGAGATATTTAGAGAGAGAGAGAGAGAGAGATATCTTACACTATAAAAGCTACATTACCTTCTTTAAGGTAATCTAAATATTTTGCAATTATGATAAAGTTAGCTTTGGTCTTCTTGTGCATGTAGTTTATAATATATTATTTCCTGTAAAATTATGTAGTATATACAGATGACACCATTCTAAAGCCTATTGTCATGTACTGGTTTTCTGTAGTCCTAGTCTTTATCACCATGCAGAAGAAATGATGCTTAATTAATAGAAAAATATACAATACTTTGTCTTCCTTCATTATCTAGTAAGTGGTCTTATTCACTACAGAATGTTACAATATTTTTATTACACTTTCTTTTTTTCCCCTCAGATCTATAGTATGTGAATACCTTAAAGTTCATTCGTTTTTGGACACTTCTGTAAGCTTCTTTTAATTTTACTGCAAAACTGGAGCAGTAAAATATTTCTAGGTCAGATCAGGAGACTCTGGGTACACACACATTCATGTTTCAGTTTTGGTCAGAGGTGAGTTGAAGTGACTATCATTCTCACTGAATGAATTCTTTTGGGGTGAAAGTTAACCAAAGGATGTGCTTTGGAGGACACCTGATGTTTTCCAACCTGCTGACAAACATTCAGTCCAGCAAATCAGACTAACACTAACCCTGGAAACACCTATATTTTGGGCTTTGATCCCTCAACACTAGCTGTTCTGCTCTACAGCTTCATCCCCGTCATGCTGCATCCCTTGCCAGTGTAGACATAGCCACAGGCTGATGTCCCCGCTCAACTGCCTGCTTCAAAGCAAAACTTCTCATGTGTGTATGATTACCTCAAAGCTGGCAGAGTGGAGATTTGAGCCTCCTGCCACTGTGCTATGCTTGTGCCCTTACCAACAGGTTCTATTTTTCTTCAAAATAAAGATCATTAAAGCCACCTGTGCAATATTTTGACATGGATAAAGTGTCATCATGCCAAAATATTTTGAGCATCTCTAATTAATGTACACTGATTAGATTTATCAGTGATTTTCAGTTGATGCAGCATGTACACAAATCAGTGCCCTGGTGCTGGAAGCCCAGCCAGCCAGAAAATGGAGGATACGCCATTAGTGGCTCTAAAAGGACTGGTGTGTGCAGTTTGCTTAGTGGATGACCAGAGCACTGTGGCTGGGTGAGCTGCTGATCTGGTTTCTCAGGACAACAGCCTGCTGCTGTAGCTATGAGTCCATTCTCTTGTATTCAGTGCACTTCATTTGCAGATATTGGGAGGTTTTGACACCACAAATAACAGTTTCTGCCATTGCATAGCGTTGATCCATGCCCAGAATACATCCAGCCTGTATACTCAGTAGCTGTGCTCAGCAGTCTGTATCCTTAGGTTGGAGATTGACTGCATCCAAATCTTCTTGGCAATTATATTCAAAATTCAAACCACCTCCTTCCTGACCATGTGGAAATTATGATTTCTCCAAGTCTTATACTCCTTGATCAAATTTGGGTAGATATTCCCTAAAACAGGAAAGAGCACCAGCCTGGATTACCATCTCCAGACAGTTCTCTCCCTCTCTCTAGTTTTCCCTGGTCCTCTCTCCTAGGTATGAATGTCCAGAGGTTTTCAGAATTCCTATTTTTGTACAAAAGAGCATGTCTTTCTTCACCTTAATGTTCAAAACTGGTATCACTGTTTCAGCTCAAATTTTCTTCTCCCATTGTTCAACCTCACTATGAAAAAAATTACATTCAGGCCAAGGAGTTCTTAAAAATAATGACAGTTGAACAACATTACAAGAGTCCTCCAGGGGAAAAAAAAGAAAATGTCAACCTTGGGAAACACAAGGAGACTCTATCCAGAAGATTGGAACACTTTCCTTAGTATTCAGGAACATGGACTTTGTGGAGCCGATGTAGCTGGGTGTATTGGGAAGGTCCACAGTGAGTGGAAAGTGGTGGACTCTTAGAGAAGACAAAGATGCTATTCAGAGCAGAAGCCTGACTGAGGAACTCCAAAGTAGGATCTGGAGGGATTTTTTTCTTCTCATGCTCCTATTTCTTTACGGAATTCTATTGATGTACCTAACTTAGGAGAGGAGGCAGCTGCAGAGGGAATTCAGACATACTGTGAGGTTTTTTTTCCCTTGTGAATTAAAGTGTTGGAAATTACTTGGATGGTTTTATGTTGCTGACTTCAGTCCTGCTAAGCAAACTCTCTATGATCTCACAGTGAGTTTTGTAATATCCTAGGACAGTGGTATATGGAAAAAAGTATTTTTAATAATGTTCCACTCCTATGATTTTTTCCTTTTCTATCAGTTATAATTGGAATAAGCAGAGGAATTAAAGTGCACTCATGCCTCAATCTTTATGGTGGAACATGGGGAAAATCCTATTTAAAGGGCACTTTTTATTTGAAATCACATTGTGGCCTTTAATAGACTGAATCTCCTAAGGAGAAAGTTATCTCTGGTACAACTTGTGAAAACCCAGGAGCAGTAAATCACATGGACTGACTGATACTCATCCAAAGATTTAAAAACAAACAAAGCATTAAACACAAGCAACATTGACAAGGATATATTACAGTCTTTACAGCAAGGAGGCCTGAAAACTTAAAACTCATTAAGATGATGCTTATCTTCAAAATGAAGCTGGAGGCCATCTGAGGCTTTACAGATCAGTGAACTTTATTATGATAGCAGGGAATCTGATTGAGGGTTCAATTAGGGATAGAATAGCACAATGCTCGGATAAGTATAGCTTCTCAGGATCAAAGCAGCACCGCTTCTCTAAGAAAAAAATGTGCTTCTCTACCTTGTTAGAGCTCTTTTGAGTATTAATACAGGGAACCCAGTGGAAGCAGCATACTTGGATTTTCAAAAGACTTTTTGATAAGAGCCCTCATAAGGGACTATTAAAGTATAATTGAGAACCGTCAGGTAATGCACATTAGTAAAAATAGGCTAAACTTCTGATAGGCTGATGGCTCGAATTTTTCAAGGTCTCTCTGAGGAGAGAGACATAAAAGTCATCATGCAGAGCTCTGAGCAGAGGAGTGCAGCAGTAGTTGAAAAGTAAAGAGGGGGCTGGAGTTGTGATTAAGAAAATTGTACAAGAACACTGGGCTACACTTGGAAAACTGACACTGAATTCAGGTGGGTCAGACTGCTCCGTGCCCTCTTTCCTAATACACATAACTGAGAGACAAATAGATACAAGATCGACAAAATGTTTTCCCTGTTTTTTAACTCTTGCCAGCTTCCCGAGGATGCAAATTTAGAGGTCAAGAGGAGAATGTGCACAGGGAAATGGGAGTAAGAACCAGGGAGCAGCTTCTGGGCTTGATCCCAGCAGGGATGCTGGCCACACTGAATTTAGAGCAGCTCTAAGCAGAATTATACCTCAGCAAATTGTAGGTAGCGATAGGCAATATGATTCCTAGGAGTCTGTAGGCAGAAATGCTTTAAGATGTGCTTGCTGAGTAGGCAGAGTAGTTTGGGGCATGTTTGTGTCTCATGGTGGTCAATTCCACATTTTCAGGAGTATTATGTTTGTTGACTGGTTCTTTTTAACAAGCTGTGTTTTGTGCAGCTTAAGCACGGATTTCCATCAGTGCTTTTTTAACGCTGTGGGAATCATGGCTTGTATTTAGCGTGGATTGACCATATTAAAAAAAATCATAATAATAACATATTGTTTATATATGACATTATTAAGTAATTCTGTAGAGGTCTGATGTAATAAGCAAGAAATCCAGGTAGGGAGGTTGAGAAAATTCAAAGGAATTCAATGGCTTATTAATTTTCATTATTTTAAATAATAGCAAAACAAAATATCACTATTTCCTAATCAGTGTAACCCCAGTAGATCACAAAATGCTTTATAAAGGAGGAAGAGTTCATTATCCTGTCTTACTGGTGGGAAAACAGAGGCACAAAGTACCAATTCCTACAACTAGAAATTAAGTCTTTGTGTTTTGGGTCCCAAGGCTGGAAGCTACCTGATAAGCTGTATCTCATAGACACTTTTTTTCAAAAAATATCTGTGGATGCAAGATATTGTTAATATAGTTCTTCTAGAGATGTATTAATTTGGATTTAGTGATGTTATATTTTTCTAGCTTAATTCTAAAGTCTACACTCAGGCAAAAATCCCAGCATTAATGGGAACTAAATACAGTTTCCTGGTAATGATTTCTGGACAGGACTTCTGTTCAGTGCACTACAGTTAATGGTATTGGAGCTTGCCAAAAAGCAGTTACTGCATTGTAAGAAATTTAATTTTTTGAAAGACTGAATTTGAAAATAAACATAACATTTCCAAGCTTTCTGTGAATGGTGCCTTACCAGACCTTCTAGGTGTCTAGTGAAGTTGGTGTGCTGCTTGATTTCAGCAGATAACTCTAATAAGTTGTCATGACTATTAGTTTTATTGAGTACCCTGATACCAGTGATGCCACAGCTTCTAAGATACCTAACCTGAGGACAGACCAGCAGGAATTAATTTGACATGTTTGTAAAATCTGAAATTTTTCATATTAATTCTTCCCACTCCATAAATCTGCATCTTCTGATGAAAAGTTGTATTGCTGGAAAATTTCTGATCATCTGTAAATCTGCTATCTCTTTTGGAGCCAGGTGTCTATGGAAGTTATGGTAAGAGACTTTGTTCAGGATGAAGAAACATGTCTTTGTTTATGGTGAAGTTTCTTTAATAAATACTTTTTCTGAAAGTTAGTTCAAATATAATGTTAATCACAGTTCTAAATTCATAGCAGAAATGTGATTGACTTAAAAAAAAAATTCTTCTCTTTTCAGTGACCCAAAATTCAGTTAATATTTGTATACGTGTCTGAGCATAACTCAGGATGCTGTGAAGACTTAAGATATCAATTTGCTATGGACTAAAGATCTTAAGGTGTTGAGATCTAAAGGTTATGCACGAAAAGAATGGCCTGAAAACTAATTAAGATGACTATGATAGTCATATATATGAATGACTTTCATGAATCTTTAAATTCTATAAATGTATTGTTTAATATACTGATAACCATAAAATGGGAAAGAAAGGACCTGTGACCATCACCTAAATGGCATAAACAACTTTAGTATCCCTATTATCTCCTGGTAGGCTAAAGAGGACGATATTTTTCATTGTTATAGGATGGGCTGGCCCCCCAACCTAGTACTCATTCTGCCTGATAGCGTTCTCTCATGTGTGAAAATTCATTAAGTTATCTACTCTATGTAGAGTCTGCAATTCCCACATTCCCACAGGGCTATTCTGTTGTCAGTGTCGTTTGCGTGTCTGAATTTAAGAGGTTCTTCACTTGGGGATCCTTCAGGCAGCCATACACAGTCTGCAAAAAGCCTTCTGGAAACCAAGCTAGTAATTATGTTGCTACATGAGCAGAGCTTATTAAAACAAAGCCAAAGTTTTAAAACTAGAAAAATGCTATACAGTTTCCATCATGCTTGCAACCCTACGGTACCTTGTGGTGAATCATAAAGAAGCGCCATGAGTTAGAGGCTCTTTTCTAAAATGCTGCTAAAATGTGTTGTTTTGTTTTGGTGGGCTTTGGCCAGTCCTGAATGCTCAGCAAGGAAGTAAGATAATATCTCAGCATCCTCAACAGCTCTGAAAAGTTTGACAAGAGGCAGTTTTTCTCAAGACACAGCTGAGGTTGGATGGCAGCTTCAGAGATCAGCTAGTCCCACGGTCAACTACAATGGGTTTCTCAGGGTTATGTCCATTTCAAGGATGGAGACTCCACAAACTCTCTGGGAAATCTGATCCAGTGCTCAGTCACTCTCACAGTAAAATATTTTTTTCTTACTTTTAAGTGGAATTTCCTATATTTCAATTTCTGCTCTTTGCCTCTTTTCCTCTTGCTGGGCGCCACCAAGAATAGATCGGCTTGGTCTTCTTTACTCCTCCATCAAGTATCTGGATTTCTCCTGAGATTTCTTTTCTCCAGGCTGAACAGTCCCACCTCTCAGCCTCTTTTATGGCAGATACTCCAGTCCCTTAATAATTGTCATGACCCTGCACAGAACTCACTCCAGTATGTCCTATCTCTTTTGTAATGGGGAGTCCAGTGCTGGACATGGCACCCAGATTTTTCTTACAAGTGCTGAGCAGAGTGATCACCTCACATGGGCTCTGTCAGCCCATTTCTTCAGTCTGTTGAGGTCCCAGGCCCCCCTGTGTGCTCCACTGGGAGCTTCATCTGGGCCAAGCCCCTGATGTTACAGGGACAGATGATCCAGCGGCTGCTGGGACCATGCCCTGTGATGCATCATCACCACTGCTCAGCCCGTGTATGCTGTCCTCAGCAGAGCTCCTGGCTCCCATCTGCAAAAACTGATGCCTCTGATAGCTGCATTCTGTTAGGTGGCTCTACGTGCCTTTGTGCTGCATCTCAGACTTCCCTCTACTGTGCTAGTCCCCCGCAGTCATATTGCAAACACCTCGGAGAGCAAATGGGCACTATTAATAACTGATTGCAGAACAGCTCTACATTTCTAGCACTGAATGAGTGGGTAGCACCCCACTGGGGCTGCCAGAAAGGACTCATCCAGACAAGTAACTCACCTGGCTAATTTTGGACTATAAAATGAGAAAAATGTTTTCTGTAAAGGAGAAAGGAAATCACAATAAAAGAGCAAAATTTGTTAGGAGTAAAATTCTGTTAATGCTAATTCCAAAAGGACTAATGAAGACAAAAGAAAGCTTCTCTCTTTACTAAACAATGATTTGAAAGAGTTGAATATGAGCTAAGGAATATGATGCAAACTTAAGCGATACATTCTATTGCATATTAATACAATATAGCTGCTAGAGTCTGAAAAAGCTTGAGAAACCTTAGTGAAGTGGAACAGAATGTAATTTATGCAGGCTAACATGGAATTTGCTTGAAAATTTTCCAATATGGGAGCTAAAGAGGTTTTGAATCTTGGTTTGTATACTCAAAGGAAGTGGTGTCAGTGACATCTTATTCCAAAATGCAGCCAGAAGAGCAATGAGACAGTAGTGAAGTATGTTATTTATGTAATACACAAAACTGACACTCATTCATACTTGACAAAAGCTCCTAAGACAATTTTTAGAAGTTCTCTTTATTAATATTTGGACATGAGGTTCAGTTTTGAACTTCATTCTAGGATAACAAACTCTTATTTAACTGTCTATGGAAATAGATGCAAGGGGCTGAAATACAAGAGATGCTTTAGAGAGAAAGAAGCAGGAAACAGGGACTGCTTAAACACCTAAGAAATTTATGGGCAACAGTCTAAGCAAAAACCTTTGTGCTCAAAATTCATTTAGCTTCCAGAACTGGAACTAGACCTGCTTGAAGCACTGGGGTGTCATTGTTTTCTTCTCTTTTTACCTGCTCTCTGTTCTCAGAGGAGGTTAGTTTTAAATGGCCTTGTCAAAACCTAATTGCAGTTTTGTAATGGCTAATTCCCAGGCTATTTAGACACTGAAGAATCAATTCTGAGACATGTCTGTGAGGGGTTTGCTAAGGGATGGAGGACACTGCTGAGATCAATCAGCTTCCTAGTTTTTAAATCACACAGGAAATTCAGGTTAAAATCTCCGTTCTGGTTGATTGATCCCATGTCTCAGGAAAGTGCCCTCACTAACCACCTTTATTCTTGCAAATTTGTGACTCTGTATATTAGTTAAAAGTGCACTGGGTGAGAAAGGGAGACTTGTGTTGAAACCCCGACTCACATTAGCCTGGGGTGTGGGGACTAGAATAAGGGCTTCTGCCCTGGTCTCCCACATCTCAAATCAGGGCTCCAGCCACACTGGCAGGCCACACATAACTTTCTGCTGGTCATTTCACACACGACTACTCCATGTACACTCCTATGGGGTTGTACCTAACTGGGAGGCAACTCCTCGTTTGAGAATCTGGCTTAAAGGTCAATGTCTCAAAGGGCTAGGTGGTGGCGGGGAAACAGCTGGATTTCTCACATCACCAAAAGCCTCTCCAACTTAGTGGAAGTGGGAAGACAGTGGGTGCACTGTTGGTGGCCAGAACAGAGGGGACGGGTGGGAATTGAGGACATGAGAACATGTGTGCTTTGCAAGACTGGCATCAAAATGTCTTTACTGACAGCATCAAGAAAAGCTTGTGACTGATCCTGTGATTAAGCCAATCTCTCTTGCATTCTATTTTTATTTTTTTTTTTTTAATGCTTGAAAAATCAACAAGCTAAAGGTTGGGAGCAAGGAAAGGCAGGCTCAGGCTAAAGAATGTTTAAGTTTCAAAATTTAAAGGTTATGGTATTTGTTAGCATTGTGTATTTATTGGATGTAGAGCAGGAGAATGGAAAATTGTTCAAAGCTGGATTCAAGATACCTGATAGCTGGACCAAGATTCCTTCCTTGGGCAGAGTGCCTATGCCAATGCTGGATATTAGAGTGATGAGGAATGCTTCACACATACAAGAGCTGGGCCAGAGAATTTAAAGTCTTTGCTAGAATATCCTGAATTAACCTAGACATAAGAAGCTTCAGGACTGGTTAATGTTTTGTCTGTACTCAACACACTTTTTAGGAGGAACTGGAAAAAAAATTATAACAGGGAAAAGTCAAGTAGTCTGCTAAGGGTATGGGAGATTTTAAAGCTATCCTTATAATGCTACCCTTAGGAAACATTTTTTTACCAAGAGGATGGTCAAACCTTGGAACAAGCTTCCT
Source organism: Athene cunicularia (assembly GCF_003259725.1). Lineage (NCBI taxonomy): Eukaryota > Metazoa > Chordata > Aves > Strigiformes > Strigidae > Athene > Athene cunicularia. The sequence goes on along the minus strand of NW_020799095.1, from coordinate 138,798,527 downwards.
AGAGAAGTGGTTGAGGCCCCAAGCCTGTCAGTGCTTAAGAGACTTTTGGACAGTGCTCTTAATGGCACGCTTTAACTTTTGGTCAGCCCTGAACTGGTCAGGCAGATGGACAAGATGATTATTACAGGTCCCTTCCAACTGATTCTATTCTATTCTATTCTATTCTATTCTATTCTATTCTATTCTATTCTATTCTATTCTATTCTATTCTATTCTATTCTATTCTTCAGCATGCTGTTCACTGCTCTATCAATGCTCAAAGGTCTACAAACACATTGTGCACAACTACAGCTTTCTGCTGTAAGTTAGGTGCATACTGAGGTGACTCAGTGACGGGATAGATATTTAACACTTGATTCAAAGTCAACCAGCAGAAATACTGTCCTTGAATTCAGTGAGAACTGGAATGAGATCTGCCTAGAGATAACCAAGTGTTACTAGTCTATCACCTATTTACATTTTTTATACAGTTGAAATAGTTGGGTTTACTATGAGAAACAGGAAATATTTTTACTTCAACGTATCTCTTTTCTTTTTACAAATGCTTTCAATAATTGTCCTTGATTTCCCCTTCTGAAGTCCAGAGGAATGATGTCACAGGTTCCTCCGTTCAGCACTTGGCAGATACTATGAAAGAAGACAAATAACTGGATGATAACAGAATAACTATAGAAGTTTAGGTGAGACGTGTTTGCAAGGGATCCCAGTTCCATTTACTGTTGCTCAGTCCTTCATTTTTTTATTTGTGAGCAGAGGGCAAGTCCCCTGTAACTGTATAAATTAGAGCGAAATAACAAAATTTATTCAGACTTGCACTGTGGGACTCCAGGTCAAATGAATTAAACCATGCCATGTAAATCATCACATAAGGAAATTCAAGTCCCATCAGAGTGTGGTTAGATTAGGTCCAAGAGGAAAAAAAGGCCTTCTCATCTTTTGTTGTAAATAATCATCCCCTTAAATATAGCTGTAGACATTCTCATTAGCAATATAAATAACTATCTAATTCAGTGCTCCTCTGTGAGAAAGAAGAAAATAAGAGAGAAATGAAATTATGAAGCCCAGTTTTTAATCACTTTTCCCAGACTCTGCCAAGAGTGGTTTTGAAGTCCACCATACCATAGTAGCATATTTTGAAGGTGCTTTTATTATTTTTCTCCCTATTGAGCAGCAGCCCTAGAGATATCCTTCTAGCCCTGCCTGGATAATTTCTGTGCTACTTCTCCACAAAAATTGGGCTGTACACCATAATGAGTTTCTAGGGGGGGAAAAAATTAATTTCATTCTTCAATTTCTCAATCACATCCATCTTCTAAAGTAAAATTGGGAATGAGGAAAATGTATCAGTAGTTTCTTAATAAAAAATCCTCTCATGCTTTCCATGAAGAGCAGTTAGCACTGTACGGAAGCCGAGGAGAATACTTCCATTTTAAGACTTTACTGACTTGCTTTTTCATGCATAGACAGTATTCATTCACCCTTAGAAATGGTAACAGGACTGAAAATCATGGAAGCCATCTTATTTACTAGTCTAGCAATTGTAGCATGGGACTTGAATGTCGTTGCAGATAACCTGTTTGATCAAGAATTACCTTACTAGTTCAAGAAATAAGTAAGAAGCCATGAAACCTTAGTATGTGAGACTCTTGCATCATTTGTTTAAGGAGAAAAAACAAATTGATGAATTATAATTTGAAGGAAATATCACATAGAAAACTAAAAAAACTAGTAGGCATTTTTCCACTTCCCCATATTCAAGGAAGAAAAAAAAAAAAACCCAACATAGTTTTGTTTAGTACTACTTGCACATTTTTACTCCAACTAAATGTGATGTTTAGCTCATACTGGAAGAATAGCTGGTCATACCAATTGCCTGGAGCTCTGTGAATGCTGTTCATTGCATTATGTGCTGTGCTCTGTCTCACATGTTAAAAGTTCTATTCCAGGTTCCCACTTTCTTAACTCTGTGTTCACATTCTCAATATGCAGTAGGCTGCAGGCACATTTTTATACCTATATCATCTCTCTCTGAGAATAAAAGCAGTGTACAAGGCATTCTTCAGTCACATCACTTATCTTTCTGGAGAGGAGGAAAGATGATTAAATTTGCTCTCTATCATCATATGGATGTTGAAGGACATTCTGTTTAACTTCTGTTTTGTCCCAGACCAAGCCAGAAACTGAATACAAAGCTCCCTCATCACATAGTTAAAAAAATATAAATCCAGGTTGATGCTTCCCTAACATCTAGTAATAGGGTGCTTGCTATTATAAGGTTGTTCATTGCTTGCTAATCAGTAGAAATGCTTGTGAAGCAGAATTGTTAGTCCTTGTCAAATGGTTGTGTAAACTGTTTATTGAAATGAATCCTTTTCTGGCCATGAACACAGGTCTCTATTTTTTTTCTGGTCCCTGTGACAGCATGTAGTGTCGCTCAGGTCATACTTGTGTCCGTGCAATTGTTTTCTTCGAGAAGGGTGTATTCAGGAACTGCTTAGTGGAAGTGAAATGCAGCAGCTTATGCTGTAAGTGGTGAGAATGCAGTGGCTGAAAATAATTTTATCCTATTTCTGATTTAATGCACTTAATTTTTCTGTCACATTTCCAGAAATCCACACTGGCAGATTATTCGGATAAATTCAGTGCTCAAAAAATCTAAATCATGAAGCTATTTTTCTTTTTTGTCAAAGTGTTTGTGCCAAAGGTTACTGAATAACATTCAGTTTTCCCTACTTTTGTGTTATAGATACTGATTTTGCCCTCCAGTCTAAAAGCCCAGTCTCCAATCCTAAAACTGAGCTGAGCTTTTGTTCAGATTTGCAACATCATCAGTAACAGCCAGCCAAACAATTTGTTTCTGGATATGGTGTCAGATTGTACATATTAGCATGATTATTGTTCCTGTGAGTATAAGATTTCATCCTGGGTTTCAGAAATGAAGGGGAAGTGTTACAAACTGATGATTAGAAAAACATCTTAACTTGGAACTTGCATAAAAATGATTCTTCAAGACAGCGTAAACACAGAAGACAGAAGGATAAATTGGCATAGTCATATGGACTATCTCAAATCAGTAAACAGTCCAGTTTGAGAACCGTTTATTAAGAAAAAAAACGTTCCATTATAGGAATGGTTAAATGCTGGATCCACCTCGTGCTGGAAGAATTGTGAAATCCCATTAACTGGAGGTCTTTTAGAGCAGCTAAAACAAATATCTGTCAGGCATGTCTGGCATAATTTGTCCTGTCTCAGAGCAAGAGGAGAGACAAGGCAACCTGCAAAGGTCTCTCTCAGCCCTATGTGTCTACAATTCCCAAATAGTGTGTTATTCATTAACAAAATGTTTGTTTCTAATGTATGTCTGCTATTTCATAGACCAGCAACAGTGGCAAGTTCTTGAGGTCCGCTATACCAGTGAGAGGTTTATAATGTTGTCATGCCTGTAGAGCTGACACCCTGCTGGAAAGGGTGCATGCAGAAATTATTCTAGCAGCAGACAAGTGTTCTCTCCAGCCTGCTCATGCAGTTTCAATTTATGATCAGTTGAATTGTCTTGCTCTTAGCAATAGATATTTTGAATTAATCTGCAGGTTCTGATACTATTTGCTGAATACAGCAATGTTCCTCTGACTATGACAAAGCAAAGACCTATGAGGGGATTTTCAGTGAGTATTTCATGCAGTTTAGCCTCTGGCAGTTTACAGATAGAAAAGCTTTAACGAGAAACCTGTATTGCTTTTTTATATGTTGTGCCTTCCTGATACATATTTCAGCGCTTTGTGAAGTAACTCTGGCAAGTTATTTAGCTTTCAAAGTAACCACAGCACAACTCTGCTATCTTATTTGTACAGTTGTGCAAGTGAATATTTTATGCTGGCAATTATTATTACTTAAGTTCTTTGGAAAAATCTACAGCATTTATTCCAGGGAATGGCAAAGTTTGGGGCTAGGTGGTTTTACAGGCTCCTGTCTTACAGTCACTTGTTCTGATTTCTTCCATCCCCATATTTTAAACCATAAGGAACAATGGATGAATCTAGCTAGTATAGTCAAGTAATGAATACTGAAATAGTTACGGGTAGGTGTGATTAATACAGTACTTTTTATATGGTCACATCTAATTATCTGGAAGCTGATGTTTTTCTCTTTTTCTGTTTCAGTAGTCTCCCAAGATCTTTTGATTTGTGGACCCCTGGCAAGCTACCAGTGAAGTTCAGCCTCCTGAAATAAGCTTCTCAGTCCTAACATGGACCTCTTAGTTTCCAGCTGTCAGGGGGTCCTTATCTACTTCCTTATCTGCTGATTTTAAACAACTGGCCCCCTTTCACATCTTTGATGAAAAGGTATGGAAAGGAATCAGTTATTACAAGAACTGCACAGTTTTCCCAGGATAGCAACACTAGTATTTTTCTCTTGTAGTTCTCTGTTATTCATAGTACAGATAGAGGAAGAGCAGCACATGGTTTCCACAGTCTATCTTAAAAGCTAAGTACAGATAAGGAGTTTCCAAAAAACCCTCTGAAAGATGATGAATTCTTCTCTCTCTGCAATAAGGCAGCTCACAGCCATCCCCACTTAACTTTTCTTCCTTGCTGAGACAGTCTCTGACACACGTCTTCACTTTGCAGAACTGGTGCTGATTTTATAGTTGTGTAACATTAATTAGGTTCTGGGGAGAATGCGCATGCTCATGGAAGAGAAACATAGACCACATAGAAACCTATGTTTGAATTAGGATGTCCTGTGCTGACAATGCCTGCAGTCTTGGCAAAATAATATCAGGAAATACCATTCATGCTTTCTTTGTTCTTACTTTTCCCCAAGTTTCTGTTTATGGCTTCTGTTAAAGAAAAGGTACTGGGCTAGGAATACCTTTGGTCCAACCAAACGCTGTTTTTCTGTGTTTAGCAGTTGTGCCACAAAAGTCATTACCACTGCATATGCCATGCAATGTAAGAAGAATTTTCAGCCTTTTTTTTTTTAGCAAAGTGGGAGAAATCTGCAAAAGGTTATAGGCCTCCAATCTCAAAATAATGTCTTTGGATTTTATTTTTGAAGCACCTAATTTGAGTGCCTGCATAATGTTGAGATGCTCTCTCCATAGCAGTGAGTGAGCTAAACCGTACAGGTGGACTGTCAGAGCAGGATCTTCCTTTGGGTGTTTTGAGTAACTGTGGAGAAGCTTTTTGCTTTTTACTAACTAGGGGGAGCCTATGGGGACTAATTGAGACTAAGAGCTACATGTGTGAATGTCCCTCTGAGGGGGTTACATTTGGCTTTCAGCTACGATGAGACACTGAGACTTCCTTGCAACAGACTAGGGCCAAAGGGGCCTGGCCGACTCTATGGCTTGTGTGGAGAGAGGTAATGCAAAGTTAATGCTCAGGTCCATGAATCAAGACAGTCAGAAAATTCCTTTCTATTTGTATTTTATTTTATTTTCATAGCATCTTCTCTTCACCTTCTCCTGCACAGAACAGACCCCAGGACTCAATCTTGTACCACTGAAATCAACGATAGGACTTTAATCAACTTCAGGGAATATAATTTCCCATGTTCATTCAAGTCTATGACAGCTTGAATATCCATCCTGCCCTGAGACATAATGTACCATTTCCATCCAATTTCCTACACCAGCTGCAGGGGCTTTTTCAAGTTGCAACACTCAGACCTGTTCCATTTCATCTCTGTTTTCTTGCCACTGTTGATTTCCTTTCCCAGAATACCACTCCAATACAGTTACAGTGGCTTTCCCAATGCTAATCCCATCATTACTATCCAGTAAGGAAGCATTGTAACTTTGAGTGACAGAGTTCAGTGTGTGGCTGCTCAGTTTTTGTGTAAAGTGTATCCAGAGCTCTTCTTTGCTGTAACAATTCACCTTCATGCCAATCCAGTGCATTTAAAATCTGTGTCCAGATAATGGGCTCATGGTGCCAGGTCATTACCTGGTCTCAGAAAGCCCTGATAAGACAATCAAGCCAACTGCTTAAAAATGCATTTTTGATTCCTTGTGGTTCCCTCCCAGCCCTCATCCATCTAGTTTGAGGTTTCACCATGTAAGGTATGGAAGTCTTGCTGAATTCCTGAGGTTCCAAATTATTCTCAAACAACTCCTTGGATATCTGCTAACTAATTAATTCTACAGCCATAATAAGAAAATTAAATTATGTGTGGTGACAAAAGTCTTTCAAAGAGTTCTCTGGATTTACTACAAACCCTTAGAAGAGATTTCTTGTAAAAGTTCATTGCAGTCTAAATCTCTCAACCTAAATTTATTGAAGCTAGCATTAGACAAGACTGACCCTTTTCTTATTATAAATCATGAAAATCATAATTTAATTGCTCTGTCAGGTCAGTCCTGAGAACCAACCACCCTGTTCAAACATCAGGCACTGGAGGGCAGCTCCAGACATGATGCTTGGGGCATCCTGCATGATAACATGTACCCCAGAAGCCCTGCAGTAGTCCTCATCCAAAATGTTGATTTTTCCTTCTTAAACTTTATGGCATCATGATATAGTTGTCCCCCCCAGGGGAATAATCTCACCTTTAAGAGCCTCAAAGGAGAAGGGGTGGGCAGCCTAGAAACAGAACTCACATGTTATTCCTCATGAGAACCTAAATATGTAGTGTGTGAGGTCAATCACACAGGCCATAGGCAAACAACAGACTGCATAGTCTGTCCCCAAAGAACAGCACTTGCATGACCATAGAAGTACCCAAAGTCCTGGAGAGACAGGACTCTATCTTTTGAGGGGGTGAGGGAGGGTATGTGCAGTTGGGCACTGGGATGGAAAAATCGAGTTAGGGTTCAGACATTGGGATTTGTTTGTTTCCATATGTTCAGTTCTGTAATATTTCAGAAAGTTTTAGGGAACACTGTCATAAGAATACCTGTATGTGTGGCTGTACAGAAACCCCCAATAGGGGAGTTCTCTCATACTGGCACCTGGAGAAGATAGTGCCAGACCTCTCATCAGGATATCCACACTGCAAGGTTATGCTTCACTGACAAGTATTTTTAGGAAAAGATCCTTATGCCAGCAACCCATGTGAACACCAGGCTGGGGAAGGCAGGCAAGGCTCTGGAGGTACAGCAGAGGGGAAGGCAGCGTGAAGCGGGTGGTGTGAGCAGCCTCAACCAGACAATGAGCTGGCTCAGGAGTGGGGCAGCTCCATGTGGGTCCTGGCTATATTCCCTTTTGCCTGGCACTGCGACATGCAGGAAGGGAGAATGAAAGGTCAAGCTGTTGGCAGCTACAGAGATGGAAAGCTTGAGGCATCATGGATGTTTGGCTCTGAAAGAAAAATGGTTTTTGTCCTACTAAAGACAGACACTATTTGAAATATGTGTATTCATACATTTGAGTGCTATCTTTGTGCTACATAGTGCCGAAAAGGCAAAAATGTGCCTTCTCCACCTGGCTCTGCTGTCTGATGGCGGAGAACCTTGGTTAGTACTCTAGGCAGGCAAGAGGTTCAGTCTTGGGGAGTGGCTGTGTACATTGCCCTTCTGTGGACATAGCCTGGTGTGTGATGCTTCCATGTGTGAAGGACCTACCATCTGGGAGGGCTGCCTGGGTGATGGTGCAGTCAGGCCAACATGAGAGATGACTGGGCACCCCGCCTGGACCTTGTATCTTTACAGAGAGCAACCACACATGGTTGCCAGGGTGTGATGTGACAGTGTGAACATGCAGGAAATTTGATCTTGTGGAGAGCAGCCTGGATACAGTATGAACCAAAGAGTCCAAGGAATTAGACCACCCTCCTTGCTCAAGTGTTTGAGCCATGTGCAGCCTGAGGCACCTATGATTACCAAAATGTGGGAGTGAAGAGGAAATACCCTGTGAAAGAAGACTGCTATGTGTGGAGATATGAGGGGAAAGTGCTGGCACAGCACCAGCCTACTACTGTATCTGATCCTAGTCTTGTCAGCAGAACTTATTAGTTTGGGCATGGTGCCACACTAATGCTGCTTTTGGACCCATGCTAGATTATATCTGGCCATTTCAGAGTGTTAGCAGAGGGAGTATGGTTCAGTTTGCTCCTTCCTCCATAGATGTGCCCTAAGGGGGTTGGAATAGAGTCACTTCTGGTGGTGGAATTTGCTCAGGAGACTGTTAAGTTTTAATCACAGAAATCTACCAAGTTATATTGACTAATAAGTGATATAGCTCACTTCTGACTGAAATTTAGTAGGGCTAGTATCTTTTTAGCAAGTCCAACGACAGTTCAATTATTTTCAATCACGATAAAAAGTTCATTAATTTGCCAAGAATCACATACATATGTGATTTATAGTGTGGTAGATTAAGCTTAAATACCAAATGCTCAAGGCACATACTGAATGCAGCATTGAACCTTGCAAGGCATTGACATAAAACAGCACTGAGGTCAAGTAGTTATACAATACAGCTCCCTAAGAACAATGCAGCTCAACAAGAATTCTTATGTTTATTTATAATCTTCAGTCATCCGTTCTTTAATATCTCTTTTAAAATTTATCAATCTGCTAGCAGTTCTCCAGAGAATAAAGATGCATTTGTCTTAAGGCAATCTAAGGCATATGGTCCCATTGGGAGGGAAAGGGATTAGTTTAGAACACCAAAAGCAAGTGTTTCATATTAAGGTTTGAAAGACAAATTCACAGGGGGGAAATGTAAGAGGACACATGTGTACAATAGAGCAATTAAACAAGAAGTTCACAATTAAAGAAACAGAGGTACTACCAATGCATTGTAGTCATGCTTGACATCTATGTATCTTGAGTGACTGAGTTTGCATCTAAAGCCAGAATTTCATCTACAGTGTCTTTATATATGTATATGTGCAAACAACTCTGTGTCCTTGTACCAGCAAACTTGCAAACCCTCTGGGACTGTCCAGTTGTGCAAAGGATCCAGCAGGAATTCAGGAAATGTGTTTCTATTTTAGAGGCTGCATTAGGCAGCACGAGTAAGTATTCCAAATCCAGGAACTGCAAGTATTACTCCAAAGAGAGTTACTCTAAAGAGAGCTAAATGTAGCTGAAATAGAAGACTTCTGGTCCAGAAGGTGTTACTGGATGAAAGATGTCAAATTCAGTAAGATGGCAAATTTTTTCAGTGAAATCCTCTAGCAAATTCATTACAGTCAGCTTTCTATTTTCTTATATTAAATACCAAGTCCTGGAATCCTTCCTCACCATCTTCACAGTGAGTGCCTTTATGACTAGACTAACTCACTCATATTTTCTGTATAAATATACTTAATAAGGCAGTCCAGCTTCACCAGAGGAAAGAACAATGCCCTTCTGCAACAGCTGTGCTGAGGTATTTTTCTGGAAAGAAAAAGATTTTTCTTCCCACTTTGGTCGGGGAAGGAGTTGAATCAGTGTCTCTCCTCCAAGAAGGTAAACTCATTGGAAAAAAGCAGAACAGAGAGGAGCCACCACCCACATGGCCCACCATGGAGCCTAGCTGCTTACACTTCTCTGAAACTGTCCTTCAAGTAACATGGATAAAGGATTAAAAATGTGTGTCCTAAAGGGTTTAGAAGTGACGTGGGCTTCAAGTTACGCGGTACTGTCTGAACCTAACTGCCTCTGGGAGATGAGGACTTTGGTGTCTAAACCATGACCTTATTCTCATCAGCTGGAACATGAGATGGTCATTTCCGTGATGTTCGTGAGAGTCACACCTTTCATCAGAGCAACACAAGGTGACAGGCAGGCCTGGCTTGCCATTTCCTTTTACAACTATTTTACCTATTGCACAGTAGTCTCATACTGTTTTCCAAGTGATTCTGTATTTTATCACAGATTTATTGCAGATCAACTAAAGCTTTGCTCCAGGGAGTATGTCTGAATTGCAGAGCTCTAAGGCAGCACAGGGAATGATGGAAAGATTTGAAGACTGGTCCTCAGAAAGAGCTCACTGTGAGAATGGAATTGTTACTTAGCAGCAGCAAATAAACTAATAAAACGAACAAGGATACAGTTAACAAGCCAAGGCCAAGAAAAAGAAAAGGTGCCAAGAAAAGAAAACTTAAATAGAGGGAAACATCACAAGAATCAATAAAGTGGGCCAGAGAACTGTGTCTTTTTGCATTAAGTGATGCAGACAGTGTGAAACAGATGCTATTTCAATGTCATCAGCAACTTGACAAGCTGGATAAATAATTGTTGCCAAGAAAAATAAAAGCATGTGCTGTCAGTGTGGGTGGTTGCCATGATTGCTGTGGCCTCTGGTTCAAATGCAGTTACAGAGATGATGAAAAAGAAAATAAATATGGAAGTGGCTGAGGAAAAACAATTAGCTTCCCACAGATGGGCCTTCGGCATACCATAAATTGTAGCTGCCTTTTTTATCATTAGTTTGGGTGGCAACCTGGGAAACAATAAAAGTTAGAGAATTAAGGGTACAGCCATTTCCTGAGTCCTTCCCGTAAAAGGGGAGAAACTACTGGTGTGGAAGAAGAATTGTTATGAGGAAATTGCAACAGACGTTTCAGCTGCAAAAGAGCTGGACACCCAATTCCCACTCAACTGCCACTGGAAGTCTCAATACCTTCAGAGGCCCCACTCTGCAATCACATGCCATAGGGTTACTGATATGTTATTGGTAAGGTCTCTTAGGGACCTCAAAGTCTTCTTCCAGGGATTTCTACACTTGGCGCTAGCAGTGCAATTTGGTGAGGGGCTCAGTTCATGCATAAGACCCCTGCAGATCCATGGAGAGGGCAATACAACGCCTTGGGGTATCCTACTCAGATGACACAGGGATATCAGCTGTTCGTATAAAACATGACAGGAGGAAGAACAGTAATTCTTTCTGTTCATTGGAGAGCCCTTGCTCAGGCCACTTGGTCTAAAGTTGTTGGATCCATTCCCATCTCTGTCTGAGGAGAATAATCCCACATCTACAACATCTTGATTGAAAATAGGGCCATCTTCTATGCAGAATTATAGTCAGGATCACCTGAATATCTGTGTTCATTCTGTACACATATCCTCTAAATCGTGTAAGAGCTGAGAACCAGAACCAGATTTATATTCATGTCAATCCCACTTAAATCTTACTTTAGGAAGGTGAGAGACAGGAAAGACGTGCATTGAGTCAGTCATTTGCACATCTTGTCTGTATCTCAAGGACAAACAATGTGTTTTTATATCTTCTCTATCTTTTCAATTCCTTAAGCATTTCAGATTTTGAAAATTTTCATCTCAGTCCCTGAGCAATTTCACTTACATAAATACAGTCCCAAATAATCTGTGGAGTAAATTGTCAATAACAAAGCAATCAGTGAGTGATCATCAAATAAATGGCAATGTTGTTCTTTACTTGTGACACTTTGTGTAAGAAATTAAGTCTGACTGCAATTACTTGGGATGCTGATTTGTGATGTGTACTGAATGATGGGTGACGGAAAAGAGTATATATCTTTAGATGCCTGACATGATTCATCCAGTTAAAATACATACCTTGCCTACAACCTTATAAAAATAACATTGTAATAAGCATCAACAATGCTGACATACATAAAGCAGTGATAGAAAAACTTGAAGTCTCTGCTTTAGGATTTGGTGTCAGACAAAGTTTCAGGTTGTTTGTTGATTCTTGATCTGAGACTGGAATCCACTGAAGTGGGGTTTACATGTTTTGACTAGAAGGAAGCCCAGCCACAAACCATACATCCGAACTTTTAGTGTGGCTTTGTCCTACATTGGACAAATTTGCTGTCCTGGCTGGGCCACTCTTGTCAAAAGAGCTGATGTGGCACAAGTGTGAGCCCTGGGTCTGGTGTCACTGACAGGAATGGAGCAGCTGGCAAGCGCCTTGGCTTTCTGGTGCCACCCTGATGCAGGAGGTGTAATTTTCAAATTTTCAAAGGGTATTACCAGTTTTAGGCTTGCCTGAAATTTCTTGACATTTAAACCCTTAGTCATTTTTATTTTTAAGAGAGCTGAAGCCTCCTATGGGAATCCTTTTCAACTTCAGCATCCAAAATCCAAGTTCAAGGTTTAGCTTCACCTTCATACCCGCATGGATATGATAACCTTGCTCTGTCCTTGATGCAGATGAAATCTCATACCCAAGGTAGGCTCAGATCACAGGTTTTGGTTTGCTCTCTGGTTTTGTTCCCAGACCAAGCAGAACATCAAGTGTTTTGTTTCAGAACTTTGCTCTAACATCAGTAGAATAAATCCAAAGCTCCAACAGTAACATCTATTGTTTTCTGTGATGATTAAAAAAGAGTAATTAATACTCTTTTAATGAACAAAGAAGGCAAAGAGGAATATTTAGTGGTCAGTTTGGAATGAGGAGGGTCTCAGAAGATTTAGGGGAAGACAATTGATCCCTATCTACTGCTCCTCAGAAGCCACCGTTTCACACAAGACGATATGGTTAATGCCTCTCTGATTCTTGAACATCTGCCCAGTTTCTCTGTGGGATCCTATCACTAATGTTGATAAATAGGTCTGCCTAAAGGAATAAGGCCACAACATATTTGCTTCTTTGAACTAGAGTAATTCTGCTGCCAAACCAGAGCTCCCAGCCTTTCAAGGTTCAGCTAGCAGTTGCATGTATATTGACATTTCTTTTTACCTCAGGCCAGATGAGAGAGAAACGGTTTCTTACTTTGTAAAGCACTTTCCTTCCTACTGTGTGACAGCTTTCGATACTGCATTTGGAAAGGAGAGTGAAGGTGGTTTCCACAGAGATAGAGAGACCTTCAAACTTTTCTGTTCCCAAAGAGGGAAGCCACATTTTAAACTTGCTTTTTCCAGTAATCTAAGTTGCCATTCCTTCGAGAGCTACTTTCTGAACTTAATCAAGACCCTTCCCAGCCTGTTTGTAGATTCTCCATGTAGGAGAACAGCTTTCCTTAATGCATTGCTTTGGTATACATTATTTTTTCATATCAGATCCTCCAAGAGTTTTTGAGGACTTATGAAAAAAAGTAAATATGTGTGTCATGGAAACACAGACGGAAATTGAAGTCCATTTCATCATCTGCTGTTCAGAGGATTTATTTGTAATACTGCAGCAAAGGTTTATGTGTTATGAAAGCTTACACTTTTGCTGTTTCTCAACAGGTTTAATTCTATTTCATGCAACTTTATTTATGGGGAAAGAAATCTAGGCCAGGCTTCTCTCTCAGAAGCGTGAATTCACCGTTACAGTCTGAATCTGATATCTGCCTAAAGACACATTTTTATCTTATATTAAAAAATACATACCTATATGCCTATGAATTCTGGTCTTGGTGACAATGTGCATGATATGCTATATTCATTAGTCTTCAGCCTAGCTAATTTCAAGTAGATTTATCTACTAAAGGTCTGACCTTCTCCCCCTTACTCCCAGCAAGGCAAATATCTTCTTAATGAAAGGCTGATGCAGAGTGAACAATGTGGTATCTCTTCACCTTTCCTTATCTCACCAGAACTTTCAGAATCTTATTTTTCTTTCTCTGTGCTTTTACTGAAACATTTAGGAATTGGGAATTTCAGCATTAGGAATTTCAAGCAGAGGCTGAGAGAACAAGCATAACTATCAGAAGAATTATGTGCTCTTTTTGTATAAGCTTATTCACTATTCCTATATTGAAGGTGTTATGTCCGAAATAGTTTTGATCTTTTGAGTTTAATGCCAATGCAGAGACAAGCAGAGTGGAGTCCACAGTGTGGTTCATTCTAGTCTCTGTCAAAAAGGGGCTGTGTCAGAGATGTACTAATTTCACTTTATTTTAATGCCCTAGTTACAGCATATCAATTAGAGCTGGAATAGACCTACCACTGTCCTCCTTCTTACCTGTATCCATGGACCAGCACAGAGTGTTTATCATACATTTCTCAAGTACTGTCCTCTCAAATTTTAAATATAGCATGATTGGCAGCTAAGTGTTGTCACTTGTCACATTTTTAAGAGTTGTTAGGGGCAACGGCAATTACATAGGGGAGCTGCATTTTAGAACCTGGTAGAAATGCTTCTATTTTGAGCTCCAGTAGACTTTCTCCCCTAAAGGAGGTAGAGGAGGTTGGCAGTATGGAAGAACAGTTGTAAAGCTGGAAGAAGGTGTTGGAAGATCCAGATTTGTTCTTGTAAAAGCTGTCACTTCAAGAGATTGATGTTTTCTTTCAAAACAAGCTCCACAAAGCCGTGAGTAGTGTCTCTCTTTTATAGCATACCCATGTGCTCTTGAGAAAGAAAGAGAACCAGTGAACCACAGAATATAAAGACTTATATACACTCCAACACTACGGCATAGTTTAGATTTATACAGTCCATTCCTCTACTTAAAGGGAAGAACTCAAAATTGAGTCAGTTGATATAAAAGAGTAGGCTTTGTACACGATACTTTAAGAGCTAAATAGTGCAATAGTTTTTCTGAGGGAAGACACTTTCATGGACATTAATGGCACATTCTTAAATCTTTAGATGATTTATTTTGATTTATTTTGAAGTAACTGATTTTGAAATGTGACCACACAACCACATGTCTATTTACAGTGCACTGTTTTTCCAGATCTAAAGGCACAAGCATGACCACATAGCAGTGATTCTTCAAAGAACCCCGACCCAGGGCTATGCACGGGCATTTTAGAAAATGAGGCCTTGAATGCTCCTGCATATTGTGAGACCCTCTTCAGGGCTAAATCGCTCATGTATTTTATACCCAATCCATGTGCATCTCTGTAATCTCATGCCTCTCATGCCATATCTCATAGACTCTTTTTGGATTTAAGATTTACAAATTTTCTGACAGTAACGTGATTAGCAGTCAGTAATCTGGTCAGTTTTATCTTCTGATGTGTGCTGGGTTTTTTGTCCTCTAATCAGTCAGAAAACACCTCCTGGGGTTTATGAGATGGGAGAAAGGATGTGACTGACTTTTCCCCAGGGCATTGGGACCTCACTAAGGCATACCCAGACATGGGACGAAAGCTTCATTGCAGTAATGTAGCTGTAGAGTCAGTCACTGGTTCCTCTCGGCTCTCCAAGTATGTGATCAATTTTAGGGATTAAAGCAGAACTACCCTTGGCTAAGGTTGAGCATGTGCTGGGGAGTGCTGCTGGTGGACAGAGTATTCAGTTCTCCACAGCACCGAGATGGAAAGCAGTGAGATATTGTAGCTTATAAGTCCAAAAGACTTCAAGGGACCCATTCATATGATTAAAGGTAGGTACATGCTGAAGTGCTTTGCTGAATGAGGGCATTTCGAAATACTTTTTCATATCTCTTGCACTTGAAAAATCATAAGCGTAGCTGAGAAACCCAAGAAAAAAAAGAAAAAAGGTGAAATAAATATGTAGGGATATTTGGGATTCTAGAAATAAAGTATCTGCAGCACCTATATTATGCAACCATGCAATTTGTGTGTGTGTAAAACAGGATTTTTTAAATTGTATTTTATGAATTGACTGTAGACTATGTATTACAAGCAGAACATAAAAGAATAATGAAAAGAACACGACACAACTGAATAAGTCTTCTAAAAGTTTTTATGTCCTTTGTCAGGAGAACAAACCTGCCATCCCTTACTTTCTAACTGTCATTACCTTCACATAAAGATGCAACATTAGAACAAAATCTGTTCAGAAAATTCTTTCACTCCATCCCCACAATAACAAAGACATTAGAATCAGTCACAAAATGAATACAATGATGTTCATTATAAGCAACAAGAACTGGCTATTCATTTGGGCAACTAAAATGGGAAGTTGAAAGGGTAAAAAAATTAATTCTTTTCCATGTCAGGTATATGTCAGGTATAAATTTCTGCACCTTGTTAGTATTTTACTACTATTTTACTTAGATAATCTTACAATGATGCAAAGATAAATGTTTAGAGTATGCTGGCTGTTGAACATTCAAAGAGCTGATGTTCTGAGAGGTGTACAGCTTGGGGAGAGTTTTGCTCTAATGCCAATTACCTTATGTGGCATGTGTGTATAAGTCCATTTGGTAGAAAAGAAGTCCATCTTCACCACAAAGCCGTTTTAGCTTTGCCAGATACAGGAGCAGTTGAATGATTTGTATGATATAGTCAGAATACTCCATGATAAAAATGAGGTATTGATTCAAGGAGATTTTAATTTAGATTAGTTCACTTAAAATGAGTAATAAATTGAAATGAACTCTACAGAGCTCATGTTCAGAATGAATTACCTTGCCACTTCATTGAAACCTTAGGCAAGGAATAATTGTAATTATGGCCCTAACTCAAATCACCAAATTTAAATAAGAACCATACAAATAATTTGGACAAGAGAATGGCTTCTAGGGAAAGGAAAAAGAAGAAAACATTGTTTTCCTAAAACAAATCAGAAGGAAAAATGTAATTCAGTGCTTTAATATTATCAGTTCCTCATGTGTCAAATGCCGTGTTAATATCTGATGAAATCTTGCATATTGCTACTAGTATTTCTTTCCAAGAATACTTTTTTTCCTCTTCCCCCTCCTTATCTTTCTGGGCAGGATTTTTAATGAGTTATTCCTGTACTGAAGCCTTTTACAGTAGCTGGCAGTTCTGTTTGCAGAGATGTCTTGTGACTATTTAATCTATCTTGCTTTACATATTGTTTATCCATGCATGTTTACAGTAGGCACACTCGCCACCCACACTCAGACTGTTGATGTATATAAGCATACATTCACACACTTCAGTATATGATTTCCTCTTGACTAATTTCTAAAGCCTCCAGTTCCTTGTCCATTCTTTTTACTGTAGTTCTGATTAAGATTTATTTTCTTCATTCATTTCCCTGTATATTGCTGAATTTATTTTCTACATGTGTTAAATTGGGAATACAAGTTCTAAAATAGATAACAGAATTGAACAGAAATGGGATATATTTAACTTCTACTTTTTCTGTAATAATAGCTTGCTGCTTAATCTCCACCTTACTTATTTTATGGGAGATTGGGGTTTTGTTGGCATTTTAAATAAGTTTTCATCTTAGAACTGATGGTCTTTGTTCAAGGCTTAGCTTGATAAATATTCTGGGGATTCTTTTAGGCATCTAAACTCAGTGAATTTACACTTTTTTCAAATGAATATGAGGTGTCCAGAGAAGATGTCTTGCTTACAATGAGTAGATCTTCTGGATTTGTCACACAATAAAGTGTCCATTGAATGGCAGCATTAATATTCAACATTGCAAACAAAGGCATGCAGATGTTTGTCTCACATAATAGATAGGATCTTTGATAGTCAAACTATCATCTACATCAAAACATAGCATTCTTATTTGGATATGCAAAGCTAAGACCAATATACATTGTCCACTGTCCATAGCACAGCTACTTTGGTCTTCTATTGCCTATGTGTGGCTCATCCCCCCTCACAGAGCTGCTCTGCTCTTGCTGCTCCCTGAAAATGGGACTGGAAAGTGATTTACTTTCAAACAATGCCTATTTCAGTTATGCGCTCTCACATTCCCACAGACAAGCATCAGGATGTATATACACAGGCAGGCTGTCCGACATCAAAGATGCCTCAGTTCGGGTGGTCGGTATGGGGTTTCTAGTGGAGGGCAGGACACCATCTATCGAGTTCTCATCTTGTCTCCTGGTTTGGGAACCATGTGCTGATTTCTGCACATATCTTTCTGTACTCCTTTGGGCCTGATGGTGGTTAATCTCTCAAACCCATCCCCCCCTCCAATAGTTGTGAAGATTCCCTGTCCTTTGCCTCTGACCTGGGTGTCCTGAGAAACTGCACTTCACTGAATTCTAGGATTGTGATGAGCTGCTAATCTCTAGGTGTCTTCAAACATGGTCAGATATTTCCATTCATTCTCCATTCACACCGGTCAAAACATTCCTATTACTTTTCTCTACACATTCTGCAGAGGTTTTTTATGCACTGAACACTTCCAGTAGTGGTCAGATCTAAAAATGTATCAGAAGGTAGCCCTTCTCATTCCAGAGGAATAAATCAAATGGTACTAGCAAATTTTAGACACTTTAATTTAAGAAGAGATACATTTCCAGAAGCAGATATAAAGGGGAAATTAATAAATTTTCTCCATGTCATAAAATAAATGCAGGTCTAGACTTAGAATTGATCGTATTTGGCAACAGAAAAATACCTTTACTGTCTGATTCAAATACTATTGGGCAGAAAGAAGCAAGGATTCTGGATGGGGAAAAAGTGGCTAGCTCTTTGATAGCACTTTTTGTGCTGCAAATGTAATTATCCGTGTAAAACAGCAGTGTTACAAAAAAGGCATTTAGAAAAAATAGGCGCATTTGCTTTCAACAAGATTTAAAATTGGGATCCAGTACAATTCAGTCCTTTCTGTCACCCTGCTGTGTCTGTAGCTTCCACAATGAGTGAGAAGATCCTGAAACTGCTTATTGCTATCAACCTGAAACTGCTTATTGCTATCAACCAAATTTACAGTTTGTATTATTTTTAGAGGACCATGTTTCCCTGAGGAGTCTTGTGACCGTACAAGTAAATGAAATATGTGCAGGACTGTTCTCCAGCACTGAGGCCAACTGGTACGCCATGGACTGCAACCATCAGTCCCAAAACAGGTTACCATGTGCAGAATGCCCATGGGAATGAATGCTTGGCCATGCCAACTTTTGAACCTTGCCTGGGAAATATTTAGGAGGGAACTAACTGGCTTGGGGCAAAAATCACACCAGAGTTTTTTCTAAGAGTTTACTAATATAAGTGAATGAGTTGTCATTCCCAGGACTTTTGGCACAGTTTAATTTAGCAGTATAGACATAGCCAGTGCAGATTGAGTTATCTGAAAAAATACAGCACATCTCAGCATTTAGTCAGAGAAGGGGAAAGACATGCGCTGCACTGTGTCCAGATGTACTGTGTCCAAATGTTTGGGTTTTTTTTCTTCTTTGTTTATATTCAGTTATATTATCTCCAGAGTGGATATAACAGTATTTAATCTTTCTAACTTTCTTCAGGAGATTATGTAGATATTATTTAGATAATAATTAGATTTTCTCTAATATTAGATCAGATCCAATGTTAGTAAACATAACTTTGATTTTAATAAGAAAATATTTCTATTTCATAGATAGAACCAGCTAATTAGTAGAGGGGATCATAAAGTCAATACATTTGAGTCCTTTCCTCAGATCTGATTAATGCTAATTGCAGGACTGCTGTTTGCTCTGATAGTTAATAGGATATTTAACCTTGCATGTTTCCTGAAACATTAAGCTTTTCTTATTTTGTTGCTACTTCTTTTCCTTCCAGCCTGATTCTTAGCTACAGGCAGTTAATATCCATTGTACTGCCTTCATCATTTAACAGAGAAACAAGTGAATCTGAGATTTTTCAGATCTGTATTTGACAAATTCTTTCTCCCGGTGATAGCCTAAAAAATGTTTTGAGAGAGGTTTGGAGACAGAGGCAATGCTTTGCCTGGGACTGGGGAAAGATCAACTGTTTTCTTTCTTTCTTTTTTCTTCCTTTTGCTCATTTTCTCTTTTTAAACTTCCACTCCTCCTAAATCACAAATTGGGAACATTACCAGACTTGCACATCCTCCTGTTTCCCAGTACCTTGAACAGTTAGTTCATAGATGTGCTTCTTAACAGAACACATCCTTGTTTCATGGTAGTTTTCCTCCAAAACTCACAACATCAGCAACAAGGAATGTATAAAGTCCTTGCAATTGCTAGATTTCTGACAGTGATGGGAGCAATAGGCTCCACATGTGTGGCAATTAGAACAGCATTAGAAAATAAGATTGGTTATAGACAAGATCTGTTCAATCTCTCCAAGCAGTGCCAGCTGCCAGATATAAAATAACTAATGCAGTTGCCAAGTTACCAGGATCAGGTCATGATTCATACAGCAGCCAGCCATATTAGGAAATACCTTTAAAAATAACTACAATTTGAAAGACGGTTATTTTCATCTATACTTTAATAACACAACAACAGATCTGCTTGTTATTTACCCTGAATGATTTGCTAAAAGACTTCAACTTTCTATCAGAATGAAAGAGAATTAATTATAAAGTTATATATATAGTCAGTTCACGACAGCCATCTGTGGACATCCCAGAAGGAGGCTCAGGTGTCTGGATGAATCTAGTGGAATTCGGCACCTTCCTGTTGATTCTCCTATGACATATTTTGCATGTATATGGATATACAACATTGTAGATATTGTGTCTGCAGACTGAGACTCATTTGTGCAAGAGGCACAAGAGAAAAATAACAAGCCACTCTGATCATCCTAAAATAAGACACGTATCGTTGGTCAAGGATTTATAAATAATATGCCAATTCAGTGATCACAGACTGGGGAGCAGACCCGCAGCTGCAGTAAAGGTCTGCTCGGCAACTTCTCGTGCTAGCTGTGCATTAACTAGCTTGAACACCTGCTGTGCCACACTCACGAATTAATGGCCTTTTGGAACGGGTTCTGTTCGCTTGCTGCAGGATCGATGGTGGGTATAGTGACTGCCCTTCAGGCAATGCACTGGAAGGATTTGTGGTGCGGGTGTATGTTGAGTTAGCCGAATTAGTAATTGCCCTGTCTTTGTAAAGGCAGCTCCTCAGCTGTGTGGACACTGCCTGGTGAGAAGCTGCTGGGCACGGACAATCACCACAACTGACTGCATCATGTACAAATGGGCATTTCGGCAGCTGTGTTCTTCCCGTGAGCAGTGGCAAGAGAGAAGTGCTGGAGGAGGCTGAGCGGTGTCCTGCTTCTTGGACCCCTGTCATCAGAGGAGAGGGATGAGATGGTGCTGCTGGCCTTGGAAGCCCCACAGCCCGCTGGCTGCAGCGTTTGAGCACTATTGTGGGAACTTTAACCATTTGCTTGAGCTGTTGTGGTACTTTCTACTTGGCATCTTATGCTGACCACTTCTGGAGACAAAGTACAGGACTAGGTGGTCTGTTTGCCTATCCCTGTTCTTAGATTTTCATTTACTTATTAATCACTTCTCGGATTTCCATTTCCATTGGTTTTATATGTCACTGAAGTGACTAGCTTAGACTAGATGCCTTAGTTTTAGATAAAGTCAAGTTATATGAATTCTTCCTTAAAGTATTAACATTTCTACCTTGGGAAAAGCAAACATACAAAAGGCTTTCACTCCTAATCCTGAAAGTAAATCTATAACATTACTGGGACTTGGCGTGCATTTTAAGGTTCATTAGTGCCTTAATAACTAAAATGATACTGAACAATTTTGGCAATTATTATAACACAACTGTGCATGAATAAAATATTTTTCACCGCACTATGGTGTAAGCTACAATATTCTTGCAAAGTAAACCTGCAAATGCTTGCTGCTTAACCCTTCTTGTCTCTGAAATTTATAATTAATTCAATCAGGGACTTTTCTGTTTATTTGAACTGGCTTTGATTTGAACACTAGCTAAGATAGTTTTATGCAAATTCATGGCAGATGTGCAGAAAATGATTTTTCAGTTGTTAATAATTTTGTCCAATTCTTTTCTTCCTACAAAAGACCTGTTTCCTCCTGCTTCTACAAAACACCTATTTCCTTTTTAAATATTACCTTTACTTTCCCAGCCCCTTAGATACATTTGAAAACAGAGGATTTGCTTTGGCTAGGGAAATAATTTCCTCTTCCCTACCCTTCAAAACACCTGAAATGCTGATCGCCCTGCTCCCTTTAACTGAGTTCCCTGAGATGGAGCCCTTCTTCTCAAGATTTTACACAGAAAAGTGGAAACTCCTGCAATCTGGTTGTCAGAGACCTGTGCTGCTTCTGCATTTTCAACAGGTATGTTGCATCATGACAAGAAATGTCATTTTCTGTTTAGAGGTAGAACAAAAATTCTAAACCCCAAGTTAGTAATAAAAAAGAGTAGGTCAGAAACTCCTTCATATGATTAGATGAGGCAGGTGGTCTTCATGGATTTATATGCAGTTCATACTTACACTACTTAGTAAAAAATTTCTGTCAATGGGAATTAATGCTC
This sequence comes from Athene cunicularia, assembly GCF_003259725.1. NCBI lineage: Eukaryota > Metazoa > Chordata > Aves > Strigiformes > Strigidae > Athene > Athene cunicularia. The sequence continues at coordinate 138,776,585 of NW_020799095.1, read as the reverse complement.
AGCTATTACTATTAATTGGATACTTTCATTCTTTAGCTATTTTTTAAATCAATTCCCATATGTCTAGGTAATGAAATGTCATTCTGCCAACCAAAGAAGTTGTTATACTGCAATGCAGTGGAGAAAAAATATAACGTGCTGGTGTAAGGAAAATTTGTCTGGCTTTACGTTCCTCTGCACTCAAACTTTTGAAAAAAATTGCACAAGAGTTCTAACCAAACTCCAGGGTTATAATGCAGATACAATACCTCCAGAGCTGTTCTCATTCTGGTGTTACAAGTAATAATACATATGAAATTATTGGAAAACTTGGAAAAATAAGTGGATATAGACTTACTTTGCATCTATTGCATCTCTCCTCTATGCAAACATGTATGTTTTCATCAAGTTTTTTCCCTGTACACTACAAAAAATGCATCTGCGTCATAATAATTTTTCCCTGCCTTAATTTGTGCAGGACTCCTGAGAAGATTCTTTCTGGTGTTTCTCCTTTTTTAACAAGAATAGTGTTCTAGTACAACAGAAACATTCATGGAGAACATCTGCTTTCCCTCAAAGCCTGTTTTTTGGTTTGGTTTTTTTTTGTTTGTTTGTTTGTTTTTTTTTTTTTTTTTTTTTAGGAAATGAAATCCACACTCAAAAACCTTTAAAACAGCAATACAAAGTTCATCTGATTTATGCTGGCATATATTTACACAAAGTGCGTATATGTAGGTTTAAGACACTGCATAAGCACTCACTATTAACATGTCGCATGGAATGACCAGCCTCATTCCTGTTTATTCATGACACATGGGAATGAGGCATCTTCACTTCTGCAGATTCCGTCAGTGTAAACATCGATTGCTGCTTTCTGCCATATCTTCTCGTTATTTTCTTGCTGTCATCTGTAGTCAACAGTCCATCCATCACTATTGCTTTGATGATTACCAGAGCCTCTGCATCAAGACACACTGTCAGCTTGACATCCTGCATGTGCAATAACCTTCCCACTGCAGTAGGGATTTCTAGCAGCTCAAGTGCCATGGAGACAGGCTACCCTTGCATGAAGATGAAATAAATTCTTGGGTTTACTTTTTTTTTTTTGATTGCCTGTTTTGATTTGCATTTTTGGTCATTCTGATTTCCCTCTTATGCTTGTGTTGCTGCTTTGACACAATCCCTTATCAAGGAATACATTTTGAAAGAGCTGAACATGATTTTATTTACTCCAGTTGGCCAGTTAGCAAGAGTGCATCACGTTGTCTGTATTAGGTCTGATTTCTCAGTAAATACCAGCAAAATAGTGCTGTGAATGCTAACTCTCCTGAGTTTTCCTTAGTTTGCATCAAAGCAGTTTTAAAAAGCATGTTTTAAACTGGGAAATAGTATGTTTGCTTTCATCTTTTCCCATATGTGCAAAATTCCCACCCCCCCATATACCTCTATATGTATAAAACTATTAAGTTATATACGTAAAGCAGGATGAAGCAGGCACAAACTGAGGTATGATGCATGACCTGAGCTGACATGGAGGTAACTGTGTCATATTTATCCCATGGCAAGGTTTAGCTTCCGAAGTGGATGTGAATCCTTTCATAGCTGGGAATTCCTTAGTAAAGGAACACCATGAATACCGCCTTTCTACCACATCTCTACAACCTGGGACATGCAAACAGGCTCAGAGGGTTTACATTTTAATCAGCCATAGTCAGTTAGTACACTTACGTCTTTCATTGCATTCTTTGATGAAAAAAAAAAAAAACAAAAAACCAAAACCCCAACAAACAAGCCCAGAGCTTATTTTAAAGTTACATTTAGGTATGAAATGTGTCCTTTTTCTTCTCCCCAGTGCATACTTCTGCTCTTGAGAGTCTTATCTTGAACTGCTTTTTCTTGTACTCAGAGCCTCGTACTATTAAATTGCCTAATTGGTCAGTCTCACAGCATGGGAATAAAACATCCCAGAGCATAGGACCCTGCAAAATATCTGGTTCAAGAGCATCTTCCCCTGTTGCATGTTTGTTGTATTTCTCATTGATGTAGTCTAGGACTGTTAAGGCAACACAGAGTTCCTGTTTTGATGTTTGGGGAATGATGTTGCCACAAAGGATTTGTATATTCCACACTGTAGTGATGGTTTTTCTGATTGTAGTCAGCAGGATGCATACACGACAAGGTGACTTACTGTTTTTCTTACTTCAGAGGAATCAGCTAACACATATAAAAAGCGAGGAAGCTTGAACATCTGCTCAGAGATTATAAAAATAAAAGTTATAATGGGATAAGGCTTTGCTTTCAACTTTTTATTACCAAAAATAATTGTATTTTTCACAAGAAATCAGGAGGCTGTCACTCTCCTCATAGTTACAGTTAATGGACAGCATCATCACTGGTAAATCAAGAAGTTGCTCAGTTTATGATTTTCCAGGTACATCTGCAAATTAAAAAGGAGAGTCCTCCATATAACAGAAAGCGTTAAAGAAACTAATGAGCAGCTTCTGTACAACCTTGAGGTCAGAATTTGACACAGCATGAAGATGGAAATGTCTTCAGAATTGGAGGAAAAGTATTTTGGAAAGGAGCTCCAACCCAAATGTTGAAAGACACTGAATTATACAAAGTACTAATGAATACAATTCGATGCAACTATCAAAAAGGAAAATTAGGTTTAATATCTCCATGGCAGAAAGTGCAACAGAAAATAAAGGAAAAAGTGCACTTCATTACTGGAAAAATGATCAGGCATCATTTCCTGAAGGCAATCAATTCCTGAGCTGCCAGTAAGTGGTCTGCCTGTGCCCATGGTGTCCGTGCATGCCAGGAATTCATCAGTTCCTCTCAGAAAGTTTGTGACTAACTCTGCCATTACTTGGTCAGATAAATTCCAATTTTGGTAAATATGTGTCATTCAAACATGAAACTGAGAAAAAAAAATAAAGCTGCAATAAATTTACACTTGAATATCCAGGATCATAGTTGTCAATTTTAATAATAAAGATAAATGTCAGACTCTCCCAGTCCTAATTCTAAGACGGTGAGTCCAATATTGGCTAAATCATCTGTTGTTCTATCAGGAAGGTTCCCAAAATACTTTAGATGCTTTTTTCAGAGGCATGCAAAACACTCCCAAAAGGAAAGTGTTACGCAGCCCTGGAGTAGGGACCTACACAGGTGCAAAGGGTGGGAGCAGGGATAGAAATAAGGAAATGAGGACAACCTCACCCACTGCAAGCAGAACCAGCCATTATCCCGGTCTGGCTTTGTGTGTAACAGAGCTATGTGACTACCAGAAGAATGAAACTACAAGAAGAGAGGAGAAATGAAATCAGAAGAAGTGTATATCTCCAGTGCAATTTCCTGAACTTTCCTGGTTCTTTTTAATGTAATTGTTGCATTAAATGCCTGATGTTGCATTAAATGCCTGATAGTCTGCCAACTTGGAAGAGAAATTGCCCTCAGAAGAACCAATAGGACAGAAGGGCACCACCTTTTGTCAAAGAAGACAAGAAGACTTCATTATTGCCTATCCCAAAGTATTCAAAGGTTATGCTCAAGCTCCAAATAATATGAGCCTGGCTTGAAACTCATAAGATTCAATGAAAGCTTAGTTTTATTATATTTACTACCTGATTCCTGAGCCTACTAGTAAGGAGGCATTTGTGTTACATTTTCAGATTTCCCAGTGACCATTAGGGTTGGACCTTATGGCTGCCTTTTTTTCTCTTAAAAAAAAGGAAGCTGAGATTGGCACTGAGTCCCTTTTTTCCAGAGGTAAATTTCCAGAGATAAACCATAAACTATTGCAAGAATCAATGAGATACTGACAGTTGTCAGCACCAGGTGTACTAAAAAGTGGCAGTAATCTGACTTCAGCTTGGAAGAAATAAATAATACGAAGTGCAATTTCAAAGCAAGAAGGGCTGGGGGCAAGAAAGGCTTTTGTCAGATTCATGTTCTCATTTCCCTATGGCTCTCTCCCACTGCCCAGATGGCTGCATTTCCAAATGTCTGTCTTAAACTTTTCTACTCATCACAGGATTTTTAGGGTAGTTTGAAGAAGAATATTCTCCTTTGTCAGCAAGTTTTTCTTGCCAGGTGTCTTTTGCTGAGGAACTTTTGGAATCTAAAAGTTTCTCTGTGTCTACAGAAGTTACCTTACAGAAGAAGATGTTTTGTTTAACTTAAATGCTACAATAGACTTATGAGTTTAGACTTAATTTGGTATTTAGTAATCCAATAATAATGACATTTCATGGCCTCTAGGACAGAAGGCTGCCCTGAAAGGTTAATGGTTTTTTCTGTCCCCATTATTTGCCAGACAAGTCCAAGGTCTGTTCTCAGTGATGGTGGTCTGAGCCCAAAACAGCTTTGCTGAATTGAAATGCAGTGATGTGCTGGTGTGAAGGAAGGCATTTCAACTTGTTTCCCATTCATCTATTAATATTTATTTTTTTTTTTACATTTCTTTGTTTTATTCTTTTTGGATGCTTGTCAGTGTGACTGTGGTCCTTGCAGAGTCCTGCTGATGTGCTGCAGTGGGAGTTTCACCTGAGCAGTAGCTTTGCATGGTAGAGCCCGGAGAGGGGCCGAGGTCCACCTGCATGACGGCAGTGACACCAGCTGAGCTCTCCTCTGCCTGGCTTCTGCTGATGGGGTCAGTCAAAGGGCAGACCTGAGGCAAAAGGTTTATTAAAGTTTAAACAACCTGGTTGCTGCAAAGGTATCTTTCATTTGCTCCAACATCTCCACTGTCAGCAGGAATGACAAACTGTTCATCACTCACCTGCTTTCTTTAGGGTTGAGGGAAATGGAAATCTGGAAGGATTTAACTGGGGCATCCAGTCAAGAAGATCCACAGGGTTTGGTGGTGTTATAGCAAATGTTAATGAACAGGCAGGGCAAGGGTTGCCAAGAGGAACATTAAAGGACACCAAGACACCTTCACTACTGATGTCCCCAAGGTGCCCTTGTTAGGGAAACTTTGTGGCATATAATGAGGACCTCCAGGGAAGAATCCGTTTTGGACATGACAGGAGAGAATGAGCTCTCCAAAAGGCAAGCAGATCCTTAATTCTCACTGAAAGCTCTGGCTCTGAGGATCAAGACCTGAATTCTCAGCACTAGGAGAACTTGCAGAAGACTGACTGCAGCTGTGACAGTATAAAACAATGTTGGTTTTCTCATGTCCTTTTTACGCTTCCCCAAATATTCAGTTACCCTTGTGTAACATCATTCTCATCCAGTTCCTCACCAACACGTTTCCTCAGGTGCTCAAACACATTTGTCAAGCTTTCTGAGGTAGAAATGTAAAACTGAGTGTCATCAGGATGCCCTTTAGGCCATGTCTCCTCTGAACTAAATTGAGTATTTGTAAAAGAGAAATTGATCTGCCTTTCCGTTAAGGCTCAGGGGCTGAAGAGGAATTGTCCTGCCTTAGCCCCAGGTTTTCTCTCTTCAAGGGTCTGCAAGTCAGTAAGTACCACACGACTCCTAGCTCCAAAGTTTTTGCTAGATGAGAGCAAGGACATCTAAGGACTAATAGGAGTTTCCATGTCTGTAGCAAGAGATACTTTTTGCTCTCAGCCACACAAAGCTGCTGCCAAAAACATGTAGCTTCAGTAGATGACCATCCAAATGGAGACGGCAGAGACTGGGACTTGTAAGGCAGAGATCTTTGTTATAGGCTGCTTTTATCTTTTCTTCTCACTAAGTGCCAGGAATGAAACTGCAGCCTTAAACTGATCAATATTTTGCCATCACCTTGAGGAAAGTAAAGATTTCACCTGCAGAGTTTGGGACTTTTCTTCTTTGCTAATGTGTGCAGAGAGGGCAAGGGTAGGCTTCCTGGGGATCCAAAGTGAAGAAAGGCTTTCCATTAAAAAAAACACAAAAAAACAAACAAAAAACCACAACAAACAAACCCCCTTCATTTTATAAAGCTAATTTTAGTCTCTTGTTTGATACCCTGTCTAAGGAAAGGAGAAAGCAGTGTCTACTGTCTGTTTAAATGTTACTAGTTTAGAACTGAAATAACTTTTGTTAGAAGTAAGTGACTTTAGGCAAAGGGTATTATAGTGATAGCAGAGCATGTACTAGTTATTTGAGATGTCTTACAAGCAGATCAGATAAAGTTAGGGTAATCTTGGATCTTTAGTTGTTTGGTATTGTAAGAGTTAAAGACTTTAATACTATTTTATTCTGTTCTAATAAATAACTAATATTTTGTATTACATCTCAGTTACTGTATGAGCCTTGTAGATGACCTTTTATTTCTCTTCATTAAGACAGTGGTCATATTTGACTGTAACTTATTGAGATCGATAAATGCTTAATGTGTTAACTTCTCAGTCTAATTTTATGTGACACCTTCCTGAGTCAGCAAAAGGAATGGAGGACAGATTGGGATGTGCAGTGATATCTGAGAGGTATTTATATATAACAGCTATGGACTTGTGGCATGTTTTCCAGGATTATTAAACTATTTTCTTATTGGTAAGTCCTCTAACTATCTGTCCATAAAATGAAGAAAGGGTCATCTTGCAGTTCAGATGCAGAACTTATTTTCAATAGATCAGAATTGAGTTCCTATCCATGCCATAAATTTTGACTGTGACCTTGGGCAAATCACTTATTCTCCCTGCCTCTCATGTCTCTGTAAGCTGAAGTTGGGATAATAACTCCTTAAAGATGAGAATGAACATGTCAGCGTTCGTGTGGCACTGACACTGTTATTCAGCTCAGGGTCCTACCTCTGCCTTGAGCTAAGATGAAGTTGATCAGATATTGTATTTTACCAACAGTTTCTTCCAAAGTGAGTTTCTTGCTCTTTTAATATTTAGACACAGCCATAGATGTGAATGGGCTGAGACTGTTCCCAAAAGAGTCTTTCTGTACCCTGATAGATTTGAAGACCCTTGTTCACACTGTGCAGAGTCCCTTCTCCTTTCCCAAACATTAAGCCAGATTCTGCCTTGATCAAACTCATTTCAGAAGCTGAAGGCTTTCTGGGTACCCAGCATTGCCACATAGCCAGTAGTAGGACTTAATTTCATCAGTGTAACAAGGCACAGTTGGAAGGGAAAGAAGACCCTGGGTAAAGAATTTGTTGCTTTTGCTTCTATGCAAACTATACATTGATAATGATTTACATAATTCAGTCTAGTCTACAGCATGCTAGGGGGCATGAGTATCTGCACAGCATTTAGTTAGCCAAGATAGCCAGCAAACATAACTCAGTTATATTTTGTTAACAGTGAAGATTTAATCATCTTCCAGAACACTCTGGATACCCAAATGCTTGCTGTTGAAAATATTATCAAAAGAAATTTGTCTAATTGTGGTGTGTTATATGCAATCACTAGGATGCATTCAATGCTGTGGTGTGGTTCTTTGCCATTTACAGCTGTTTTGGGCTTATCTGTCTCCCCTTTACACACCTTCATGATCTTATGTATCTGACACAGGACTTGTTTAGCATCAGTATGTCACAGGGCATGGAATAGACCTAGAAAAGGTCATAACTGTGCCCTTCTCTCTCTTTCTTCCCCCTTACTTCACAAATGGCTCATACAGGTTGTTTCTTTTTTCCTTCCCCAATGGACATATTCCAAGAGACATTTGAGTAAAATGAGCAAAATTTTTCCATGGCGCCAGGGTCCTAAACCACCACCACATGATAGCTACATGGTACAAGCTACAGTAGAACCCTAAGTTTGCCAGATGCCATTGCCTATCATTGATGGTTAGATGCAGTGATAAAGCAAATAATATTATGTTAACTCTTCTGCATTTAAAATCCCAGAAAACATCCAAGACAGCAGGAAACATACTGTTCTGATCCTATGAACAAAGTAAATGCCATGTTGTCTCCATCACAAATGCCAAACCACTCTGGTTACCCATTGGGTCAGCTCTCATGCTACCTGAGGTGCTAGCAATTAAAATCACCACACTCTGAACTGAAGTTATGTTGCTTTTCTCTTAGTGCCAGAAAGAAGGGGAAAAAAAAAAAAAAAGGCAAAACTCATACTGAATCCACCAGACAGCCTTTGAATACAAGTACACAGAAAATTCCCAGTAGACTTGGGATCAGTGCAGAGAGCAGCACTGGAATTACTGAATATAGTTGGCAAACTATGAAAAAGAAAAATAGGAACCAGTTCTGTCTGTGTTATCTAAGATAAAACCATCATTCTATTGCAGAAACAAACTACCTTAAAATGAAAACAAAGATTAAAAAAATATATTGGGCAAGAAATGGATACCATTCTTTTAAATTGTGTCAAGTGTACTTCATCCTGAAATGGGAACCATGATAGATAATTGTTTGTTACTGGCAGCTTAAGATTTTAAATCCCATTTTGTTGGATTCATAAAGGGAAACAGAAAGCTTAGAGGTGTCCTGAGACACTGCTGTGGTTTAGAGTGCCTAAGGGGAAATCTTTAAAAGTGCCCTTAAAATTAAAAATATTTCCACGGACAGGGTTTTTTACATCGAAGGGGACAAAGGGCATGTTGAAACTGTTCAGATTTACAGAATGCAGTGTGGGAAAAAAAAAAAAAAGATAATGAAAACCAGATATTAACTAACAAGGACAGTTTACAGGGTGAACTAGATGTTTGGTCAGCTCCAACCTGTGCCAGGACTCTCAAAGAAACAATCCCTACATCCTTTGGTTTTTCTGAAGCTGTAACACGTAACAGTGACCTTGGTACTTGCATGTAAGCTGTGCATTGATGAATTTGTTAACAGTATTAGTGAGAAAAGTCAAAACTGCATCTTTTGAACAAGTACCCTTCAAAATCAGCCTGTGCCTTACAACAGCAGACACAGCATGCATGCCCCATCAGGCTCCTTCTAGTCCCTTCAGTAAATTTGTGACTGGAAAAGACTCTGCCCTCATCTGTGAATAGGTTGCCTCAGTTAAGCTTGGAAGAATAGAGATAATGAAGCTCTGCGTGCATGTTGTGTCCCCTGAGGGAGAAGGACTGATGCGCATAAGAGGATTAGAAAAACAACTTCAGTGAATTGATGTGTATTATATTCATCTTTATATTCAACTTTATATTAAGGCCTTAATTTCAGCTCCCAATAAGAATTCATGGGTAAGGTTGATGTTTCTTGAAAGAGTCTTGTCCAAAGTGGCAAACATTAATCTTAACCTGTAAAGATCTCAGTGCTAAAATGGGTGTGTCCTTATATAAGACTAAAGAAAATTTTGTCATGGGGCGTCAAAGTTCCTGTTGATATTTCATTGTTCTTTAATGGCTGATTCCTTTGGTCAAGGACTTGTTTGGGATTATGATCTCAGACTCCCCAGTAAAAGAAAGGCACTGGCAGACTGGAGCGAGTCAACGAACAGGCCACCAAGATGGTCAGGGACTGGAGCATGTGGTGTAGGAAAAGAGGCTGAGGATTCGGTTTGTTCAGCCTGGAGAACAGATGACTTAGGGAGATCTTACTGCTGTCTGCAACTGTCTAATGTGAGGGTGCAGAAAAGACAGAGACAGGCTCTTCTCAGAGGTGTCCAGAGACAGACCCCATGTGAACTTTAGGAAATTCCTCTTTGATAGAAAGAAAACCTTTACCGTAATGGTGATCAAATATTGGAATAAGTTGCCTGGAGAGGTGGTGGAACATCCATACTTGGAGAGATCCAAAAGTCAACCAGAGTTGAGCAGCCTACTCTAACTAGGCCTGCACTGAGCAGTAGGTTGGACTAGGTGACCTCTACAAGTCCCTTACAACCTTCATTATTCTGAGAGTTTGTAAGTCAGGTCAACAAGATGTTTTCATTGGTTGATTTAATGGCTTGTGATTTCGACACTTTGAGATACTGTATTTCTGAAGTGTCAGCAGAGAGAAAATCAAAGGGGGAAGAAGCAAGCCTTGCTCCCAGCTTCTGCTATGGTGGGTACCATCATCACCTGCTTGGGTCTTCATAGTCCTGATCAACACCCAGACCACACTCAGGCAGAAGGAAAGGACTGAATGGTAGCACAGCTGGTGATGGCTAAATCCAGCATTTGGAGCAAAATAAAGCTTTATTTCTGTGCTATGGTCCTTAAGTTTTTTGGTGTTTTTTTTTCAAGTAAAAGAATAGGGTCTTGGATGTCTTGGGAAATGCTGTGTGTTTCAGCTGCAGCTGCTGGTTCAGGCCCTTAGGAGGAGCAGAGAAACTGATTAAGGCCGTTTGGTGCAACCACAATAAAATAAAAAATTATAAAAACTCTGCTGTGACAAAGCCTATTACTTCTGAAGTCAAAGGAAAATAGAAAGGTGAGGTAAATGGGAGTAGATAAGGCCTGAGAGCATTTCGCCTGGGTTTTCCTTTAAGAACTAAGCACTGCTCTGTTTTTCAGGTTAATCTCAATGCTTCATCTCATTCCACATTGCCATGCTCGCAGCCGGATGAAATATTTATACAGCAGAGTAATTCATAGCACTCTTTTCCCTCCTATATGAACCTACTCTTATTTTATTCTTTTCTCCACACTCCCCATATACATTCACCAGCCCAAATTGTGTTTGTTACATAAGCTGTCAAGTTATCTGTGTAGTGTTGTGTTAGGGATTTAGCTAGAGAAACAAATTCCCTTGGTGTGCAAGTAAGATTAGAACAGCATGTGTATGTGATGGATTTGTGGACTGAAAGCTCGTTCAATTTTAGTTTGATTATGAAGGCAAGGTTAAATGTGAACAATATTAGCAGAAGTACAGGCCTGATTCTTCAAAAACCCATGAACTTTAAAATCTCTGCAAAACTGTTTGGTGCAACAACATCTCATTAAAATTGGCATGTCCTTCCTCTCTTTTCTATTTCTTCCCTTAAGCAACTAAAATTGCTAAATACTTCAGTAATCAGCTTTCTTAGCCCCACTTATTTATCTCTAGTCCAAATCTTCTGGATACCCTCACAAGAAGAGTACTCCCAGGTTCACGTGCACATCTGGGAAGAGAAGAGAGAGCAAGACAAAACTCTCACTGATGCCACAACTAGGTGTCGGTGATATCACTGCCACAGAGACACGCTGACATATCGCCAGGAGCCCTCCATGCTCTGCTGTCCAGCCTGGACATGGCAAAAGCACAGGCTGGTGCAAGAGTTTATGCAGGAGCAGGAAGTCTGAAGCTCACTGAAAATGCCCTCCAGTCCCTGGCTCCTCTCTGCCTTTGGAGCAGTCAGGAAACACAAGTGAAGGAGGACAGGCTTCATGTCATGTTTTCACCGTGAGGTTGATTTGTTACCCACAGCCACCCCCAGACCAAAGGCAGCCTGAACACTGAGAGAGCACTGGGGTCAGCTGTGGATGGGGCAGAAAGTTTGGGTGAAACACGCTTCTCATGCAAATGTCATGTCTCTACAGGAGGTCAGTGTAATCACTGAGGCTGCCACAGTGTATTTCATGGTGTTTTCAGACTCAGAAACAAGTCAGCTGGGGTGGTATACTAAGCCTGAATTCCCCACAAGTCTGTTGATGAACTGACTAAAATTAGAGGAACATCTGGATTGGATTTCACTATAGAAGGAAGTATGTGTGGATAGGTCATTTTAAATATGTCCTTTCACATAAGCAGCATCAATAAATCCAGTCTACTAGCTGTTGCTTCCTAAGTTAATTTCTGCTAGGTATTTACCTTTAAATAGCAGTATGCATTTCTCTGTTAGAGAGCACCTCTACCACCAAAATGGACTTCAAACATCTTTCACTTACTCCACTACAAGAAAAGTGAATCAAAATCAGTGCTTATGACCAGACAGCGGTCCATTGCCTTTTCTGTTTGTACTCTTAACAACCAACAGAATGATGGAAAACAATTAGCAAGCAAACTGAGTCTTGAAGTCTTCTCCCTGCAGTCCTTCTCCCCCAGGTTTCTGTAGGAACTAGACACACAAACACTGCATTGGGCTCTTTGGCTGTTGGAATAAAAGCCAACATCATTTGCAGTTGCACTCCCAACCATGCCAGTCAGAGGAATCAGTGAAGCTGGCAAGACTACAGTGAGAGATTATACCTCTTTTTATCTCCTGCTCTTGTGGTGCAAGGAATTGTTTGTAAACTGAAATTGAACATTGGCAGCCCCAAAATTTCTGCCCAGCATGCTAGCTGCTTTGCCTCATTATTTGTATTCAGTGATGGCAGAGACTTCAATCTCCCCTACTTTTCATATAGTTTGGTTGTCTGCAGAGAGGGAAAGACTGGATGCATACTTCAGTGTGGACTTACTGTTATTTCATGTCACAAAGTCCTGTGTTTTGAAATGCCACCTATTGGTTCTCAAAGTTGAGGGCAGACTGGCACACCTTCATACTACATATTGTGCCTAGGTAAAGCAGCTTTGTTAAACACAGTATTTTAGAAAAGAATGTATAATTTGTGACTGTTAAAGCTGTTCTACCATGTGGGGTGTTAGGCATCAAAGGAGCAAAGCCTGCACTGAAACAACAGCCTGTCCTCTGGCATCAGTGGGTGCAAGAGATACAAGTTCCTTCAAGTTCTGTTACACACCTGGGAGATGCTAAGTGCAAGAGAGAGATCTGCCTGATGTCTCAGGTACCGGCAATTGCAAGACAGGCAAAACGGATTTTCCAGGTCATCTCTAACTGAACATTAAAAGGTAGCTTGACAGATAACTTGAAGCTTCAGCATCGTCAGAAGTGAAGCTACAAAAACATCACTTTGAGCAACCAAAGATTTAGAACCCAACACTTCTCATCAGTGTGGTTTTTCCCCATTACTAGCAGACCCCAGAGCTAGTTCCTGCTATGAACTGGTCAAAGTTTAAGAAATGTTGAAATCTAACAGATATTCTGGATGTTTGATTATAAATCATAATAAATTGGCCATGACATTTTCAGTCTCTTCTGGTCAGCCTTATATTCTAGTAAGAGTATGAGAATTCAAGGACTCACCAGCCGAGACATTCCATAGCACACCAAGGTTGTTGAGTACCTATGTTTTCCAGTAGTATGACAGAATTGAGAGACACAGGCCACTCTTTGGTTAAGAAATAAGAAGAATATGAAGTCATGCTTTCTCAGTTCATTAGAAGGTTTCTAAAACCCAGAGAATTAAAGGCAGAGGTGTTGTTGGAATGCAGCAGATTCTTCTCTTCATCATTTGTTTTAATATAATAGAGAAAAGCCACAATTTAAGCTAAAACTGCAAATAAAAAAATATCTCCCCCTTATTTAACGAAAGGTGCCTCCTCTGGTGCTAGTAATATTCTAATCCTGTTTATTCTCCAGTGAGTTTAGTTTGTAGGTTTTTGCAGGGAAAAGGATTTTTCTAAAGTAAAATTAAACCCCAGAGGGAAAAATCCACCTTTTTATTTCCTAAACAAAAAGAACAATAAAAGAGACTTCTCCCCATTTGCAAATGCTCTTTGAAATAACCCAACTAATTCAACTGGTTTAATGGTTCAATCTGAGAAAAATCATATACCAAACTATTCTTTTGAACAAACATGTAAAGCATAGAGCTACAGTGATAAAGTAAGGTTACTGAGGCAGTTTGTACTTACCAGAGCTTTAGCTTCTATTACTTGATGGACTCCTAACCAGCTTTGACTTTTCATTGACTTTCCTCACCTTTAATTTAAGACTGCATTGACTTTTTCTGTCACCTTAATCCATTTCTAGCATTAAATTTCTGCACAGCTAGCTATAATGCTCCTCAATATTGATTATATTCTTTCCTCTCAATAATGTTTTGTTACATAAATTGAGAATAATCAAAGAAGCTTCCTAGTATTTTGCTGCTTTTTGGTAGTTAATAATTCCACCGATTTTTAAAAAAATGTTTTCTTCAGTGTTTCATCGCTCACTTAACCCAGGTCATTGTTTTGGAGAAGGGAAAGCTGTACGTGAGATGTGGTGCAGCAGCTATGCAGAACATATCTTAGTCCCTGGGGTTTACTCTAAGTGACAGCTACATGAGAGGAAATCCTGACAAGGTCCCAGTGGTGACTTTCGTAGAAGCCAAAATCTCATTCCATGGCTGATGGCCAAGTTGTTTCTAAGTAGGGTCACCACAAAAGAAGGGAGTGACAAGGAGAAATGAAAGCTCCCTTGGTCTTGGGACTTCCCAACTGTATAAAGCCCACCAACAGGGAAACACAACACCTCTGGGAATCTGGTGTTCATACTTAAGACATCTGAGCACCCTCCACTGATGACCAGCTACAGATGAGCTCCTCAGGGACACAGCGGTGTAAGAGAAGTGAGACCTGTCCATGTAAGGTTTGAACAGACAGTGCCTGGAAAGCCAGGACTAACTTCCTCCATGACTTTGCCCTAAAATGGTGGAAATAGTTTGGGTTTGTGCAGCTCTCCCTTGCAGGGAATGTGTGGGTTTATGCCAAGTTGCTCAGTAGGGTGTCACCTTCATTACAATAACCCAGGTCTGATTAAAAGGTATTTCTATGTTACAGAGGAATTGGAATTACAGAAGTGAAAAAATGAAGCAAAATATAATATTCTACAGGAAAATACTGTATGGAATAGCACTATGTTAGCTGAGGCTTAAAATACTCTGGGGAAATTTAAAAGTTGCTTGAAGAATTACACAAGGAAAGATAAAGTATTTTTTTCCAGCCTCAGGATTTAAACTTGAATTTATTGTTCCATGACAGGGTGTCTCTTCTCACCATTTAGTGGATCATAAAAAGAAAACTTCATTTTTATTGTTTCTAGCAAAAAAATAAAGTTACTTATGCTTGTAGCCCAGGTTCACAGTAATGTGCCTGGCTGGGTAGGTCTTAAATACTTTTTTTTTGGTAGAAAAGGGAAGGGACATATTCATTATAAATATAAAATGTTTTTTATATTGTTTGGATGAAAACCAGTACTGTATTCGTTCCTGTCTGTCTCCTTGACTAACCATGTTGTCACCACTGAGGCTCACTCCCTTGCCTGGACAAAGGACATGTAATACAGGGCTCATGGAAAGCAAATCTCCTCTCCCATAAGACTGCTTCCTCTCTCAAAGCAAAAAGGCACACTTTCGATTGTCCTCAAAGTCAGTCTCCTTGGGTGGACACATCATTAAAAATAAACTATAATGAAAATTAAGGTGATGTGTTCCAATACACACTTCTAGTAGCAGCTTTAAAAGAAAATTTTTGGTTTGGTTTTTTCCTCCTTGTGTCTTGTGTTTGGTGTCTTTTTTTTTTTTTCTTTCTTTTTTTCTTTTTTTTTTTTTTTGTAAGGATGGGTCCTCTCTGATTTTCCTTTCTTCTTTACTGTAATATTAAAGTAACTGTTTAATGCAACCTGGTGTGCACCCATAAGTGCTCAAAGGAACATGATTGTGTGTCTGTTCCTGGGCAGGGCATTAAAGCATACACAGAGAAAGCTGGTTTGTATAACAGCCTCCATCATGTATCTCAGTTGTGACCTCAGAAATATCACTCTGATTTTCCCCATTGTGTTCCCTCTCCTGTCCCTGGTCTGTCCAGTCCTGGTAGAGCAGAGTCTTCTGGGGACTGAGACCATCTCTTTCCATAGGAACCTGAGCTGTGCTTACTACAAACTCTACATACTAGGAGAATACAAATTAATGACATTAAACTACTGTTCAAATGCCTTATTGACTCACGTCTTTTATACAATATCAAAGGCTATATAGTTCTTAAGCCTCTCTGTCACAGTAAATACCAGCTTTCAGTCATATCTTTGCAACTGAAACTCAGCGGGGGACTAATGGATAACCAACTATTTTCTGCTAATATACAGTAGAAATGAGTGTGCTTGACTAGTTCTTAAAAACCCTCACAGTGAAGAAAGTACTCAAAGTCAAAAAGCTATTCTTCTTAAGAGAATATTTTTTTATGATCCCTGATTCTGCATTTAATTCTGGAAGTGTAGTTTAAAGGGCAGAGGGAGTTGTTAAATTTCATTTTGCATTCACACTCTTCTTCTGTTGGCACTCCTGTGGAATTGTTACTGCTGCTCATGCATATTGAGGGGAATGCACCCCTTTGCAGGCAGAGTAGAGCTCTGCAGCTCATTTCCAGCCATTTCCCAGATGCTCGGCACTGTGATAGCATTGAAGCCCACAGGATTTCCCATTTATGCCCTTATCATTTTTTCTTGGTTTCTACAGAGGATCTGCTTTTGCAAAAAACATCTCTATGGCAGAGGAGGGCTGGATGCAACGTCCTCTAAGCTCATCAGCACTTTCTGCTGCTCCTTCAAAGTGCACCACATCCTTCAAAGCACAGCACATCCTTCAAAGCACTTCTAACTCTTGCCTGTCAGCAGATGAGAAAGCAGAGCAGGAGCCAAAAGTTAAAGACCCAGGTTGCACACTGCTGCTGAGAAGCACACCGGTTCCAAGCATTTTGACATCAGAATTACTGCCTAGACCAGGAGCTAGTGCAGAGTGCCTTGTATCTCTTTGTGGATTAGCAGGTTGTGCCATGATTAATGAATTCCCGCTCTTTCTCATCTAGACAGAAGCTACATGAACTGTTCCAGTCAGCTTCAGTCTCCGAGAAGAAAATTAGTACAGCATATGATTACACAGCAGGAAAAAAGTCAGTGCTTCACCAAAGCCTGGATGATCGTTCTGCTCATTCAATTCAGGAGGAGTCCCCATAGGCAAGAAGCTCATAGCTATAGCATGCAAGGAGTCGTATGGCATATGTCACAGTAGGACACTTTTCATTGCATGTCATGGCAGATCCTGTGGTGTGTGGTAAAGAGAGATAGCACATCATGGCAGAGCATGTGGCAGTGCAGTTAGGGAGACAAAGCTACAGCGATCTGCTGTTAGAGTGCAGGCAATGGGGTAAAATGCCTCTGATGCCACCAGGAAAGTTTGACAAAATAATCCTTCTAACTTATGTTCATTCTTTTTTTTCAAATTTTTTTTTTTTTTTTTTTTAATCAGAAATCAAACGCCAAAACTGTAGTGAAAAGCAGACCTGTTTCTCATCAGCATAACACCTGGGATGGAAAATTCTGAATGTGCCCTAGTAACCATGTAAAAAAACCCCTCTGTTGTGCTTCCATTCCAGCCACTGTTCTCACTGGGCTGCTCTCCAAAGCCTCCTCTGCTGCAGTGCATTCCTGCTAGACAGACTGTCTGACACAAAGTCCAAGCAGAGAGAAGTCAAAGGAGGCAGTTAAGCAACTGCATGTTTCTAATTC
The DNA here is from genome assembly GCF_003259725.1 of Athene cunicularia. NCBI lineage: Eukaryota > Metazoa > Chordata > Aves > Strigiformes > Strigidae > Athene > Athene cunicularia. The sequence continues at coordinate 138,759,447 of NW_020799095.1, read as the reverse complement.
CTTTCTTGCTTAAACTGTGTGTACTCAGGTGGGAAAGGATTTTATTTTGCTTAGCTGAAAGAGATTATCAGCAGACTTGAGAACATGAAAGAGCACCTTAAGCTGGAGCCAGCTCAGATAAATTTTTGGCTGTGAAAGTTCTAAGTAACTTTAACACAAAGTAAATATATACCAGTGCTTGACATGGGCCAATATGTGAGGGCTAGAATAGCTGTTGTTCCTTGTTTTTATTAAGTCCCTATTATTATTGTGCTTACAATAGTCAAACAAAAACGATGGTTCATGATACCATGTTTCCAGCAAACATGGAGCAAAAGGAAGTTTCTTTCTGAGCAGCTTTTATCTAACCACACAGGTTGAAGAGGAATGGGAAGGGCTGTAAGGAGAAAGGATATGTGATAAATTTCATGTTGGCATTAAAATTTGAATAGGTGGCCAGTTGAGGCATTGCTGAAAAACGGCAAATGGGGAAAAATAGAACAGCAGAGACAAGAGGAGTACAATAGGTAAAGGGGATGAAAAAGGAAGAGCACATCTGCTGTGGCTGAAAGGAAGGCACTGAAGAAGGTGTATTGGAGCATGCTAGCTTTTGCAACAAAGGAAAAAAATGCTCAGAGCCAAAGTTGTTTGATATAACCTCTTGACATCGGTAAGAATTATATTGCAGACCTACACAGTCCTTGTCACTTAGGCCATCATTTGTTGCCATGGACAGGACTGGGACATCTTATTTGGCCTTCCTCTGGAGATGACGAATCACTGTTGTGATGTCTGACACTACGTGGGCAGTATAATTCTCAATTGCATATCCAATTCTCACAATCACTTCACATTTCAGGCAGGAGAACACATAATGATGTCTACAACTAGAGTTACAGTAAGGGACTATTCCACTGATGCTAATGACAGATTTGTGCCTTAATTGTTTCCAGTTTGAATAATTATAAATATTTCTGTCATTGTTTGATGGTCATCTCAGCATAACATTGGCACTTAGGCCCTTTGTCAGTGCTGAATGAGGAGAGTTTAACTTTGCATTGGCCCATTTCATAGTTTCTACTCCAAAAATTCTTGAGCTTCTATAAGCTCCTTATCCTCAGTCTCTCCTCAGTCTTTTAGATTTTGGTTGTGGTGAATGAAAAAGACAGAGTGCTTTTTTAGGAATGGAGAACTATATAATTTACAAGCTGCAAGATTACATTAATATTTAGAGGAAGATGAATATACTTATGTACATAAAATTTCAGTGCTAGCCAGTAAAGCCATGTACTTGCCCATGTGAACTGAACTCCACCTAAAAAGTCAGTTGTGGAAAATGGACCACTGACATGACAAATACTTTTCTGTTTCAGAGTAGCTCCAAGAATGATTTAGAGGTAGCAGTTTTTGCCAATTTTCTTATTCAGCAGACAATCAAAAGGATGTAAAGTTAATAAAAGCAGGGGAATCTAGAAATTGTCTCTGAATTTCTCAGCCCTGGCCTGTGTATATTGCAGTAGCATTTCTGCAGAAATCCTCCCAGCCAGTCAGACAGTACTCTGAAAACAACCTTGTACCAAGATAATATCTGTGAGGATCAGACTAGATGGGGATAAAGAAAAAATATACATTTTGCATTCATAAACATAGTGGGAGCATTAAAGCTGTAGCTCCTTATAGCAATATTCATAACTACAGGCAAATGTTTGCTCTAAATTAATCTTCAATGTATTACATTTAGGTAAATTTTCCTTGGGTTGTCATAAGCCATTGCATTACTTTTGATACAGTGGTCTGCTAGAGTAAATTCCACAACAGAAAGTAGAGGCAATTACAGTCTCTACCTTTTTGCTAAAAATATATGGTTAAATTCTTTCATCTGAAATACAAGGCCTACTACTGCTAACAAACACAAACTTCTCCACTTGCTCCCCATTCCTGCCCTGAACTTCACTACTCGCATAGTCATGCTACCGTTCTGAGGATCTGATGGATCATCAGGATTATCATGGATGGCAGATGCTACCTCACTTCCTTCTTCTTTATTAGGACTTGTCCCCACTCCCTTTCATTAAGGATCATTATTTTGGGTTAACTCCTTTCCTCATGTTTCTATATTTCACTGTTCCTTTTTTCCAAAACGTAATGAAATATTTAGCCATCCAAATAGCCCCATCACTCCTGGTCCTGGCTCCTGAATCTTCTTTTTTCCGTTTCCTCTTGTGTTGCTTCCATTCATCTTTTCCACAGCTCTGCTACACAGCATCACTTTCTTGGTGAAATACGTCACTTACCTGTTTAAATGTTTTTCAAGATCTGCACTTGCTCTTAAACTTCTGGTCTTTATGTCCACATCAGCCTAAACCTCAGAAGTGAATCTGTGTACTATATGGATTCTTCTGTCACCCACTCATCTTTTATGTTCCTCCCCCTATTATATACAGGTCTGTATCCTCATCTTATTCAAACATTTTGAATGACATTTTTTTCATATGAAAGCCACACTATTAACTTGTCCCCCCCATCCAATATTCAGGTTACTTAACAAGCACAGCTGAGTTGCCTTTGGTATGAGGCAACTATGCTAAATTATACCAGCAGAAAAACTGGCCAAAATATGAGGCAATTTCTTCATTTAGGGTTTCTTACTGTGCTTTGATTTATCTGTGTCTCATGTCCTGGAGTTTCAGCTGTAAAGGGCAAGAATTGTCTTTACTACTATATTGAATGCCACTGCTATGTTCTCAGTTCTTTCAAGCCAGTAAATAATGAGATACTCATGAAATTCTTAGTGGGTGTTGTATTTTAATACCTTATCTGATTTTAGTGGGAGATTTACCTGACTAAGACCTTCTGGGATGCCTCCACACTGCAGAATAATTTCTTGTTCCCCCTACCAGGTAACAAATGCCAGCTTAATACATCAATCTATCATCACATAGTTTTGTATTATCCATAGCCAAAAGCCCTTAATAATAAATTCTAATCTCTTTAGGATGATAAAGTAGAAAACTAATATGAAGCTATTACAAATAAAACTGAATTCCCTAAAAAGCAAGACCTCTTTATACCTTAACACAATGCTCTTTCCAGCTGTCAGCCTAGAAACTCAGTACAACTCGGTATCACATACTTTATTCTGTTCTTAACAAACCTGTTAATAAAATGAGCCCTAGAGCTGCAGAAGTGAGGATTGCAGAGTGGGTAAACATTATGTCTAGTTCTGCATGGAAATGAAGCTGCACTATTATGGCCAAGGGCATACGGCCTTGAATTGAAGTTGTTTTGTGAAGAAGTAGTTGAGCATGTGTGCTGATTTTGGCTGGGATAGAGTTAATTTCCTTCATAGTAGCTAGTATGGGGCTATGTTTTGGACTTGTGCTGAAAGCAGTGTTGATAATTCAGGGATGTTTTTGTTATTGCTGAGCAGTGCTTACACAGAGTCAAGGCTTTTTCTGCTTCTCACACCACCCTGCCAGCAAGTAGACTGTGGGTGCACAAGAAGTTGGGAGGGGACACAGATGGGACAGCTGACCCCAGCTGACCAAAGGGATATCATAGAATCATAGAATGCTTTGGGTTAGAAGCAACCTGAAAGATCATCAAGTTCAACCCCACTTGCCATGGGCAGGGACACCTTCCACTAGCCCAGGTTGCTCACAGCCCCGTCCAACCTGGCCTTGAACACTGCCAGAGAGGGGGCAGCCACAGCTTCTCTGGGCAACCTGTGCCAGTGTCTCACCACCCTCACAGTAAAAGATTTCTTCCTTATAGCTAATTTAAGTCTAACCTCTTCCAGTTTAAATCTGTTACCTCTTATCCTCTCACCACGCCCCCTGATAAAGAGTCCCTCCCCAGCTTTCCTGTAGCCCCCTTTAGTGGAAGGTGTCCACAGAACCTTCTCTTCTCTAGGCTGAACAACCCCAACTCTCTCAGCCTAACCTTATCAGGGAGGCGCTTCAGCCCCCTGATCATCTTCTGGGCCCTCCTCTGGACCCACCCCAACAGGTCCATGTCCTTCTTGTGTTGGGGGCCCCAGAGCTGGACACAGCACTGCAGGTGGGGTCTCATAAGAGCAGAGCAGAGTAGAAGAGGACAATCCCCTCCCTCAACCTGCTGGCCACACTTCTCTTGATGCAGCCCAGTATAATGGTTGGCTTTCTGGACTGTGAGTGCACATTGGTGGCTCACAGTCAGTTTTCCATACACTACTACTTCAAAGTCCTTCTCTGCAGAGCGGCTCTCAATCCACTCATCACCCAGCCTGTATTTGTTCTTGGGATTGCGCCAAACCACGTGCAGGACCTTGTACTTGTTGAATTCCATGAGGTTTGCACAGCCCCACGTCTCCAGCCTGTCCAAGTCCCTCTGGATGGCACATCCCTTCCCTCCAGCGTGTCAACAGCACCACACAGCTTGGTGTCCTCAGCAAACTTGCTGAGGGTGCACTCAATCCCACTGTCCATGTCACCAGCAAAGATGTTAAACAGCACTGGCCCCAACACCGACCCCTGAGGAACGCCACTGGTCACCCCCCTCCACTTGGGCATGGAGCCGTTGACTGCAACTCTGAGTGCGACCATCCAGCCAATTCCTTATCCACTGAGTGGTTCATCCATCAAATCCATGTCTCTCCAATTTAGAGACAAGGATGTTGTATGGGACAGTGCCAAATGCTATGCACAAATATCGTATATTCCACACCATATGACTTCATGATCAACATGTAAAACTGGGGGAAGAAGGAAGAGAAGGGACATTCAGAGTGATGGCATTTGTCTTCCCAAGTAACCGTTACACATGACAGAGCCCTTCTTTCCTGGAGACGGCCGAACACCTGCCTGCCAGTGGGAAGCAGTGAATTAATTCCTTGTCTTGCTTTGCTTGCGTGCATTGCATTTGCTTTACTTTTTAAATTGTCTTTATCTCAACCCACGAGTTTTCCCACTTTTACTGTTCTGATTCTCTCCTCCATCCCACTGGGAGGGATTGAGCAGCTCTGTGGTGCTTAGTTGCCAGCTGGGGTTAAACCGCAAGAGTCATACAGTTTCAAGTGCAACCCTTGTTTTTGCTAACAGGTGAGAGTTTAATTCAGTTGATTGAGCAAAAATGGAGGCACTGAAGCAAAACACAACTCTTTGTTTCCAGTTCTGCAGTAACCATTTCCAGGTATGCAGAAGAGGAAGATTTAATACACCCTGTTAAGGAATCAGGGAGTTAGCTGTCTGAAGGAGAGGCACATCCCTTCCCTGTACAGTGAACGTCTGTGTGATATGCCAGTGGATTTTTCATTTATCTGATATGACTTCAGGGATGTAGCAATACTGAGCAACACCCCACAGGCCACACTATGAAGCGCACCAGACATGATGTTCACAATGACCCACAGTCTTTCTTTGTCCTAATTCTTTTTTTTCATTTCTAGGAGCACCTGGTCTGTCTTACTGTCATGACCCAGTGGTACCTTGGGTACACCCAAAAATCTACTACAAATATTCCATCACAACTTATCATGATGCAGTGCGATATGAATTGTGGGTTGTCTTGATAGTAGAGAATACTGCCCATTTCTGGCAGAAGAGTCTAGCTGAGGGCTACATGAAAAATGGATAGGGCTAGATAAAAACCAAAGAGCTATTTGTCAAATGTAAATGGAGTGATCCACACTGCAGAATATGGCACATGTCTGATACTTCCCTTAATATACAGGAGGAGGAGTGTCTGCCAAAAGCCAAGGAAAGCACATGCCACCAACTTTCTTTCCCAGATCTCTGCATCCCTTGTACTAATTCAAATTTTCTCTTTTATCCTGAGTAAGTGTTGAGCTTTGCTAACACCAGAATTACATTTAATTACATTTTGTGATAATTGGTCTGCTGGTAGTTTGAAGGTTAATTAGTTTTTTATTACCTGTGATTACAAACAGGCACTCTTAAATGTTGCTTTAGTGCCAATCTGCTGCTCTAGTCAAGAATAATTTAGATACATTCTCTTGTAATTGAAAGTAACTGCTGATAAACAGGTTATCTAGCTGATGGATGGATCCAATACGTGTTCTCACCTGGTAGATGGTACCAACAAAGAAAGGTCCATGCACTGCTCACAGTGGCAGGGCTTTTTAGTTCAGTTCATTACCATTTGTTGTTAAACAATTACATACAGCCAGCACATACAGTCTTCACTGACCTGTAAGAGGAGTGTTCATTATTTTGCATAGCATACTGCTCCCTTTAATCCCCGAGCTCTTGGCAGAAGTAGCAGTCTTGTTTCTGATCCTCTCCCGATTCAATCTGAATAGTGATGGAATGGAAGCTGTAGTGCTCAAACAGGGCTTGGGTAATATCTCTCAAAATCTTCTGGCTGTCCACTGTGTCTGCTATAGATAGCAAGCAGAAAACAATCAAAATGCATATAATACTTTAAAGAAGAGTGTTTACTGACCGAAACTATTCACAAATTTCTAACAAGAAGTTATTTTAAGAACTGTTTCTTGTCCTTTTTATCCTCTTTCAAGAACCTTCATGTCAGCAAAAGTTTGTTCATTCAGACGCGGTTGGAATATGCAATTTTGGCAAGAGCTGATCTAAGAGTAATCACCAAAGAAATTCAGTTTGGCAGAAGACTGGAGGAAAGAAGGAATACTTAATAAAGATTAGTTCATTCAGTCAGGGAGTAGCAACAGTGCCAAGTGTTTCAGGTGGCTGATAGACTCACTCTTTTTGGGAAGCAGGGGCTCCATGGAGGGCCGTGCCTCTGAACCTGCTCTTAGCTAAACACAGGTGGACTTTTTTTCTTAAATAAACCTTAACTTGTGCAAAGCAAACAGATAAACAAGAAAATTGTTCAGGAGGGTGGACAATTTGTCAATTGGCTTAAGTACTATAATTTTAAAAAATATTTTTAAATATGAACTGTTCCCCTGGAGTTACCTCTATGCTCCAAGATGTTTTAAAGATTTTTGTATGGGTATAGATGGATCAGGAATGCAGGCTTGCCCTGTAAGTTTTTCTTATAGGGATCAACATTTTTCAAGTTTGACAAATTCACCTAAAAATCTATTTGATATTGTGAGAAAAATCCAGTCTGGGTCTAATTTTCCTTATTTATTTAAAATATTTTGTAGTGTACTTCCTTGGCCCATAACCTCTTCAGTTTTCAAGTTTTGGGCTAAGTAAAGGTCTCTGTTGTTTTGGCAAGATTTCTGTGAGGAAGATTTGAGAGCTTTGTTGTTGCTGTTGTTATTTTTCCAACAAAATGATGACATTTGTTTTAATAAGTAACACATATACAGTCAGTTGTATCCCAATCAGGAGAGCCTGACCTTTACTAGGCAGCAGCTGAATACTCCCCATTTACAGAAATTTACTGACCTGTGGCAACATGAGCAGACAGAATAGTTTGATTTGTTGTCAGAGACCAGAGATGAAGGTTGTGAACAGATGCCACTTTCTCAACTGCTAAAATTCTTGCTTTCACTGCATCGTAAGCAAATTCCTTTGATGTTCCTTAAAGGGAGAAATTTGTGGGAAAAAACAACATATTTTGAAGATATAAGAATTATGATCATTAGAGGAAAATGCATTATGACCCTTTATTCAGTTAGATGTATAATTTTATTAAAATATTTAATGCTTTGGAAAGCCTTTCACAGAATTCACTGTGAAATTTAATTCTATCCCTTCTTTTATACTTTTCCATGGAAGAATGAGACTCATGCATGTCTTAGGACATACTCTGATGGTCCATTTTACATAGGGAAGTGGGCTGTTTAGTTTTACACCCACATCTTTTGTGAGTGCAGATTTTATGGCATCACCTGAGCACCTCTGAGGGATTCTGGCCTCAATACATTTACACAATAGAGAAGCATCTGTTTAGCAGGGAAGGAAAGACAAACATAAAGAATAAAATTGACTTGGGAATCTCAGATGATATTAGATCCCAGGTCTAGTTATTGAGTAGATCGGTGATTGTTTTCTTAGATGAGCTTTTTTACAAAAGATGATGATGGTGATGACCCTCATTCAGAGGGTGATAGAGTGAGCTGCAACATGAAATTCAGAGTCTAATCTAAATCCAGATTTGACCAAGGATTTAACTACAGATCTTCCCTGGAGGGGAATGCACCTCTATGCCCATGTGAACAGCTCTGCTCATCATGCTTCACGTGAATCAGTAAACTGAAAAATATTTTCAATGCCATCAGTTATGAAGTATAATAGCGATAAGCACAGTATTGGCTAATTTGTCTTTCATACTGTAACTGATAACAGTCAGTCACAGGGGCTGTGGGGCTGACACCCTTGGGCACACTGGATGCATGGGGTAATAGCCACCTCCAGTACTAACTCCAACATCAATTTCTCTTTGGAAAATTCTGGGCAGAATATGCTACTTATAAGACAGGAGATCAGAGACCTCTCCAGGAGGACAGTGTAAAAGGGCTTGCTGCAGTGGGGAACAGAGCACTGCCAACTTTGGTGTGTCAGCACAGCTTACAGAAGGTAGGGATCACTGCTCTGAGAAAGAGACCCCTGAGTGTCAGGGGCTGCCAAGCCTTCCTGGTAGTTAGATTTTTTTTCAGTAATCAAGAGATCTTCTGATTTCTTGGCAGCCATGATACAGCCAGTTGCTGCGCTCTGTCTAGGTACACTTGTATCTCTATCTCATAATCACTGAAAGCAAACCAACCCTAGAATGAAACTTTACTGTAAAACAATACTGGAAATTTTCTTCCTTGAAACAGAAGTAGGTGCAGAGTGAAAGAGAGAAGTAAATAGCCATGCAGACAGTCATACTAAGTTACTCATATCCATTCAAAACCTACACTATTAGAACTATTTTTCCCTTTCATCCTTATGTCTTCATAGCTGAGAAAGAGGTTGCATTATATTATTGGTGGAAGGAAGGCAAAAGCATGCATCTGTGACTGCTTAAGTCATTTGGCCTTACAAATCAAATGTTCAGGCCCATAGCTGACAGAATTAAATATTGCTAAGCCTACCTATTCTTGCTGCTGATGTGCCGAGAAATGTCTATTCCCTTGCACCTGAATGCGACTCAAAAGCTCCATCAGCTTGCTTTTCTGGACTGGCATAACTGAAAATCTTTTAAACTTCTGCCTCTTGCACTCAGCCTATTTCACAGACACAGTTCAAAGCACAGTCTTTTATTTAGGTTTTTTTTTTTGGCAAGCACTTGTACTTCACATAGGTAAAGGAATTACACAATGAACAAAGTAAGTAGATATCTCATATGCCAAAGGAGTGATAAAAAGCAACATTACACATAACACAAACAAAAGCAACTCAGTTTTAGGAACACATTGGGAGTTCATTAGCAAAACACTAGTACACAGGTTTTTACAAAAACTGGCATATGTATAAATCTTCTAGTGCAGTGGTAAAGAACATTTTTGATTAAAATTTTAATTAGGTTTAAAATGTGATCAGAATTATGACAATACTGGAAACTGATCCAGAAGTGTGCTATTATACTTTTGTCAGCAAGTATAAGCATTATGGAGAAAGAGAGAGAAAAAAACCCCAAAATATAACTGTATAGATTCTGGAATCAGGTCCTACCTTCCATTAACACTATCAAAATATCCCTTAAAATGGTGATGGTGGTTGCCAGAACAAAGATGGAAAACACAAACGTGCAGATTGGGTCAGCTATTTTGTATTCTGGCTAGAAAAATATGAACACATCACTTCGTTAATTTCATTACTGTTGGTTATTGCCATTTTTAATGAGTTAATCTCAAAGAATAATATATTCCATTCATCTAGTACAGAATGAGTGCTGACCTTTGCCATTTAGGGAGCCTCAGCACAGGGAAAGAAGATGCTACAGATAAAGAAAAGGAGAGACACCAAAGTATCCTCCTTGCAGTTGAAACACCCAGAAGCAAGTGTAACACTCTTAACAGTCATTTTAATTCCCAAGAATAAGTATAATTGACTAAATTACAATGTATATCATTAAGACAGAGAAAATATTTACATAGCACCTAGTGTCACAATGCTATGAGAATAACTGTTATCCTTAATTGCAAGGAAGGGAAGTGAACTAATAAAACTAACCTTAAAGAAGATGATAAGTGCACTAATTAGCACACTAATACTCTGGAATAGATCTCCGATGGTGTGCACAAAGGCTGCCCGGAGACTGACATTGCTCAGAGCTGCCTTTTCTGGAGGGGCTGAGACGTGTTCCCTGGCTTGTGCCCCATGGCTGTGCCCATGGCCAGTCTGGTGCAGAATCAGGCTTAGTCTGTAAGACATGTAAAGCTGCAAACATCAGTGGGGTTACTGCATCTCTGAAAGCAGTGATGTCACACGCATTATCAATCACTTGTGAAAGCTGAACAGTAAAATCAGACACATTAGGCGACTGAGCAGTGGCTAAGGTGATTCAGTGTCTTTTATACAAACAAGAAAGTCTGTGAACAGGGAAATTAATGAGGCCTCATTTTCTATAGAGTTCTTGAATGTTCTGAGATCTAATAAAAAGTGAGATGGAGATTAATCTTTTCTTGGAGTTTGTGCATTCATAATTTCCCTTCCCAGTATAGCAGCTAACAGAAAAGAGGAGAGCAACTGCAACCTTCAATGAGAAGCAGGATCTCTCTTCTCTACCCCTTTCCATATCCTTATGAAACTCATAAACATTTAATATTTTTGAGGTCAGTATCTCTCTATCATTTTTTGTTGAAATACAGAGGCAGGTTCAAGGTTCAAAATTTATATGGAGAGGAAAACAAAGTAACTTACAGGATGTTGGCGAGCACAGCACAAGCAGAGGTAATGAGCATCACTGTAGCATCAATATTGTAATTGGGGTGTAGCAGCCTCATGCTAGCCAAATATGTCAACAGGCCAGTCACCATCCAAACTATTATCATAGACATCAAAGCTCCTAGAATTTCTAGGAATGAAAATAATTTTATTTTAACAGGAGTCATAATAGAAATTCAAGAAATTTTAAGAGATTGATGGTAATGGTTCCAGGTTTGTGAGTTTTAGAGCCAGGAGAATTACTTCTTGTGTGTTGGCAGCCTTGATGATCACAATGAATGGGCCAAACCCCTTTCTGATCATAGCAAATCCAGTGGCTACCCAAGGCAGCCCTATGTATGTGGTGACCTAACTCTGTTCTACCTGTTCCTACTTTTGTCCTCTATCCAGAGTTGAGTTCATGCATCATTTGGAGAATTTGAAGAGATGAAAAAGATTATTTGGGAAGTTTTGGGAGGAGCAAAAGGAGCTGTAATGGGAAGGAAGGATAAAAGAGTAATTCTTTTATAACTTATGTAGTTGCCTGGCCCTGCCAGTGCGGTGTGAAGACCTCAGGAACCAGCCCTCCTTCCCCAACAAGATTATCTTGGTCACAGGAGCAGAGGTTGGAGGGAAGGAGAGAGGCACAGCTCACCCAAACCCACTGGCAGGCATAATCCCCCTCGAATAGCCTCCTTCGTTTCTGCACACCTCTTGTCACTTCACACTTCAGAAAGGCAGTGACAGCCCCCAACAAGGTCCTGCCAGCAAAACCTCTCCTTCCTCTCTCCTGGGTCTCATCCTGCCAATGCCACAAAATCATTTTTGTGCCACCAGCAGTGATGAGGATGAAAGAAGTTATTTTTTCCCTAAGGCAGCAAAATTTAATTTTGTCTCTATTGGCTCTGAGTTGGGCTCAAATAAATCCATCTCCCAAGGCCACCTTTTATTGCACTGCCATAGGAGAGGACCAGGGATGTTCGTATGAACGTGCAGCATGTTTTTAATAGGATGTGGGACTAGTAATTGCCATGTGACTTGAATGGGTAAATGTTCTTTATGAGCACAACTGAGACAATACCAAGGAAAATAAAAGCTCACAGTAAAGTCAGTAGATAGCCAGAAAGAATGAAGCACTTGCAGACCTTCACTCTCAGTACATGAAAGCAGCTGAAACTCAACTTATGATTTTGAATATATTTTTATGAGGGTGACACTTTTTGCAGAAGTCCTGGCTTCAGATGCTGATCAAAAGAAACATTTTGTCTAAAACAGAAAAATAACAAATGAAAGCGTGCTGACAGGGAGATCTAAAAGTAGATAGAGAGAAGCTAACATAAAGCATATCTGGTGTTTATATTTACTGCAAGTTACAGGTTGAAACCCTGCAAATTTGGCCCAGCTGAAGTTGTTGATGTCTATGCTATCATTAGCATGAAAGGAGACAACAGATTTTGTGAACACTTGTATGAATATCTGTGTGCATCCATGCATATACTCCACAGTGGAGTATGTTAGAGGTCATCTTCACCAACACAGGTGAAAATACGTATTCCTTCTCAATGTATTATCTTAGCAAAAGTTTAACTAAGCTTACAGACCAGTTCAGTAGTGCTAAATAGTAGTATTTTACTCAAGATATTCTCAGTTACATTTCTTCAGAACTACTAGCACTAACAGAGTACAGCAAACAATAGTGTAGTATTTTTTGGGAATCACTGAATCATACCAGAGATAAAGAAATTGAGGTTGAAGAGAGCTTTCCTACCTGGAAGTAGGTCTGGATCACACTACCAGTTTCATTCAATATTGTGCATCTAGCCTTGTTGCTGAAAGTAGCTGCACACCCAAAGAAAGGATTGCATTGAACTCCTGTCTTGACTGGTTCTGCTGCCTGGTTCTGGCTATAGAGGACAGGAGGCATTCAGATGGCTTCTGCTAAACCTGAGCCCTGCCAGACGCAGCCTTTGCATGATAAACCCTATCTATCAGTCTGAGAAAAGCAGTGAAAATACAGCTTCCAGTGTCATGGAGGGCTGCAGCTGAGAAACCTTGATAGTCAGTGCACAGTGACTCTGCTGCCCACCTGACTGCCCCCAGCTACTCTATTAAGGCACCCACCTGCATATTAATCTGGAAATATAGCTGGGGAAATAAGCAAGAAACAGGATAACAATCATGGAATGCCTAGCACAGAAATTTGATGCAAGGTTCTCTTTGCTGCCAGGATAAAAAGAAGATTGAAGTTCTGCATTGCAATGGCAAAAAAATAAAAAATCTAACACAGACTGAGAGTGAAGTTACATGAGGTGGCTAAACCTGCCTACATCAGCGAGAGAGAAGTCCCTCTTTCACTTTCCTTTCTTCCCAGACTAAGAAAGCATAAACACAAAAAGTAATTAAAGATCAGTTGATGGGAAGCAGTAGTTTGCTAAGGCTGCAAAATTCGGCTGTGTGTTGTCTGCATGATGCCAGCCATGCTTCAGTGACGGTAAACCTCCCCCTCATCCAGCAACCTGTTTGCAGCCGAGTTGGTAGGATATACTTAGGGAGCCATAAAAAGAGAGGGTGAGTATGGCATATGTATTCCCTGGTACATTCTGCAGCTACAAGCAACCTTGGCCTACAGACATCCTCAGTCAGGAGCTGTTTCTGGACCATCCTTGAAGCATTTATAATCTGAGTCCTCAGTTCAGGTGCGTAGGTGTCTAGAGCCATTTGAGATACACTGGCACCTCCATGTATGGCTTGACACAAGATGTATAGAAGACCAATCTACTTATGGAGTGGCAGCGAGAGACTTTATGGAACACATTAGGGCATTTCAAACAGCACTAATCACTTATATATGAGCACTAAACTGAGCCCTATGACACGCAGCATGGGATTCATTTCCAGACCAAGACAACAAAATTAAAATGTCTACATGTAGGTGTGAGCTAAGTGTCTAAGCTCCCTTTGTGAGCAAAGGACATCAAATTCATTGTGATTCACACAGCTTTCTGTTCCACTGACTGACTGGAAACACTTGCTCGTTTCTTAACTATGATTGTCTAGTGGCATTTGAGATACCCTGGTCCTGTGCTTGGCACCCTGTGCAGTCTGGGTCTTGTGTGACAGCTGCCATTCCCACGCATCAGTTTAGGGATGTAGCACTAGGCTTCTATGTTTAAGCGCCTAAATGGAGTCTAGATTTCTGTTGAACATATCAGAAACTTGGACCCTGTGCTTCTACGTGCTCACCTATGTGTATTATTTAGGTGTCTAAATCTCTAAGAGAATCATCCCCTCAGAAAATTTTTCTCATAGCTAATATTGCTGGTGTCTTGTCTTTTGTATAAGCAGTTGTGTTTGATTGTACGACTTTTGGTATTAGGTGTCACCTGTAAATATATTCATTTTGGTTGAGGACAGAGAACTTTAAAAACCTATCAGTGCTTCCATCTGATAAAAACCAGCAGTGATAAAGAGATATGCAGAGAGAGGATTTAGAAAATGGTAAATGTTAAAGCACCTCGCTTTCGTATAAATATAACATTGCTGTATTTTTTAAACAATTTAATTATTTGCTTTACCATTCTATTAATGGAGTAGACCCTCATTTTTCTGCCTATTGCTACTTTTATAGAAACTTGTGTTTCAGAGTAGATTGAGGACTTGGTTTTCTTCACATTTAAGTCGCTGAGGGAAGCTGCTGTTATCTCAGCCAAAGCTAGCACCAGCCCAACACTATATTAAATAATGAACTGAAAGACATGTTTGTAGATAGGAGATGACTGTGCTCTTTACTTCTTTGAAGCTCACTGGCTTCCTCTGTTTGTTGTGTCTTGGGGGCTTTGAGAGAATTATTGCACTATCTCTAAATATCTGCAGACCTACGTTGGACATTGGCACGTTTTCCAGTCCCTGGCTATGATGACTTCCCTCTCCCATTCCACATGCTCATACTGTGACATGTTTGCTACCTGCACGGTGCCACCCAAAAGTGAACTGCTTGGTGGGAGGTTTGGAGGCAAGCCACAGCGAAAAGAGGCTGATCAGGAAGCTTGTGAGGTCCACCAGGATGTGTGCTGCGTCGGTGATTACTGCCAGGCTCCCAGCAATCTGCCCACCTGTGTGAAACATGCATCCAAGTCATGGCTCTGGTCAGAAGTTTGGGTCAACAAGATCAAACTGCTTTGCTGTGAATCAAAGGGAACACTCAATTTTCAGTGATCATACACACAAAACTCTTCAAAGATAGTTTCATTTTGTACCTCATTTGTGCAGTGAAAGGTATGAATTAATAGAAAAAAATAAGCTAAATTTCTTTGTCCAGGAGAGAGACAGAGTCCTAAGGACAATAAGAGTTGTGATACATTAGTGCTGTGGCTATATTACTGATGGGCTATTTTACTGTGACTATTTTAATATCAGATATTTTTTTGTGAAAAGCAGTATTAGGGATCCTATTTCCAGTATTGTCCCACTATCTTTTCACAGATCACTGATATTTTTATATATGTACAAAAACTCAGAGACTTAGTTTATGGGATTAATTTCCTATTTGTTATAGGGAACTATGTATATTCTTCCTGAGATTTGGATGGCTGGATGCCCAACTGCTTATTTGTGACAGGAACACTAAAACAGGAGTAAAAAGAAAGGTCCCAGTAGGAAAGCTGTGATAAACAACTGACCATTTGGGTGAGGGCATAGAGAAAACCGTTCTGTGTGCAGGACTAATCTGTCATTTTGCATCGGTAATACATGATTTAATTTTCCCGTTAGAGCTGGAAAAATGTATCTGAATGTTATTTCACTTTGGGGGGTTTTGGTTTCATGTGAATCCTGGGGGGGGGGGAAACAACAAAAAAAACGCAACCCAACCCAACCAAAAAAAAACCCAAAAAACCCAAACCAAAAAAACCCAAAATATTTTAGGCCATCTGAAACCACATTTCTTTTACCCAGTAAGCTAAATATCATTATTTTGCCAAAATCTTCTAACCATGTCTCAGGGCTAAAGGCAAATCCAAAGAAGCTAAAAGATTGCTCTAAACTACCCCAGCTGTTGGTGGCTGCTGGAGAAGACAAGGACCACAGGCAGGAAGCTGTCCTGCCCACTTGTTATAGCAGGGGAATCTTTTCATCACAGTGGAAATGTAGAAAAATGGAAATGTGAAATAATAGAGCCAAAACATTTAGTTTCTGAATTTGGCAATATATTTCCATCTTTCTTCAGTCATTTAATTAATTTCAGCTCACCTATTTCTCCTGATCACAACCCATATGAGAATCAGTGAATCCTGAAAAACATCATAAAACGCCTCATTCAAACTTTTGGCAAGATACCACTGCCAAAGGGACATGTAGACATATCTTTTGTTTCCTTATAGATGGAAAGTCTTCATGCCAGCAGGATGGATTGTTTGTTTAATTTCCTCCCATATGCAGATTTTAGACTAGAATACCTAATACTGTATGGTTTGTACTGCAGGAGAATGTTTATTGCACCTATAGAGCATGTATTATTTTTCTCTGTTACCTCCCTATACATCTCATTTACAGCTGCTTGAAAGTTAATTCCCAAAAGGGAGCAAGCATGACTGCAGAATTTGAGGGCATCTCATTCCTTGCAGTAAAATGAAAAATTCAACAGAACAGGGATTTCCCAGAACATGCACATGTGGAAATGCACATATACTTTTTAGCCATGATACAGCTCTTAGACTTTCACTGTTTGCAGGATAGCAGTTTCTCAAGTGGGAAGTAATTTTGCATAGCAGAAGGAAGTAGGCTTGTCTGAGAGTGCACAGATGTTATCAACCAAGGCATCAGCTATCTTTCAGCAATCAAATATGTAGAGCACAAGCTGTCTGCAGAGCCCTATTGCATTTTAGATACTGTATTTCCATTTTCTGTGGGACAGCATTAAACAAGCTTGCTTCTAGCCTGCCATCTTTGAAAAATGTTGGCAAATTATTATTTTATGTATTGCTGGCATAATTAATGCCTTGGGTGAGCTTCTGAGATCTCAGTCTGCTTATTTTAGCAGTGTGGTCAAGTCTTTATATTCTTTTTTGACATGAAGACACATGCAGCGTTTCTCTCTCTCTCTAGTGCCCAAATGGAAATAAAGTACTCTGAAACCTGCATTTGGTCCTTAGCCACTAAAAATCCTTGGAAAGCTCTTTTGTATCAGGGCTGTACACAGGGTGTCATCAGTTTGACTGGTATCTCCAAATCTACGGAGATTGTGATGCATCTGCAAGAAGAAGATAATTTTTTGGAGACAGTTGGTGTATTAGGCTCAGCCAACAGTGCCTCTTTTGGAAGAGCAGTAAGGGCCAGCATAGACCAGTTTGAGAAAAATATGACTGGAAAGATCTAGGGATTCAAAGAAGCACAACTTTTCAACATTTTTGAAAGTGATGCAGCTTTGTTTCTTCTGTTTAGCATAATAATTCCCACTGAAGCTGTTTGCCCTTAAGAGGAGAAGGAAGGGGGACATATTCTTTATTTTAAATAGTAAAGCCTGTGTAATAGTTATAGGTTTTTATTGCTTTGTATCAATACTCCCAACAAGTGGCTTTTATGACTTACTATTACCCACAATGGATGTTTATAGCTTTGTATACCACAAAGTCGTAGAAATTGTCAGTCACTCAATGGTCAATCATGAGGCACAAGCAGTCTAGCCTAATGATTAAAAAAATTAAATGTATGGTTCATAATTGCAAAAATCTCTATAGACTGCTGTCTGTAACTGCAGTTAATAGCTGGTTTGTCAAAGTTTAATGGTCTGAAGCAAAATGGTCTTCAAGCCTGTTACTTAAGCTGTCACTGCAAAAAAGTTGTATGATCCATTAAGCAAAATGAAACATTTAGTTAGCATATCATCTGTCCTTCCAATTATCCTCTAGCATTGCTGCATTCACCAAACTTAAGCGTACTGATTATATGGTTTTGTTAGTAATGCATTGCTTCTGGCACTGGAAATTACTCCGTGGAGATTAGTGGTATGCACCAGTTTTCATGGGGGAATTGCATGTGACCTACAAACAACAGGTCTTCCTGCAGATGAAGCACAGGGCACGGAAGAGTTGGAGAAGTCCCTGCTGGGTTTGGCAGCCAGGGGAGAAGGCAGAAATTCAGCAGCTCTTTCAGTGCCTCCACTTTTCACCTGTGGGAAGACAAAGACTTTCTCCTTCATTTTCATGGGTCTCCAGACAAGCTAAGGCTGGGAAAACATGGGTTTCAGAGGCCTTCCTGGCTGATTTTTGTTACATCCCCTGTGGCACATATGGCAAAAGTCTGTAGGATTCCTTATGCCTTATCTTACCTCACCTCATCGAGGAGAAGGGGAAATTAAAGAGCCAGGAACTATCGGGTGGGTATAAATATGACAGAAGACATGCAGAGAGCAGATTGGTGAGACAAAACGAAAGCTAATGTTCTGTGAGCAAGCCAAATAGTTATATTAGATATTGTAGGATGGGTCCAGAAGTGAAAGCTAATTAGACAGGGGAATAAACTTCCATTGATCCCGAGACACACCAGCAGGCCAATTTAAAAGATAAACGTGCCCTGGTATAAATACATTGACTTAACTGAAGAAAAGCAGATGGTGAATCTGGCCCTGGATTTCCCTGGATTTTGTAAAGACTGTTGCATTTAATATCAGATCCTGCTGCTAGCAGCCTTCATCAGTGCTGAAGTCTCACTGGCCTGGATAAATATGTAAAATCTTTTCATCTTTTCCAAAAAAATGTAACCCAATCTATTAGAAACCTTTTGTGACACAATGCTAACACATGCTAGCCACTTTTAGGCAGGCTTAAAGACCTGAGAGAACAGTTCAGGCCATTAACTAATCTTTATATTCCTCCCCAGATTCAATTATTAAATGAGTATATGAAAATATTTTTATAATTTCACTTTTAAAACCCCACAATTCTTTTAAAGACTGGGAAGAAAGGAGAGTTGTTTTATTCCAGGTGTGTTCACCTCTGTGCATCATGAGTCCCTGTCAAAGTGCATACAAAAGGACATGAATATGGCTGTGCTGGGCACCAAACTGAGCTCTCTTTGGGCAAACGTACTCCCCTGTAATCTCAGCAATCATGAAGAAGATGCAGATTACTGATGCTGCACAGAGCTTCCTTCTGGCTTGATGCTGCTCCCTTTTTCTGTTCTCATAGACCTGTGAGTGGCCATGACAGTGACATGCTGGATTAGCTTCAGTAACTTCTGCTTCCTGCTGCTGCCTCTCTTCATTTAAATTCTTCTGATGCCAGCTCATCCTTCAGGATTGAAAGAAACAGACGATTAAAAAAGAGAAAACATCGTTATTTGGGTGTCTAGCCCTGCAGCCCCAGAAACTATGTAATTAATGCTTGCGAGGATAAAAGCAGTGTTGGGAACAGCGGAGCAGGTCACAGAAGAGGCTTGCTTGCACAAGCAGGGCTTGGCAGAGGGAGCTGCACATGGAATGATGGCTCTGGGTGTGTTTCCCAGATCTTTGGGCTCTCCTACATCATTTAGCAGTTTATGACTTTCTTAGGCTGTATATTTTCTGCACACTGTATGATTTTTCAAAAAGTCATACCTCATGCAAATAGTAACCAAATTCAGCATAGCATGGAGACAATTCCAGAGAAAATTTCATTTTTTTATTCCTAACAGTTTTGTTAGGAAGACTATTTTTCTAAAAAACCTTCTTTTTCTCAAATATAATTGACTAAAGATATTTCTCTCCTCTCTTTGCATGTACAAAAACTATCAGCAGGTCTAAGCATAGAGAATATTAGCCCAAAAGTTTCAACACACTTAAAAAAAAAAATCAGATAAATCAAATCTGCTTAGTATGCTGACCCCTTTGTGCCACTGATTTCACAGAAAGGCAAGAAGTTCAGCAGAAGTGGCTCTTTGAGCATTGCTCCGTGACAAGGTGATTTCCCAGCCAAATCTGCTCTGCCACAAAGCCTTGGAGCTGTCCTTCTCAGGCCTCCTGCATAGGAAATAAGGGATGGGGGTAGAGAGATTTGGGGCTGAGCACATTATATCATTGCAACTGCGGGAGCCCCCTGATGACCATGACATCTGGTGCTTTCATGAGAGCAGCTCAGAGACTCCCACAGGGGAAGCCCCAAGGTGGTGTGGTAAGCAAGGACGTTCCCTCTTCCTTATCTATCAACAGACAGGAGCCCAAATGGGAAAAAAAACCCCTCAAAACATGTCCCAGGAGGCTCAACTGAAAACCATTATGTCTGTCCAGATACATTTGCTGCCACAACTACTCCTGATGTGATAACCCTGTTGGTGAAACATCCCTTGCCATGCAGTGAGACTTGTGGGAGCACACTGTGGCATCAAAAGGTGAATTCTGCCCAGATGCGTGTACATAACTTCCATATAACCATGTGTTACAGCTATTTGAGGTCTGTGTATGCAGGGCTGTAGTTCTCAAGCCTGCCAAGGAATGCAGCAAACTTCAGTGCTGTTTCTGAGTCTGAAATCAGCCTGGGAACATAAAGTGGGGCTGGGCTTAACTGTGCCCAGTAATAACAGCCTTTTTTCCCCATTCTAAAGACTTCTCTTTGGGACTAAGGAGAATTGCTTCTTCAGTTGTGTGAAGGAGACCTATGCTCCAGGAAGTACATGGATCTTGGCAACTTTCTGTAGCATTTCTGCACCGTTTATGGAAGTGTCAAGATCCCTAAAATCTCACTGGAAAGGAATCATGCCAGTGGCTGCCAATCTGCAGTAGTTGGATGTCAAGAAAAAAACAGCACTGAAATCACAAGCTTTTTCCAGATGCCTTTTTGGGCAGCCTGAGGGGGCTGCAGCTGCTCAGCAGGTCTGAAGTCCTGCCAGATGCCCCGCAGCCTGCACCCCACCAGTGGGCAAGAGGCAAAGGCGGCCACAGACCTGTGGGTGCCTTGCCCGTTCATGTTCACCAGCATCACAGAGGTACTGGTGAAAGGAGAAGAGCTGACCCACCTTGGAAACCAAGTCCTGCAACTGTAGATAATCCACATGGAATTGGTTTTGTAAATATTATTGAAATGTTCCAAGGATGCAACATGTTCCCCTGAGTCAGCCCGTTTCCCAGCCAGGTTAGCATGTGGTCTCTGTTTGCTCAGCAGAGGCGACCTGTTCCCCATGTACGTGAGGAGCTTGCATGAAAGAGCAACTGGTCGCATTTAATGCCTGATGCCTGGACACAGTGAATTTTCATAGTCTTTTTGTCAGTGTTTACCCTTATTTTCCTCACAACAACAAATAAATGGGAGCTAGGCCATCTGGGGAATGGGCTGCCCATCTGGTAGCTGGGATTCCCGCTAGCCAGTCCTTCTCCAGTCCTTTAGTTTTATATTCATCAGGCTCCTCATGTGTACTGTGTCACTTATATGCAATATTCTCCTGATGAATTAGAAGGTATCACAAATTGATTCCTTCCAGATGGCTGAATAACATACTGTAGTTCTCTCGCTTTCCTCTGGAGATCAGGGTATGCAAGTTTTTCTTTCTTGTGATCCCTCTCTGGAGTTAACTTCCAATGCTTTTCTACAGTTTGCATGTAAAACTAATTTCCCTTTAATGCAATTTTCATCAGCTGGCGTTGAACATTAAAATCATCTTAACGACATGAGTCATGATCAGCTCAACAGCCTGTCAGGGCTGGGATGCCAAAATTACCCCTGCAGATTTCTGAGCCACCAAATCCTTTCCTTGCTGTTAACAAAATAGGTCGCTTTGTGATCCCCCTCCCTTTTTTTAATCTTCAAGTCTTTCCATCAGCTAACAAAACCTCAGAGTACCACTGAGGGGTAGGAAAGCACTGTCCACAGATCTCGTTGAATAGATGCAATAGCAAACAGAGACAGCATAAACCCACAAATGTCACATTTTTCTATCTAAAGAGTACCTAAATAAAAGTGGCCTGGTTGTCAGAGGTGGCGAGCATTCGCTGCTCCCTTTGAACTCACAGAGCAGCTCCCGGCCTGATGAGTTAGGAAGACTCCTGCCAGCTCCTGTACGTAACCATTATTTTTTTCTTCCAAGAGCAGCCTGCCACTAATTAAAAGAATCTAAGAGACAGTTTTATAAGTGTGTGAATCAAAAGCTTAAGGTGTAGAGATCAGCTCTGTCAAACCATAAACCCCTTCTGAGTCTGTTAGAGCAAGATGTAGCCATTGAGCATCAGATCTCTGCACCAGCACACTGCAAGCAGAGTTCCAGTTTAGAAAATCATCTTTTCTTCATTTCAAATTCTCTTTCCTTTGTAAAAAAGATTGCTGGGGAACGTCACAGAAAGGCTCCTACTGAGTCATGCCCAGAAGGGGAGAAGGAGAAAATCTTAATACATATTGCAGATTCCATACAAATCATTAGCAATAGCTTTTGATTACAACTTCCTTTTGTTTGTTTTCACTTGATCTGTTGGGTGCCTTGATCTGCAGGCTGACAGGAATAATTGCCATCCTCCTAGACCATTATGAGATCCCCAGTCAAAAGAGAAAAATGTGGAATCACTGCACTTCCCACAGGAGAGCATCTCCTTCACAAGGGAAAATAGTAATTTTTTGGTGCCTGAAAGAATGAAACTGCCTTCCAAGAAAAGCCTCCCTTAGTCTGGCTCCACTCCAACTTCAATTGATGTACCAGTCCTGAATATTTCCTAGTCATTTAAGACTCTGTTTATAACCTGGCTGTCCAGATTCTCTTTTTCCTTTAACAGTATTTTGGGCACAAAGCAAATATTTATATATTTGCATACATTTAGATGTCTACTAGATGAGAATTTGTCATGTAATTATTTTATTTAGTCTCATTTTGAGAGCTTGGCCATGTACGCATTAACGTATTGTCAATAAATTTCCTTCTGCATAACAATATAGCAATAGATGTACTGAGCTAGACCAAAGGTGCATGTAGCCAAGTATCCAAACTCTGCTCTGAGTGTGAGGGGATATATAAGGACAAAGTACAAGAAAGGAACACGTCTAGGACAGTACTGATCCCTGGCTGCACAAATCTGGAGGCTGGGTGATGGCTGAACCAGAGCTCGTGTCTAATAGCCCCTTAAACATCTTTCTTCCACAAACCTGGATGTCTTGAAAGTGTTGAGTTCCACTGCTTAATCGTGATTTGTTTAAAAACAATACATCCTTTGTTACATTAAAGCTGTCTGCCTGATATTTTAATTAGTTCTTGTACTGTTAGAAATAATGAATGGCCATTCCCTCTTTACCTTCTTCACATCATTCATGATTTTATGTATCATTATTATACCCCTGAACCATCAATTTCCTGAGCTGGTGTCCTAGTTATTTAATTTCTGTTCCCTACCTCTTACCATCTCGGTTTTAATTTTCTTTCCAAGATAGAGTGGGCATAACTGAAGGAGACGCTGTATGGCCAGTACTGTCAGACACAGTCCTTTCTAGAGGGTTCTCATGTCACCTAACACGAGAGCAAAATCAAGGGGATGGGTTTTGCTGAGTTCCCTAAGGTACTGTGTGCTCCTGGGGCCAGGTGGCAAGCCAGTACAAAGGAGACTTAACCACAGGACCCACAGCTAAAACCCTTCAGAAGTCACAAGAAACAGCTAAAGTTTTCCTGAGCATTGACTTTTGCAAAGCACAAGGAGTGGTGAAAAGCCCTTATTTGATGAGGGCTCTTTGATCCCATAAGAGTTTTCATATTGCCTGCAGGAAGGCAGAAAAAGAAGAAAATATTCCCTACATGCTTGTTATAGAAAATCAATCTCCACCTGAAAAAAATCATCTCCCAGGCTCACCTCAAATTTACTGGTATAAGCCTGGCAGACATATCTCACTTGATATGCCTTACAGAACATTTTTGCATAAGGCACAAGGTTCTGAGTGCTCAGCTTCAGACTCTGGTTCATACCCTTCCTGGAGGCTGGTGAGAAGTGGTGTCCTATCCTGGGATCAGTCCTGAGTAATATATTTGTCCATTACCTGGAGGAGGAGGTGGAATGCACCCTGATTGAGTTGGCAGGTGATGCCAGTCCGGGGATGCAGCTGACACATTGGAGGACAAGGCTGCCTGTAGGCTGGAGGAAGGGGCCAATAGGAGCCTACTGAAATTCAGCAAAGATGAATGCAAAGTCCTGCACCTGGGACAAACTTCTGAGACCATATCTAAAATACAGTTTCCAGTTTTGGAGTCCCCAGAACAGGAGAGATCAATAAACTGGCACAGGTTCAGCAGAGAGTCATCAAGATGGTTGAGGGCTGAAGAATTGCCCTGGAGGAACTGGACTTGTCCAGCCTAGAGGAGAGGTGGCTTCAGAACACCTAACAGCAACCTACCAATATTTTTGAGGATGTTATTGAGAAGGTGGTGCTTTATTGCTGTGTATGGAGGAAGCATGACATAAATTGAAGCAAGAGAAGTTCAGACTGAATATAAGGGGAAAAAAAATTGACTGTGTGGTTAATTCAGTATTGGAGCAGATTGTCCAGACAGGTCATGCAGTCTCCATCCTGAGGGCTTTTTTTCAAGACTACATCAGATAAAGCCCTGAGCAGCCTTGTTTGATCTCTTGGCTGACCCCACTTTGAGCAGGAGGTTGGACCAGACATATCCAGAGGTCCCTTCCAATCTGAATTATCCTACAAGCCTACAGCTGACCTGATTTTCAGAAAGCTCAGTTAAAGCCCACCCCCTTGTAAACATTTCAAGTTTGGCATGGGAGACCTCAATGCATCCAAGCCTGCTGGTGACTACAGACCAGCTTGGCATATACAAAACACCCTCCCCCACAACCTTGTGTTCAGGGAACAGGGCCTGTATTCAGACTTCCTACTCACATAGTTAAGATAAAAACAGTTTTATTCCCTGTGTATTGTAATAATGGCATTTATTAAAAAGGAAGAGGCTGGGGGATGGCAAAGAAATAGGCAATCTGTGTGCAAAATAAATTCTGTTGAAAGCGTTAGAACTGTTCATTAAGCCTACACACAGGGAACGGAAAAATGTGGTAATTTAAACCAAGGCTAAGATGAGCTTACTGCTACTGATCAGCTTAAGACACCTGAAGCTGTGCATGCAGCTGGTCTGTGCAAGCCCGAGCCCAGCAGGCTGCATCACCCCGCCATGCTGGGTCCCTGGGCAGGCTGGCTCTGGCCCCTGGGCTGGCACCCCGGGCTGCTGGACTGTGGGGGGGAGCAGGGTGAGGGTTTCCTCTGAGCTGCCAGCTCTTCCAAACAGCAGGGAGACCTTTGTTTATTGCAGGGACAGATTAATTACGTTGTGCAGTTAATAAAACTTCACCTGGAAAGAAAAGCTGAGAGGAGGGGCAACACAAATGCCACATGCCTGGAAGACAAGTCTTCTTCCTCCTGGTGAGCTGAGTTACCACTGCCATAACTCAGCCAGCTCAGGACCTTTGCGGTGCATCCCTGCTGGGACTGGCCCTCAAGTTCTGGGGCTGTTGGGCATATCTGCAGCAATCAGCCCAACAACTGCAATTGTTGCAGTGATTTGCCCCAACCAACTTCAATCCTGAATTAAGAAATAATTATGGGAAATAAATTGACTACATCAGAAGGTGAGTCAGCTCTCAGATGGGAGGATGAGCTGTTGGGGATTCCTGCACCCGGTGTGCATCCTACCCCTCTTCTCATTAGGGATATTCCCTGTTCCTGGTGATCTGGGGAAAAATGAGGGCTTCCTCACAAGGCAGCCTAACAACTATCCCTGTCTCAGGGCACCCCTTTCCACACTGTGTAAAGGGTTTGTCCAGAAATGTCCTTGTGTCCAGAGGTAGCCAGGGGCTAAAGGACCTCAACCACTGAAGCTGTGCACACAAAATTGCAAATTATCAAAAAAGCTGAGTTCTTCAGTAACTAAAATGAATTTCAGAATCATATGGGATCATTTTAAAATATAAATATTACCACAAAAGTCATTTTGTACAGTGTCATGTATATTTATGGAGCCATGCAATAATATTTAAATAATAACTCAGACATTCAAATGACTAAAATACGATGGCAGTGACCCCAGTATAAGAACATGAAGAGACAGATTTCCATTTGAACTGACAGTGTTTACGCCAAGTTTCTGTCCCACGCGTTTTAAGAGAGCCAAGCAATAAATAATCTGAAAACCAATGAGATAATGGAAATGTCAAGAGGTGCTAAATTGTAACTGAGCAGCTATTTTCTTTTAAAAATACTTGCTGGTCTGAGTCAAGAGGAAGAATGAAAATAATTTCCAACTGCAAAACTATTTTGTGACAGACATTTATACTCATTTTTAAACCCAAGCTATAGCATATCATATGTTTTCAGAGGGTCTTTCCTCACTCAAGCAAGCATTTACTCACAGGACCTTTAGCATGCAAGAAGTACATCAGCTTCAAGTCTGATAAACTATCCACAGAAATAAAGTTTTGCAGAATGAAGTCCTTAACAGCATCACATTTCTTTCACACCAACTAGATTATTTACACATTCAAGAATGAACAAACCTTGAATCAAACATGGTGTCAATAGCACTATTATAATTCAGCCTAAAATTGCAACATAATCTATGAGGTTTTGCATCCTACAATAAATCTACTAAGCATATAAAATACATAGCAGGAGACACTTGTTTCCACAGTAGATTGGTTCAATCCATCACAGATGCAGACATATAAGGCTGCTGTCTAGTAAATGAATCAAACATTTAATAAGAAAGTTTGGGAAAGAAAAAATCAAACAAAACATTCTGAAAGTAGAGAAAGATGTTCCCTGTACACACTGTGAAACTCCCCATACTTTGACTTTTGCAGCCCGTCAGCAGCTCTCAAAGACAAAGCAATGTCAGTTAAGGAAACGGAGTTGTGTTACCTGTCTAGGGCCAAGGAGTACTTCTTGGTGTCCCTCTCACTCACAAGGCAAGCTCTTTCAAGACCCTTTTTGGCAGCCATGAGGAAAGTCGGTGGGGTTTTACTTGTTTTTTTTTCCCCCGTTAAACTCTCTTGTCTCTGTTGGAAGCGGATGCGGTCAAAAACACCCTCCCAACTTATGCAGAAGTATTTGCCAAATATTTTTAAATAAAAAGGTTTTAATAATCTTCTCAATAAACCCACTGTGAGAGAAAGCTGCTTCCCTAGTGCTGGTGGCGTCACTAACATGCCAACTAGCAACTTGCTGAGCATGTCAGATTGGAGGTTTTGGGCCTCCCTCCTATTTTTTTCTTTTTTCCCCCACCATGTTTGGTGCTGTGATATGCTCTTTGGTCATGCGGTGGGTGCATGCTCTCCCAGTCACTGGCTTGGGGTCAAGCTGTCTGTGCGCACACTGAAGTGTATGCGGGTGCTTGCTCATGTGTGCTGAAAGAGAGGATGAAGGTAAACAAAACAGCCTGATTTGCCTGGAAACAGTCAAATCACTGTTTGTCTTTCTGCTTCCTTGGCTAGGGAGGAGAGTACACCTCTCTCACCCCAGCTCGGCACAAGCCTCTTTAATCTAAGTCATCGGTCTAAAGACTTATTTCTCCCCCTGGCACATTTGCTCCTAACGGTTCAAAACAGAAGAGACTGCTTATTATTGCCGCTTGCGACACAGGTTATTGAAATCCTCATTTCACCAGGAAGGACTGCGGGTTGTTATTTCTGCTTTATTCAGTTTGTTAGTTCTGTCGACAGCCACAGTCCCCGGAGGGGGGTAGAAGACCTCCAGCCTCACCTCTCTCACACACATCCTGGCCTCAGACATGCTCTTCAGCACTGATGGGAAATCTTGCACCGGTGCTGTCTGTATTTTACCGTATTCTCAGCAGAAGCAGACTGTGATTGAGATCCCTACCAGTGCAGATGCCTTCACAGGAGTGTTTAGAAATAGGCAGTGAGAAAATCCTGGAAGCTGCATTTAGATTCTGCAGTCGTTTTTTTTTTACCACAGATAGTCTAATATGTATATGATGAGATGGGATGTCCCCTTCCTTTCCCCAGCTTGAAAAACACATACTCTGTCTGAGACTCATGGGGGCAGGGAGGCCTCTCTGTACATCACATAAATGCAAAAAATTTCTTTTACACCATCAGAGATCCACACGTTGCCTCCCACATGCCAGCTGTGCAAACACTTCCCTGGAACCCATAAGCCAAGGAACCTATGGTATCTCAAACACTTTTCTGAACAGCTGCTGCAAGCATCGGAAATACATTTTTTTTCTACAGTGCGCTGTCACCTGTGTCTCTCTAATGTCCTTTTCTCAGGAGAGATTTCCCAGGTGCTTATAGCCATATGTACACGCCATTATAAGCCCCTTTGGTGGAAGAGATCGATTTTCTGACTCGCTCCTGGGACTTCCTAGATTCTTCTGGACATTAAAAAGTTGCTCTTTAATGTTTTTTAAAGTTGCAGCCACTTACTGGGCATGACACTGAATAATCTGAGAAGAGAGTCCAAGGATGAAAAGTCTGGACCCAGATAATTTTCAGAAATCTTATGAAACAGAAATACTACATTACTTGTCACCCCAGAAATGCCATTAAATAGCAATTTTATTCTGCTCCCAAGAGGGAGGAAGGAAGGACAAGGAAGGCAGTCGTTCCAGCTGTGCACCCTGGAACCTGACACAGGCTTATAATTCATGCCCAACAAGGGCTTCAGCTGGTTCCCCATCCCATAAATACCACCATTACTGCAGTGTCCCTGTGTGCTTCTCAACTCATCTTTCCTTTAGAAATCACCAAACACTGACATCCTGTCACAGATCAGAGATGCCCGAAAAATAAACCTGGCCTGATTTACAATGGATCACAGTCTTTCTAAGGTGCTAAGCCAAAGTATCAGGTCTAAGCACGCTCAATTTAAGGAAAATTTTAAATTCACCTCAGAAGATTACAGATAAAGCCTGTTTCTGTTTCAAATCACTGGAAGCATGTAACTTTTGTTAGTGAGATAGATGAGTTTCCATCATTTTGCAAAAGGGTCTTGAGCCTCAGGTGCACACCAGCAAAACAAAGCCATAGATCACTCCCAGCATTTAATCTAGACCTTTGTTTTGTGTTTATTGTTGTCAGTGCTGATGGTTGTGCTTCTCAGGAGACAGGCTGTGAGGCGGGATAGAAAGAAATCTCTTCAGAGCTTTCCACAAAGACTTGGGTTTTCTCTTTATACAGACTCTGAAACTCATTAAGAGACAGCAGCTGTCTGTGGAATTTCTGCTGCAGAGGAATTATTCAGACCATCTCAATAAATTCATCTTCAGCTTTCAATAATAATGCAGTTTGTTTCTGAGTCTACATGAAAAATGCCACATATCCAATCATACCAGTTCTAATGACCCTAGTCAAGGACATTTCTCAAGATCGTCATCCAATGCAGACATTTGAGACATCACACTGGCTTTTGCAAATGAAATCTCATCATCATTATTATCCAAAATCGCCATCAGTTAAAAAAAAAAAGCAACTCCTTGATCCTATTTCAACTTTAATCAGCCACACTTTAAATATGAAAAAAAAAGACCCTCTCATCCTGTCATTATGGAAGTAGATACTGACAGCTTAAATGTACAGAGGGAAATTCAGTGCATCTATTAATTGAAAATGCCAGCGAAGTTGGTCAATTTTCCCAAGCATGAGACATCTTAGAGATCAGAGATCATCTGCAAAGTTCTTCTCCACCTTTCTCTGGCATCAGCTTGAGTAACTCTACTGCACTGCCTACAACCTAGGGATCCAGGCATTTGTGATTTCTGGGGCTTAATTATTACAGTTTTTGCATTTATAGTGTGAATATGCTTTTTTACCCAGTAAAGCTCCAATACCTTCAGCTGGAACCTCTCCAGCCATCTGTCATTTGGGGATCCAAGGCTGGAGGCAAGACAAATTGAGAGAAAAAGCACTTCCCTCTTCTTATAAAACTAGTAATGCAGTAACCTTTTATAAGTGGCTGTCAAAAGGAAAATATCGACCCTGATTTAGAACCTATTTAAAAATCATTAAAAGGATGTTAATGTTCAATATTTTAAAATACTGAATTTTTAAACTTCAATATTTTTATCTTGGATTTGATACCAATATTTCAAAAGAACTGGGACAAAGCCACTGCGTATGTCTCTAGTGAGGGAAAGAAGTCCTCTACAGTGTCTTAGATGGGTATTTTGAATTCCACAAAGTAGGCGGGGAGAAAAAGACTTTTCAGGCCCTCGTCTTTGAGTTTGCATTGAGAGTAAGGATCTAGCAGGAACATAGCACAGTGCCATTTTGAGGTACACAACTACCTACAATAGTAGAAGTCTGTGCTGCTACCAAATCAAGTGGGAATTCTTCTATGGAGTCTGGAGCCTCAGGTCGGCAGTAACAAACATCTATTCCCCACAAAGGGGAGTGTCCAAGCTCAGAGTTTCTCCTGGTGAAGCCAATGGTATGAGACAGCCACTCCCAGGAAAGGCATCTCTGGAGGAGCTCAAGACTCAAGCGCAAGAGAGCCCAGGGTGCCCAGGCTGGGCAGGGAGCACACTGGGAAATACGTGAGGAGATGTAGGATTAATCTAGACCACAGCATGGGAGTCCTGAAGGACACCACAGGCATGAGCTTTGCACAGCTACAAACTTCATATGGCCTGTACCAGGTCTCCTGGAGGGTTTTTTTTTTTCTCCAAGGTGTGATATGAATATGGGTCTAATCTGTATGGTCACAAAAAGTAAGTTTTAGTACTTTTTTGTCCTTTTTAATCTTTTTTATTCAAACTTTTGAAAAAATCTTATTTTCTTAGGCCAACATCGTGCTCTGAATCAGCGTCCCAGCATCTTAGCTCTCATGGTTGAATCCACATTGTCCAAATAATCCAGATTTCATTAAGTTCCTTGGATGGACCAGACTTTCAGAAGTAAGTAACGCTAAGAAATGTTATTTTGATACAGCTGCTTTGGTCTTCTGAGAGTCTGGCAAGCTACTTTGGTGACTGAGTGTCCCAAAAGACCTGTTCAGGAGTAACATGGAGTCTACCCTTAGAAGAAGTTTCTCATTCAAGATTGTAGCTTAAAAGAAAAAGACAGTACAGCTGAAAAACAAATGCTAATGACTCCTCAAATGTTATTGTCAAAGAGTGTGTCAGCTTTTGTTATAAAAATATATTATTATCTTTCTCTGAACACTTAGTGTTTTTCTGTCTCTTTTCCATTGCTATTGCGAAGGGCTTCTGCTTGTTTTTGGTTTTATGTCTGAAGTTGGTTGGGGAATTAAGCCTGTAATTGCACTGCTAACAAGTATTTCTTAGGTACATTTATTTTTCCTTGGGGAAAGCGACTGTTAGGAAGAGAGTACACATATTTTGGCAGCAAAAGAGACAGCTATGACATTTGGTTCCTAAGTTACTACCTGGATATCATTTTAATTGTTTTCTTCTACTAATAAAATATAGTAACTTTACTGCATTAGTTCTTTTATTACACTTCCAACATACATCTCGCTGTCATGCTCTTCCTAAGTATATTTGGGTCATGAAGATACATTACAATATATATTGAGAATCAGTTTGTTAAAGACACAAGGAGTTCTGCATTATTTCTCACTGGTGCAAAACTAATTGGTTTTTCTCAGCTACTGCATATATATTTATTTTCCATTTCATCATCCCTATAATTGCAGTTTGAATTAGAAAAAGGACAGAACAACCTGGTAAAACCGTTTACAGGGACATCCTGCATAAAGGCTTCCCAGAAACCAGGATTTGTCAAGCCTGTTGAATTGCAGTTGGTGTTTAAACAGTGCTCATGTCCTTCCTGCCAGTGCCATGAAGTCACTGGCCATTGCTCATCCACTTTTTCTTTTCTCCAGGACTTCTAAACTTTTCTTTGCAATGATGTGTAATATTGCTAGGAGGTAGGAAACCAGGGCTCACAATTCAAATGTTCAAGGACTGTGAGATTTTCCAAAGTGAGCTGGTTTTGTTTACTCCCTTTCCAGTTTCTGAGTATGTACGATGTGCTCTGGCACCAAAGCCGGGTGCACCCCAGCTGCAGTGTGAGGGCTCCCCAGCCACACAAGCACACTTGTGCCATTGCACAGGGGCGGTGCGCCTAAAATTTCTTGGTAAAATGCAGCCCACATTGCTCTGTTTCCTGCAAATCGTTGCCTGGATAAGATTTTCTCTGCAGCCATGTATTTCCTCTCTCTTATCTGCTAAAGAGAAAGAGGAAACTCCAGTGTAAGTCTAGGTCTGGGACTTCAAAGACTGACACTTTTGCACTGTATTATGTCATGCAGTGATGTACCCGTTTAAGGGATCCAAATGGGTCACACCAGCTGTTTCAAGGCAGACAATGCCAGGTGATCCTGGATCCCACATCTCAGAGGTACAGCTCATATATGATCCCCAGGCAGTGCCCATCTGGACCCCCAGCCAGGATGAAGGGTCACTGACCTGGTCAGCCTGGAGCTCAGCCTATGGAAATATAATAGTTTAAAGTCTTTTAGTTTAGGGAAGCAAAACACACTAGATAAGCTATAATTTTAATGGCATTTTCCACACATGCATACCTCTGAGCTGTCTACCGTAGGCCTGTTTCCTGCCTGGGTTCTCTCGATACTTTTATATGGTGCATATACAGCATCTGGAAATTAAATGAAGAGTTAAATAATGGCTCTCTTGTGTACAGAGCACAGTAAAATTACGCAGTGAGTTTTTATAACTTTTTTAATATAATAAAGTTAAAGAGACTGAATGCTGGTTTTATGATATGAGATTTCCAGATTGCTCCCAAGTCAGCAACAAGCTATTCATAATCTTTTATTATAGTATTGTCATGATGACTGTAATCAAGTCCCTGAGCTACCTCATGATACCAGGGGTAGTATGAAGCTGGTAAATACTGATAAGTTTGCATTTAATGTGACATTTAAAGAGTCTGGCTCTTGTTTTTCCTAATATTAAAAGCCTGTTGACAAATTTGGATGTAGTTTCCTCTTTTAAAAGTATCTGGGTTTTGTTGATATCTTTAAGATACCAACATATGAGCAGATTTGGTAAAATACACTTTAGTGTTCCTACTGTAAAAAACCTTCTTCACCAGCCTCCCTCCACACTCCCCCACTGTCTAGAGTTTTCAAACACCAATTAAAAATTTGATCTAAGCAAAATTTGTCAGGAAGACATCTAAGTAAGAGCATGCTGATTATTACAAAGGTTGGTCACACTCTCCTGCTAGGCATTTTCCTGCATACATATACCAGTACATTGCAGCATCAGCTGAACCCCAGTTCCTGCAGAGCATCTGGGCTAACCTCATACCAAGGGGCAAATCAGAGAGTTTGCTTTGATGCCCTGTTCTGTGTGTTCCAAACATTCTGAGGTGCCATCTGTAAAAACAGTCCTTCCATTTGCACACATCAATAAATGAAGTGCTTGCTCCAGGTCATCTGTGTGCGAGTGCTACACAGACAACAGCATATCACAGCCATGAGATTTGCATTTAGAAAATGTACATCTTCTCTTAATAGCACCAAAACCAGAACAGCTTTTCCCCCTTTTCAGCCCCATGGTTGGACTGCCCATTCATGTACAGCTTACATACACTTTTCTAGCCTCCTCTTAAAAGCCTCCAATGGTGGATATTCCTCATGCAGTCTATTTCGGTGCTTAATTACTCTTGTTATTAGAAAGCTTTTCCTAATGCTTAACTTAAATCTCACTGTAATTTAAGCCATTATTTCGTAATGGAGAATTAACTCCTTCCCTCTCTACAGCTTCCTTTTATGCTAGACACCGCAGTCATGCTTTTCTGTTCTTTTCCTTTTAGCAAATAGCTCCAGCTCCTTTGGGCTGTGGTTTTGGACTCCTCCCCTGGACACTCACCAGCAGCTGCATTGCTTCTGAGCAGCGGAGGCTGGGCACATGGTCCAGCTGGGGCCACGCCAGCACTGAAAGAAGAAAGATTTCCCCTATGTGTCACATCATAGACAAAATCCTGCTTATATATCTCATGGCAAAAGATACTTCTCTGGAAACAGCATAATGCTACTGACTTTGGTTCACCTTGTGATTTACTAAATGCCCTCCCCGTCAGCCAAATCTTTTCCTGTTGTTCTGGTGATTACCCCACTTTGGCTATTGCATATTTGAGTAGGTGATTATCACCACCTGTGTATAAATATCTTTCACTTAGAAAGATTGAATTGCATCTTCTTTTTTTTTGTTTTAATCATTTATTCAATATGTCAAAAGTATTCTGAATTCTAATCCTATTTTTCAGTCCTCTAGGAACCCTTTCCAGATTGGTGTCATCTGAAAAATTAATAAACATATTCTATATGCCTCTGTCTATAGCAATAAATACTGAATAACGCTGGTGAACAGACCACAATGAAACCCTGACTTCATGAATTAAAGTGCATTAAAGTACACAACTTGCAACTGATTTAGCATTGAACTCACAGACGTGGGTGCCTACCTGCATTTCCTGTGATTGCTGTGGTGATGCTGTAATATAGTAACATACGGCTACAAGTCTGGCAGAAGCAATGACAGCACAGTGAAAAAGTTTGGAAGTTTCTGTAAGGAAGTTTCTATCAGGAGTATAAATGCTTTCTGGAACCACGCTTTGACCAGGGTAATAAATGGTGTCCTGGAAAAAGTCCTCAGGACTTTCTTTAACTCCTGTGCCCAAGAACAGGGGGAAATGTTGGTCTGTATCTAGTATTTTTCTGAAACTTTGCCCTTCACATTTGCCACTTAGAAAGACTCAAGTCAAGGCCTTGGGAGTCCATTAATTGTGGGGATTTGGTGGCTGCAGCTCCACACCAGTAACCTGCCCAGTAGCGAGCACATGTTCCTGCTTGCATGGCTTGCAGGGCCCCCCTTTACATCAGGTTTCCTTCTGCCTTGAAATTCACAGGTTCCTTCACCTTTTCTACAGACTCTGCAGAAAGGTTTATTTGTTTTAACAGAATTATACTTTAAACTGACATTAAAAATCCATTATTTATTTTAACATATCGTGAATTAGGGAAAATGGGGGGAAAAAAAAATCTCCCCTATGCATTTAAAAACTTTTTCTGTTGAAAGAAGTGAAAGAGAAAAAACAAATTAAAAATGGCAATGAAAACCACTACTGCTTTGGTTGTGAGGTTATTTTTCTTTGGGAAAAAAAGTATTTGAGAAAAAAATTTCAAGTGGTTCTATTTAATGTCATGTCATCTGCCTCTGAAATCCCTGTAATGACCTTTGCTGTGGCAGCTCTTGATCAGCCGACAGCATATAATGGCTTAATACATGAACTGAAGCAGTATCAAAATCAAAGAGCAATCATCTTTGGAAGGCAAAATGTCACAAGGAAGACATCAATCAACAGGAGCAAGTTCAGCTGAGGGCCACCACGATGCTCAGGGTGGGAGCACATGCCCTGTGAGGAGGGGCTGGGGGAGCCGGACTGATTCAGCCTGGAGAAGACACCAGGGCAGGGGGGG
>NW_020799095.1:138633914-138724212 GCF_003259725.1 Athene cunicularia | reverse complement strand
GGGGGGGGGGGAGGGACACCTAAGAGCAGGCACCAGTGCCCACAAGGAGGTCATCGAGGAGCTGGAGCCAGGCTCTTCACTGCTCTGCCTGGTGGGAGGATGAGAGGCATTAAGCATCAAATAGGAAAAAAAAAATCAGGCTGGATATAAGGAGAATCTTTTTTCCCATGAGACAGTCAGGCACTTGCAGCAGGTTGCCCAGTGCAATCAGACTGTCTCCAGCCTGGAATCATTTCAAGCCCTGACTGGGTACAGCCCTGAGCAACCTGTCTGACCTCAGAGCTGACCCTGCTTTGAGCAGGAGGCTGGGCTAGAGACCTCCTGAGGTCCCTTTCAGTAGGAATTTTCCATGATCCTATGATTCGTATGCTGACCAGGACAGGCCATGGCAGAGATTTTAACTTCCACTTTGAATCTACTTAAGACTTTAGCTCTGGGTTGCACATGCAGTCAGTCACATAATGTTGCTTAGTGTTTCTCATGGTGTAAATAAGTTGAACCTGTGCAACCCAGTGAGGAGACGCTGGGCTGTAGTGTAGAAGTACACAGCCTGCTTTAAGAGAGAAAAATATGTCTTGCAGTCTGAGGAAACATCTGCAATTAAAATAATTGCTGTGCTGGAACATGGCATTCATTCAGGAAGAGCCATAAGTAGGTAGAAACAGTCATAATGTATCATTTTCTTACTACCAAATCTACAGTAGTTTTACACTGCAGATTTGCAGTTTAAAACTTTCAAGTGCAGTGAAAGATGATTTATCTGATCTATATGGCACAGTTCAAATGTTCTGTGATAAAAATGAGCTATTGATCTCAGGAGATTCTAATTTAGATCAGTTCACTTAAAAAGAATAATAAACTGAAACAGTCTGGGAAGCTTATGTTTTGAATGACTTTATCAAGGAGTTAAGAAATTTAGTAACGTGAGCCAGCAATAACTTTAACAGTAGCCAGAGTCCTAGATTTTACTAAGCCAAACTTTTTTTAACTATTCACACAAGTATGTGGATAACAGCTCTTTATATTACACTGATGTCCAGAGAGATGTTCATTTGTAGTAGATCTTATGAAAATAAATAAAAAATAAAAGACATTCTGGAGAGATCAAAACATAAACTCAGTATTGATACTGAGTAACGGCGTAAGTGTTGTAAGTAAAGTATGGGGAGGTCAGTCCTATTTTCCCATAGACTTTCCATTGCTGAAATTTGAGGTTTTGCCAAAGATTGGGGGATATTTCTAGAAAAAGCTTGAATAATGTTTTATTACTGAAACTCTGACTAAATGGGTACTTTGGCCATTTAGTTCCTCACTACCGCAGTTTGATTTTAACTGCCTAGCTTGCATAGCTCTGTTTTTTTAAATGAAGTTTAAGATATAAGCATGAACTGAGTGAATTAAAACACTATAAAGGTGAATGCACAAATTGCTGCAAGAATGCACTCGAATTTCAATAACTCAGAACAAGTTGTGTCCTGCACAATTAGGTGTACTCCCCAATATCCTCATTAATGACCTGGATAACAGAAAAGCATGGATGTCCTCAAATGTAAAAATAATGAGCAAAGGGGGACTAAAAGCACTTGAGAGGGTTAGGATTTAAAACAATACATTGGAGAAATGAGCTGAAGTCAGGAAGATGAAGTGCAGCATAGACAAGTGTGAAAAGTGCTACACTTGGAAAGAGGAACAAATCAAAAAAGGAAAAAGAACTGGGCAGCAGCACAGCAGAAAAGATGGCTGTAGGGAATCATAGTCTAAACATGAAATAACAGGTGTCACGCTGTTGCCAGAAAGACAGTTTCTATCCTGGAAATGGACAGTAGTTCTCCTCTCATCAGCACTTCTGAAGCTTGACAAGGACTGTCATGTCCTGGTCTAGATGCTACATATCCACAGAGACAAAGACCCTCTGCTTGATGTTAAGAAAAGTGGCACTTAGAAAATATTTTTGGAGGAGATGACTGAAATAAAATGTATTTGACTTAGCTTATCAGACTTGTGGGAAGGGAGAAGAAAGGTGATATTACAGAGGTTGTATAGAGGGATGCAGGACAAGAAGGACAAGCAGCGGATTAGAATAACTTGCAGCAAAAGAGAAAGCTGAGAAAGAAAACTGTCTAGTTAGAAGAACAGTTAATCAATGGAACGAGTAACCAAGGACACAAAACTTCTGTGCTAAAGGTTTTGAGAAATGTTTAAAACGGATATTAATTGCTCCTTCAAAATGTGCCCTATAAAGGAAGCCATGAGTTCCTAAGTAGATTTCCAGCAAGGGGAGTACCTAGCAAGATGGAAGATGAAATTACAGTAGGTCTTACTCAAAGGTACAGCAGACTCCTGGGATATGAATGACCCATGTTTAATTATCCATGAAAAGGTTTTTTTCAGTTCTCCCTGTCAGGCAACTAATCACTACATGATACCTATAAGATGGCAGGAGATCTTTGTTAAAGACAGCCCACTTTCAGTAAAATAATAAAATATACATTAGTGCAAGAGCTGAAGTCCAAACCAGGAATTTCAGGAGTAAGATACAGGATCTATTTGCTTTCTACACCAAAGGAGGGCTGTTCCAAAGGAGGTGAAATCATGTTTCTCTTTGCTGTGTGTTGAGTGTATCAGGAGCTGCTGCTATGCACGTTCTCTCAGTGCCCCAGGAGCGTTGTACTACAAGTACTCTTGTTGCATGGACACTTAGAGTCAGACAATTTGTTAAAAATAAATAGATTTGAGGGGTTGCTTCCATAGGCTAATGTTCCAGTCCCTCAAACAGCAGGGTTGGTTACTGTCCAAGTGGTGATGGGAGTCTCTGCTGTGAGTGTCCTTGCAGCAGCATCTTCAGCTGAACCCCGTGAGACTCCCCAGACCTCTGACCACTTGTGATGATCTAGCTGGGCCATGGTCCTGCATGACCACTCCAGCACATGCATGGTCTGTTTCTATTGATGGTATTAAATTATGCACAAAACATCTAACTATCTATCTTGACTGTGTACAAAAGGCTGTGCTGTGTGCCCATTTCTGCATCTGCAAGAACAGTTTCCACTATTTACAACTATCTTACCTACATGCAGTCTGGTCAGTTCTGTAGCATGAACTGCCTGGGTGAGTCCATTGGACAACCAGGTTCTCAGCCAGGTTAATCAACATGTTTAACACATAAAATAGGGCCTGTCAGTCTATCCGGGCACAGCAGGAGCTGCCCAGGGAAATCTCCAGGTCAGTCTGAAACTCCACCTGGAGGGCTCCTGCAGTAGCTGCCCAACAGCTTTACTGTGCAGGGGCTGGGGACTCAGGTAATCACCTTGTCACAAAGCAGTCTCTTGTCTTGGGCAGATCCCTTGTTTCATGCATGCAGAGACTAGCTGGGAGCTCTGGAACCAGGAATTAAGGATGAAGCGTGCTGGGTGCACACCCAGGCACAGACCTGATTCCTAGCTACACCACAATTACAGCTGTAGAACAACTTGAATTACAACCATAGATCTCACTTATGACTGAAATTCCATGGCTTTTGCTCCACACACATTCACAGAGCAAAGGTACACACCAAACTCCAGAGTGGAGCCTTGCATCTGCCAAACATCCTCTGCACTGGTTATCACCTCATTAGTTTCCATGGCACTGCTTTTACTCTTTCTGGAAAGAATGCAACCTCTGTGCTTTCACTACTTGTCATCATAGAACTGAAGCTCTTTGTTAAAAGCTTCCCTTGCTGGACAAATTTAGAAAGAAGCACATAAGCCTGATGAGATGGTAAATTAATAATGTCCTGCATGCATCAGGTAGTAACAGAGATGTTGTACTTTAAATGAATGTTTCAGGATTGGTAGATAAGACTTTTCATCTCCTGTACGCAAACTAAACTTCCTGACCCAACAATAATGGCTTTCTGCAATAATCACAAAGCCCTGCTTGTATTTAACCCTAACATGCATTTCCCAGACTGTGGAACTGTACATTTTAATACATCCTTGAAGGTTCTTTCCCATGACTTTTCCTACATATTTAGAGTGGAGAACACTATAATGGTTCAAGATTCAGTTTCAAGGATTGCAGCTTCCACTTTACAATTCCAAAAGCCTCAGGAGACCTTTGATACTTCTCTGTGAAATTAAGTTAAATAAATTTATTCACCAACACATGAAATGTGTTTTCCTGCTTGACAAACTTGATCTCCTCCTACAACAGGATGACCTGCTTATTGGATGAGGGAAAGGCTGTGGATGTTGTTGCCTTGACATTAGTAAGGCCTTTGACACCATTTCCCACAGAATTCTCCTGGTGAAACTGGATGCTCATGGCTTGGATGGGCACACGCTTCACTTGGTTAAAATCTGGCTGAGGGGCCCAAAGAGTTGTGGTGAACGGAGTTAAATCCAGTTGGCGGCCAGTCATAAGTGGTGTCCCCCAGGGCTGGGTTTTGGGGCCACTCCTGTTTAACACCTTTATTGATGACCTAGACGAGGGGATCGAGTGCACCCTCAGTCAGTTTGCAGGTGACACCCAGTTGGGTGGGAGTGTTGATCTGCTCGAGGGTAGGGAGGCTCTGCAGAGAGACCTGGACAGGCTGGAGCCATGGGCTGAGCCCAACTGGAGGAGTTTCACTAAGGCCAAATGCCGGGGGCTGCCCTTGGGCCACAACAACCCCCAGCAGCGCTACAGGCTTGGGGAGGAGTGGCTGGAGAGCTGCCAGTCACAGAGGGACCTGGGGGGTGATTGACAGCTGGCTGAACGGGAGCCAGCAGTGTGCCCAGGGGGCCAAGAAGGCCAATGGCATCCTGGCTTGTGTCAGCAATAGCGTGGCCAGCAGGGACAGGGAAGGGATCTGAGCCCTGTACTCGGCACTGGTGAGGCCGCCCCTGTGTTCAGTTTTGGGCCCCTCACTACAAAAAGGACATTGAATGACTCGAGCGTGTCCAGAGAAGGGCAACGGAGCTGGTGCAGGGTCTGGAGCACAGGTCGTACGGGGAGCGGCTGAGGGAACTGGGGGGGTTTAGTCTGGAGAAGAGGAGGCTGAGGGGAGACCCCATCGCCCTCTACAGCTGCCTGAAAGGAGGGTGCAGAGAGCTGGGGATGATTCTCTTTAACCAAGTAATAAGCAATAGGACAAGAAGTAATGGCCTCAAGTTGCGCCAGGGAAGGTTCAGACTGGATGTTAGGAAGCATTTCTTTCCAGAACAGGTTGTTAGGGTTTGGAATGGGCTGCCCAGGGAGGTGGTGGAGTCTCCATCCCTGGAGATGTTTAAGAGTCGGGTCGACTTAGCACTGAGGGATCTGGTGTAGTTGGGAACTGTTAGTGTGAGGTTAATGGTTGGACTGGATGATCTTCAAGGTCT
The DNA here is from genome assembly GCF_003259725.1 of Athene cunicularia. Classification (NCBI taxonomy): domain Eukaryota; kingdom Metazoa; phylum Chordata; class Aves; order Strigiformes; family Strigidae; genus Athene; species Athene cunicularia. Next base: position 138,718,870 of record NW_020799095.1, on the reverse strand, counting down.
TTTCTAACCTTGATTCTGTGAGTCTGTGAAATGGTTGCACATTGTGACTGGTAGTTTAATAATAAATGGCCTCACTGTATATTGGAGGTTTTGATGGAGAAAAACTAAGATGAAAGATATTTCAGGGTGAGGGAGAGAAGAAATGTGCCTATCATGGAAACAAATATAGAAATGTCTACTCCAATGAGTTAGTGATAGATTTTTGGATCCGTGATCAACCTCTTCTTCCAGGTCTTGACTAGACACAGTTTGAAAGCTCAGAATGAAGGAAAGAGGTGAACGCTGAGGAAAATTCCAAGAATCAAAGATCAATTAATGCTCTGCTTTGATCATAAAATAAGCCAGAGCTAATTTCTTCTTTATTTTTCCCTAGTTAGACAGCAAGCTAAACAGGGCTATGACTTTCCGGGAATTAATTTTTCACTACAAACAAGGATACAACCCCCACTGCTACAGAGTGAACCTACTAAGAGTTTGAGGCCCAATATCACATCACTGAGGGCATCAGCAACAATCTTCTGAAGAGATAAAGTACCTAAAGGAATTAATTTCATATGCATCCACTGGGAAGTGCAGTGAGACAAGGGTGTATAGCTAAGAACTTTTCAAACTGAAATACAGTAGGACCAGGGATAGCTCATGGGGATGAAGTTCTGAAGATTTCAGTTTCTCTAACTATAAAAGCAGAATAATGGCCCTGGTTTTCTCTGGAAAACATTCTGAGATAAAAGAAACCTGATAGCATTGTAGGAGAAAAAACAGTTGAGAATCATGAAGTTGCCATACTCAAGTGGATAATCTGTCAATATAAATATCCACTGACTGCTGAGAAGCTGTTTTTAAATAAATGGAAATAATGCATTTTTGCAGTATTTTAAGGCAAAAAGAAAAATCTCCTTTTTACTGAACAGCCTTGCTCTTTATATGAGCCATGGGGATTTCTATAGCTTTCAGCATCACAGCACCTGAATGAAGGATTATATTTATAGTCATAAACACAAAGAGCCCCACAAACACTACTCTGCTGCATGCTCAGGACTTCACAGGCACAACCAGAAGAGAGCTCCAAAACCCACTGGAAATGACTGTACTCATTCCAGCTACTTCAGTGGCCTACAGATCAGGCCAGAGGGGCACAGACTGCTGGAGCTGAAGAAGATTGCTCATTTGGTATACCATTGTTTGACCCTCACATTGAATCTACAGTGCTTTAGGCCTCACATGATGTTATTAAAAAAAAAAAATCTGTATGTAGGACTTGTGTAATGCTATAGCCACAATGCATGACTGATAGATTCTTATAGTTCCAATAAGGATGGGCTAACTACCTGCATGAAAGCACTTGAAGGTAATAATGTGCCTCCAGCCACACACACATCTGTCTTTCAATCCATCAGGGGTTGTCACAGCAGAAGGACTTAGTACTAAATAGACACAGAGACTAACATTTTAGACTTTTTGAGCTATATTCATTAGCAGTCATTTTCGTGGATTTTCAGAGTACTTTGGATGCCAGGTTTAGATATCTGGCTTCATTTCTGCATATATATAAAACTGTTAAATAGTGGAAGAAAGCCATGTTGCTTTCCCCAGTTATCAGATTTTGAAAAGGGAAATAAGGGGAAATAACTCCCCATAGATAGCAACCAGATTTCCAGATTTAAGAAGGATTTTGGCCATTTCATGCATGCAGGAGATCCATATGAACTCAAGGCTGGGTGTCTAAATCAGCCTGAATTAATGCAAATGATTCCTAGTAGGAAGGAACCCAAATTCAGTATAGAGATTATTTTAACGATGTTATGCTGGAGTAGATGGCCTGTCCTGTGTCCTGAAATTCCCACCTGTTTGCATCTGTGAGCTGTATCAACACCACTCTGTTACTTGTTTTGTTGTATTTTGTCAAATGGCATTTCCTCTGTTCTATGCTTACTCGTTATAGACCAAATTTTACTAAATGCTATGCATCTGACATCAGTGCAGTAACACAGAGGAAACTGTGCAACAGAAAACTCTCTGTGTTTATACTTACTCTGATGCTGATTATTTAGACCTAGTAAAGGTACTTGGGAAAAGTCTAGACAGTCTATCAGCTATTAACTTATAGACTATTTGTTGTGGTTTAACCCCAGCTGGCAACTAAGCACCACACAGCTGCTCACTCACTCCCCCCTGGTGGGATCAGGGAGAGAATTGGAAGGGTAAAAGTGAGAAAACGCATGGGTTGAGATAAAGACAGTTTAATAGGTAAACTAAAGCCACATGCACAAGCAAAGCAAAACAAGGAATTCATTCACCACTTTCCATCCTCAGGCAGGTGCTCAGCCATCTCCAGGAAAGCAGAGCTCCATCACGCATAATGGTTACCTGGGAATACAAATGCCATCACTCCAAATATGTCCTCCCTTCCTTCTTCTTCCCCCAAGGTTTATATGCTGAGCATGATGCCATATGGTATGGAATATCCCTTTGGTGATCTGGGGTCAGCTGTCCCAGCTGTGTCCCTGTTGCAGATGAGTAATTTAGATCACCTAAAGAATCACTGTCAAAGGTGATTTTAATGTGAATTTGTAAAAGTGCCATTTAACATTAAGTTCGATGGCAAGGTGGAAGAAACCTACAAAGGAAAATCAGGTTAGAATCGATTTAGAATTATTCACACAGAGTCTGGAAATGCAAAAGTGTAATGGACACCCTCCCACTGAGGTTCAAAGAGGACCCCCTTGCTTTCTGAACTCCTGATGGTGTTTATGTGCAGCTAGATCCAGTCTTACTCCCAAACTCAGTCAACGGTTTACACCTAATGGGAGAGGTACAAAGTGTAAGAAAAACATTCTGTAAAGTTACTATGCCATTTTGTGTTGTGGAGGCTCACAAAACTAACTTAAGCAAGTTATAAGCTCAAAGGAAATTTGTTCTAATCAAAAATCATTTATTACTCCAACATTAGCAAACCACAGATTCAGGATGTAAGAGGGGTTAATTACCACAAACTCATTTAAGAATTCTTAAGCTTTAGAAATGATGAGCCAAGATGTGCAAATCACTTACCTAAAAGATGAGGGCTCTCAACCTTGAGAAGTTTCCTTAGCAGGCATCCCAGCCTAAGGGGAGAGTCCCCAACCATAGACCTGCTGCTCCAAGGAGGACTGGCTCCATTTGCTTTCCAGTGGGACCCTATTTGTACCCTAGTCAAATCTGACCTGTGGTCAAAATACGGTCATGTTTGTCCTCACTGACTGAGGGCCTTAGCCTTCAACCAAAGTGTGGGCCTAACAATATCCAGTTGTGTAACTCTATTGTAACCAAAATCAGATGTTGTTGTTACCTGATTCAGCAGATATTTGTCAGAACTAGCAGATATTTTTATATTTCACCAGAGACCAAAGTCAGCAGCCAATATTGTGGTTCAACAGTCTTTCCATCAGGGTGGGTGCACCTGCCACAGTCCCTTCCCAACTTCTTGTGCACGCCCAGCCTACTTGCTGGCAGGGGGTGTGAGGAGCAGAAAAGGCCCTGGCTCTGTGTAAGCACTGCTCAGGAACAACTAAAGCATCCCTGAATTATCAACACTGTTTTCAGCACAAATCCAAAACATAGCCCCATATCAGGTGAAGAAAATTCCAGACTCTGTTCCAGACAAAATCATGCTATTGCGTACTTCATATGCCCTTTTCCTACTTTCAGAACTGTGTTGCTCAAAAAGGCTTCTCAAATTTTAGTGACTTTTATAGATTTTGCTCATGCTGACTACATTAGTTCGCTGAGTATGGATTTCCAATATCTCTTTACATTCTTATAGTTTTTACAATTATGCTTGTTTTCTATCATCATCTGAAATAGCAAGATGTCAATTTTATTTTGTCCTAATTGCTGTTAATGACTTACTGATGCAAGAAGTTGCTTTCCATCTCTTATTGTCTTGGAGGTGTTTGTATATGGGTCTTTAATGCAGTATGAGGAGAAACAGTTTTTGCTAAGAGCTAGGCTCTGGTATAATTTTCTTGATCCTACTCCAGTCCAGATCTACTGAATACCTCACGAGATGGTGGAGGTCAGAATGCTTAGCATTACTAAGGACAAGATTGTAAAGGCATGGAAGCACCTGAAAAGGTACATCGTTGACTAATGACAGTAAAAAATGCCCAGGCATCTAAGTTAAACTGAAATCAGTGACAATGATCTGTGAAATAGATAGGAAATGAAAGCAGAAAGTGTCAGAGAACAAACAGGATAGATGTTCATTGCAGGCTTTTAATTCTAATACTTAAACTTGCGAATAATAAAAAAATGGGAATTACTGTCTCAAGAAAGAGCAAAATAAGGACAATTTTTAGAACAAGAGATTTCAGAATTATAGTAATGGGATTTGTGCAGGCAACACTTTCACCATCCTGCACAAACTGGTATTTTAGATATTTTTCATATTCTGCAAAGCAGCAATAGAAAGACTGAAACATTTTTTTTCCTGACTGACCAGACAGGTCTATTCCTTTGGTGTGTTTGTGTTCATAGAGAGTAAGCATGTCAATACTGAATGTGCTAAAAACGTTACACATGCTACTCCACTTAGAATGTTCATTGTTGAAACTCAATGTTAATAACAGCATTTATAAATGAGACAAGCATAAAATGGGACCAAGTTTCATGACCACACATAGCTCCTCTTGTACTGCACAGCACCACTGAATTTACAGAATTCTCCATCAGATCAGATAAGGCAAGAACAGGGTCTAGAGCCATTCCTAATCCAGTCACTGACTTGGTGATTTCCAGAAAGGCTATTAACTTTCACAGAAGCAAGATCCTCAGTAGTAACTCTACAGAAATTTCCACAGCTTCTCACTACTTGCCCACAGTCTCGCTGCTGGTGCAATTAGCTGTGTTGGGAGGTCCTGAATGCAGGATGGTGTCTTGGAAAGCTACGATCAGGCTTCTGGAGGACCCAGCACACCACCACAGAAAATCTCACTTAGGCTATCACAGGAGGAATGAATGCAGAAAGTAGAGAAAGACTCTGAGGCACTCAGAATCATGCTTGGCTGGCCACATGCACCAGGGAACATTTTGGGTTCTTGTTCTAGACCTCAGAATAAGCTACGATAATTATCTTGATGAACACAAAGATGATAGGTCAGATAAGGCACAATTTGCTACTCTTAAAAGGAAGAGTATATCTTCTGTTTCCAGGGTTGTAGTTCTTAGGAAGGAGCTATTTAGTGACATTTCATGTTATTGGTATGGCACGGGCTTGGAAAACTGATTCTAAAGTTATCTATACTTCCAAAGAACAGTGCTACAAGTAGATATTAAACAAGTTAAACTCCATGAGCTCTTAAGAAAGTAAGTGGGGATTTGGCATGCATGGTTAGCACTTCTTTTCTCAATTTTCTAAACTATTCAATTTTACACCTTTTCAGATTAGTCTCTAGAATTCAGCATTACACACAACACACCTTTAATGAAGAATTTGTATTTTAGTAAATTCCAGTTTCATTTTTAGTTTCTGGATTATATGATTTTTATTTTTTTTAACTTTCATATTTCATTAAATACAAATTCTGATAACAGCTTTTTTTTTTTTTAATTTATGTTTAATATTTTAATGCTGGTTTAAACAAGGACAATAGTGGCATCTGTCAGAGAGATTCTGCCAATAAAATTCTGCATATTTTGTGCATCAGGGACTATAAAGAACATCTCTTACTTTAAGGTCATTCAGAAACATGATTGTAAGAGAGGTTCATATCTTCCTCTTTGCTCTCACCCAGAGATTTATCATAATAGAAGTTCATGTCATAAGACAGTTCAAGGTTGTTTTCTTCTGCACACTTTGTGCAAATTGCATTGTGTGGCAGGAGAGAATTGGTTTTAGTAGTGTAAGAAACTGGAAGGTGAATTTTGGGAGCGTTTCAAATCTTCTATCATTCAATATTGTCCCTTTCTGTCAAGCATATGGTAGATATTCCTGATTGAAACAGAAGGGCACAATAAAGTTCATATTAGTTTTAATGCAGTGATTGGTGCTTAAGCCAATTGTGTTAACAGAAGAGCAGGACAGCTCTAAAAAACCCCATAATCATTTCTGGACTACAGCTGCTCACTGATATGAGTCTGAGAATTTCCATACAGGAGTCACTGTTTAATCTCAGACAGCAGAAGGTAAAAAGAGAAAGTTGCCCTTTCATAATCACCGTTGTTATAGACATAGCATCCACTGAAACATTCAGGGGGAGACTACTATGGGCTAGTATTTGTATCAGTTGTTGAGTTCCTGAAAAAGGCACAGACGTTTCCTTCTTTTCACATGTTCTGCCCTTCATTTCTGAATTCATCCTTTGAACTCACCCTAAAATTATGTGTCTGCAAGTAAACATCTATACGTGATCTCAGTGCCTAAATGATATAGTCAATACCCTCAGTGGAGCTTAGAGTCATCCAGCTGCAAACTTGGTGAGTGCTGAATCTCTCTCTATGTCCTTCAATGTAATAGTAATTAGGGTTCTATTCAATCAGTAAACATAGGTGTCCAGTGCCATTTGAGATGACATAATATATCTACACAGAGCTGGCAGATACAGCACAGGACCTACAGAATACCCATGCTCTCCTGGACTTTCAGTTGAAGGCCAAATGAGCATCTCAAAGGGATCATAAGGGCATCTCAAAAAGCACTAGACACCTCTGTTTAGTCACCTGAATGAAGCCCTTATATTTAGACACCTTAATTCAGGTGTCATAGTCTTGAGCTGAAAGCTTGTACTAGATGTAAAGGATGTTTTTATCTGAATTACCTTTAATCATTGAAGAAGTCTGCAAGAATCCATGTTCTGTTGAGGGAGGTAGGGACACCCCTTGTAGCACCCAAGTTATGGGGACGATCTTTATGGATTCTAAATCTTTCCATGTGGAAAGCACTGATGATAAGCCTAAGTGACTAAAGAAATCCAGTCACAGAACTGGCAATTAGAGTGGCAATATACAGTTTCATCTGCTCATGTGAAGAGAGGACATTGACTGTTTCTGTTAAACCAGGGATTAAATAAAATATCAAAGTCGTGGTTCCTTTAAACAGCTTGAATATTTTTTAAAAAAATCAGATGAGTCAATAAGTAGGAAAACAGGTTTCCAGACCACCTTTAGCAGAATACTGTTACCATAATAATTAACAACTAACAACGCACATATTCTTAGTGAGTAAAGGTTTACTGGAGCAAGACGAATACAAATAGGAAATGTCTATTCAAATTCCAAACAACCATGGACTCCTTTTTCCCACAGGAACTGAGAGATAATTAGCATCTCTGAAAATTAGTTCATTTATTTTGATGGCTACATACGGATTCAGGTACTTCAGCCTAAATTGAATATTTTGTTATCTTTAGTGATTTCCATGAAATACTTCATGGAAATAGAAGAAAGCCATGTCTGGGATTCCTGGGAGCGGCAAGATAGACAATTACTCTGATTAACAAATATTTTGGCAGTGCAATTCAATACTTAACCTCTACTGGGTCATGGTTCAGATAGGCAAGGAAACGCAATGGATTTGTTGAATTATTATAGTGTTCTTACTGCTTTAACAGTATCTTCTTCTCATCTTCAGATTGATTTCTTCTTTTGAGCTCTGCTGTAAATCTTGATAACTCCCCAGAGACAGTGGAATCCCCATTTTCAGCCTGGTTGTGGTTACAGACTTCAGCCAGGCTCTTTTCTTCACCAGAACTGAGAAGCTACAGTCAAACAGCTCTCCTTTGGCATGGATTGTTGAGCTTGTCTTGTCCCAAGTCAGAAATCAGGCTAGTGGCTTCAGCTTTCTCTATCAGCAAAAGAAAGGAGAAGACAGCAACCGTGTCCTTTACTTAATTTGCTGCCTCATTTCTTTCCCAAAGGCAGCCACAGCCTGAAGGAAGGGGTCACAGTGACCAATTCTCCCACACCTAATGCAGGAAGAATAGTTGAAGGAAAGGTCTCCCCACCCTTTCTTCCCAGCAGACTATTGTGGTAGGAGCATTGAAACCAGTATCTCACCAGTCATCTGTCTCAGTATATGAGTGAATTTCCACAAGAAATGGCCTCTCTCCTCTGAGCCTCCCATGCAAGCAGGTTTCTCCTCAATGTAGTGGTGAGCCAATGTGTGCATTTATGCAATGTGTGCTGAAACCACTCTGGGGTTTGTAAGTAGCAAATCTCCAGTGGGAGCCACGGTTGCTCCATGAATCAGGAAAAGCAAGGTCATGCAAGGCTCACTGCCTTCTCTTACATCTCCAGAAGATGGAGAGTAGCCAAAGAGATAAAAAACATGTTGTGTGCAGCACATTTTCAGGCAATGTTCACAGGTCTCTTGGCCATGGCACAACTGATGTGAGCTTCACGTATCCACATTGTAGAGCTCTTTTGTTGTCTGAGGAACGCTCTCTGCCCTCCGTACGTATTGATGGGGACCTGATGAACCTGCTTCATGGTCCTGCTTAGCTCTGATCTTCTCAATAGTAAGGATTTGAAACTTCAATCATTTTCAGAGTCCCAAGGGACAGACAGGCTCAGTGCAGTTTTGACATCAGACCTTAGGAGGAGAGTTGCTTCTGATGTGTGAGGAGGCGGTGAGCCATTTTAAGTAAGTAGTCAGATGTATTCCTGTCTTCTTGAACCTGCACAATGACATTAGAAGAAAGAGTGTGTTAGAAGTATGCTTGAAAGGGAAAGACAAGTTTTTAAAAACTCTCATAGAAAACAGTCCATAAGGAATTCTGAAAGTTAAAAAGAATTCAGAGGGAAACTGTAGAAAGGATTTGTGACCTGGAGAGAGAAAACCAAAGGAGGTAACCTTATTTCTCCTTTGAAAGCCAAAGAATATTATAGAATAGTCAAAAGTATCTAAAAGAGAAAGGTATCAGGTAACAGCAAGATTTCTAAAGAAATAGCAGGTCATTCCTTAACAACAATATTGAATGACTGGAGCCTGAAGTTTGAAAATGAAGAATTAATTAAACCACCAATTCAAATAACTGAAAAATAGAGCAATTCCTTCTGTTTTCTAAATAAATGACCTTGTAAACAAAAAGTTTTCTCCGTGGAAATGTTAATGTTTTCTGTCAAAAATCATCTAATACTTCAAATACTCAATTTTCAGCCAAAGGCTAATTTTCAGTAAAATATGCTGTTCAACACCTTTGTTGTTCAGCTCACTAGCATGTTGCCTCATGAAGATTACATCTCTCATTATGCTCCTTTGCAGAAAGGTCTCATGATGTATATAGTTCCCCAATAAAAAGAAAGAGACAAGAGTAACAAGAAGGATGTAAATTAAGCTGATTTAATTTTGGTGAGTTTGAGAAAATCACACCTCCTGTATCTGGAATTCCTTTCAGAAGCATTCTGAGAAGAAATTACACTGATTTCAGGATTCAAAATAAAGGGGTGGGAAGCATTTTCTAACAAATTCTAGTTAGTACTATCATGCTATGATTATGTACTTGTTGTTCAGACACTTCTTAAGACCTATTTCCTCTTTAAAATATATACTACAGTTAAGAAACAAACTTGTGTTTCTTTTGTATACTAGAAATTCTGTTGAAACTATAACCATGCTCTTGAAAACTGGGCGAGTAATCCATCTGGTCTTCCTTTAATTAAACTATAAAAATATTGGAAAATTGTAGAGCCTAAGAAGTAGAAGACTGCTGCAGAACTGACTGGATATTTTGAATCAACTTATCCATGCCAACTTTTCCCTAAAATATGCTTCAGTGAATACAATAAAAGAAGTTTGTATATTTGATGATATTTCAGAAAGGCAGAAACAAAAAGAGTCTGAAGACAGATTGGGTCAACTTTATGGACTATAGGTCAATTTGCAAAATGAAAAAAAGAAAAAATAGAAAAAGAAAACTTCCAAAGGCAGAAGATAGCAGTTACATGGAAACCTGGTTAGGTCTTACTTTCTACTCTGCTGAAGTTCCTTTCTTCACAGTATTTAGGTGCCTTTTTGGACTTACTTCCTAGTAATGCTCTAGGGAAAAGTTACACAGATGGCAGAAATTTGCTACAAGAAGAATTTACTGTCATTCCTCCCATTAATAGATGGGAATGTAATATTCATTAAAAAGATTCCAAACTTCAGTCATGCCCTAATGATCATGCAAATTCCCTCATCAATGCATAATAGAACAAAAGAGATCTGTGCATTAAGAATTACTTCTACCACTTTCTATGGCATTTCATTAAAATGTCTTATTTCAAACAACCTTTCGCAGAAGCTACTTACGAGATTTGCCTATGGGACACATAGCATAAGGGGGAAATGGCAGATGCTTCCCTGCAGTTCTATTTTATTTTGCTTGGCTTGGCCAGACTTTGATGTGCCACAGGTAAAATCCAAGATAAAAGCTTTATACTTGGTGTTGATTGTTATTTCTGCAATACAAATGAAAGATCGTGGCCATTGCTCCCTCCATGATGTGGGAGGATTTTGCAAAAATCTTTGCACACCCAGCAACTAGAAATAAGCAATAAGAAACTCTCCGCTACTCATGCCCACCCTCTCACTTGAGTAATGACAAAAACGTATCTTTGATTGGGGTGCTTGTTGGTAGTGATTTCTCTGTCTTTAGGTTGCTTTACATAGTCTTTTCACTCACAATAGTATAGATCCCTCAAACAAAAAATCAGGAATTATTTGCATCACAAGCCCTGCCATCTGCTCAGAGTTAGGGACAGTCGTGAAAATAAACTGCAGTGAGTTACACTCAAGAAGTAAATGTTGACAGAGAGATTTTCAAGTAAGAGTTAGGCTGGGAAACTGGGCTGCCAGTAGGAGGGAAGGGTAAGTATGGACATCCCGAATTTAGTTCAGTTTGAGTTCCTGCTCTGAATTGCTCTCAGGATGCTCTTTCCCTTGATTACCTGGGGAATCTGCAGACTAGCCTTGTAACTGAGGTAAGGTGTCTTAAAACTCCTCACATTGACCAAGGCCTCTTCTTTTAAGCACATTTCAGCTATTACATTCCTGGAATATCTGCAGGAAGATCATATATGAATTGCTCATTTCCTTCTGCTAGAAAAATCTAAAACTTAACTCGCCATGAAATAAGACCATGTGCTTAAGTGATAAATAAAATGACTGTGAAGCTGTTCAAGCTTTGTGAGCTCCGAAAAACCATGAAATTACTGAAGACATTAGTAAAACTCTAGGCCCCTGATGGTGCATCCTTCTGGTCAGCATACCATGCTCAGGGGTTAGGAAAGAATCACTTGGGTCACATCACACTAGGAACCACCCACCACTTAGACAGGGCTGATATGATTGCTGTAAGAAGGTGTCTAGAGCAGTTCAGTGAACAGAGATAATATTTTTTAGGTGAGAAATGCAATGTAAACCCCTTGACCTTGGTGTGCTTATTCACCTTTGAGGATAAAAATTTCATTTTCTCTTTGTAACAGCATGCTGGAAAATAGCAAGGCAAGGCTCGATTCATCTCAGGTGAGGTTCATTTATCAGGTACCAACTTTTTCTAAAAACAATTCAACTTCTACATAACAGGGAGTCAGTAAACTTAAGATTTTTTGCTAACTTTCTGCCAAAGTCTGTGAGTAGAAGAACATTTCAGTATCAGGGCTTTTCTTTATCTGATGATGACACTATTCAAAAGGGAGTGGGGTTGAAAGGAGGACTACAAAGTCACGCTTGAGTAACTTTAATCATTAATAACTTGCTCATTTATAATTGCCTAAAAAGCCTCCCAGGTTTCAGCTGTTAGTTCAATGGATTAACAACACAAGGACACTGACCTGACGTGTCTTTGCAGGAGGAACTTGCTTGAGTGGAAATGCAGAGCAATGAGCTCATTATGCATCCTGGGCAGGGGAGGAACAATCCTACTGCAGAGCGGGAAGACAGGGAGCAGCAAACATGGTAGAATTGATGGAAAAGCTTTTTTTTTTTTTTTTTTTTTTTTTTTTTTGTGTCAGGGTGTTTACTGTGGGACACCAACAAAGCTCTTGTGGATCAGCACACTCCTCTTCTCTGGACCATCAGCCAAAGTTGAGCAAATAGATTTCACTAATCCTGGCATTACCACTGCAGAGCTCAAAGAAGTCAGACTGGTTACTGACTTCCATCAGCTAGGGCCCTGGCCCAGAGATTAATGACCCTACAAAAATTTAAGCTAGAGAAAGTTTGACCAAAGCTCTGTAACTTTAACCCAGTTAGATCTCTGTCAATTTTTACTATTCCTATTGGCAGGATCAGACTGCTTAGGCTAGAGCCAGCTGATAGATCCATTCTTGAATTGGAAAATGCAGTTGTATTAAATTTTGAGAGTACAATTTGATTGCATTTTTCAAAGGGAGAAAGTCCAGCTGGCTTTTTCTGACAGTGTCAAAATGCTTTTTGTATTTATGTTCCAATTTTATTCAATAAATGAGATATTGTGCATTGTAGGAAATGAGTTTTTTTTCTAATATCATACATGACATTATCACAATGAAATGATTTTGTTGTTTTGACTCAAATTATCTGAACTTTTACTGAATGGGAAGTTTCACCATGCTGGCTCGAAGATTTTATTAAGAGTTGAGAATAATGCCAGGAAAGTCACTATTTCCTACAGAACAACAACAAAACCACTGTTTTCAGTCCAGGTCTATCACTAACAATGATTGGAAAGAAACTGGGGAGAAAATGGAAACGATTTGGAAAAATTAGGCAACATTCCCAAAGCAACAATATTTATGACATGTTTCTATTACTATGATAGCTCATTCTTCTCTATGAGATGTTAGGTTGATAATTTACTGGCAAGTTGCTGCCTAGTAATGAATAAATTTTCTTATCTAGCATATACAGATGTTTTCATCCCTATTGCCTATTTTAGGGTTTATACCATCACCTACTCTCATATCTGAGCAATGCCCACACAAATCAAGCCTCAAAGTGAATTCCCGACTGGAATTCAATTTTGGTACTTTGCCCATCAGGGTCCCTGGTGTAAAGACTGTGGTATTCTGGCCTTCTACTGAGTCAGAGACTTTCCTGAGAAAGATTTACACAAGGACAGACTGCTTGCACACATCCAGCACATATGGATTTTTTCTGCTTTCTACATTGCTGTTACTTATAATGTACCTTACATAACACTCGCTTTAGCTAGTTTGATGCAAAGACAGTTTCGCATCTGTTCACGTACAACATTTTAACCACAGCTCACAATTTTCAATACTTAAAGGGCACTTATAAAAAAGATGGGAACAGACTCTTTAGTAGGGCCTGTAACAATAGGACAAGGCATAATGGTTTTAAACTGAAAGAGGGTAGATTCAGACTAGATATGAGGAAGACATTTTTATGATGAGGATGGAGAAATACTGGAACATGTTGCCCAGAGAGGTGGTAGATGCCCCATCCCTGGAAACTTTCAAGGCCAGGTTGGACGAGGCTCGGAGCATCCTGATCTAGTGGAGGGTGTCCCTGCTCATTGCAGGGGGGTTGAACTAGATGACCTTTAAAGGTCCTGTCCAACCTAAACCATTCTATGATTCTATGAATTTACCTGAAATGCTTTCCCCCCATTTATATCACTACATACCAAAACACTTAGCTAAGGAAGTAATAACTTTTGAGGAAACAGAAGCATATAAAATCCACAGTGACACAGTTACCATCACCCAGACGGGAGGTGGCAGAATGTGGATATCTGACTGCTCTTCAGGGCTTTTCAAAAAAATAAAAATAAAAACAAATTCCAGAGGGTGAAACATGAGCTGAAGTCTGTGAGGCTCCTGGAGATGGTCAGAACTGACAGTGATTTTCTACAGCACAAGAGGGACGTACATTGCTTCTGTGGGACAGCAGCTAAAAGGGGTTGAATGGCAGCCAATGAACTTTCTCTCAAATATATTTGCCATGTGGGCATATAACATGGCCTTGCCCCTGGTGCATATCTTGCAGCTGTATTTCTAGCTGTGATTTGCAGCCAGTCCATTTTTTGCTTGTGTGAAAATAGCAAAATGATTAATATTTCTGAGTGTGTGTCACACCAAGAAAAAACAAACGTATATTTATATTTAACCTGTTTTGTATTTACAGATAAAAGTCCTAGGGACCCTCCTCTGTAACTGCAGGTATACACAGGAACCTGGCAGAGAAGATGTTTTCCTACCTTTGAAGGTGTGCTATAACAACATCTGTTTCGTTGCAGGGCAGTGATGCTGTGGCAATGAGTGTGTCCCACTGGTATGCAGTGACAGAGATGCTCAGGGAAATAAGGAACAGCATCTGAACAGCATTTAGGGTATTTCAGAAGTGTTTGCACTGATCAGTCACTGCTGATCAGGAGTTGTCCTGTGGGAATACAGGAGTCCATAGCCAACAGGTCATATTTCACATAAGAAATTATTTGCAGCCTTCCTTCAGCTCTGTCAAAGCAAGAAGGAATAGAGAGGATGAAGTTACACATGACCTTAATAAAGTTTGATTTTGTTTGAGGAAAACCATGGTGGGCAGTAATCAGGACTGATGTTGGCAAGACCCCTGTAAGCTCCAGGGACAGCATTTTCAGGGGCAGAGCTGCAGCTCACTGCATTGCAGAGGCTCCAGGCAGCCTTCACCTGCCCGTGCTGCTCCAAGGGCTCTCCTACTCTGTTCGGATGATTTCCCCGTGCTGTTTAATGACAAGATCTTTCTGGCTCCTTATGCACTCCCACACTGGGGGTTCATTATACGAGCCTCTATTTCCCCCAATTCTCTGCTCTGAGTGGTCCCATACAAAACACACTAAACATTCACAATGGCAGCAGAGCTCCTTTTATACTCAAGCCAACAAGCACCCTGTAAAAAAGTCACAAATATATACAACACACACAAAATCTAGTTAAAACTGGGAAGTTGTGAAATAGACATAGTATGCAGAGAAAGGAAAGGAACTGATTTTACGAGTACATTAGCAGGGAGAAATACCAAACAAGGAACCCTCCGCAGCAGTGACATTTAGAGCCTAAATCAAGATGACATCCACAAAGAGACAACAGAGGGATCTTGCTGTTCCTGTGATTGCTGCAACTGCTATTAGGACTCCTGCCATTCAGCAAAGCAACTGCTGTTGTCTTTGGGAGCACCAATTCAGGATCCGCTTCAGTGGCTGTAATTTAATAGTAAAGGCATCAGAGGTTGAAACTGGGAACTTGGCAGGCATGCCTGGGAGAAGAGGGCTTTTTGTGTGCGAATCACTAAACCTTCAAATTCCTGCTGCAGCTCTGCTTTCCTCAGTCATTTTTTTCCCAGGAAATGTACAGCCTCAGCATGTCAAAAATGAGAAGCATGGATAACCAGCCAGTGTTAAAATCACAGAGGTTTATATTGAGCTGCAAAGCCAATTTGAGAAAATTAAGGAGCTGAAGGAGGCAGAGCCCCCCCTTCTGCAGACCCTGGATAGCAGGCCGTGCACTCACACGCTTGATTACGGATTCAGGCAGCAAACTTCAGGCTTGGGCAGTTTGCTGAAACTCATGGCCTCTTATCCAGGGCTCATAGAGATGCTGTGCTTCCACTGAGTCACAGTCTGTTTGCATTCCCCAAGTCCATGCGAGCATGAGTCAGTATGGGTTGGCTCCACCAACAAAGCGTTAGCCTGTGCAGAGCTAGAGCAAAGCCTTTAGCACCTGCAAGTGACTTAGACTGTGTATTACCTGTGCCAACAGGAGCAAAGAGAGTCATTCAGGCTTCAAATAAGTCAGCACTGGTCTGGATGCTTTATAGATCACTACTAAATGCCACAGGGACAGCAGCAGCAATCTCTTCTTAATCATCCGCTAATTCACATCTGGATTTGGCATATTTTTTATTGGGCATATTTTCATTTTATCTAGGCTACCACTCTGCCCACCTACTTTTCCTTGGTGATCCAGCTTTGTGTGTAATTTTCGTCTGCCTGTGGACTCTTTGCATCACCTAGGGACACATGGCAGCTTGGCTGACCACTAAGCCCACAGCAAAGCTCAATGCAGTGAGCTCTGCTGGTCCCAGGGAATATCACCCTCTTACACTCATCCTCTTCCAGTTGTCATTTAAATAAAAGTTCTGGCAAGCTGAGAAAGCATTAGTGCTGCAGAGCTTTCCCAGGGCTCCTTTGTCAGGCTGACAGTCATGATGCAATGAATACATTTTCAGGAAGACAAAGTATCCTGTTGGCGTTTAGCTGGTGTTGAATATGATAGGATGATGTGTTTTGCTGGGATGAGAAGTGAGATCAAGCTGTAGCACATAGGTCAGGTGCCCATGGTAGTTTGAAGTACTGAGCTGAATGCAAGACGTGGCCATAGCTGAGACAGGTCACGGTGCTGAGTTTCACTATGAACACAGGAGACAAAAGTCTCCACTCATGTGGACAGCCACACGAATACATAAATAGAGATGCTGTTGCTGAATTTTGCTATTATGGTGTTAAATTCTTACAATAGAGATGGAGAAAGGGAGAGGCTTGAGTGCCCATGTCCTTGTAAGCCTCTAGTCTGTCCCAGAGTACCTGCTGCAGGGGCAGGAGTGGGGCCAGACTGGTCTCCAGCAGTGCTGGCTGGGGGCCTTGAGCAGAGCCCAGCTGATGAAGCATGGGGATGATCTCTCCAGACAGAAGTGTTTTATTCATAAACAACCCGTGTAAAAAAAAAAACAAAAACCTAAAAAAACCCACAACTTTTTTGAAAAACTCACACTTTCCATAGAACTCAGTCTCCAAAAATCCAAAATTAGGTCTCTGACTGATGCTACTATATATACAAACATCACAAATGCTTCCCCCCTTTCTCCCAGTTTTCTTCCTGTGCAATCCATGAAGAGGAGCAGAGGTCTGCAGGCAGAACCTACTATTCAGTTTATGCAACCTTTAAAATAAAAACAAAGTACCTTCTGGAAGGGCTCTGTAACACAAGGGTGCCTATGGCTGATGCTGTACCATACTCTGCTGAGCTTTAGGGAAAAGAAAAGAAAACACAAGTGACTTTGAGCACCACCGCAACTGTAACTGATATTCTATTTGAATTAAACATTTTATTTACTCTGTCACAGTGACTGTGACCTTTTCAACTTCAGTTTGGCTCTAAATGACTGATGTTCTTCAACGTTACACACACAAGGCGCAACAGACTTGTTCTGTCAAAGAATGAAAATAGCTCTGCGGGTATTCTGTCTCCCTGTTTTGCAGAGATATAACAGTGAATGCAATAAAAAGTAATGGTGTGGAAGAGATCATGCTGCTGCTTTCCAAGGGTCATATCTATATGGCTGGTGAGGAGCCCTGGCATTTCCACCATTTACTGAATTAAAAAAAAGTGATCGGCAGCAGCCACCATGCAACCTGAAAACGTGGGGCACAGCTCCCGTGTCTTCAGAGCCAGCGTGACCTCTGTGGAAAACGCAGGTTATACTCCCAAAGGTGAACTTACAGAATAAATGTACTCTGAGTTGGGTGAACTTTTCAAACCCTTGGTTTGGCTTTCTTTATCATCTAGGGACGGTTACTTACAGGTGGACTGAAATGACTTTATGGGGAAAATGGCCCACTCATCCCCCAACACCCAGCTGCATACAGCCCCCATCAGAAAGGTTTACTACCAGAGCCTGAAGGGAGTTTCAAGGCACTTGCCCACACTCCGATTAGCAGATGTCAGTGATTTTATTGATCTGCTTTCAGAGAACTGAGGTGCCTTCCTCCAGACAAAAAGAAAGAGTACATGTTTTTTAAGTATCTCTGCATTACTGAGTCCCAGGGTTTATTAGATTGGTTGGAACAGTAATAAAATCCATTTTCATATTGCACTTAACTTTTTTTTCAGACTATCTCCTTTCCAAAGCACTTCAAAGAGAGAATCAAGGCCCCTCTCTGGACACCCCATGTCCCTGCGGGACAGGGAGGGGTGACACTGAGTGCCTCAGATAGACACAGCCAGCCTGGAACACCTGGGAGAAGAGACCTGGCAGCTGGAAGAAAGGGCACAAAAGCTGCCACTGGCTGGTTTCTTCAGGATGCCACAGGGTCACCTCTGGTCACCTGTAGCACAATCTTGATCACAGTCAGCAAAAAGCAGACCTGAATGCAGCTGTATGGCTTTGGGCTGGGATTCAACACAGGGGAGAAGATAACGTGGAACATGGAGGCAGAAATGGCTGAGTAGGGATGAGAAGGGACAATAAAATCTCTTTTAGTAGCTCTGATGGCTTTAAGTGCTTGTTGAACTATAGCCCAATTTTAACATACAGAGACAGATCCGCTGTTCAGGAATGAATGGCCTGAGTGTGTGCACAGACCAGTGTCAGGTATGCATGGAGTCATGCAATCAGCAACAGAAAAGTCCTTTATGGTACTTTGCAACCTTGTGAAATCCCAGCTTGAGCTAAAAGAAAAGATCACTCCTGAGATGGCTTACTTTTCCAAGCAAGGACTGCTGCAGTTTCTGCAAAATGAACCAACTGGAGAACATTACCTGAAGTCAGGTAACAGAAATCATTGGGGATGTTACATCTGATATGATCTACACAGCCAATTCAGTCTCAGATGGTATCATCCCATGGATGTTCACTGAGCACCAAAAGGCTTGTCTATAATAGTTGTGAGACTGTGCTTGTGTGGGTAAGCTGGAGAGATGAGAAACTGATGGGGGGTTAGTTCACAGAGACCTCAGAGGAACGTGGATAGGACACCAAAGCGGCCAAGAGAACAGGGAGGCCGATGGCAGCCTTCACCTACAACACTGATGGCAAAGAGCTGTCTGAACAGAGGTAAAAGTCCAGCCACTAGATAGCCACAGAAATAATGTCCAGAGGAAGGAGACTAAGCTGAAATAAGGTATGGGCCATAATATATAGTTTTATACTCTAGCAAGCTGGGGAAAGAAAACTGAGGAAACCCAGGACTACAGAATTCACACGGACACATAGCAGGTTGGCGTTAAAGGGTACTAACAGGATCTAGTCAATCTAACATGGGCCCCAGTCTGGACTTTGAGAGACTAGTCCTTTCTAATGGACTAGTTCTTTGAAGCAAACACACAAATTCCTCACCACACATGGGGGAAAGGATGTTCTTTCACAGGTTTGCAAAAGGAGCTCCAATCTGCCTAACACATGTACTTAAATTCACAACCCATTTGGCTAAGTTTTTATAACTGACACAAACTCACAGCTACCATAGCTGTTGGCTCCAGAAGATCAACAAAGGCTTGTACCAACACTGACAGTGATTTGAGAATGGAGAGCAGCAACCCATAGCACAAAGGTGATGACTGATGGCCAAGGCAAACCCCATACATGGATAAAAGGCTTTTAGGGGTTAGCTCTTTCTTCTCACATTTGTGTTTTTTGTGTTAGCACTGGGAACAGAGGATGCCCACACACAGTTAATTCACCTGTATACTCCAGCTGGAAAAACTATATGCTGCAGGTAAATAATGTTTTATATTAAAGCACAGACTGTGAGGCGAGAGCCAGGCTTACCTCCCACACATGTATCTTGTGATACCAATATATGTGACTCACCCTTCAGCTGCTCCTGTAACAAACTAAGCAGTATTTCATACAAAACCTATCCAGAGACTTATTAGTCTTCAGAAGAAAAATGTTATCCCATGCCTCCTTCTCTTTTTTTTTTTTTAATCAAGCTTTATCACAAAGTAATGCATTCTACCCAAAGCTTTTCACACACTCCTAAATAACATGCAGGCGTGTAGATTCAGCAACAGTTATTCTTTGTGCTTTCCTATCCTTTTCCTTTCTTTATTTGCAGAGGCAGTTTTCTGTTAGGAAAGACAGGGATAGTTAACTATGTCCATAACCTTTCTTTTGTGCTTTGCAAGACTTTCCACCATTATTCTTGTCTCTTCACAACTTATTCCCCTGCACCAAGAAACACGGACAAGAACATTCTGTACCCTGTTTGTAGCTCTCAATGATGTCTTGCTGTTTTCCGATATTGTGGGTGTTGTCTTGCTTCCCAGGAAAGAAAAAAAATGTTTTTCTTACTTTACCACCATTATCGAAAAACTGCCAGGAACTCCTCTGTGGACTGTAAAACCTACAGCTTGTAGATGTGCAGTCAGAACTTGCAATAGTTAGTTATAAGGTGATTACCCATAGCAATTGTGATCTTGTTTCAGAGTCTAGTTCTTAGACAAGCAGATTGTTCATTTTGTGCATATTTGCAGCATTTTGTTAGGTTTTGCCAGTAGATAATTGCTGCTGATTAGTACTCCCTTATCTTGTCTAAAGAAAGACCATGTGTGGGCCACTTGCCACAGATACACTGATTGCCATAAAAAAATTTCAGCATGGGTTTCAGTTCTTTATCACTGTTTTCCCGTATTTAGAGGAGATGAGATAGCTTTTGACAAATGAGGGCTCTCCTAGGGGTAAAAGATAATTCAGTATTTCTCCAGCTATATTTAAGTTAGTTAGCCCTATTGCACATGTCAATTATGCTCTCAAATTTTAGATTTTGTCATCAGTTAGCATTTTTCCCATCACTTTGCAGAACTGCAGGGGGTCAAGAGCCCTGCTCCAGAGAAACTTCCAATCCAAGAGCTAAAATGGGAGCATTCAGACAACACGACACTGGTAAGTGGGGCAGAGTTATCAGGTCATCCTCATACTGCAAGATGAGATTGCAGGAGATGGGGAGTCCTTGCGCATGTGGAAGCTCATGGGTTTGGGCTGCTGAGAGCACCGGAGGATGCATGAATGAATGGCTGCGAGCGGAGCGTGAGCAGGGTGAGCGCTTCCAGTGTCGACCCCAGTCTGCCTGTCTGACGGGTGTGGGCCTGTGCTAGTGCTGCTGGCCTGAGGTCCTGGGGGTGTCCTGGCTGGGGACGTGTCCTGGCGCGGGGGTGCACTGGATGAGGGATGCCTGGAAGCGGTGCCGAGCCACTCGCTGCAGTGGGAGCACGGGCCAGCGGGAGGGCGGACGCACAGCCTCCGCCTTAAGCCAAAAGGAGCCTAATAGCACAAACCTCTGGGTGAGGATTTTTAAGTCAGTGAGATTTGGCACCTGAGACATTGTTAGGATTGCAAAAAAGGCACACAGAAATAAAACAACCCACACAAGGCTGACAAGACACCGTGCAGCTCAGAACGGGCTGACGAGGACCCCATTTCCCCGCCGTCCCCCTTCCGTTCCTAGCCCACACTTCCACCAGGTCTTGGCTGCCTTAGCAGCTAAACCAGCTTAGGAACCGCAGCCGCTCAAACAAAAAACCACGCCTAAAGCTAGAAGTGAAGAAGGGAGGAATTAGCAGCGGGGATAACCACGAAGAATCCTGTATTATTTTCTCCTTTCCGTTTGCTGTACCTTGAGGAACGCTCAGGGAGCTCCCCAGGGGCAATATTGCATTTCATTGAAAAGCACTTTTCTAATTGGAAGGGCATGTGAAAATACATTGTATTATACAGTTATTTCCAGCACAAACAACTCAACCGTCTTGTAGAGTTTGAATAAATCTTTAGATCAAGTTCACCTCCTGAATGACCCATAGATCAGTGCTGAGCTCTGCTGTGGTATTCAATTATTTATTCATGATGTTTTCCCCATTCTCATGACAAAAGAAAGATTTAAAGAGCCATTATGGTGTTTATGGAAGTGTTAACCAATTAAAAGCTCAAGGTTGCATACTATTTCTTCTGAACAACAAAATAAAAAAAAATAGGAGAATGATTGATACAGTTAATATATTTATTGGCATTAGTACATTCCCTTTTATTGCTGGGATCAGGGTGACATCATTCATCATAAAGACAGCATAATTGTCTTTGAATGTTATAAAAGGTGAAATTCATTCTCCTGGAAATTAAAGAGAACATTGCAAAGCTTCAGTAAAAAAAGGGGTCTGAATGATAAAGATGATAAAATGTACTGGCTTTAAATTTCTGTCCATAAACCTGGAATAAAGCTACTAAGAATTAGTCCGAGATGAAGATTGTAATGCAATAACCTGAAATTAGTTTAGGCGTTCCTCTAATCTCGTTTTTCATGGTGTAGGACTATTCATCATAAAATCTGTTTTCCTTCATTGGCAGTATTTCAGCTGTCTACTCACTGAATGAAAGCAGTAAAGAAGGAGTGAAGACACCAAATGAAATATATGTTATTTGTTCTGGCAGAATTAGCTCACTGTCAGCAAAGCAAAGCAGACTGAACAGCATGTTCTACCTGGTCTTTGCTCCCCACACTCAGAACCACTCTGATCCCTTACTCCCCTTTAATATATGCAAGTTTCAGTTTAGGAAAAGGCCTTGACACTCTGATAAAGTGTCACTCTCATGGGATTTTAACTTTGCTTAGGTTTTGCTTTTATCTTCCTGGGTAATTTCTTATCTACAAAGTGACTGTGAAGACCTCTATGCTATTCCTTTGAAGATCGGCTCTGCCACTCTTGCCTGCATCAAGTAAATCTCACCCTCTGTGTCTGGGTTGGGTCCTCTCCCAGTCTGATGCTGCCTAAATAATGTGATGCAAAAAGAGAGAGGACAGGGGAAAAAAGGTTGAAGCTTCTTAGTCATGGCTCTACAGGTTGCACTAAAGCTACATGTTCGTCCTTGCCTGAGTAAACCTTTCCAGACCTGTCTCATGCTTTCCTTGTTTGCTGTGGGACTGTCATTCAAACAAGTTACCCATGGGGAAGGAAGTTCCCACTGCAAGGTAGCCAGCATAATTTTTCATGTTTTAAATCAAGGTGGACGTTCCTAGTGACTTAGAAGAACTAGCCTTCTGAATTATGCAATAGCTATATGTGCCTGGCTTAATCCAAGTATGTTTAAAATTAGCCTTTAATCTTATGCAAACCCTAATGTTCCCAAAAATGAAATTGTCAGTGCAAACCAGACCAACTAAGCAGTATTAATTAACACCAGAAGAAAAACACAAAGGATTCTCTTTGATCATTGCTTGAAGACATTTTGTGCTTACCTTTAATTTCCTCTCCTGATTTGAAATAGCAAGTTCAGGTTATAGCTCTTTTTAGAATAATAATTAAAACAATCTAGTCTGTGCATATACATTGTTTAGCTAAAGGACACTAATTATGTGCATACATTAAGGGACTAATTGAGGTTAAACCTGCAAGGCAGCAGCCCTTAGATTCTTCAGGAGGCAATAATTCCTATTAAACATGACAGTGTCAACACAAATCTGTACTTTCCATTTTCTCTTTCTTCAGAGGTATTAAGAGAATCTTTAAGTCTGTTTCTGAGTTCTCCTTTCAAAAGGTACAGCTTTTTTAACACTTCTGTGAGGGTTTCTCTGCCCTATAGATGTTCAGAGAGTCACAGAAATAGCAGACCAAAGGAGCTTTGCAGTTTATGTGCACTGCAGGGTGCCCTGATGGGACTGACCAGCCGGAGGGGACAGGGACACTGCCCATTACTTGTCCAGCCCCTAAGCTAGAAATGGCAAGAGAAATGGGATGCCACTGGCATTTCCCTGGGGAAATTCCCTACAGGGATCATTGAGCCTCCACTCTTTGGACTTGAAGTGGGGCCAAGCAGGCCAGCTGTACTGCACGGTCCCTTGCCACTGAGCAGATAGGGTATCACAGCTGTGCTCCGAGCCCGCTCCTAGGTTTACCTTTACATGAAAGTGAGAAGTGTAAGAGGAGTATCACTATGGATGCACCAGAGAAGACCACATTTTAGCCTGTTATGTAAAAAGTGAACAAAGGAGACAGTCTATTGTCAAAGCTAGAGGCAACTAATCTGGAGTGAGCAAAAAGGAAATCACACTGTGTCTACCCTATATTACAGCCAAAATTTTGAGATGTGAAGAAAAATCACAGTTCAGTCTCAAAAAAAATCACTAATCTGGGGTCAAGTCTTTCCCCTTCTGAGAAAATCTGGAGTAATTGCATTACCCAGTGCAGCTATTCCAGGTTTTAGCACATCCAGTCCCTGACTAAACAGGGAATCTGCAGCTGTCCTAGGCAGGATAATGATTACAAGAGATAATCTTCATGTTTCAAGAAGCATTGCTGACAGAAGTCAGGGAGAAATGCCTTCTCACTCTCCCACAGTAGCCAGAGTATTTCATAGTTATCCAAATGCATTATGAGAACTTTATGTCTTTCTCTAAAACAAATGGTGGAAAGCATTGTCAGAGAAAGCACAGATGGATTGTATTTCTCCTCGCCATATATCACTATGGTTAGCTGCAGATTAAATTTCTCTTTTGTATTTAGGCAATCTTGCCTTTATTTTCTTACTAATAGCGGCTGGAAGGAAAACGCTATAAATCTGTTTGTTATGTATTCACCACATGACTACTCAATACTTCTTATAAGCAGCACTAGTTCTACTGTCATTTAAATCAAGAATTGGACTCAGTTAACAAAGTCGGGATCTATTTGATCGTCCTCCCCCCACCTCTGTCAGTGATCTCATCGCAGAAGCACAGGGCAGGAGGAGACAAGGTTACAAATACTGGCACAGCTTCATATTGACTATTTTACTGCCTCGGTGTTTGTGCTCAGTTCTTTGCGAACTCCTAAAGATTTACATCCCAATCCATCCAAATCACTGTGCAAGGCTAAGTTAACCTTGACAAAGCTATATCCTTCGGTGTCGAATTTAAAGTTAGAAAAATGGAGTTCTTC
Source organism: Athene cunicularia (assembly GCF_003259725.1). Lineage (NCBI taxonomy): Eukaryota > Metazoa > Chordata > Aves > Strigiformes > Strigidae > Athene > Athene cunicularia. The sequence continues at coordinate 138,694,249 of NW_020799095.1, read as the reverse complement.
TTACACAGCTTAGCGATTTCTCTTCCAAATCTGCCACATTTAATAGCCAACACACAGCAAAGTTTCCTGCTGTAGACATTACTAAGAGGAAGATGGACAAAGTAAAGTGAACTCAGCCATTGAAAGTGCTTTGGCTTCACTCAGAAAAGAACTGATAAGGATGTTTGAGCCACAGTTGAACGGAGGAGCTCAGGTGTAGGTGCACTGTGTCCAACACTGAATTGATCGTGTTTTTTTCCTTTAAAAGTCAAAACTAAATTAGTCAGTAAGCTTTCTGTGTTTCCTTCCAGGCAGAAAATATATACCCTCAGTTGCTTTCATTATAAATAATTAATTATCTACCAGTTCAAGCCATATACTGCCTGCTGATTATTCGAGTTCTGTAATTGTTTCAGTTTCTTAACACTTACCAGCCATTAATCTCAAATAACAATAACCATTTAATAACCATTTATTACCAAAGAAATAGATTAATGGCAATTTCAGGAAACTTTCTTTTCAGGAAGGTCCGAAGAAGTGCCATCTCATGAGATGCAAGTGTTAAAAAATTTAGGTGCTTGTGACAATGGCTATTAAGTTATATTTCTGTGTGTGTGTTTGCAGACAATGCTTAGCACTCTAATACAGCAACATCTCTGTCAAGAGCCTCTAGGTGCTGCCACAGTACAAATAAACAGGACCTAGTGCTGCATTTGTTTCATTGTTTGGAAGAGACAGTTATCTTTATTTTCAAGTAAACTGGTGTTCTAGCAGGGTTTCAAATAGATACTGAGAAGCAGTATTTTTCCTTTGCAATTCTTTGGTCAACAGTTTAATTTCAATCATTTCTCAGTAAACAAACAAAAACATTTCCATGCATTGACATCCCTTCTGAAATGAGAAACCACTTGAATACATGGTATGTGGAAGTGTCAGTGCATTTTTTTAAATTATAGAAACGCTGAAAAAATAAAAAGTTAACATGCAACTTCAGTTTAAAGCTATTTTGCTCTGTTTCCTCACCTACCCAATCATGTACACACAGATTTTGTCTGCTCTAATTCTTTCTCTCTCCCCCACAATTTCAAATTATGATCAGCTACAGGGACTGGAAGCTGACAGAAATCATTTCAGTCTAGAAGTGTAGGCAGGTTTATTGCAGCTGTTTAAAAAGCATCTTCCAGTGGTGTTTTTCATCTGCAGACCAAAGACTTCACAAAAAAAGAAAAATCTTGCCCACCAGCAGCTCCCAAGGATTTTGCTTCAGTGGCCCCATCCCTTAGATGGGATAAAGCAGCATAACTTCAGATGAAGAGTCGTGATTTACACCAAGGATCTGGTGCAAAAGCACTGTTCAGGGAGCATGGTGCCACTCAGCCTTCGGATGCAGCTGTGCACCAGACCCTGGGACCTCAGTACCCATCCCTGTGATCTTTGGTAAGGCTTGTCCCCATGCTTTCATAGATAAGCACACAGAAAATCTGTAGGAATTCTCTTTTTGTAAAAAAACCTAACCTCATTTACATGTGCACCAGTCATAACTATAACTGCAGCAGCAAAGCGTCAGAGATGCTAAAGGCTGGGTGACTTAAATCACACCAGCATCAGACTTTCCAGCCTGAAGACAGCATCACAGTCCTTGTTCTGAGCCCAGCACTTTCACTTCCAGAAAGGTGCCCCAGAACGAGCTGGCAGTTTCACATGGGAAAGGCTGGTTGCAGCGACAGTTCCTCACCAGCACTGTTATTATTTATGGTTCAGTGAGGGGGAGAGGGACGCCTTGTTTCTAATTTGGATTCATCTGCCTCCCGGTAAAGCCCCTCTCTGTGAGATTTAAGAATCTTTCGGAGACTGCTGAGAGGATGGGTGTAAATTGGCCTCATATGGGAGTGAACTTCAGCAGCTACTGATGTGCCTCCCCGGACAGTAACTTAAATATTTCCTCTCCATGTCAGAGCTCCTGTGTCTGAAGGGATGAGGACTTTGGTTGGCAGCTAAGGCCAGGAATCGACAGCGCAAAGGTTGGCAGGAGAAAAAACTTATTTCCTGATAATAACTTATGAGAAAGATCCTTGGTTCTCTTATGTCTACTAATACAAGGAATATCATCATTAGATAAATTATTCCTATAATTATACAAAAAAATTCTTCTTCTACCTTTCACTCCCAGACTTAGAAAAACCTGTTGTAACTCCTCATTTGTCTTTATCAGCCTAACAACGAGTCCATGCAGAAGATAAATGCTGTTATTATTTAAAATTCCTAGCACCAGCTCCCCAAAATGCTGACAAGTCACTAATCCCAAGAAAATATATGTTAGTTAATTATAAGTGAAGCATGCAGAAGTCATCCTAGATTGCAATCAACAAGATTCACTGAATGAACACTTTGTTCCTCACTGCTAAGGAGACAGGTTGCTCTCCGACCCTTCCTCCTTCTCTCAGCGGGATGTTGGGATAACAGTGAGCACAAAATAAAACAAATGAACAAATGAGGCTTTAGCTCCAGAAATAAATAAATCATCTTTCAGAGCCGCGCACGTGGAGACACACATTTACACTTCTTTCAGAGCTGTCCTGTTGGCCAGGGAGAGTTTTTGCTCATTTTACCTGACCTTGAATTGAATACTGAACAAACTGAAACAAACTCCCACTAAGCAAAGGGGAGTGATGGTGCACCCAGAGGCACAGTGGAGTTGCCCCACACCACATGCTATGGAGCTGGGGACACCCCACTCAGCAAGCTGCCTGCCAGAGGCCCGCTGTAAGCCCTGGGGAAGGAGAAGCCCTTCAAGGCTTTCTCCAACACAGGGTGGGGATGTCTGGGTGTACTAAGACAGTGTATATCAGAGATGGGTGTTGGAGCAGTCTCTACATGGTTGCTGTGTGGCCCCACTGCAAGGAGTAACCAGCTCTTGCAGACACAGGGAGACATCGCGTCCTCCTTACTGGTGCTAGCTGGTGCCACAGGGAGCAGGACAAGCCCTTCAAAGCATCTCACAGCAGAGGAAGTGGGAAAAAATGGAAAAGGGACAGAAATGAAGCTACACTCTCTGGTTCATTGCCCCAGAAACCCTCACAGAAAAGTGAAAAGCTCTAGCAGCTAAAGCCAGCCCTGAGAAAACCAAGGTCCTCAACAAGTTTATCAATGGCCAATGAGGCAGACTTTCGCGGGCTCTGGTAAAGCACTTCATTTCCTAAAATGGGTATCTGGCGGCAATAAATGGATGTCTCCATGTGTGTCCATGAGCAGGGATTAGCAGGCATGCAGGGCTTGCCCATGGTGAGGAGAGGACATCATCAGCATGATCTCAGAGAAACAGGACAAAGCAGAGCATATGGCTCCATATGGCACCTTGGGAAGAAAAATAGAGCATCAAGGTTGTTATTATGCCAGTGCAGCAGCCTTGACCATTTTGAGCTGTTTACTGCTTCAGAAGTGGGAAGTTTAGTGGGAACACACAGCCACAGTTAAGACACCTGCAGATGTAGCAAGGCGAAAAAATGAGCAATGGATGGCCAAACAGTGCACCCATAAAACTTTCATTCTTGAATTTCCCTTAAAGGGGTCCTTTCTCCTCCGGAAGGCACACGCAGGCATGTTGCTTAGTTTGTGGTTTTGCAGGTGAAGAGGGTTTTAAGATCCATTAACCAAGATTGTAAAGACATATCTCATCAAAGCAGCAACTTGCCATGGTTTTATGTCAGTTCCAACCCATGGAGACAAGAGCACCACCGAATTGCGTAGACCAGCCTTGCACCTTGACTGTCTCCTTTCAGTGCTGAGATCTTCACAAAACAGTAGGCCTAGTATGGCAAACATTTTGTCTGAGACTCATTTTATTTCTTTGAACAACGTCATTAGACACAGCAGATGATATTAATCACACCTGATGTGCTTTGGGAAAGTAAATTTCAACACACTGTTTGTATAAAGTGAGGACAGCATTTATTAAGTCAGCTGAACCATTTCACCCAGCAGAAGCTGGATTGCCTGAGATGTCATAAACTGCAGGGAATAGGGAGCTAAACACTGAAGTTGTTGTATTCTCATTGGATATCGCAAATGAAACTGCTTCATAATTCTCCCAGACATAATCAACAACTTTCCCAACAAAGTGGTCTTGTATTTCTAATGATAAAAGGAGGAAGGAAGGGTTTCCATCATATTTATGTCTAGCATCCTTTCTTCTAGGAAAATTGATATGATTTCCAGGCACATTCACAATTTAGATTTAAATCATTTTCCCTAGAATATTTAAAGTATATAGGACCACAATGAAATAATTGTAAAGTATTTCATTCTGAATTAGTTTATGGGTGCTCTGTAAGGAAAAATATTCTGGTTTCGCTATCAACTTCAAATCGATTTTCATGCTCTTATCCAAAACAAATAACTAGTGCATGTGGGAAAGAAAGCATTCTTTAGGTGGAGCAAAGGCATTTTCAGGTACCACAATTTCATCTGTGCACTTTCCTGTTATTATTCTATTACTTATGATTTCTCTCCCATCAATAACAGTCACTGGTCTGTATCATAAAAGCAGTTTCTTCCCAAATGGTTCATGTCCAAATAAAGATAAAATGCACTGGAAAATTCAGAAATTAAGCTTTTTTTTTTTTTTTTTTTCTGTGGAGTTTTGGGAGGAGAAAGATTTGTTCTATTTTGATACAGACATATCTCTGAGAATAGACATAAAAACATCTCCCCTGACATTTATAATGTTTTATTGTTTGGCGTTATGGAAGACTAACTAAGGCACAAACAACAACTTTGTGACCTGGAGTTCTAAGGTCTTTCTCCATCAAAATGGACAAAATAGGAGTGATGGCAGCTAGAGAATTGAAGAGCAAGACTAGCATATCATTACTGACAAAGAATATCTGTAGAATAGCAGGCATGCGACAGAGAAAAACTATGCTGCACTGGTAAAAGGAAAAAAAGGTTGAATATAACAGAGTGTGCAGAGGAAGTTAATATCCATGGAGATGAGTGATATGTTTAGACTGACAGCTGAGAAAGACAATTTTGACAGACACATATTAGATGAATTAGAGTAGGATGATGCAAGTATATATGGGGGTTTTTTAACCTTCCTTTTTCACTTCCACTATTTTTCAGCAAAGCATAATTTTTCCTTACACAACATTTACTATTTCAAATCCAGTTGAAAAAGGCTTCCACCAGCCTCTGGAGGCTGGGGCAAGTAAGGAGTTAGAAAGTATCTTCTAAACTGGGCAGTAAATGGATTTGCATTGCTATTTCTAAAGACAAGATGGATTTGTATTTAAACCCCTGAAATATGAGGCTTGTGGCAAACATCTTAGTGATTTTTGGAGGATTTTGGCATAAGCTTGATGACATGCAGGATTTCCAGTCTCTTTTGGGATTAGCAAAGTGTGCTAATTGTGCTGTATGAATGATCTGTTTTGAAGCCCAAAGCTTTTGGGAGCTCAGGTACAAATTTACAAGTTATTTAGAGAAATTTTCCAATAGGAGGCTGCGTGCTGAATCCTTGGAGGCTCTGCAGTGACTGTACTGAGCAAACTGGGCACTAGAGTGGAATGACACTATGTATGAGACCATGTGAACATCACTACGTTTGTCTCGAAAACTTAAGAATCAGATGGATTTCTCAGAATTTCTTAAAGCATGATACTCCTAATGTAGCAGTTATTCATGGCAAGACAGAAGGACTTAAATTCAGTTATGGGGAGGTCGGAAATCATGTCCTTCCTCCTGGCCTGAGTGCTGGAGTTTCATCTGACACAAGATAATACAGATTTATCATGAGGAAATAACAAAATTTGCCTTGCCTCAGTAAGGAGGCATGGTCTCTTACCCCGGGGACAGATCGAGACTGATCTCCCCCAAATGTCTTAGTTTCTAAGTAGGACCTCCAAGATTTAGGGGGCAGAGATGTGTTCACCATGGTAGATTCTTGTTGCACTTGTCACCTTCCTCATGTCCCCAAACATCCACAGATCTGTGCAAGCACTGGATTTCTGCATGAGCTCTTAAACCTGATGGCACAGAAAGCCTTCCTGAGATGAGGGATTCCGTATAGCTCTGGGGAAAGGCAAGGCTGCAATAGCTGGCAACCATGACAATTATGCCTTCTAGAGGTTCTTAAAAGTCAAAACCGTCCCTGAAGTTTAATAACATGTTTTACTTGGACTGGGAACAGAAACAGAAATAGAGCACATGCCAGTTTGTATAACATTATGCCCATTTAATTGAATTAGTTTAGAGATAGAAATGTGACAGGATGCTGCACATCCAGCTATAGAGGATAGAGCTGATGTGTGCAGTGCAGGCAGCAGCATAGCTTTCCTACTGACCACCCGCCACTGCCCAGCTCTGCTGCTGCACCACGCTTGCTGAGCCCAGTATCGTCACTCCTTGACTTGAGCCCAAATTGTTCCCATTGAAGTTGCAGAAACATCCTGCCATCCACAGTAGCATCAACAGTACTGCCTTCTGCACCGTGAATGGGCTCTAGCCACTATTCCTGAGCCCCAGTTAGTTCCCAATGCTTACATTTGACATCTCTAAAATTGTTTCTGACATTGTGTTTTCCTGAAGTCATTCATCGAAACCACTGCAAATTCTTACAGCTCAACCAGGTTGGGAAGATGGCTGCACCCTTCATGAGACTGCTCATTGCTGAGTGCTGGGAAGGACAGACCAGGCACCATCCAGTGTCTTCCCAGGGACAAGCTATTCCAGCTTCCCCAGCTGAGCTATTAAAACTCTGCTCAACACTCACCATTTCTTTCATGTCCCCGGGCACAGCCAACTCACAAATATGCAGCACTATGAAAATTAAATTGAATTTAATAGCTAACTAAATATCACCATGGGCATTTTCTGATTGCATTGTACTGGGAGCGGGACAGCTGCTGCCATGTGTCACGTAATCTCCTGTGCTGGTTACAGCAACAGCCCTTTGAACAGACATCAATGACAGATCTAAAGCTTGGCTTTACAAAGCCTGGATGTCATATACTTTTTTGCTGCTTAGATTAATGTAAGAGTGGATAGACTCCTCTACCTTCATCTTTCTGATCCTGAACACCTCTCTTTGGATGCAGTAAAGGAGTGGGTAGATACTTTTGAAAAGTACTACAAGCTTTTAGAAGTGTTGAAAGTCTAAGTGATATTTGCTCTTAAATGTCTGCAATAACTTTATTTTTTTTTCCTCCCATTATGTGGCAGTTGTGGTTTTGGTTTTTTTTTTTTTCTATATGACTTGTTCTTCCTGCAGTTATAATGTCCATACAGTCATACAGTTTTTCTCTGTCTGTAATGGATGTAGATACAGCCTGCAAATAAACCATTATCTGCAAGAGCTCTATACATTTGGCAGAGGAGACTTAGGAAGAAACAGAGAAAGCATTTAAACAATGAGCAATTTCTAAAAAGTAATGCTTTTCACTTGATCATTTGAGTACAATAAATTCTAGTACAATAAATTTCCAGATTATCTGGAAAACTCCCATCTAATAAAAGGCCATAAACCTAAAGACCAACTGGCCTGCTGCAGATTGGTTGCTCAGGACAATAAAATTTTGAATGTTCAAAGTCAGGCAAAGATCCCAGTCCAATACATTTCCTATACTTATGCACTCTAGAAGGAAAGATAAAGGGCCTTAAAAGTTATATGTTACGTTCCTGACTTTTCTCTTATTTGTGAACACAGAGAACACACAGGGATTTCAGGGTTTTCCTAAGACTGAATAGGCACCAGCTGCAGATGTGGACCTCTCCCATGTAGAGCCTGACTGTCTGCTGCCTTCTGCAGGAGATGGGAATGCTTGGGGCATTTGTGTCTTGGTTTCATGACCACTGCCTCAAAACACCCCATTACTTCAACTCCATTACTCAAATCTCTCCTCCCTGCACCCCTTCATTTTTAATCTAACTCTTCAGGAAAATTTAAGTGAAGAAAGTAAGCCACAAGGTTCAGAGCATGTCTGAGTCTCTGCAAAAAATAAGAGTAAGATCAAGAAGAGAGCAAAGAGGATGGCACTGGGTTACGTTAGGAGCTCCCAGGATGCTAGAAAAACTGAAACAGATGAATGAAAAACTGAACTAGACTAATGTCTGATTAGAAAAACTAAACAATTCCAAACTAGTTTTGCCAGCAAAGGAGATACAGGATCTGCCTGAAGAACTTTTATGTACATCCTTACCAGAGCATCTTTTGCCTATCTTGAGCATTTGGGGGTATTATCCTTTTGAAGTCCTTTTTCATGATACTGCTAGTTCCGGCTTCTCCTGCTCATGTCACCTCTTCTTAGACCTTGTCCAACTTCCCTTCACCTTTGTTAGATCAAACTGCATCTGTTCTTTTATTCTTTCAAATTCTGAGCCTGTAAAATAAAGTTTATGCACATTACTTCTTCATTCCTTCTCTGCTAGGATTTTTCCATGGCCTTAATGCCATTTTATGCAGTCTTAGGAGACCTGCTGTTTTCCTGTACTGCATCTCTCCCACTGTTCTACAGTGCTTGCACTCAAATCACAGATTATCCAGGTTAAGAGTCTCCATTTTTTGTGTCACTTTCCAACCTAAATCTGGAGATAGAGACCCTGTTAGGAAATCGCTGATTCCATGTTCACTGAGCCTACACATTTCAGCTCATAAGTTTTTTTTCAATCAAGGGCATTGAGAGCTGTGGTTCCCAGCTAACATTGGTGTGCAAAAAAAATCTGTCTGCAAATTAGATGTCATAGAAAACTCCACTCTTTTTTTTTTTTTTTTTTAAACTTTTTATGTCCAACTTTACTGGTAGCCATACCATGAATGCTTTCTTATTATATTAATAGTCTAATACTGACTGCTTTTAAGTATAAACCTGGCTCATTGTATTTATAGATACAAAACTTTCATAAACTCACCAGACCTCATAATTTTCACACAGATTTTCCAAACTGTCACACTGGGCAATCAGGGATGTGTATGGTCTTGTGGTGTCTTTTTGCACAACTAGTACAAATATTCTACTTGCCAAATAGGACCCTAACATGCAAACTGAAGCATAATGACTGCACTGCAGTGAAACAGCACAAGTTGCTGCATTTTAATTGCCCCTTATTTAGGAAATGGTACAACGTAATGAAGTGCATGGATTCTGGCCATGACTCCAGTTTCCTGTGTGGTTCTGTTGTCAAAACTAGATATCAGATGTCAGAAACCCGTTCTCTCTTTCTATCATTTAAGAAGACTTACAGCTCCTATTTTAGGACAGCACTGCTTTCAGGGGCAAAGTTTCAGATGTTTGTCGGTGCACAGGGCAGAGAGAATTTCATAAGAGCCACCTGCACCTGCAGACAATTTCTGTGTGCAAGTTTCATGCAACTGCTGATTACCTACCCAGAGTTGAAAAGATACCCTTTACCTTTCTCCTTTCTCTCCCATATTTTATATCTCTTTCTGTGATATGTTTTGCATGCATGCATCCTTTTGGTGCAGATATTTTGCAATATCCCTTGCTGAGGTTTCACAAAGTCAAGAGCATGTGTCTCCACATGCCAGGCAGGTTCCTGCTCTTACAGGGTGCTCAGCTACCAGGACAGCTGTCAGGCAGCACTCATCCCTTTTCTGGCTTTCTGCATAGGAGGCTTTTCTTGTCTGCAAGTCAAATTCTCTTGCCTTGGCCTCTTTAAGCCCTTTTTGGCCTGGAGACCAGACCAGTCTGTATGCTTGCAGGCACTGGGGAGATTTCATTTCAGATGCTGTAACCTCCCTTCCCAGACATTGTACAACAGGAGTTGTGCACTTTAGTCTACAGCACAAAAAAAGGAAGTGCAGACCTGAGACAAATCCAAGTTATTAATTAAACTTCATAGTGGCCGCTGGAAGCGAGCAGTTATTAGCCTAACTGAGGAATGGGGAAATTGAGCCCCAAGGTCACGTTGTGGAAGACATTCATCTTGTTTTCAGAACATTTTCGCCTCTTAAGATATGTAGTAGAGCAGCATCAGAATTACCTTGTAGAATTCTATTAATAATGACTAGTCAAAAATATGGCAGGTCTAGCAATAACAGCTGGGGGAAAATTTAATAATTTCCTTTTTAATGTATTTCCTTCTGTACCGCAGTGTTTGATATTAATGAAGAGAGACCCCTGAGCACTGCAGAATAATAAAAACCTCAGTCAGTCATAGCTGAGAATATGCTAAAACTTTGCATGTTAAACTTTCAGGCATGGGTTTTTGGTTCAGGTTGAGGGTGTGCTCTGCTTTTTGTTATCTGGGTTATAAAATTCGTATTTCCTGGCAAATCAACTGAGTCACCTGAGGGGTCTCAAATCCAATCAGAGATGGAGTGATTTCTTCAAGCTTTGCTGTCGTGTTATTTTTTAATTCCCTGTCAAATCATTTATATGGAGCTTTTACCTACATTATAGTTCACTGATGCAGGTAATTTCAGAGGGTTTTGGCAAAATAAACCACCAGTGAAAAATATTCTTAGTTAATAACTAACATTAAAAAGACAGAAGTATTACCATCGCTGTAAGTTGTGAGTTAATTTTTAGAGCTCTGCTGAAGTGAAAATAATATTGCTTCAGATCACAGTCCCATCAACAGCCATGGCTGTCAAGTGATAGGGCAGATTTTCTGCTGTGAGACTACACAGGTCTTGATAAGGCCAGTTGGTCAGGAAAGTTCAACATCTCCTTTATCATGGTCAGCTTTGGACTCTGGAGTTGTAGCCTGCCCTGAGAGCCTGTAGGTGAGCAAACTTTCTGATGGACCAGATTCTGATTAGCTCTCAGGCAGTCTGACCTTCCTCTTCTCAGCAAACAAACTTTCTCTATTCTCCATCCCAGCCCTCTCACTGCTCAGCATGGTCTGATTCACAGATTCAGTGTCCAGAAAAGCTCATAAATGTGTGGTGCTTATTAGAGTGTAATTGCTTTGGGAGATCTGTGACTCAGACCTGGCCTGTGCATAAGAGGGTAGTACCAACAAAATTGCTCATGATGCTCTTGGAGATGTATTTGTGTGCCCTCTCCTCCTCACTGGCTTCTCATAGCCTTCATCCTCAAGGCAGGCAAGAATGTTCATGCCATTATGATGATGTGATTCACAGTGGCATCTGCCTAAGGACCTCCTGCACTGGGAGGCTGTATGTGTAGCTCACATCAGTAGCTCGTATCTGCTTCTTCATGCTGGTCCTTTACAGCTTTTTAGGAGTGGAAATTTTCAGAGACTGGAATCTAGGAGAGGAGTTTAAGACCTGCACCACTGTGCCAAACATACAGAGATCAGGGATAACAGCTAAAGTGGTGGCTGAATTCCAAACTCCTCCTGTTTTCAGGTAAGATCCAGGCACATATTTCACACAAATATACTGCAGTGACAGAATGAAGCAGAACTTCCAAAACTCAGCAGGATTATCTGTTCTGGATAGTAAGACTACACAAAACAATTCTCTGTACTTGTTAATTCACCTCTTCTCATTCTGCCTCAAAGACTTTGAGGCAGTGTATGGCACTGATCCAATAAATAAATTTCTGTGGCACTGTTGAAATGATACCTCTACAGCTGGAAATGCATTATTTGGACCAAGTATCGGTGAGACAGATAAGAGAGCTTCACACTGACATCCAAGACCCAAAACAGCAGCACAGTCACAGGATGGCAGAAAACTCACAGGGTACCACCGCCAGCACCCCTTCCAGCTCTGCCGGGACCTGCCCTGATCGCCTCTTCTCGGGAGAAATCTTTCACGAGTCACCTCCCTGGAAGACCACTTACAGCAGCAGTTCAGTGCCATGAGATATATATTCATATATACATATACACACCTACATACATATATATGTATACATAATCAATAGCACATCAGTTACAGTTTTGCACATCTCAAATCAGTAATCTCACCTCATTGCATAATGTTCTCATTCCAAACCATAATGCTGCCAAAAGCCTAAAAATCACTGGTTTTAACTCTCTCATATTTTTAGACATATAATGACAGACAGATACTTCACACAGGCACAACCCAAAAGAAGAATTACAAGACCACAAACATTTTTAATAGGCAGCTAATACAGCAGAGCATTTACTCTGAAGATCAATATAGATTTTCATAGGAAACTTATGTGCACCCCAAAACATACATGATTGATAGAAGCCTAAATATTTTGGAAGTACCACAATTTAGACAGGCACCAGTTATTAATGGTATTTGTATTTTTTACTGGGTGATACTTGGTTGCTGGCAAAAGGTACTTCACTGTGGGTTGGACCCATTGTGATTTACATTTTCAGAACATTTTCCTTACATTAAGTTAGTCAAAGTTAATGAAAGAAGACTAGGACCACAAAATAATTAAGTAGGCATTATGCTCCCATCAGCAGAAGTGAGTGACCCTCCATGCTGTAGATCGAAGCGGAAGATGATGAACTACATTTTCTCCTGCCTAACAGTAAGATCTGGTGGAGCAGTTTTTGGTAACAGACCCCAGCAGGGTGGAGCAGTGCTCAGCTGCAGCTGTGGGAGGCTCCAGACCAGCAAGGACCAGCTCTGCTGGTCTCCAGCACAGTTGATAGCTGGGCTGGGAATGGCTCCTGTCATTCTGTCTGACACCATCCTCTTGCAGAGACATACCCTGAAGCTTTTGAAGTGCAGAAATTACATTTTTAATAAAATAATCCCAACACAACAAGATCCTGATCCAAATTCAGATGAATTTACACTTTCCTGCTGACTTCTGGAAATTCCAAAGTTTTAAAAATCTTGTCATATTCTGCAAAACTGATTATTTTAAAGATGTTTTCTTTAATAACAGTATTTACTGCCTGTCAAAGGCTTCACAAATGCCTGTCCACAGCTTCAGTAACAGTTTACCCTTAAATCACAAGGCCAAAATCACTTCTCTCTGGCTAAGGCTGAATTCCTGGCAATGCGACTGAGAAGCCTTTCTCAGTTGTCAGGCTCCCAGCAGCCCCACTGGCATTGTGTTGTGGATTTTGTCCTCTGGAGGGCCAGAGGAATACACCTCGTTACTACCTATGAGTCACTGAATTACTGAAATCTGTTTCCCATTTCTGCATAATTCTTTAAGCATAATTTAAACTTGATAGAAAAGGGAAAGATGCCCCATATCGATCTCAGTTCCTCTAGATATACAGTTCCCCAAATATATTAGGCCTCTGAGAAGAGATTAGTTTAAAACAGAGGTTAATAGTTTCTGGAGAAATACTCTTTTCTCCAGATGATATAATCAATAACTCTAAGTCTTTTTACCCAAGCAGACCAGCTGCACCAATCCATTTCCAAGACAGGCTCTACCCACAAACATGACACATGAACTAAAAGAAAGGAAGTGTTATTTCTAGTCATTTGAATTTTGAATGAAGCTGTATTTGCATATGTGTACATTTATGAGATTATAAATGAGGCCAGAAAAGAAGACAGAGGACCCATGGGGGCTGTACTTCACCCTGGAGTAGCAGCTGAAGACCAGGTGAGATACCCAAGTAAGCCGAGGTGTCTGTGTTTAGGCAAAGCACTGACATCCTTCATATTTTAGTGGATGATCATGAGTTATTTTCCTGCACTCTTTCACAATCCATGTTTCCACTGTTGAAGACAAAATCCCATTAGGTTGTGGGGTTTTTTTACCTCTACATCACTTCACCATCTTCCATTAAAATAATTGAGAAAAGAAATTACAGAAGAGTTAAGATGCATAGCCAAAAATTTCTCATCTTTGAGGTCTGCTGTGAATTATTTGTTCTTGTATCTCATTTGAGCCCTAGGAGTCTTTCAGCAGCCAAATGTGCCCAGCAGTTAAAAAATCAATAGACTCCTACTGAGGAATAAATCTCTTCCCATCTCCTGTGCTGATTTGTTCTGTAACCTCTGACAAGACCACTTTGCTCTTTGGCTCCCACTTGGTCTGCTGTGAAACTGTATGCAATAATGGCCTGAAGAATGCAATGGGCAATTCCCAGTGCTGGGAAGCAGAGTCTTCCCTCCACTGAGCACTGTTGTGCACTTCTCCCAGCCTCTGCGGCTTCCAGCAGCAGCAGATTAGAGATATTTGCCTCCTTTGGACATCCTACCCTGGGCTACCTTGGACAATGCTTTCTCCGCAGAGCCCTGTGAGATCTGCAGGGCAGCATCACACAACTGAGGAGCAAGCTCTGGTGCATGTCTTGCAGTGAGACCCCCTTCCCCTGCCAAGCCCCGTGAGACTGTGAGCTGAACAGGCATTTGCCAGTACAAAATTTTCTACAGAGCTAACCAGAACCTCTGCTTATATTATCACTGTAATTTAGAGCCAAATCTGTACTTAAGTATATGGGTAACTGCAGCCTTGCTGGCTTTATAATCACAGTATTTCTGAGAACTGTGACAGCTATGTTAAAAAATGGGATCATTTACATGGATCCCCATGTAAGATCATAAACCAGGTTTCTTCCAGACTTAATGCTGCTCCATAATCTCTAACAGTTAGCACCCATACTGTTTGGGTTGCAAAAGAGCTAATTTGTCACCCTTATGGCTTCCACCGGCAGTAGGGTAAGAGCAGCAATTTTAATTAAAAGTTTATATGCAAACATATCTCACAATTCCTGTGTAACAAATGGTTCTCCTCACCCTGTGTGTTTCCCTGCTGCTGGTCAGAACAAAATGCTTGCCTTTGCAAAATTGCACATTTTTGTCAAAATACACACAGGAAAACAGCAGTGATTCTCACAGCTTTATGTTGGACTTCTGTATGGGAAGCAAATTTCTTTCTGTCACCCCTAATATTTTATCTGTTTAGGGCTTCATTCCACAGATGATTCTGTTTGAAGTTAAGGCATCTGTATCTTCACATCATTAGTTTGTAATTGTTTTAAAACAAGAACTATTTTCTTCTGCATTCATGCCTAGTAAAACAGATATCTCAATATTAATATACTGAGAAAATTATGATAGATCTAGGAAGTATTTTTTTAAGTTATTTTACAGCATTATGACATATAGTGAAATAAAACATCCAAAGCTATAATTGTACAAGCTATGTTAATGATCAAATAATGTGAGAAATTATACAAATAAATGACTAATATAAATGCTCTGGGTATGTTTGCTGAGTGTCTATTATTTTTCTTCTTTTTTCTTTTTTCTCATTTTAGTTTCCATTCCTGATTCTTTCCATGCAGCCCTCTAAGATGGACTGTTCTCTCTTCTTACTGTGTGGCTACCTAAACCATATTCTCAGTAGGCAGTTGCTATAATTGCTGATGTAAATTCTTTCCATAAACTGAAAGAAAGGTTTGGAGTGATTTTCTTCATGTCAGCACATTGCAGTAGATTAGTCCAATATCATCTATCCTTTGTGACATTCTGTTCAGTGCAAATTCATTACCATGCAGTCTTGGATCAGCACAGATGGAAGTCTACTTAGTACACTTTTCTGTGTGCATATGTAGGAGAAATCTCAACATCTCTATGAAGCCCTCAGATTCTGTGCTGATGTGGGATCTGGTGATACTAGTTCAGTGGGAATCTTTCTTGTAAGAACAACTTGTAAAAAGTCTTTTCATTGCAGGGTAGAATACTGTGGTTCGCTGAGTTTCAGCAACATTAAATAAATATTCTAATTGTCAATGACCAGGAAAAGAGGAAAAATACCTGTTTACAAAGCTTGTTCACATTCTGAAAGTTGAAAGAATGGCTTTGAAAACCACTGTATATAATTCTAAACTCCACGAGGATAAAGAAACTGTGAACAGGGAGGAGAAGCTTGGGGGAACACAATATAGCAGCCTTCCAGTGCTTGAGAGAAAGTGACTGAGAAGACAGAGCTAGGCTCTGCAGAGGCGCCTAGCAGGAAGATGTGAGACAGTGCTCATCATTTGAAATAGGGGAGATTTTGACTAGTCATAAGGGAAAATATTTTCATCACAAGGGCAGTCAGCACTGGATGAAGTTACCCAGGAAGGTGTTTGCGATATCTTCTTCCCTTCTTCCCTGCAGATTTTCACCTAACTAGACAAAATCCAGAGCAACCTGGTCTGAATTCAGTGCTGCCTGTGCTTTGGGCAGAAGGTTGGGCTAGAGACATCTTGAGGTCCTTTCCAGTTTCAATGGTTTTAAGTTTGGGCTTGGCAAAATATGCCTGAAATTGTTATTTATGGTGGTGTTTTGACTTGCAGTCTTGTGCTATGCAAATGCAGGCATAGGATTTGTAAGTTTACAGTACGTAGTGATGGGGGAACAGGGTTGTTAAGAAAAGGAATATAGTTTATTTCTTATTAAAGAAAGTCAATGCCAAGCCTTTACATCACAAACAAAAACTGAAATTCCAGCTCCTGCTCCAATGACTTTTTATACAAGCTGGAGTAAGTAGAAGAGAATGAGGAAAGAACCAATTCTGAATAGTTTTTGTTCATGAAATATGGACATTTTCCAGCCCCAGACTCCATCCTAGACTGCTCTCTGTCACCAGGTGCCATGAAGCCCTTATGCCTAGGCAGTGGTGAAAGATAAGAGATGGAAGTGGAGACACATTTGCCTCCATCTGGCCTGGCCCTTCTCCTCTGCTCTCCTCAGAGCACTCCGTTGGGGTGCAGAAGCTGGAGTTCATGTTCTCCTGGTCTCTCATGTCCCCTATGAGTGCTGATCCATAGAACTATTGAATAAAAGGTCACCACTACTTTTTTTCTCTAGTGCTTTCTGCATGTTATTTGAATCCAGACCAAAGAATTCTTTTTTTCCTGTGGAAATTAAATGCATCACTTCACTTTGGACTTTTTACAAATAATGTGTTGAAAATAATTCCCCTACTCATAAACACCAGAGAGGATTGTGTGGGCAAGATCCTCAGCCAGCACAAACCTCCAGGCTCCATTGCTTTTCATGGAGCTGTACCCCAGCCGAAGGTCTAGTCTGAAACGTGAATCTGGCATCTGGTCTGGCTGTCCACCTGAACCATCCTCCTGCTCATGTCAAGAGTGCCAACACCTGACCTCTCTATAGTGATAAAATTCACAGTCAAAAATCACACACACAGCCCCATTGCATAATGTACCCAGACGTCTGGAGCCAAACAGTGGGACATCTGTTTTCATCAAGCAACCTTTCATAGTTAGTGGATATATTTGGCTGCCTTGTGTTGTATTCAGGTGCAGTGCTTCAAATACATGCAGACACTAATGTATTTATTTCAATGCACAATTATTTAACTGCAGGCAGCTGTGACATCCAAAAATTGGAATGCACAATCCTCTAGAGTGCCACATCTGCATTTATTGAAATATTCCACATCAATATACAAAAGCTAGTTTTGCATATGTTTGGAGCTCTGCACCTGTATGTATACCAAGATATCCCAAAAAAGGAGTTACAGATATGTTGCACTTCTTGGTCTTTAACGATTGAAAGGTAAGCCCATATGGGCAGTCCTTTTCTGTTCCTCTTAGAAGGAGAAAGAAATATCACATTTACCCTTCTTGGCACATCAAAATCAGCAAAAAGGAACAAGATACATGTTCAAGAAAACGTTTGCCTAT
Organism: Athene cunicularia; assembly: GCF_003259725.1. Taxonomy (NCBI): domain Eukaryota; kingdom Metazoa; phylum Chordata; class Aves; order Strigiformes; family Strigidae; genus Athene; species Athene cunicularia. Next base: position 138,676,744 of record NW_020799095.1, on the reverse strand, counting down.
TCTTAGCTCTCAGCCCATATTCAAAGCTCAGAACTTTGACAGTTCTTGGTATAGCAAAAAACTCCCAGTGTGAATCTTTCTTGAGGTTCCCCCTTACTCTCCAAACAATATCAAATTTTCTGTTATCTTATTTTCCAATTCGCCTGTTGTTCACCTCTAACAGCCTCATTGCATAAGTTGTTTTTGCCTGGATAACTATGATGAACGAGATCGTAATTCTGTTAGGAGATGTTTCCTAAATGGTTTGTTTTATCATCTCTCCCAGTATTTTTTTCCTAAGTTTTTCCATTGCCTTTGCCTTCCTTTGTACTTGTGATCAAATGGATTCACTATTTAGCAAGCTCTTCATCCTCTCAATTTGTGTATACTGTGTTTGAATTTATAAAATCTTAAATGATTCTCTGAACAGCCCTTTTGCCTTCCACAAGTGTAATTCCAGTTTCAGTGTATAACTGCATGCAGTTATTGGTTTAGTAGCAGTTCCATTAACCCTTGTACTGAAGCTGTTTCCCTCTGCATCCACATCTTTCTCCTCAGAAGTTCATGAAACCATTTTGTTTGCCTTATAGTTGGTGGTGACCTTAAAACTTGCTACTTAGACTAAAGAAAACAATAATTTTATTGATCTGCTCACTCTTAATTTATTAGCATGGTTTTAAAAAAAAACTTTAAAGAAAAAAAATGCATTTACTTTAATGGCTTAAATACACGTTTAGAGTTCATTAAATCTGTGGAAACCACTAATCACCTTAGCAGGAGAGGCCTGAGAAAACAGCAATAACAGATCAATCAGTTATCAGATTAAAAATACTGGTCTTGTATGGAAGGAACATTAACACAGTTAACACAGAAGCAAAAGAAAGTGAAAAGACAGAGAATCCCTGTCCTGACTCACAAAAGCAAATAGGTCATTAATCCTAAAATACTCATGTGTATTTACAAAATATTTAGTCAAAAGGCCAGCTATTGTGTTCCCAATCTGGTTTTATTATTCTTGGGAAGATGCACCATTATGTCAGCAATAAGGAAAAAGATGCGTAGTAGTTTCGGATTTGTCCATGGAAAGAGAGGAAAGCTGCAAGATGTTACAAAAGGGCCACCACAGGCTGCAGCTGTTTGGCGCTGCCAGATTTAAGGACCCAGCTCCAGAAGCATCCGCCAAAAATAAAAGCCACAAGCAAATGTAGTTTTGCCAGCAAGAAAGTCAACAGGTTCTAACTTACACTAGCAAAACACTCCCAAAAGATTCTTTCCCTTGCGGTTTGATAGAACCACAGTGCTCTATGCAACAACATAATGTAGTAATGTTACATTTTTTCTCCTTTTCTGATGAAAGTGCTGTGTTTAGGAGTGGAATATGTGTAGAAATTGACATACAGATAATTAAGAGACACAAGTTTACTGCAGGGCTACAGTCCAGAAGAGCACAGAGCCCTCCAGCTCCACATCTGGTTGAGAGCCACATGGTGCACAGCCCAGTCCTGACGAAGGTTGCGTGTGCCCTTGAATAACCTGTCTTAGAAAGTCTAGACAAACAGCTAGATCATTCCAAGGCACTTGCAGAAATCTGTTCTAATAACTGAGACCCTCAGGGTGTTGCTGTCCCTTGCTTTTTATTTATTCTTGTTCACAACTTTTTTTCAGACTTTTTTTTTTTTTTTTTAATTTCAAAGCAATTTTCTGCTGAATCTGTATGATTATGCAGAATGGCGTAAAATAGATAAATGTGACATGAGAGATAAAAGTACCAAACACTTCCTGCTGCTCTCTGGGCCACAACATAGATGGGTGCTTAGCTTCAAAATTGTTGCTGAATTCTTAATAGTTCTCCACTGTGCCAAATGGTCCTTTATACCAACTGGCTGACAACAAAGTGATGTTTCCCCTGCAACTAACTTAAGCCAGTATCTTGAGATATGACAGCTCCAAAATGCTGCAAATCTACTGGCTTAAATTAGCTGTTAAAGCTGAAAGACGGCATTGTACATTGGATATCATGTAAATGAGGGTTGGTGTCAGGAATTACTTTTTCTCAGCCAAGGATAGAAGGCAAAAAGCCACTATTCACTATATGCATCGTATGTCACAGCATGAAATCATCTCTAGCAGACTGAAGATTGAATTTCATTTGGTGTTTCCATATGTTAGTGGTCAATCGAAGAAGCCCGAAGGTCCAGTCCTGAAGAACCAAGTCACACAAGTAAACACTGTCAGAGGCAGCTTTGGTGCTGATAGGGTCCCTTTGCACAAACACAGTGGAAGTGCTCCACTGCTGAATCTTACCCTGAGGGAGTGCTCCATGGTTTAACTGCATATAGCTGCATCCACTCACAGATTGTCAGCCTAAATGAGGTCAGTGCTATATATGCATCAAGGACAAGAGCTACCTACTATTACAATGTACATATAAGAAATTATTTTTTACTATGAAAATTTGACATTTGTCCACCTTAACAGAAAAACATAGACTTGCACATAATTCAAAACCTCCTTCAAATACTGGAAAGAAACTCAAATATACTCTTTAATTGGAAAAGTTGAATATTTAGTTTTGTCTTTACTCGTCAAGGTGTTGTTATAACTCAAACTTACAAATACATGCGATAAATGAAGCATTAAGATTTCTTTCCTTTTTAAGGGTAAGAGCAATTCCAGTCAGAATTAGACCAAGGGCAGTCACGTTTTTTGATGTGAGGAGGACACTACTGGCAGGAAGGGTTCCCATCCCAGGCATCCCACCACTACTGCCTATCACCTAAGTCTCTCAGAGGATATGACCCCTCTGATCTGCTGGAATAGCTGCTTGCGTAATTGCTTCCCACAGATTTTGTCAAAACTCCCAACTAAAATTTACAGACTGGGTTTTTCTAACTGAGGTCTGAATTGGATGACAGAGTTTTCACACAGTGAACATACATTCCAGCTCTGGAAGGTCAGTAACTTCCAAGGTGGGATGGTACCCGACTGCTCGTGACAAGCAGAGGCGTTCAGACTTGGTGGTCTGTGTTGGCCCTGAGAGAGCAGGATACCGCCCTTGCTGTGAGAGTGGGAGCCTGGACACAGCTGAGCTGCCTGTACCATGCACTGGAGTGCGGGGCAGAGATCATCTGCCCTGGGCTCAGCAATGTAACTGCAGAACGGGATGTCAAAGAGCTGCATCGTCTGGCTTCGGTGGCCAAGTGTGGTGCTGAGCTGTGACAAATAAATGTAACGACTCCCTTGGAGATTGCTTTGGCATCTTTATGTGCAGTTGCATCGTAGCATGTTTTACAGCCTGCACATCTCCTGAAGACCTTGTCTGTTCATTGGTTACTATGCCATAACATATTTACTTCTTGAAGATGATTAGCACGTCTTGAAAGTATTTTTCTAAAGCTGTCTGTTGCACATGCTTCTAAGCCTAATAAAGCTCTATGTTTTTGTTAAGCGTGCATTGCTGTCTGCTTAACTGTGAAAAACAGAAATGAAAAACAGAGGTTGCTGTGACTTTGCCAAAAGGTTTCATGTAAGTATTAAAAAATCAGCAAGCAACCAACACATGTCCTCATGTTGCCAGTCAGAAAGCACAGAGTTTTGCATGTAAGTGGTTATTTAATATAGTGAATAAATCAATCCTCCCAACATATTTCATCAGGTTAATGAGGTTCAATATACTGAGTGTGAATTACCTGTTTCCTCACATCAGGTGTTTGAAGAACTAAGCAAAATTAGTACTGAAAACACTGTGAAATATCAGTGGGAAAAGCCCGTGTTCACTATCCATAAACAACATGTTTTAGCAGGTGTTCCTTAAAACAGGACTGACATAATGTGAGCCCCACTATTACTATTACCCTGGCTTTCTTTCATCCTGGCCCCGGATGGCATTCATGGATATTTTCCACTCATGTAAGTAAGTTTGCACTGTTTGGTGCTTTCTTTGTGTAAAAGCACTGCTGTGTAGTGTTAGAGGATTTCAGCAGACTGCACCAAGTCATACTATCTACATGCCACTTTTGAAACTTGTTTTCAAACAAATTTGAGAAGTCAACCACTTTGGTTTATTGGTGATCACCAGCTTCTGTAAATGTTGAAAGTGCCGGTGAATTATCTGTGCACCTCCCTTGATAGCCAAGTTTGACATCCTAATGTGTGGGAAGATATCCTGTCCAAAAAATTGAGGGACTACTAAGAGAAGTACCACCAGGAGGAGGCCCTGGGACACTAGAGGTGACTGGGACAAACTTCCATCAGTCATCTGTATCTAATTTTTCATGGAGAACTTTCAGAGCTATTGCTGTATGTCTGATCTCTGCAGAGAGATTTTATCTCACCGTATCACACTAGTACTCTTACAGAAATGCCAACATGAAGCATGAAAATAAGGTACCAGCCACAATATCCATTGTCTTTCATATCTCTGTGTTTCTTCCCTGCCACCAATGAGACACCTGTGCATATCTCTGCAATGCTCTAATGTTCTTTCAGCCACTCTTTCTCTCTAAAGCAATGTCAACACATCATAAACACACCACGTGGTATTAGGAAAATGTCCTCTAGTGCATTCAAGTACTTTGTCACCTTTACACACAGAAAAAAGTAGGCATCATCCTGGGCAAATAGAAGTCTGATGCTAACATAACATCAGCCAAGGAAATGTCAAGACAAGACCAGGAGTGCAGTAACTTTATCACTGCTTCTGCATAGAGGGCTTGGAGATGTGGGGTATACTGCCAGCAAGTCCAGTGCTACACATACATACAAGTAAGCCCCATGGACACAGGAAGCCAAAGCTTTTAACATGCCAGGAGAGGTGTGTGCACGGAACTTGATTTGCCTTTTCAAAAGCACAGGATGAATGTCGGCATCCAGTAGGGCAGGCAGACGTGCCAGGGTAACATTTCAAGCAGGATATGAAGCAGGGACCGGAGAGATGAGCCAATCCCACATGAGCAACTTTTTGGTCACTGCAAGAACAAAGTCTGGACTTTTAACTGGGGAGTGAAGAGCTGTCCTGGCTCCAACAAAGTTAAAAGCGATGTCTTGCCAGGGCTGCGATGGAGGATTTAAAGGATTCTGGCCAGGTCTCTACTACAAAGCTTTACAAGCATAGCTGTGCTGGCTATAAGTGTGGAAAAATCACACCTAGCAATGCCAGGAAAACCCCTGATCCGGGCATAACTGTTCTTTCAGAGAATACTTCAGTTTGTTTAACTTGTGTCATTCAGGGCAGGTTTGAGTTAGGCTGGAAGCAAGTCCCATCAGAGAGGTCCCTGCTAGGTGCCTCTGCTGACACAGCTGCTAGCAGAGGCCAGACAGACTTGGGACACCTACAGTGCTAAAGTCTCTCAACACAAAAGTTGTTCAGATTGAAACCAGCTTTCCCCCAGAGGCTAGCCAGCCACATGGACTGGGTTGTTCAAATCCTTGCTTGCAGAGAACTGCAATTAAGAATAAATAATGTTCGGAAACTGGATGGTCACTTGGTGCATGTCAGCAGTCATATCCCCCAACGGCGGAGCTGCCAGGACTGAAAAAACCCAACAGATGGGCTGAGGGAACCCTGTAAAGAGAGAGAGAAGGTCTTTCACAAGACAGGGTGACTGGGCCACCCGCGTCTCAGCGGCTCAGGAGATGCCCTCAGCAGAGCCAGGCAAGCAGCCATCTGACAGCCAGCGTGGCAGCCACATCACCCTGGTTTTCCCACATTCCTTTCTGAACAAACAGGACACACTTTAAAAGAAAGAGAAGCAGTGGTAAGGTTAAATGCCAAGTAGATAATCCATGAGGGTAGAAAAAGTAGTGTTACAAATATGTGGTTATTGAACTCTGAAAGCTCAAGCAGTTGTTAATTCCTTTTAGACTACTTTGGCACTCTGTGTGTAAGACTGATCATCCTGAAAACCATGGCATTACCACTTATGCAGAGGGCAAGACCAACAATGAAAATAAAAGATGAATTCGTATTTATTTTGCAGTCTAATTAGATTGCTTTCTTTAAAGTAGATGACAACAAAAAAACTTTGATTATTAAATGCAACTATTTACAATGTGCACAAAACTGATGATCAGCATCCCCTCCACACTTATAACATAGGATATTTTATGTTTTAAAAATATATTACATATACTTTTGCATATTTTTACACGTGTAATTCTTCTTTACATAGCATCCTTTATTAACTTGAATGTGGCTGAAGACGTAGAAGAATTAAGTGTATTTAAACACTACAGTATTTAGCAAAGGACATATACAGTAGTTATAAAGATGTCTGATTTAAGTAGTAGATATTTTTCCTGTCTACAGAAAATGTCATATTTGGGTAGCAAAGGGCAATACCATCTCACCCAAATGCCATTATGCTGAATGTAACCAGCCACACCGCAGTGAGACCATAGTCTGTAGTGTTGATATCAACACCTCTTAAAGCCTATCCACTAAAATCTGAGACCAGGATGAATACACCATTTCAAACTCCCTAATGAAAATTCAGAAGTCTATCATCCTCTGCCATATTAAAACTGTCCCATCCTCACTGAAGACACTAGAGTTTAACCATCCTGACTATAATATTAGGTTTTCTTTATCATGTTAAATTTGCCACCCAGTCTTCACCATTTTTATTATCATGGTATCTGCATTTCTAAGGAGTCTGTCATTCTAGGTTTCCAGTCATTTGGATTACAGTTTTTAAAATTTTCCTGTATACAAATAAACATGTTTTCCCTGCTCTCATTTTTGATGCTAATTTTCATATGAAGTAAGGATCAATAGTCGGGTTTTTATTACGGAAGATACACCGATATGCCTTCCAGTTTATTTTAAGGTGAAGTCTTTTGCAAAGACAAAAGCTGTGTTACAGTTAAGCAATTACAGAAATCTGTGCGATACTTCTAGTAGTTTAATTGCAGCATATAGGAGGAGATGTAATATTACTGTCATGGAGTAATACTCATCTAGCTTTCTTTGAAGCCAATGGTAGACTACTACTGCCATCAGTCAGAAACAAATTAGACCTTGAATTTGTACCCATTTAAGTAAATTGCTTGTTAGCTTCTCCCATCAAAACTGCAGTTGAGCCTACCATTGCCAGGCTGAGATAAAACTCACATTCATTTAGAGAGGCAAGGCAGAAGTGTAACGGTTGCAGAACACGAATTGTTTTGGCTTCTCTGCTTCCTTCAGCCACCCCCACAGAGGAGAAGGCAGGCAAGGCAAGGCAAAACCAGCCAGCACACAGCTCTAGCTGGTAAGAAATAATGGTCTCTAGCAGCCCAGAATTGCCATTGCTGCACATGCACCCAGTTTGCAGGGTCTCAGAACAGAGACTTGCATGCTTCGCTCTGTCCAAACTTGTCTTGGCCTGCCTAGAGCTTCGTTTTTACTTGGTTGACAAGTTTTCACTTAGTTTTCATGCAATCCAAGTGCTGGATCATAAGGTGCATCTTTCTTCGACCTCTACAAAAGCCCAGAGACCTGCAAGAGAATCCCAGAAGCATGGAAGCATGTACAAACTCCAAGCACTGTCCCTGTTGTCCTCGCTAAGAAATAACTGAGAAGCCAATACAGGATTCTTCATAGATTTTATTCCTGGAGAATACAATATGGTCTTTCCTCAGCACATTTACCAAAATGAATATAAAATTTGCCCATTCCACAAACCTCATAAAAAGCCCAGCATGCAATAAAAGGGTTAATAAGTCAGCTTCTCCTCTGCCTGTAGACATTAGTTTTTATGGCTAAATGTTAAATTTTACAGTTACATACATTTTATATGCACTCATTTTTACTGCCTAGGTAGTTCTGCATTTGTGAATCATCTTCAGATCCTTTAGCGATTTGAAACTGGGAATGAAAGTTAAAACACTGAATGGTACTAACATAGTTTGTTTTGGTTTTTGTTTTTTGTTTTTTAAAAAGCAACTTACAAATCATTAAATTCAAGGCACAGTTAAAAATTCTAATTTTCAAAAAAGAATGTTTAAACTAATGAATACCTGATGTGACACATATACCAGTGAAATCAGCATAGACATATAAAGGACTAAAATTTGTACAAAATTAAATGTATGAAGAATAACTCAAGAATGAGACAAAGAGCCTTTCCTATACATACATACTTCTTAGACACTTTTTTAAAAAATCAAACTCATCTTCCCAAAAGACAAGTGAAACTGCAAACTCTAATATAAACATCATTTTCCCCTACACCCTCACTAAAACATTTCTGTAATTTCCAAACAATGCCATGTGTTCTGCCACCAAATTGGATCAAGAAGCTCGTGCAGCTTATCTATAATGTTGTTGTCAGAACCGTTTATGGAACATATATTTCATCTGCAGGGGCTATGTCCTGAAACACAGCTTATTATTCTGGGCTCCCGGCAACGTTCAGCGCTTTGGATTCAAAAGCTGCTGACAGTTCATTTTCATTTCTCAGTCTCTGTATTTCTGTGTTTAAATCCAGTCGCGTCCTGGTAAGCTGACGACTCGGGGAGCGCACCTTCAGTAAAGACATGGAGGAAAAGATTTTTATTAACAGAAGATAACCATCAAACTAAATTACACCATGACTCTTTAAGGACAGATAGATACATTTGGGTGGAAATGTAAAAGTAATTGCCATAAAACTCATCAGAAAAATATGCACTTCTCATATGATTTTCAAGTGATATAGCCTTCTTGCTAGCTACAGGGCAGCCAAAATAATCCTTCATTGGAGAAACAACCACTGGATGTATATTTATTAGCTACCTAAATAATTTTAAAAGGAAGCAAAAATAATTAGGATCAAAAAGTGAACAGTCTGAAAGCTGAAATATACCATCAAATGCAGGAGTGAGAATTAATTCAGACTTAATCTTGTAAAGTGTTGATCTCTGAACCAAGTCCAGCAAGCCATTTAAGCACACTTTCTAACTACAGACACATAACATGAGATCCATCAGGGTATGACTGCAGACAGTTATTTTAGAGAGGCATGAATAGAGACACAGTACCCAGCATCTTGCAGGATTGCACCCTTTATGCTCATTTGATTTGTTCTGGAGTGTAAGATTTAGCTGCATATACCTTCCAAATATACACCACCTACAGACAGAGAGGCATAAGCATGCAGATGCAGAAGTCTGCTTCTCTACTGTTGTGGTTTAACCTGACAGGCAGCTAAACACCACACAGCCCAAACCCCTGCAGTAGGATGCAGGAAGGAATTGGAAAAAAAGGTTAAACTACTGGGTTGAGATAAAGGCAGTTTAATAGGACAGAAAAGGAAGAGAAAATATTAATGATAAAAGAATACACAAAACAAGTGACGCACAATGCAATTGCTCACCACCCACTGACCGATGCCCAGTCAGTCCCCGAGCAGCAGCTGCTCCCCCCTCCAACTCTCCTGCTTTATTGTTCAGCATGACATCATATGGTATGGAATATCCCTTTGACCAGTTGAGGTCAGCTGTCCTGGCTGTGTCCCCTCACAGTTTCTTGTGCACTCCCAGGCTCCTTGTCGGCAGGACAGAACGAGAAGTTGATAAGTCCTTGACTTAGTGTAAGCACTGCTCAGAACGAAAACATCAGTGTGTTATCAACATTATTCTCATCTTAAATCCAAAACACAGCACTGTACCAGCTACTAGGAAAATTATCTCTATCCCAGCCAAAACCAGGACATCTACTTATATAATGGCTATTACAATTTAAGTGTTTGTATAGCCACAATTTAGAGGCAGAGTTTAAGTTTAAGTGATACTGTTTTTCTTAAAAGCACCTCCAGTCCACCCATAACATGAGTCCTTTTAAAATTAAACCTCTGTGAAAGCTTTGTCCCTAACCAGGTACTTTTTTCATCATTCTCTATTTTTTTAATGTTTGCTTATTAGCGCTAACTACCACAACTTGTCTATCACGCAAAGCTGTTAAAAGATAATTATATGTCATAGAAAATGCTGGACATTTCATAGGGATTATTGCATGTCTTTAATTTCTTAGTAAATTCAGGTGGATTTAGGGGTAGGCAGGAGTTCTGTTGCAAGGATAAAAGTTGCCAACTGCTATAAGCATTTTGAACTTCAAGGATGAGGTACAAGTGGTAGGTATGAATAGATTCCAGCATTCCCAGGTATTTCTTATAAATATAAAATGAGAATATAACATGATTTCATTATATTCAACACTAATTTCCATTTTAACACTATTAAATGATTAGTGGATCATGACAGGTGATCCTGATAATTCTAGCTGTCTAATGTCTTCTCATGAAGTTCTTGTTTTCAGTGGCTTATATTTTGCTAAACCCAACCATTTAGGCTATATTTTCCTTCTTTACTCTAGCTGGTTATGTTTTTGGTTTGATTTTTAGGTTTTGGTACAGCCAGTTCAGCCGTTTCTGAGAAGTATGGGGTAAAAAGGTCAATAACTTCACAAAAGCTTGACTAGTATTTTAGATGCTTTTTTTTTTAGTGTGTTATTCATGTTTACATTTATCATCAGGGAAATGCAACTTTGCAAAACCTGCATTGTGCCCATGAAAAAACCCTACTTTGGACAAATGATAAGATTCTAAAAAAAAAAGTATTTTTCTTATACTTATAGATATTATGTATTTTTTCTATATAACCATCTTTTGTATTTTTATATAAATACAGTACGTAAAAAATATTTATATATATATATATATATATAAACCTCACATTTGTACGCATGGTGATTGGCAGAACTTAATGGATGCTTGCTGAAAATATCACTGGGCATCCCATCTGCACTGAGCATGTTTTGTCCCCCCTGAAACAACTTACAAATACCAGGTATAGCAAGCATGCTGTCAGGAAAAGATTAATAGCTCTGAGTGCATTTTCACTGCAGAAATCACCCTCTGACCAGGTAAATAAACAGTTAAACTGAGGACAGAGTGGAAATCTTCTTAGCTCTAAGGAATTTGTTCCTCTGAGTCTCTGCTGCTCCAGTACAAAGTGCACTTCCCTGAGCTTCCCAACTCTGATCTCCCTCCTTCTGTCCTGACCTGCTGGTTTTTGCCAGCCCACACCACTGCTGGGTGGTTCACAGAGGGCCAGCGTGGAACTGCAGAAGCCAGCCCCGTCATTTCTCTATTGTAAAGAGTTGACTCAGTACTGTATATTCCAACAGAAATTAGTCCACATTGCTAAATTGCTGACTTAATACCCCAAATGCACTACATGCCTATCAGTAAAAAACAGATAGAGATTCACCTCAATAACCAAGAACTGAACCCACAGCTCATGATCTACATTATTGTCCTATGATTGACACACTGATCTCAGCAACCCCCAAGGTGTCCTTCAAACCTTGGCCAGGCAGCTGGTCTCTGTGTTACCAGCCTCTTCCTGAATTCATCTAGTGGAAGTCTGGGCTGTATAACTAAATGTCTTTAGATCAGCACTACCGACTGTCATTTGTGGATCTACTAAATTGAATTAGATGTGATAAAATAATTTAATTGTTTTTCTTAAGAGATTTTAAATGTGTTAGAAGACTACATTGTCTGTAAGACTGAGTATTCCAAGTTAGGAAATACGAAGATTAAGGTTGCTCCTTATAAACTGTCACTTAGGAAGAGAGGTGCTGGACTGACAAGCTTTAACTGTGCCATCCCTGTTATCTTGAAGTGTCTCCCTGCAAGTGAGTTTGATGTGGATGACATGGGCAACAACAACTATAGCCCGAAAGGCTGTAACTACATGAACACATAATAGTTGCCTGAACTGATCACCACTTTCATCAATGAGAATCACTGGAGATTAGCACATGGCTGCAAGAACAGAGAAAACTCATTTATTTTAGCTCTTTAGAAACACAGGAGTGACTGATTCAGCTCTTGTCCCTTTCACAGAATCACAGGATGGGTGAGGTTGGAAGTGACCTCTGGAGGTCATCTGATCCAAGCCCTCTGCTCAAGCAGGGTCATCTAGAGCCGATTACCCAGAACTGTGTCCAGATAGTTTTTTAATATCTCCAAGGTGGGAGACTCTACAACCTTCCTGGGCAACCTGTGTCACTGCTCGGTTACCCTCCCAGTGAAGAACTGTTTCTTCATGTTTGGAGAGAACCTCCTGTGTTTCAGTTTGTGCCTATTGCCTCTGGTCCTGTCACTGGACACCACTGAAAAGAACCTGGCTCTGTCCTCTCTGCACCCTCCCTTCAGGTAGCTATATACATGGATAAGATCCCCCTGAGCCTTCTCTTCTCCAGGCTGAAGAGACCTAGTTCTCTCAGCCTTTCTTCATAGGAGAGATGCTCCAGACCCTAAATCATCTTCATGGCTCTTCATTGGACTCTCTCCAGTATGTCCATGTTTCTCTTGTACTGGGGAGCCCAGCACACTTCATTCGTGGCCTCACCAGGGTTGAGCCTGGGAGAAGGATCACATCCTTGACCTGCTGGCAACACTAACAACATTAATTTGTGAGATTGTATCATAATCAGGGCAAGAAAATTATAGCTCTAACTTTTAAGGAGTAAATAGTCCTGGTTTTGCTTTTTCCTAAATTCTGTCTTCTTCATTTTCCCATCCTAACTTTTGAAAGTAGCATTCTGAAAGTACATAGCACTTGTAGGCACAATTAATAATATGTATGTACTGGTAATACAATGCCAGGTTTGGATTTAACTCTTAACAGTTCTATAATCCGAAGTAATAAATTGCATGTAAATATTTAATTACACACATTTAATTGGACCAGGAATGTGCCTTTCTCTGATGTAGACTTATGAAATTGACTATAAAAAGGAATACTAGTTGACTCTTCTTTCTTTTTTATGACAGTATAAAGCATTGTCAGTGTTTTAATATACTGAATATTATTAATGTTTAACTGGAGTGTACAACTTTTTTATTAGATCTTTGAATAATTGCTTCAAATTAAATTTAAATTATTTTTTAAATATGACAATGCTATGGACATTTCAATTTCTCAGAATGCTGTTAAAAGGAAAGTTAAGAGCACAAATATATACTGGAGATTTAGCATTTGCTAACATAGTAGAAGCATTACTGAAGAAACTTGGCTTTCAAAGGGTCAGTGTTAGCTCCTTCCTGAGTTTTACTTGGAGTAGATTCTTCAAAAAAGAAAAAAGCACCAAGCAAATAAAGAAACTATAGAATAAATGAAATAAACGTGCACCATATTGCCTGGTGAGGAGTTCCATTTCTGAATGCCAGCAGCATAGAGGCAACCTTCTTGGTCCATAAGTCTTCTAAGGCAAGCTGTCTCTGGCCACCATGCTTCAGGCAGAAGGAAAAGAAACAGTGTGCTGGAAGACAGCCCTGGCAAGTCCCCTGTGGTATGTTCAGAGCTACTCATGGGGCCCTCACCACCTGCTATGCTGGAGTTTGCTGCCTGAAAAGCCCCTCTTGCAGCACGTACCCCATGCCAAACTCCTCAACATCTCAGTTTGAACTGTCTGTGACAGGGAGGTCCCAGGGCATTTGCTTGGTTTGAGGGGCTGAAAGCTGGGAGGCAGCACTAGCATAGGAGCTTCTTCATCAGCTGCTTCCACTCTAATCAAACCTCTCTTCTGCGCCTGGACAGTAGTTCTTCACCCTAACTAGCCTCTGCCCATCTGACAAGTACTAAGATAAACTCATCAATTAGATGAAACAAGTAAGGTGATTACCAGAATGATTGGATTTAGCATTAGTGACTTATTGTAATCTCAACATTTTTCTCACTGCATCTGCTGGCTAGGATTAAGTTTATAACAGCTCAGCTACCTTGAAGTCAAAACCTGATAAAGATTTTTGCTAGGAGAAGGATAAAATCTAAGTTATAGCTTACACTAACTACACAGTCAGTGGGGATGCCACAGCTCAAGTCAGACTTTATCTGCTGTTAAATCCACCCCCTGCCTTACATTAACCGAAGCAGTCTGCATAAACCTAGTGTGGTTTCACAGCACACATCAGTGCTGCTTGCTGCAGGGACATGCAGATACCTGAACTACTTTTAAATAAAAAATACGGGTAGGAGAAGCCATACTGCCACAGTGTAAGAGAGCTCCACGTGGATAAATTTTACTCAAGACTGCTGATGCAAAACACAGCACTCCTGCAACCCGTTTGGTTTCAGCACTCAGCCTCCCTCATTTACAGCTTGCCTTGGATAGTTTTGACGCCACACCAGAATATGGCCCTGGAGACAAACGTTTACAGAGTATGATCCCTCCACTCTCATCTCACCTCTCCATAACACATTATGTGTTTATTTGATTAAGCAGAAGTATTAACAGGTTGGAGCTCTGGCCCAGAGGGACAGGGATGGGGACCTGCTGCTTGATGACTGGAGAGGGACCTTACCCAGTCCTCCTCCCTTTGCTGAAACCAGCCCCAGGGGAGTCCAGTCCCTCGTAGGGGAAAAACATGGCTTTGAAAATGTGTAATTCTGAAATGTTGCATGATTGTTGGGGGGTTTTGTGGTTTGTTTTGTTTTAAATCACAGAAAGCTGTTGGGGTTGCAGCGTGTCCCATCAATCAGCACACCACGCAGTGTCTATATTAAACATCCTACTGAGTCCCATAGGGAGCGTGAAATTGCCGATGACAGAAGATAAGAAAATATTCAGAAGGTTTTGTTAAACAATTTATATGTTAAGGGACTGAAAGGTCAGTGAGCAGAAATTGTGTTTTATCTTCCTTGCATATATATTGCTTGATGATTAGGTCAAAAATGTTACAAATACAGATGTGAGTGAAAAATATGACTATTCATAGGCAGAGAAGGGAAAACAGAGGGGTTTATTACACTGTTCATTTTAGTCCCTGCACAACAGATTTGGAGAATGGTTGTGCATTGCTAGAGAACAGGGAGCTGCTTTTCTATCTCTTATGGGTATTTTCAATCTTTTGCCTTACCATACCTGCAAAGCTTGGGTAAAATTACTAGTATAATACATTTTTTATCACCTCTAGTGCAAAAATGCATGAAGAGCTAGTTCATCGTTCAATTGGCAATATTGGACAAGTGCAAATTAGTTACATTTCCATCCTATTGACTGCTAAGGGGGTTGATCTTGTCTTCAGACATTTGCAGGGATGGGTGGTGCCTCAGTAGACCTGGTAAAACTGGTTGGATAATTAGTGCTGAAAAATCTGTAATTCATGTTTCCTATTTCATGGAGTAGATGTATGCTGGCTTTTCTGGAAAAACAATTCATCAAAGGGAAGACCAAATTCAGACCTTCTGTGTGGGGACTGTGCTTTGCCTCACCTGAATTGAGTCAGAAGTATTTAGTAATGAAGCTTCTGTTACGCTGAATTTAAGAGTAGTTTTCATTTCGTCAAAAAGATATGAAAAAGAATAAAGAATTTTTAATGCATAGGGCAGGCAACTGGGCACAAGGCATTTCTGGGCTTTTTGCCCAGATCTGTCATTGGCTTCTTGATTATATCTTATGGGTCTATTTTAATTTTTTAGGGAAAAAAAAAAATTGCAATAATCAGAATGTTAAGAAAATGGGGAAGTTTGATTCACTGCAGCATGACCTGTAGGGTCATGTTGCAGGCTGGGTTAGGAGACCTTCAGTGTATTGTGGTCCTTCTCTACATCCATTCTGCCATTTGTCTTTATTATGTACTGGTTATAATTCTGTGGTCCTCAGGGCAAATATGGTCCATCTGGCTGTAGGTATACAGTGAAAGTAGCAGTGCAGGATAGAGACATCTGTGCTAGCTTTAAATGATATGTCTTATTAAAGAGGACATTAGTACAGGCAAAGTCAACGGGCTTCTCTGAAATGTAGGAAGGTTCATGCTGACATGGTGAAGATGCGTTTGGCGCCTGAGCTAACTCCAAGCAATGATGCCATTTGCAGTATAGTCTTATCCCTGCATAGGAATTTTCTACAGGAATGGTGCAAAGAGAGCATCCACCTTGTGCTGCAGGGGACACAGGCAGAGGTCTTTATTGATCCTTGTCACAAACCCCTTTTCTTGATGAATTTGTGTGAATGGGATTTGTAGATACATACCTGTGTGCATACAGAAACAGTTACAAGAAAACGGCAAGAGGAAAAGTACGCATGGAGAGGTTGTGTGAGAAAGTATCTCAAAAGCTGATAAACTCTGGAGACCCGTGATCCTGTTGAATCTGAGATAGCTGATAAACTCAGGACAGCAAGAGTCTGCAGTGTTCAAGGCCATCAGCATGCAAGAGCATAAACATCAGGTTTTATAACTCTGAGCATAGCCAAGGCAGCGGCGGTTGCTAGACACAGACACAGATCACAGGCTACGGGGTTGATATACACCTGGGGAAGGAAGGGACTTCTCAACACCTTCCCAAAAACCACTGGTGCATCAGTATGGCCCTCTTCTTCTCAGTAAACACCCAAGGTTGGCCTTCCCACTCCTGCTCTGGCTGGGTAAAATGAAGGATTGAGGGGGATAATTGAGTGGACAGTATCAACAAGTTACCTGCTGTTAATAGTAACAGTTTGAGTCTACTATTAATAATGGCTTAATTAATAAAATGTGTTCCAGTAAATATTGGTGGTATCTGTATCTGCCCCTGACTGTTTCTTCTCTCTGGAAAATTTAGCTCCTTCTCCCCCATAGTTGGAGACAAGGAGGCAATGCAAAGAAGCCGTCATATTGTCCTTGCAGGGGATGGGGGAGGAAGGGACGATGCTTCGGGTGCAGAGAGGCAGGAAGAGAGGAAGGCTTTTACAGGGGCAGGGAAGGAGTGGCCAGCAACATACCCCAGGTATCCTGGGCTCACAGGTCACTCATGACATCTAGGTACTGACAGAAATATAATACATATATTAACAATAATCGTGGCACGAAATTACCAAGATCCTTGGACGGATGGTGCTACAGACTGTTCTGCCTTTTTCATTCAGTGAGTAAAGCAGAAATAAGTGGGTAGTCATGTAAAGATTACTGAGTATTCCCGTCCACAGATGACTTTTTGCAGAGACTAACTTATTTTTGAATGCAGTTTAACTTCTGGAAACAGAACACCTCAGTCCTCAGAATTCTTCTCTCATTAATAGTGTTAATTGGCTTATGAATGGACAATAAAATCTTTGCCTTTATATTCTCCAAGCCCTGTTGCTAAGAGCTATATAGAGTAACAAACTGTTCTCATAAATTTTCACATTTTTCTTAGCTAAAATCCCAACAGAAAAAAAAAAAAAAAAGTCTGCTGACATTGATAAAGAATTTGAAAAAGCTCCTATGGTTTTTGCCATTCCAGGCTGCCAGTTTATAGTCTGGGAACATTATCGCAGCTTCATTTCCACAACAAAAAGGCCCCATTCTTTTCTTAAAGGTTTGACCGTTCATCCTGTCCTTGGTGTTTTGCATCAGAAATGCACTTGTGTTGTCAGCCTTTCTATTAGCACTCACTTATCGAGGGTGCCAAAGAAAAGTCTAAGGAAAGGACAAGTGTCTAACAGGTTACTATAGTTTCTTTTGTGCTCTTAAAATGTGCAGACTTCAGGCGTCTAAAAATGTAATTAACATTTGTGCATATGATAAATTTAAAAACTGGGTGAACTTTTCACACTTGAATGTTAACAATTTCCATTGCCTGTTCTCCAGCAAATTTCAATCGATGGTTATTTTTGCTCTACGGAATTTTGCTGGGGTGTAATCCTGCTGGGTTGTACTGTGTATTTTATAGACACAGAACAGGAAACAGCCATTTAAATTTTCAATGCAAATCCGGCAAAATAGAAGATATTTTCCCCCCAAAGGTGAAAGAAAAGGATTACAATTATTGCAGGCTGGCAGGTGGGAGGCATCTTGCTAATATTACATTATTGAGTTCTTTCTTTCTTTCACTGTCATTCTATATAGTCGTTTAGTTACAAGTTATGAAAATGTATGAATAATCCACTCTTGCTACATCAATTTACTGTGCAAAACACAGTCCCACGATCTTGGAAACATTTAAAGGTACAGCAAAATTAATGCAGTCGAGGATGGAGAGATCAGACACCTAGAGATTTCACGTAACGGTGTTCTTCCACCAAAGTTCCCCAATTAAATTCCCAAACAGACTAATCATCAACGGAAATTATCATCTTATGGTTACTTGATGTCCTAAAACAAGTGAGTCCAATGGTTTTAGTGTCATCTAGTTTAAAGCATACTGGTGTCTGTATCACAAAACTGTGTATCTGATTAAAATTGATTAGTTTCGTAATAAACTATTGTAACTAATTTGCTAAGTTAAGCAAGGAGGGTACGATATGCTTGAATGATCTGCAAATGTTAAACCATACTATCCTGCTGTCTAAAGTATTGTAAAAATAGGAGATGGTACCCTGTGTGGGTTTTGAAATGATTTGCAATTACTATAACCTATATTACAATGAATGTTTGAATATATATATATGGATAAAATATAAAGTATGCCATTTGGTTGGAACAATGTAACTGCTTCTCGGAAATCTCATCACCTAGAGCTAATAGGTAACCACTTCTCAGAAACCTCATCACCTAGAGCTGATATGTAACTGCTGCTTGAAGAAAAGCCCGCCAAAAGATGGGATCATGAGGCTTTTAAAAGATCCAATAGGAGAAAAGTGCCCCAAGAGACCAAGGCTTCGAGACTTTCAAAAGACCCAATAGGAGGAGGACAAAGACCCAAGCAACTCAAAGGACCCAATGGAGAAAGAGCAGGACAATCATCTGACGAGAGGGGGTTGGTTAAAGACGGTGGCACAAAAGTATAAAAAATGCTGTGTTTTTGAACTTGGTGTGCGTGTGGTAGGGTTACAGCACTCCGTGCACCCAGTGCTGCTTTGTCTATTGTTTCTCACCCTAAATCAATTGAACCCGATTATATATATATATATATATATTGGCTCGTTTGATTATAACAGTTTTGTGAGAAAGAGTTGTGATATACAGTTGACAGCCTGGTTGGCAAACTCAGCAGCAAATCCAATAACAATTGCATTAGCCTCTGGTGGCAGCATTTGCAGGTCAGAGTGAGGTAAGACAATAATATCAGGAAATCTACACTGTGCATATTCCATCGTAATAACCTGAACTTCATTCTCGGAGGCTGCCAGGGTGATACCTACCAAAGGTGCTAGTTCACATGGTCCTTAAAAATGCAGCTTTGTCTGCAGGAGCATATTACACCAACTTGAACAATTAGAATTAGAAAGAGACAGACTTAAGTCAGTACCACTGAATTTTGTTGACATGTCTCTTTAAAGATTGGTGCCCAAGAGAAAAAAAAAATGCTGCAACATAGAATTTGAGAGTAAACACCTCAGCATTTTAATAACTGCAAAAGTCATTTTTGCTGGAATGCCATGAACATTATTGCTGTAAGATAAAACAAAGGACAATCCTATAAAACAGTACATAAAAAGACAAAGACATTGCTTGACACACTGCTTATTTCAGGCTAAAATGCTGGCTACACGTTCCTGTTGCACTATTTTAATGTTCCCAGTTGGCTTCTGCAGGGGAGTGCTTACTTTTTCTCATGAAGGAATGAGGCTATTCCTTCATCCAACACAATACATATTTGGAACACAGAAAAACTACCTCCCTATTACCTTTCTTGTCTCCCTATTTACCTTTTTACTCCCCATCTCCCTGGTCTGGTGAGACAAAAGGTTACTAACTGCAGATCACTAGTACTGATATGAGATTTTTGGAAAGCAATGTAAATAAATCGATGTTGAATAAAAGGGATGTAATAAATTCAGTTCAGAAACCTCACCCCATTGCATATATCTGTTGTCCCTCTAGTAAGTATGTGCTGGTGTTAGGTGTGAGCATCACAACAGCATTAAAGGCATTAATCTACCTGCTAATGTCAGAGATGGGATGAAGAAAAAGGACCCAGAATATTTACTCCTCCCCAAATGGCAAGGAGCCTGGAAAGAAAGGACAATGCAATGAAGACCCTGGGAGTCAAAAATGCAGGTGGTGTTGTAGGTAAATTCTTGGAGGGTTTTTGGAGGG
This sequence comes from Athene cunicularia, assembly GCF_003259725.1. Lineage (NCBI taxonomy): Eukaryota > Metazoa > Chordata > Aves > Strigiformes > Strigidae > Athene > Athene cunicularia. The sequence goes on along the minus strand of NW_020799095.1, from coordinate 138,656,795 downwards.
ATAGATTATCCAAAGCATTCAAAAAGATTACAGATTAAGACTCACGAAGCAGGTGAAATGATTGCTGGAAGAAGACATGAGTTTAAAAATTGTTTTAGATAACAGCAAAAGGATGCTTAGAAATGAGGGCAGAAATGGACAGGTATTTTAGAAATGAAGACAAATCGTCATGGGTAGCTTCACTGATGTCACATGTGTAGATGGAGAGGCAAAGGGAGAATTAGAAATCAAAAGTAACAGTAAGACTACAAGACAAGGAGGACAGTAAAATTCTGAACAAACAAAAAAAAAAAAAAAAAAAAAAAAAAAAAAAAAAAAAAAAGAGAAAAGAGCAGCCTTGGGACAGCTAAAAAAGTCTTGTCTGAAGAGAGTTTGAAATGTCAAAGTAACACCAAAGAAGGTATGTCAGAGGCAAAAATTCACAACAGGAGGAAAAAAAGTTGTTAGTAACAGAAACTGGTGGGGAGGATGAGTTAGTCAAAATAGAGACTATAAAGATAAAAGGAGGAGAACTGAGGATGAAAATCTGAAGGGTGCCAACAGATAGTGGAGAGGGAGTGGGAGGATCTACCACAGGAGGTGCTGAAGAGAACAGTGTTTGAGGTAAAAGTAGAAAGCAGAAAGCACAGGCTCACCAAATGATAAGATGGAAAGGAAGAAGATGTGGAAGAGTGCCAGTGGTCCTGAAGACTGCATTAAGGGAGATGTGAACTGAAAGAAGCCCTCTGGTTTGCCTAGGAAAGAACATCAGTGAAGGGGGTCTCAGCGGATACTAAAACTAGATAATAAAGAAAGTCTGATAAATACTAGCCAGGAATGAATATCTTAAAATCTAATTAGGTGTGAGAAAAGCTCAGGGTGTAAAGTGCAACTGTGTTTCCAGGCTGACTGAAAGAAACCAGAGAACTGAAGCAGGGCAGCAGAGAAACAGCTAAGGAATAAGAAAACAAGGAGCGGTTAGGACTCTGTAAAACGGGGAGTAGAGAACAGCAAAGAAATCTTACCCTCCAAGGCACAGCAAGTAAGGGGAAGTTGGATTTAATTGAGAGACAGAGGACATAGAAAAATCAAGGCAGTTTCAAGTGTCTTTAAGGGGATTTTGCTATTTAATATTAGCAAAGGATTGCATGCTTCAAAACTGTCCCCAGCAACTGCAAGATCCAGAAGTCCCAATAGATGTAAAGCCATATATTAAACTGATGTTATAGTTGACCTTGTTTCCTGAAGGAAAGATAAGAGATTAACTTATATGGAAGCTTTCCAGCCAGGAAAAGTACAATACAACTATACAAAATATCATAAAATCTGTCTCAGTTATGGGTTAATCTAGCCATTAGCATTGAACTGAAAATATTTTGGAAAATCATTAGGGTTGATTAATAGATTTACAGGCCCCGTAAATTACAGAATAAAACTCTGTGGGGACCCCTATTTTCAATCTGTCTTTTTCTGAGGAGACTACAGGGGCTACTGAGGCCACACCAGCCTCGAGGCTGAAGTATCAAAGCAGGCTGCTGTTTCTAGAAGATCAACTTACCTGGCATGGGCTGGGAGGAGAACTTGCACATAGATGATTTGTTTAGGAAGTCAGCACAGATCTGTCATAGTTTTCTAGTCATTAAATAATCATGGCAAAGCAGGCTGACTTCCCAGTTTCCAAGCTGCTCGCGGTTTACCAAACAATTTATGTTGCTCAGAAGGGCTGCTGATGAAACAGGCTCTACTTGCAGCTTAGCATCAACTATTTATGCCTTGGGTTCCAAGGCAAGGTGCAGCAATGATGTAGTGTGCTGTACTGGTACACTGGTGCTATACCCGTACTGCCGTGAAGGCTACAGTCTCCTTACAGATTCAATAACTATGCCTCAGACACTAAAATATCCATCACTTCAGTGCCAGCACAGCATGCAGCTGCTGTTTGTCACATCCTCATTGTATGCGGTGGAGCATTAGCTGTACTAACAGCATTGCATTAGCTGAGTATAGTATAAGTAGTTGACCTACAGTAAACCACTGACTAAGGTTGTCAGGCTGGCTTATGTCTTAATTTGAAATATAAAACTGACTTTATGTATCCAACATTGAAAATGCTAGGGCACTCACTCTCCCTATAATCAACAAGAAATATATCCTTGCAGATGACACCTAACTGCCCTGCTACAGGACAAGATAAAGAAATTGTAAAAAGAGCTTCTAAATGTATTGTTCCCTCTTCCTTGTGTAGAAGAGTACCAAATAATAAATGGTGCAAGAATTAAAAGTGTTTTTAAAAAAAGACCACCAGCTGTTGTATGCCTTAGCATAATTAAGTTCATTTAGTAGGGCAATGGCATTTCTTCAACAAGACCTCTTGCAGGCTAATCTTGGTAAAGATGTTGAACAAGAAATACATTTTTAAAAAACAATCACCCTTCAAATCACACAGACTAAAAGACTCAATTTTAACTGTGCTGAAAATGAAGGTTTTTATGCAACACAAAATCAGCAACATAGTAGTCAGCTTTCTATTTAAAAATGGCATGGTAGGAGGATGCTTTCAGGTTTTTTTTTTTCCGAAGACTACATATTATTTAGTACAGAGATTGCCTCATTAGGAAGCTGAGTTGGCAAAAACTTCAGAGAATCTATGCAAATCTATACATTGATACATCTGATGATTAATAGCATGTAAATTTCTCACAACTCAGATCCACTTATATCTAATAAGAGGCAAGAGCTCTGGTAAAACTTCTAGTCAGAAAGAGACCCAGAATCTCTTTCTAGATAAAGTTTGGTTTATCTCATTTGCCCTGGTCTGTCCTAGGGAGAAATAAAGAAAGATATGATTTCCCTACCCTTGTATCTCATGTAGATGTTGATGGAACTTCTACCTTGCTTTTGAAATCTTCACTCTGAGAAAAGTTAAAGGAATTATAAGAGGACAATAAAATCTGGCAAGATGCAATTTGGTACAAAATGCTTTGAAATCAAAAGCATATATGACTGATGAAGACATAGCATCCTTAGACGCATCAGAAATATAGAGAGAAGCAGCATTGCATACAACAACTCAAACCTGTAATTTTCCCTATGATTCAGAAGCCAGTCATCACAGCTGAAAAAAATCCTGGTCACAGAAATCCAGGGTAAATCCAGGCTGGATTTTAATGACTGGAATTCATTAATATGAAATTCTATTTGGTAGAAAATCACCTGTGGTCCAGTTGCAAGTCCTTGTGAGCTTATTCTTGCGTGGAAAAGCCAGCACAACATTTGACCATGTAATCAATGGTGTGTGGTAGTGCCTCTTCAGGAGCTAAGAACCACATGGCTACAAGGTTGAAACATTCTCTTACTCAAAATGTTATTAAACTATTACTAGGGCACCTGTAGTGATGGCACACGGTAGCTTGCAATTTTGAAACTTTCATTGTATTTGTTCTGGGAGTCATCAGAGGATTTCACTCTTCAACTTTCTTATGCTGGCACCTTTAACTAGAAGCAAAGTGACAAAACTATGCACATTATCATTTTATAATTGAGAAGAAATAAACCTATAGAGAACAAATGGAACTCAGGATTTTGAGATTTACATTTCATTTATTTTAAAACTGCTAGAATTCTATTTAAGTCTAATTATACATACTTTAAAAATCGGGATATACTTATTTTTAAGAACATAATTTTTGAGGGACCTACAAATTTGTACTTCATGCTCACAATTTCTTTCCCATTACTAACCCTTTCTTCAAACTGACCTGACCTGGCTGAGGTTAGGTGCTGTCCCAGGGAGATTTCAGCCTGTAAGGTGACACTGGAGCTTCTCTTCCTCCTCCTGTCCCCCCACACCTGAATACTGGAGACATAATGCAATTTACCCCAGAGCCTCACTGAGGAGGGAGGAAAGGGAGAGAGTAGCTGGAGAGCCCCAGACGGACAGATAGACAGGTACTGCAATACCTCTAGCAAGCCTTGAGGACAGAAGGACGGACTAGTCAGAGCAGTGCAGACCTGAGCAAAAGACCAGGTGTGAGGATACTGTATGGGTATCAGCATCTAATGATCCTGATGCTGTTGCTTACTGGATAAATTCAGATTCACTCATCTCCCTGTACATTGTTTCACTGCCCATCACAACTGAAACGCTTCTGCCAGTTTAGTTATGCTAACAGAGGCCTCTAGCGGGAGGACAGCAAATGTCAAACACCTCCTGCAAGGACAGTTCAAATGGCTTTACACAAAACTCTCCAGAGTTGTGACAGCTCAGTGGACCCAGGTGGCTCGTGGTGTGGTGCGGCGGGCGGAGGAAGCAAGCAGCCGATTCAATGTGAATGATAGAGCAAGCTTCAGCTTTATTGAAAGAAATCACACCTTATATAAGCACTCTACAATACACTACTTGTAACTCTATTGGATACATTTAAGAAAACTGTATTATAATATCTCAGCCATTGGATACATCTAAAAGGTCACATTATAATATCCCAGCCCCTTGTGGCATTTCTGGTATGCATAAACATCTTTCTTGCTGTGAACATGCTTCCCTCTCAGGGCTGTTTTTCTCTCACCCCCAAGGTCATAATGTGCCCCAACTTATCTCTTTGTTCTCACAACAGTCTTTGTTATCATCAATGTACGCTGGGTTTTTTCCTCTGTTTACCTCAGGTGGCTGCGACCGACTTCTGCAGGGAGCTATGGCCTTGCTCTCTGCAATCCATTCTCCAACAGTGTGGCTTTATTTTTCTCTACATCCCTAGCCTGTACAGGATACTATCCACAGAAACACTACGTACTAGCCAAGCTTGAGATCCAGAGGTTCCTGAAGCTGAGGTTTATCACAGAGAATGGCTGCACTTGGCTATCGGCATCACAGAGCTGGGACCAAGTTCATGTATGATGAGAAGAGACAGGGTAGAGGTAGTCGTGTGAAATGTGCACACCACAGGTGCATGCACTGGGTGTTATGACAAGAGATGGGTGAGCTTTGCTGAGCTTTCAGCAGCAGGGTGAGTCAGCACTTGAAGATACTGCATGGATGAAGGCAATCTCACCGCAATGGTGTACAGCCATCCACTGGCCAAAGAAGTTTTAAAAACAATCTTTTCCTAGTATGCAAGGATTTAAAGCATAAACTCCGCCATTAATCTTGAACATTATCATGATCTTCAACATTAAATAGTTGCCATTTTAATTCATCTCCACAGGGATTCCCTAGAATGCCTTTCATCAGGAATGGCTAAAACATTCCTGAGACCCCTGGCACCAGTCTGACATATGTAATATATACTGGGCCTGCTTCTTTACTCCACCGTATCAGTTTTATTCCAGTGTAAAACTAATATAATAGAGAACCAACCCTCCAGCTTCTGTGTTTGAATTGCCAGACCTTAGCTTTAGTACGGAAGAAAATAAACTAGTGTATCTGTTATATATTTCTTGTCTTTCTTATCTCCAGAGGCAAAATCATTTTGGATAGGTGCCCTAAGGAGCAGAAAAGGCCATGTGTTTTCAGCTTTTTGATATTTGTTGCTTCTTTGATCAGAAGATTACTGTGTAATCTCAACAATAAAATAATCTCCAAACAATAATAATCCTCCAAGGTTTTAGCTGTGTTAAGAAAAGTCTCCTCAGTGAAGACTTTGAAAAGAAATAGGAGGTGATGGAAAGGTTAATTTGGATGTGATTTTATTTTTATGTTGATTTGACTTGCGACTGGGAGCAGCACTACTGAAGAAAATGCATTGAACCTCTCTGACAAGACTTGAACTCAATCACTTGCAAAGCTCCCATCAACAAGCCAACAGCAGTGACCCACAATTCCCAGGAAGCACGGCCAGTGAGCAGGTGATGGGAGCACTGCACACATGCAATATTCAGCAACATGGCCCAGAAGGGTACTAAATGTTGCTCTGCCATTTTTTTTCCCATCACCACTTCTCTTTGCTCAAAACACGCTTTAAAACTGCTTTCATGCCTCCCTCCAGCCCCAAACTTCAGTTTTCCCCTGGTTTCTAAAAGGATATGAAAGTATAGCCTTAGAAATGAACTTGTTTCTCAAATTGAAGTATCCAAGTTCTATGAAAAACAGGTAGTTGCTTAGTGAAAAAATGATTTCATTCTTGTTCATGCTGCAAATCACACACACAACTATAAGGGCCTGCCTCTCTCCCTCTGAACAAATATACACTGATACTTGAATGGTTGTGGTTAAACTGATAGGTGAGCTGTAAGTACATACTGCAGGCATGTAGAGGATTTCGGAGCCACGTATGCGTTTCTCACAGCCGTTATCCATAGCAGGCATGAAATTTACTCTTTGAAAAGACATTTCATTTTTGAAATTGTTACTGGCTTTGAGAAAAATAACACATTTCAAGATTTCTTTCACATTGTAAGGAAACACAAACAGATTATAAACAACATTAAAAAAATCTCTACCCGTCACCTTTAAAAACCTGCAATTTTCTGTAAAATGACTCTCCTGCATTTTCTTCCATTAACTCCCTTCTGTCTCATGTCTTCTCAGTGATCTGTTTCTGCTATATGTGAAAAGGTATCTTAGTGATATAATGTCATGTCAGGGGCAAAATTCTTCTGTGATGTGACATCCTACTACAGTACAGTTTTATGAATCATCTGAGCTGGTAACAAGTATTTATTTTCAATTATGATCTTAAAAGGTATGTTACACTGTTCTAGGAAGACAAGAGGAAAAAACCTCTTTAAGATACCAAAAAATGCCAAAGGAAACAAACTGTATACTTTTTCATAAAGGTATAATTAAAAAAATATGTTAGAGCACCCAAAATATAGAAGTTATCTTCTGTAATTACATGTCTTTTCTGATAGGTGTTCAAATCAAAATCTAACTGAAGAAAATAAAGCTGCTAGAAGAAAAGTCTCTTTCTGCATTGGACTGTCTTCCTCAGCTACAACATTTTGACTGCCTGTCATGTAGATCTCTTCCTAATATGTAAGTCTGCACCCAGTGCTATCAGTGGTAATGTCTCCCTAAGGTCCAAAGGGACCTTTAATGTGGTCATCCATGGTGCATTCATCTTCACGTTTGTTATCTAAAAGTTGGTCATCTAGTTCAAATCAGCTGTCCATGGAACCTCCCCAGTCAGTGGAGGGAGACAAGTATCTCCACCAGGCAAAGATACATATTTCAAAATGTGTGTTTGGCACCAATAAGAGGAACTGCCCTCTGAATGTACCTGTGCCAGCCCACTAAACATGAAGACAACTTGCTTAGACAATCTCAACCTTTACATGGCTGAACATTGGTGAGATAAAGCTCACCACAAATGTACTGTTACACTGGGGCTGCTGTAAGGCTCAGGTTCACTCCACCTCTGTTTAGGTACACTTCCAAGCTACCTATGGGAGGAGTCATTTGCCTGAGGGACCTTCTATAGAAACTGGAGAATGGCAGGCACATCCTGAGAGTGAGCCACACCACCATGTGGCTGCACAGAAGAACATGAAAAAGTCACTTTCTCAGTCTATTCAGGCCACCTAAGGTCTGCTGAGACTGCATTTGCCATTTCAGGCAACCTGGACAAGCAGTTAACATTGTGTGGGACGAAACAATACCCAATAATTAGGCAAATCCATAATTGTCTGAAAAAGTAGCTCTTAGAGAGTTTTTTTATAGTAGAGCAAACCAGATGTTGACTTTATAGATGCGATAAACTGTTTTAAAAATCATAGTACAATAGGATTTCAGCTGTTAGCACAGATTCTGCTAAGTCATCTCTATATGTCCAGGAAGAGAATTTGTCCTTGATGACTACACTTCTGCTTAGTTTTAAGTGGCATCTTAAAAACATCAGGCAGCATGAATTATTAGAGCCAAGTGATCTCCTGCTATGTTTATTAATTTCAGTGCAGAGCCATTTTGTTTTTTGCCATTCGGATGTCTGCACCATATTCCACAGGATTTCTGCTTGCAGTAGTGCAGCGCATGGAGATACGCACAGAGCTTGTGTGTCAGACAAAAGCTGCTGAAGTGTTTCTGGCCCAAAGCTTGTCCTGGAAAGTAATCAAAATCAAGTATCCAATTGAAGGATCCAAACAAGCACACCAGGAGTCTGGCAAAACGCCCTAACATCAAGTTGTGATGGTTTAGCATTCTTGTCTACCCTACAAACTCTGCTCACCTGTAACACCAATCTCAGAGGTAAGCAGACTCAGCTGAATGCAGAATCTCCCCTAGTCCAAGTCCTATTCTGAAGTGCAGCTCCTTGGTTACTTCTGCTATTGCTATTTTAACTGCTGTTATCTCAGTCCTGTTGGATCACGACACAGTAAAGCCAATGTTGCTGCTACACTAGGCTGGCCTCCACCATGCAAAGACCCAAGGCCAGATTAGTCCAGTCCTTAAGTTTAACACTACAAACCTCATTAGTTAAAATCAGATATGCCTCCTCTTTCTCCTTCCCCTTTTCCTTCCTCTTCTAGTTTGACTGCATCTCATGCAGGAGGTGCTCACTGCAAGGCACCTCCTGTTCATTTATTCCCTTTCATCATTAAGGTAAAAACAGGATTCTACTGATATCTGAGGAAAACATAAGCAAATAATACATAAAGAGAAATTACGAAGTAGTGTAATTTATACAAATGAATCAGACTAAAATCTACTTTTTTTCCCTATACACAGAACAGAGCTTTCTATGCTCCTAAATAATACTCTTACAATGTTTACATTTCATATAAATTGGCTTTGGGGCTCTCCCTGGGTCACCATGGACATTTTCTCATCATCAGTGATTTTCAAGCACTTTCCTACAGTCTGATTTTCTTCTGTGCTAAGGTAACAATATGAAAGTAAACTTACCTTATGTTGAAAGAACATTAAAACCAAGTTTATAAGAGCATGTGGTGTTTAACTGCTGGAAGTTGAGGATGCTATATACAGAAATTATGACACCTCTGGGAATATTTAGGTTTTGAATCGGAACTCAGGTGGGTTTCAGTGACATCAAATTTATCCCAAAAGGAATATTATCACACTACAGGCAAATAGTACTAGTTTGTTCCTATAAGAGAAAAACTTCATTTTTATAAAAAATAATGTGCTGACTAGGTGAACTTCTCTTCTGTGCTGCAAGATTGTATAAGTTTTATGCAAAACCTTATTCTGAGGATACATAAAGACCTCAGAACAGGATGTGAGGGGGTGTGTATACATATATGGCTTTCGTCCTCAAACCACTATACTGATAAAGAAAAAACCTGGGATTGTTGTGCCCCAGTTAGCCTGTTAAATGTTCACACTACTAGGTACAGTTACTAACTGAAAAAACAGCTCTTGATGTTGAGATTGTTATATATCGAAGTTAGAGATAAGCAGGATTTGTCAGAGTGAAGCTAGAACATAGGTAAGTAAGTAGGTAGGTCATTACATACTAGTATTGTATCCAAATTTCAACCAAAGGCAATTAATCTCTTTCTTGGAATAGAGGGAGCCACAAAATAGGAAAAATAGTTATTTATTCCATGCTAAACCATTTAGAAAGGTTTAGCAGCTTTAGTTTTCCAATGGCTTGAAGCAGGAATTTGGAGCCTGGCATAATACAAGCATGGTCCTACTGATCTGTTTGGCTTTCTCTGTGAAATGCTGCCTACAGCAGAGCAAGCTGTTAGCCTGAATTTGAAAGGAAATGAGGCTTATTCAATTAAGGTATCTGTCAATCCTTCCCTAATAACTTTTGAACCAGATGGCCAGTTTAAAAACAGAAAACAAGGGGACTGAAGTCTCTGCAGTCTTAAGTTCCTAAAAGCTTTCACAAAAGAAGCAAATACAAGAAGAAGGAAGAATTAAGTATTGCATACCCAGTGGAGAAGGCAAATGAGCTCAAGTTACCTGTTGTGTTTGGCCTGCCAGGCAGCCTTTCAGCAGCAGTACATCTAGGGAATTAGCATCCCGGCACATCCAGGGAACTGACAGCCCAGGATGTGCCACAGTACACCTTTCCCTTGCCTTGCCCATGGGAGGAAACTGAGGACAAAGGGGGGGGGGGAAATTAAGAGAAATGAGAGAGGAATATTCTAAGAAAAGGCAAAGTGCTAGGGGCTGTGAGGGAGGCTAGTGCTCTCCCAGGTGAATGTAGAGGGAATATGTAGTAACAGAAACACAAATTGATAGGAAATGAGATTTAAATAGATCTGCAGCTCATGTGGCTTCCTGCTTATTAAATAATCATCATGCTATCATACATAAACGTTTTCACTGAACTGAGGTTTTGCAAAAATATCACAAAAAATGTGATAAGTCTATACATATATACATGTATGTATTTAGATCTGATTAATCCCGCTTTATCTGAACATCAGGTACACAAAAATATTTCTGGTAGCAACAGGAAAGGCACTTTAGGCAAAGGGAAGAACAACAGCAAAAAGTGAAAATTCTCTTTTTCTTTCCTAACTGTAAGATGAAATTTGAGCTTGCAGTATTTAGATTTGAAATTACTACTTGCAGCTATTTTGATATAACTATTACTGTGAGCATGAAAGCTCTTCCAGCAAATTCAAACTGATTCTAAAATACTTACACTATCACAAGAGTCAAGAATTCCTTTATCTTTTACATCACCTCAACAGAAGGTGATCTTGAAAAATGTTCCACAGTGTAACAGATGAGGTTTCAGACCTACAAAGAAGGGAGACCAGTACAGCAGTACCAATTCATTTTACTGCATCCTTTATTGTTGTTTACTGTATCTTAATTTCTCCTATTTCTTTCATGCTGCTATTTCTAATAGAGAATGTATATTCTATATTAAAATGCATAGCACAGAATAAAACACTGACCAGTAATAGATGCCAATAGAAAATGCTGGAAGCTCTGTAATGAAGAATTATGGGGAAGACAGTTTGAACACAACCTGCATATAGGCGAAAACGTTTCCTTGTTTTCATTACACAGTAGTAGTGGCTTCATGCAATGACATACAGGGTTTATATTACTGGAGAAAATTCTGTCTAAATGTGGAGATATTATCTACATAAATATCAGGGGGTTTATGTATCTTACTTGGCCCTTGACCTGAGTCAGACCATGAGTGTCATGGGTGAGTCTTGCATTAGATGCTTTATGGGTTTTTTATTCATTTTATAAACATTGCCTTCTAACTGTATTGGAGGTTCCACTGGAAACTTTTGCTAGTGGCTAAACTTTACAGCCTATTACAAACTGAGGGCAGGCTATAGTCTCATCTCCTCAGTTTTGCCCATTTATTGACTTTCTTTAAGGCTAGAAGACCTAATCTACTAATTTAGACTAGGACAATTTAAGCAAGATAAACTCCACTGGAGACTTCAAATCCCAAAGATGTAAATAAGACTTTTTCCATTGAACTTTCTGGATAGTGGCTGGAGGCATTAAAAATCTCACTGTTTCCTGGCACCCTGGGTCTCCAGTAGGCTAATGGTGTGTATTTTCCTATTTTATCACTTGTCTTACAGTATGCTTTGCTTAACTCCCACTCAGACACAACCCTTCCTGTCTTTTGATCTCAGTTTGATTGCTTTGCTCCTTTGCTGACTAGATTCTCACAGTTTACAGGGAGCTGTGACTGAGAAAGCGGTTCAGAACTAGGCTCATCATAGTATAATTTAGGAAGAAATATAATCATCCCCACCACAGTATATGAGTTTAGAAAAGGTTACAACTTGGAAAAGATAACAAAATAGCTTAAACACATTTTAGCTATCTCTATTTGAAATAGAAATGCTCTTCTTGAATAGAGATTATCTGTAAAGATTTAGGAAATAAAATCACAGGCTTTAGGACTGTGGAATAGAAAACAAGCTGCCAATCATGTGATATTACCCCCTTTACAAACTAACCAAGCTTTACACTAAAAACAGTTGGGGAGTTCTTTTGACTCTTGCATTACCTATCCTAGAGTCATAGTTTTCTGGTGTTTGGAAATTTTAATTTCTAGCTTCAGTTTTCCTGTGAAAAGGTTATACATGTTTTTCCTTTAGTCAGTACTGCCAGCCATCTAAACTGAATCTTCACCTTCTCTGGCATTTACCTCTCTTGCCAAAAAGAAAAACATATCATATCCTCTCTGCTTTTGTTTTGTTAACTTAAATACAGCAATCCCTTTTATTCTCTTGACATAAACAGGTTCCCTGTTCTTCCAATTCTCTCAGTACTCCCACCTCCCAGTACTGCAAGTCAAGTTTGTGTTTCTAGAAATGGAAAACTGTAAGATGATATTTATACCAATAGAAAAATTATGTAGTACCAGGGCATGAGGGCACAAGTACAGGATCATCCACACTATCAAAACACTAGCCTGTTCCCTGGCACAATTTTAGCCCACACTATCCAGCATCCCTCCAGACAACACACTGTTCAGGGGACAGAGCAAGTCATGACCATTGCCAGTAGATGCTTTGAGATGAATCCCTGACCTCTCTTTTAGTTGGGAAAGGGGAATGCAGTTTAAGTTTATGAGCCATTTATTTACTAATATAGATATAGCCACAGAATTTCAGACATTAATGAGACTTCATGTTGTCAATACCTCCACTGATGATACTTTGATAGAGTTGATGATTACATTTTCTGTTTTCAGGGACACATTCCATGGATGACATCACGTCAACCAACCTTTTGCAGTTGAGGCCTTTAGAATCTGCTTTTGCTTACGCTGCCATTTAATCAGAGATGAACTAATTTCTGATCACTCATTTTAAAGTATTTTTCAATTACAACCTTTTCAGTAACCACCTTACAAAGCAAGTCTAATATAGTACCATCTCTGGTTCTGTGGCTTTGGTACATGTTCTTGTCAGATACCAGGCTTAGAAATATCTAAATTTTACCACTTGTTCCTTAATTTAAACCAGAATGACAGACTATCACTTAAGTGAATTGCATCTATGTCTAAATTGAAACCTGAGGGGAGATCTCTGGCAAACTTCATTCGCTCCCTTCAGGAAACTTTCTTTTTTTCACAATCAATCATCAAAAGAGATAGTAAAATTACTTTTTTTTTTTTTTTTTCCCCTCTTTGTATCCCCTTTTATAGGGGATACCCATTTATAGGCTCTAGCATTTAGCAATCTGTTCTACTCCAAACTGCCTTTAACATTTTTTCTGAAGATACCAATTCTAGTTGCTTATTTCTGAACATTTTATGCCTTACAAAGATGACTGCAATTCACTATGTCCCTGTTGTTCCTATAACATCTAGTTTGATATTCTGCATTGGTTGTTCTCATTTCTTTCCTTTCTTTTGTGTAAACCTCTTATAATAGCTGTATAGCTACTTCAAACTTCAATTGATTTTTACTCTTTCTATCCAATTTCTCAGACAGTCCTTTTATATCTTTTTTCATTAATATAAGTAATTTCTAGCTAGCAATGCTTTCCTACTCTTTAACCTGTTCCTTTTTTTCTTTGTGTATTTTTTGATCAAGTTTTGATTTCCCTGTGCTAAAACCATATGTCTTTTCCACTGCTCATAATTCCTCTCAATTCTTCACTCACATAACAGACTCCCAAGAGGCCAGTATCCTTGATGCTCAGTACTGTTATCATAAATGTTTTCTAAATGGATATCCAAAAATATTTTTTTCACAGACAATCATTGGCTGCATTATATTATTATGACTATGTCACAGAATTATAAGAAAGGCAAACTGCAGAAGCCACTGCAGATCAAGTCCAACCTTGCTGCTCAAGACAGGGCTTCAGGGATAGATCATAAGGTGTGGAAGCAGTAGCAGGAAGGATCAAAGGCAGGAGAAGAGCAATAGCAATGACCTCTATTGAGAGCACGTAGAGATTAGCAGTTCATCACGATCCTAGAACAGAGGTATCAGCTTCTCAGGGCACCCAGATCAGAGACAAAGAAGAGTGAGTAAATGATGACAACTCATGGCTGTAAGAGATAGAATAGGATGGAGGAACTCATCACTGACATGACGTAAAGAGTACAAAAAGGCATGTACAAAAATCAGCACATAGCTCCCAGCCTAAGAGACCAGGAGACAAGATAAGGTCTCAATAGCCAGTGTCCTTGTCCTTCAGTAGGACTCATGCAGACCACCTGCATCAGGATTCAAGTATCCTGGTACCTGCATGCTGGACAGACTACCCGGGTATCTGTGTCCTGGTGCTTGTCTGTAGGACTGTGAGAGAGCATGAGTGAAATCAGTACTGCTTTGAAGTAAATCAACTTCTAGTCCCATTTTCAAGGGGCAGAAAGAGTGTGGGTTGTTCCATGAGGGGAGAGGAGCTGGGAGCTGAGGGTGACCAAGCACAGACAGAGGCACTGCCCTCATGGACTGGGCACCCTCCTGCTGCCCCTGAGCAAGGTGAGCAGGGCCGACTTGACAGAAACAGGATCTGGTGACAACCCAGTGACCACCAGGTGAATGCAAAATGGGTCACGTCCAAGATCAGCCCAGGAAGTCCCATTAACAAATCAGCAAGAAATAGGGCTGGGCAAAGACTTACCACAGAACAGCTCAGGCAGGACTGAGGAGAAATGGGACTCCAGGGCCCCTGGGGAGAGGGTGGGGTCCCAAGTGACCCGGCAATTAAGGCTATTGGTCACTCAGGGCCCCGACATCTACAGGATCTTTCACATAGATTTGTTAACAATGCTGCAATGCTATTTCCTACTCATGCAGTTGATCTGTAAAAATCTCCAAGGCCAGAGATTCACAGACCCTTGGGCAACCCATTCCAGAGCTAAACAATCATCACAGTAAAGCTTTTTTTCTTATGTTTAAATCAAAATTTCCCTCACAGCAGCCCAAAACTGCTGCTTCTTGCTCTTTCACTATGACAGCCCTGTCTTTTCTGAAGCTCCCTTAGAGCTCACCAGAGCCGTCTCTTCTCTAGGCTAAGAAGTCCACTTTGTTTTGCCTATCCTTGTACACCATATAATATACTTCAACTCCCTCACCAAATGGTTTAGTAGCCCTCTGTATACTGTTGACAACTCCCTTGTATGGGGCAGGGCCCAGCCTTTACAAAGTGTTTGAGATGTGACCTTACCAGTGTTAAGCAGAGGGTAAATGGAAAAGGTATGTCATGGTTTAAGCCCAGCCAGCAATTTAGCACCACACAGCTGCTCACTCACTTTCCCTGCCCCAGCGGGACGGGGAAAAAAATCAGAAAAAAAAGGAAAATAACAATAATGGAATATATAAAAAAAACAGTAACACACAGTAGAGTTGCTCACCACCTGTTGATGGATGCCCAGACAATCCCTGAGTGTGGTGTCCCCCCGCTAACTTCCCCCCATTTATATACTGGGCATGACATCACATTGATACCGAAAAGCTGGCTGAAGAAAAACTCCCTAAGACTCAGAATCAGAGCTTTAGAAAGCAGGCATTCTTTACTGCAGTGCTGGGTGCACGGGGGATCGCTCCTCCACAAGCGTGCACACCAAGCCCCTTGGATTTACCACTTAAATGCAGGTACCTTATACATATTCATAGGATTGCACAACAAAAACATACATATTTACTATTAAGGTGTGGTTAGTCCAAAAAAATTTATCAGCAGTTTTAAAACAATCATGTCACTCTTGCGCCTGCGCATTGCCTCCAGGTGGTGGTCTTCGGGAGTCTTCAGGAGGAAGGCCAGTAGTCTTCCTCATCACCTCTTCCCCAATTTTGATATCGCCAGCCCGTAAAAGCCGGACCCCTCTGACTAAATCTTTTGTCGCCCACCTTATCTGAAGTGTGATGTCCATTTCTTTTGTTGCCAGAGCCTGAGCCTACTCCTTTGACTCATAAAATGCACATTATCTTCTGTCACCATTGTTCCACATTTTCTGTCCTTTGGGCCTTTATTATCTATGTTTATGCGAGTTTATTTCTTTGTTCCTACAGCTCAGAAACTTCTTAGCTTAAACAGACAACTCTTAGGCCTACTACTACTAACCATCTTACTAGTTATGTGCTAAATTTCTTAACATTTCATATACCAATATGGTATGGAATATTCCTTTTGCCAGTTGAGGTCGACTGTGCTGGCTGTGTCCCCTCCTCTCTGCTGGCAGGGCAGCGTGAGAAGCTGAAAAGTCCTCGGCTTAGCAAAAACACTGCTTAGCGACAACTAAAACATCATTGTGTTATCAAAATTATTTTCATCCCAAATCCAAAACACAGCATTGTACCAGCTACTAGGGAAAAAATTAACTTTATTTCAGATGAAACCAGCACAGAAGGCCAAATGATTGGAGGGCAAATGGAAAGAGATGCTCCATTTCCTGAGCATCTCTGCCTGGCATGCCATAATCATTCCTGATCTGTTCCAGGTCACAGAATAGTGACAACCAAGGGACACTCTTCTGGTTCATCAGTCTACAAACATACATCAAACTATATCTTTGTCACTCTTCAAGACCGCCATAACAGCCAATATCTATCACTTGCTTATGACATCGGTATATGAAAATTTTTACCATCTTCCACTTACATGCTTCCAGGCACCTTCAGCTTATTCTATACATAGCTATAACTTACTTGTAACATTTATTGATCATCTATTAATTTCACATGAAGTATTTATAAATGTACCCTTCATATAAAGTATGATTCATTCATCTATGGAAATTTATTGTTTGGGGATTTATACTATATAAAACATCTTTATTATTAGCAGAATGAAATTACAGTATCCTGTAAAAATCATTCATGATAACAAAGACAGAGAAACTATGCTGACATGTTTAATAGTACTAGAAATTGGATGGTATAGCTATTACACTGTATATATAATGTATAGTTTTTTATGGTTGAACAGCATTTGGCTTCATTCTTTATGGAATAGCTATTTTGATTCACCATGTTGCCCTAACTTCTATCATAATTCTCTATAATTGATGTAGAACACTTAAATGGTTTAATTAATTGTTCTACTTGATCAAAGAAACAAATATTGCCCTACCTATATATAACAGTTAAATATCCAGGAGAAAACTTCAACAGATAGAGAGTCCCAATTTGTACTGAAAAATATTTAAATGATCACTTTGAAGTGTAAAGCAACCACATCAGGAATTGTGAAATGTAAGAACTCACAATGAAAAAGTGCATAGCTAAAGTGAGAAAATTGCCTTTTCATTCCTAAAAGATTTTAAGACCTGATAGTTATCTGATATGAAAAACTGTATTTCTACTGACTTCCAGTACTTGATTTAATGGCAGGCTGATTTATGCTGCTGGGCAACCTTGCTCAACATCCATTAATGTTACATAGTTTGACTCAGAATCTCTATACCACATTTTTTTCCAAGACTTTAGCCTTGCCTACAAGAAGGTTACCTTGCAGTAAGAATATTCATTATATTCATGTCACACTAATGTGATGCTTCATCCATGTTCAATGAGCTGACTTTTACTTTACCATGATGCATTGTTTCTATACAGAGAATGAAATTTATTTTGAATGATGTGCTCATCCTGGGGAAGAGGTATGCTGCTGTCCTTACCCCTTTCAAACACCATGCTTTGGGGACAGTTTCTATGAAGGCTTGGAGGACACTTAACAGAAGCCATTTAGGTTGGAAGTAAGTCAATATAATTCTGAGTATGTAATCAAGTTTTTAAAGTGTCAGGATTTGTTTCCAGACATCACTTATAATTGCAAAGTATAATCCTGATATAATTTTCCATACTCTTTCAAAAGAGTCTCCTGTATTGCAACAACAGGGTTTAGGAGCAAGGTACAACTTGTACCGTCTGCCTTTGATACGTCACCACTGGATGACTGCACTTCTGGGGGCCAGATGCAGTCTGGCAGTTTCAAAACAGCAGCTACATATTGCCACTGTAGTGTCAGAGATGGCTGACCACAGTGGGAATGGCTGTTGGAGCTTCATTCTGTGCAAAACTGCTTCCGGACTTGTGAAAAACATTGATAGGTACATTTGGTACAGTTAGCCCTGTAGGTGTAATATAACCAGAAGGAAGATGGGTACTTTCCTGGTGATCTGTGCAGAGCTGCCTCAGAAGCCCAGTGGTGCAAGAGCTTCTTTGTCTCTGCTGAAACATGTGGTTATTTTCCTCTGAAAGCTCAGCACTCTGCATTGCTACAGGGAATAATACTAATACTACAAATGGCTCAACACATATTTCAGTTTACTGGAAACAAAATGTGCAGGAAGAGAAAGGGAGGATGCTTTCAAAGTTTTCTTCTTGAATAACAAACTTAGATCTTTTAAAAATTGTTCAGCAGAAGTGGGCTGATACATAATTGAGTCAAAAAGGCCAGTACAAGAATGCTGAGTCTACAGATAATTTGAAATTCCTATACCATTTCTCCTGAGCTGGGAGAAAATCCTTTTCATTCTAAGAAACAAAATTACAGAGACCTTGAAAACCCCAATACAAACAAGTTATTTGTACTGATTATGTGGTGCGTGATTTGCTGTGTCAGATCCTAACACATTTCACCTATCCATTATAAGCAAACATCAAGAGCTGAATTTTCATTGCAGTTTCAGAAATCTAAACTTTTTTGCCTCAGTCATATCTCTTTGTGTTCCTCAAATGAAATAAAGCGGTAGGAAACATCTTTGACTTGCCATGTAAAAAACTCCCAGCAAATATAAAACCTTTCTGCCTGGAGCTACTGGCAAAAGGAAGTATTGTAAACAAAAAGCTAAGTGGCAAGAATGCAGTGTTTTCAGTTATTCCTATCTTTCACGTACTTCACATGGGACATGTGCCAGGTGGCCCATACTGAAAATAGGAAGTCTAAAATACCAGCTGGAGTGCAAATGTTTGTCTTCAATTTTTCAGAAGGGAGCACCATGTTGATTTTGTGGTGGCAGCTGAACGCCAGTTTCAGAAACCATTATACCTAAAGGCAGTCATGGTTTACAGTTAAAAACTTCTGTCCATGTGCACTTGCAGTAGGAGGTCCCTTTCTAGGACCTCCTGCTCTTCCATACAGCTGCAGCAGAGCTGACTTGATGTAAACAGAGGCTGAAACTGTTCCTCAGAGAAGGTCCAACATATTGGACGAATTTTGGATTATCTGCCTTGAAATGTTGAAGTTTTTAGAGTACACAGGGTCTAATCAAATTACAAATGATAGTATTTTGTCTTCTACTTCACGATGGATGTGAGGCTTAAGAGATCTGGATCTCAAATTTCAAGGGAAAATGTTTATCAGGGAAAACTGATCAGTTATTCAAAAGGAATTACAACATGTTGTCCTTTCTCCTAAGAGAAGTCATTTATATATGAACCAAGTTGTTCTGCACTTGAAAATCATGGCTGTGTTGCCTGATAGAGACACTTGACCAAAGCTGGAAATGAAAATGGGCTTTTTGCCTCAGTTTCTTTCTAAATGTCACTGCATAATGTGATCTGCTACATGCTAGCAAGAGTGTACATAATAGTCACAAACTTGCTTTTTTAAGTACCATCTGGAATGCATGTGTCTGAGCAGAGCCAGAGGAGAAATTCAGCAAAGTACTGTGTGCAGCATACAAATTAAACAATGTGCTGCTTCTGTAGAAAAAACAAAAAATTGAGGCAGGAAGATGAGTTACACTGTCTATCTCACGCCAGGACATTCAGAGTACTTTCCAGTCCGACTGAAAACTGTAACTAAACATTAGTAATAGAGAATATTTTTAATTTTTTTTTAAAGAATTTATCTTCATGAGAACCAAAGTGCAAAAGGCTACCATTGAAAACTATTTGACTTAATCAGAAACATTTGAAGGAGTCATGCAATAATTTATTATACAATTAATAATGAAGAGAGCTTATTTATATTCTTTAAAACTGACAGGTCAGTGGATGGAACTCAATGGACATGAGTTCTAATATACTGTATTTTGGTCTTGTTTACTGTATTATGTTTGTTTTAATTTTTAGCAGAATGTCTGAAAAGTAGCTTAAGTTTAAATATCAAATTGTTCATGAAGTGCATTCATCTTCACAGTAAAAATGAAACATTTTTATATCAGGCAATTAACCTTAGTTTTGGACCATGCAAACAAATTGTCTTGATTTCAATTTTGATGGATGGATGCAATGTTGTGAGATGAAGCAGAAAAGTACCAAAATAAAAGACCTTGGGAAAAGTAAGCCATATTAAATCAGACTGGCATCATTTTAGAATACATTCAAGAATAAATGAGAGGACAAGATTACAGGCTGATCTTCGCAGTAGTCATATACTGCCATGAAAAACAGATGTGATAACAATTCAAATCCTTTAGACTTAAACTGAGCCAAATTTAGACTATAAACTCTCTGGGATTTGCATATACTTTCTTCTTTGAAGTATGTACTTTTAAAGCCCTATAATAACTGAGTATGGAAAGATTGGAAACTAAACTTTGGACGAATTGCAATATCTGACTACAGAGAGTCATCTGGAAAGGACTGGACTTATGTACTTAGCTTTATGCTTTTAATGAGATTGTAGGTATTACCAAAAACTTACCTTTAAGCATCCTAGTTTTTGTTTCAAAAAGGATGTCTTTCATAGACAGAACTGCCTGCTCAAATTGTATAGAGAATGAGAAAAATTTAAACCAAGACACACTTTTAATTATTTTATTTTAAAAATGGGCAATGTTTAAGGAAATTATAGTGACAATTAAAAAAGGTGATCATAATTCTCTCCCATCACTAATTTCTGCTATCAAAGGCAAGCTGGTGTAGGGCTTCTAGACTGGCAACAGGACACAATGGCCAATGTTAGCTAGAAAAGCAATTTTGGTCAAAAGCCACTAACACTCAGTGTCTGCCAAGATAGAGAAAGAAGGATTTCTTATGGAAATGCATGCAACTGATTCACGGAAAAAAAGACTCTACAACTCAGAGAGAGTTATAAAGCAGGTATGTTTACTCCAGCGCTGGGGTGCAAGGGGATTTCTCCTCAAAGCTTGCACACCCACAGCACCTTTAACCAAAAACTTATCTAGTGTGGATATACATATTCATTGGATTACATAACACAAACATACATCTGCATGAGTAAGGCTGGGTTAGTTCAAAAAGCTGATGTCAACAGTTTATGTTCCCTTTACACCTGTGCATTGCCTCCTGGTGGGCATCTTCGGGGGTCTTTGGGAGGAAGGCTCGTAGTATTTCTCACCTTGTTTTTTCCCCGGAGCATGCACAGATTGTCTTGGCCAATTTCTTGAATAACAAGAATGTTTTCCAGCCAGTTTACTCTATCTTACCTAAGAGAACCAACAGAACTTCTACCGTCTGTATATGGCTATCTTTATTCATTAGAAAGACTCCAACTAGCTAGAGCACACCTGTACCCCAAGGACAAAACCATAATATTTTGCTGTACATTATAGTTCTTGATAGATTTTCACAGTGAACTGCTTTGTTTTATGAACACAGTAGTCCTTAGTAAAACTCCACAGAACAGTCTGGGCAAGCAGGATTCTTAGCAATATTTAAAATTACCATAATTAATACTATAACTTGCTATAAGTAAGTAAGTTGATAAACAGTGTTTCTATAAGTAAGTCTCAAAACAAGTAATGATTTCTCTGTATCACAACTGAGATAAGTACTCAGCAGGGCAAGAGTCAAAGCAAGGCTATGCTACAGATTTCTCAGTAATAATGTGTGTCAGATATGAAGAGTTTAGATTTCTGACTCACACAATTGTGCTATTACTTTACTGGTGTGACTCTTTTTGTCCCCTGTGAGAGGCTGTTTTCCTGTATCAGCAAAGGACACACCTTTGCTGATCCACACTTCTGGTGGATTTGATGCAACCCAGTATATCAGCACTGTTAAACCAAGTTTATGATCAGTGGTCCAATGGCCTATAGCCTAGACACTCTGGTTCAATGCCTCAACCACTGACTCATTTTGTATGGAGACAGAGGAAGGAATAACTAGTGGTGGTAGAGCAGATGTTTTCCTGCAGAAAAAAACCACCCTGAAACATAACTGTATCTAGCAGAACTCCACGTGGGGCATATGAAGAATCATTGTCTGTTCTGAATAAAGGTTCCAGTGAGACATTATGAACAAAAATGAATGCTGAAATTTGCAAAATTGAATTGGAAGAAAGAGAATTGGGCGACTGAGCCTGCATGTTTTTACATCTGATTTGTTGATGCTATCATTCACAAAGATACATTATTTGAGTGTCACAGATAGCAGTAATACTTCTCAAACCTTGGTAGGAAGATTTTGATATTCTAACATTGTTTTTGTAAACTGATGCCCCATTACACAAAAAATATTACTTCTGAGACATTATTTTAATAAGGGTTTTTTGTATTTTGTGTCTCTTTGTGCTAAAGACTGTTTGTTGTTTATCCAGAATGTTATTTTATGTACTTGTAGTGATAACACCAGAAAAATCTTATTGCCAAAAAGCAGCCTCCTTGTTTTCCTTTTCCATTCTTTTGGCCTAGCTAGTGATTCCTTCTGGTTAAGTCCAACTGTAGCCACAGTTGCCTGTTATGTCAGAGGTGGCATCACAGATTAGCAAATTAGAAACAATAAAACCGAAGTTCTGTTCAAATTCAGTTAGTTCAAACAAAGAAAATGCACGTTGCATACAGTTGTTCCAAAAGTAGTCAACACCCCCACAACATAAAAGAAACACCTGCAGTGTCTCAGATAGCAGAAGTAACCTACAAAACTCAAGAGAGTAGACCGGGTGTGTCAACCGTCTTAAGGAAGCAGGCTTTAAAAAAAGGACGCTGCTTTTAAATGAGAATCTTTTGCTTTAAAACAAGTTAACTAAAAATTCTGAGCCACCTTGAAGGCAGTGCGTCTGCCGGGGTAACGAGAGCGTCAAGGACCACAGGCTGCGGCCCAGGGGCAGCCCCGGCGGGACTCCGGGGTTGGGCGGAGCGGCGACCCCAGCCAGGCCCCCTCAGGCGGCACCCAGGGGCGCCCCACAGG
>NW_020799095.1:138576577-138633864 GCF_003259725.1 Athene cunicularia | reverse complement strand
GGCAGGGGAGGGCCCACCTGGCAGCGCGGTGTGCGGCGCTGCCGGAGGCTCCCCGGGAGGGGCAGGGCGGTGGGGCTGGGGTCGGGGTCCCGGCTGACTGGGGTGATCTGCGCCGAGGTCCGGCGCAGCGGGCGGCCGGGGAGGAGGCAGAGAGGTGTGTGCGCTCCGGGGTGGAGACGGTCTGTGAGCCTGAAGCGGTCCCACGCACGAAGGCCGCAGTGGCTTCCCCGCTTCCACGGAGGAGCGGAGGGAGCGAGGCGTTGGGGTCTGGCGGCCGGAATAATGTAACAGATCCCCAGCTGTGGGTTGGCAAAAGGCACGACGTCGCTGCGAGGCTGCTGCAGTCCGGGGAGTGGGAGAGGAGCAAAGTTTCATCTGCTTATCTCTTATTTTCTAATGTAATTTAGCTTGTTACTTAGATAAAGCAGACTATTGAATGTTCTCGCGATCCTCACTAGTAACATACGAGCTACCTTCTGGGCACTGTGACTGTTATCTGCAAATAAAACGCCTCTTTAAAAATGCCTGCCTCTTGAATTAAGATACTACTCTGGCAGCTCCTATGGACACTGATATAAATATTTAGTTTTTAAGATTTCTCTCTGGTCCTGAATGAAAGGTTTCTTTTAAATATAAAACAAGGTGTGTTTTTATAAATAACGAAGGAAGTCTGGAGTCACTGACTTATTGGCATGACACTGTTTCAGTGAAAATGATTCTTTACATTTAGATACATGGAAGAAAATAGTGTACATTTGGAGAAGTTGTCACTTAGGCCCATGTTGTGGGAATGTGTGCAATAAGCATACGCTTTTATTAATCTCTTCCTCAGTAAAACTTTAGAACTGGGGACACATCAAAACATAAGTAGAGCCCAGCTTGCATTTTATTTTGTGAAGGCTCATTTGTAAATATTTGACATTCTGTGAAACTTGGAAACACAAAGCCCACTGATCAAAAGTTTTGACTAGAGAGGAAGTAAGTGTGGTGGGGGGAATAAAAGGAGGAGCAAAAAGTTAGTGAGCCCTACAATAAACTTAAATTACCACACAATTATATGTCTTGTCTTGCCATCAGGGTTGCTGATATAATGGGATTTCCCACAGAAATGAGAGTAGTTGCCTCAGTTAATACATGAGTTTAACTTCTTTGAGGCAAAATTTTAGAAAGTTTTTTACATTTGGACTCTGCATGAACAGTGTAGAAGAGTAACTGCCACAGAAAATAAAGTGACATAAGGAATTCTATTCTCTTATTCATCTTATGTACATTTAAGGAGTGTGTTAATACATAGTTTCTGCAAGTGGATTAGCTTGACTTAGAACTGAAATTGCACAAAATAGGTTGGGTAATTGAAATAGGGCTTAAAATTGAAAAGACTCCTTTCCACTGGATCAGTGTACTGAATGTAAAGGCAAGGGCAGGATACCTGCTGAGGCTTAGACAGGAAAATGGAGTTGGGGGTGGGGGGGTGAACAGTGTTCATAGGGTTCGGTAATATCAAATACTGTACAGTAATTCTGAGTGATGTGCCTTTTGAATTAGTACCTTTAGTGGGGCGCTGGTTCTGGCAGATTTGATTATGTAGGTGGGTAGTATAGTGTAATTGGAGAACAGTGAATGCAGTTCCTTTAAAGGAGTGGTGTGTTTTGAGCAATTCTAGACCTGGTAGTGCAACCTTAGTCATACAATTTCAGAAAAAATATTGATGGGAAAAACCAAGACCTAGAGACAAATGGGAAATTCAAAGGTATATCAAGTTGGACTAGTTCAATTTCATCTTTTCAATAATTGATTTTGTGGACATAAGAAATTGAGGTGACCTGTCACTGAACTTCAGTAAGGCTGCAGGTGCCACAAAAAATATGTTAAAATTCAGAAAAGTTTGGATTAACCAGGGAATTATAAAGGTGGTTGAAGGAAGGAGATTAATTAAGATAGTGCTGAACAGAGGCATTGAACTGTAAGCCATTATTAGTGAAATTTGTGAAGACTGGTCCTGTGATAAAGTTTTGTTTTCATTGGCGCCAGGTGTTCATTGTGCTAATGAAACCTGCAAGTGACACATTAGTAAGTGCCTGCACCAGGGAGGTTTTAGACATGTAAAGAGGACTGTGTAGTGAAGGATTGAGTTAAAATTGAAGAACTCAAAATACAGTTGCAGGGTCAGGGTAATCCTTCTAGACTGCTGAAGTCTGGCAGGGCCGGCTCTACTCTTCCCCAAATCACCCTGGGCTGGCTGGGCTTAGCAAAACAGAAACAGCATAGGAAAGTATGTGTGTAGGGCAGAACCTGCAGAGAAGAGAGATTGAAGGATAGCATAAGAACAAATGAATTAAAAATTAGTGTCTGATTTTTAAATTGTAGTATGGAAGTTGTTTGCTGATCAGCAGATGACCGTGGTTCTGGCGTAGTCTTACAAAAGTAACAAAAGTAGGTGACAATAAAACAAATTGAAGACTGAACATATGAACTGGTGTGTGTATATCTAACCTGACTTAGTAGAGTAACAGGCAAGTGGATTTAATGGGCTAGAGTGAATCATGGTCAAATTAAGATACAGTAAATATTGTACCTGTTCTCTGCAATGTTGCTGTCAGCTGTTAATTCATGAGGCTTCTTTCTGAATGTCTTGAAGAATGGGACTCAAGCTATGCAAGAGTGCTTTTCAGAGTTTAGGTAGATAGCCATTCTAATAGACAGAAGGATTTTAAGACAATATTTGTGGATTGATGGTTAAGATGAAGTTCATAGGTAGCATCTACCCAATTTTCTTGTTGCTTCTTCAGGAGGATCGATTACCAGATACTCAGATGAGAATGAAACAGGCATATTCTGGGTCAGACCCAGTGTACTATCTGTATTGTATTAGTTTCACTTGTTCGGTTACTCTGTGTAATGAATTGTAGCCTTTTTTTACACTTCTGTACAAAGAAAAATATTAAAAATAAGATTATGCAATTGTTAGGACCAATTTAGGCAGAGGAACCTGAGGACGATTGTGGCACATTGAAGCAAATTCGATGTTAATTAAAATCAAGTTTAAAGTCTTTTAAAAGCACAATTTGGCAAGATCAGGATTTGGTCCCACCTGGTCTTGTGCAAGTACATGTTATTTTTGCCTCAGCAGTGCAAGCAAGACAGAAAAATGAGTAAATTCTCAGAACAAGTTTCAAGGTCCTGGTTCATATCCAGTCAATTTCAAAAGTTAACAGTTATATTTTACCTCACAAGCTTTATAAGAGCCATCAAGTACCCTTTTTCTTTTGAGGATTCTTATGAGTTGCTTTTGCAGCCAGCAACATATGTTTTACGTGTCTGCCTGAGCACTACGCCACTCCAAGAAAGTCTTAGTTCTTTAACATTCATCCCAGTCTCAAATTGTGCCAGAAAAATCTGTTTCTTCTTCATGCCACTGCATCAGCGTACTGGCCTATGAATGAAAAATCAGACAAAAAGCCTGAAGTAAGGAAAATAATTATCTGAAAAGAATTAAAAAAAAGCAACAGTTGTGGCCTGCTTTTAAGCAATTGTGCTGATGCTCTGAACAACAGTAGCTGAACTGCTCTAGCTCCAAACCATAAAGGTAAGGTGGTTGTAACCCAGGTGTTACCAGAGCAGAGCATCTGCTGGAATTTGGAAGTGGCAGAGGTTCCTATTGTGACAGTAAACTAGTGCTTCAGGGAATAGAAGTATTACTTGTTAATAAGAGTTCGGATTAATAGACACTTTAATTTGTAGTCTGATTATCACTGTTTCTCTTTGTGTGTTTCGCTGTGGCAAGGCTTCATTGTCTATGAGGAGAAACAGGCAACTTCTGTCAGAAGCAAGTTGCTTTTTGTTCTTAATCTCTCCAAAAGTTTAAGTACCCTGCACAGGTAGTATAATCTTCTCATTAGTCTTCCAAGTAAGTTTTAGGTTTGATCCATAACTCCAGTACTGAGTGGCAGTCAAGCCTGGTCAATACCACAAACACAGGTGACCACTTACCGTTTCTGTCCCTTCCCTTGGTGCAGTGGGTTTTCAGTCTATGTTCTTTGATTTAATTGCTAATAAAGCATGTGATTTGAAACTCATTTACATATGTTAACCTCCCCTATGGAGAGTACTTTGACTTGCCTTGTCAGTTCTTTAAAAAAAAAAAAAAAAAAAAAAAAAAGTTGTGAAATCATTAGCCTTGGTGTGATCCAACAGCTCAGTTTTTGGGGAACCTTGCTTTCTCTTGGATAGTTGTTTCTTGCTTGCATTGCCCTTGCTATCTGGGATTTAATGTGACATTTTTTTCTGTCCCAAGTTGTCCAAATAATATGTTTCACATTTAACTTAAGTATATTCATTACATTCAATCTTCAGTTTATTTTCAGGGTTACAGTTATCTGTATGTTTGAAGTTTTGTGAAACCCATGCTACATGTTTTAATGATTATGAAGCATTGGTAAATAATTGTGCCAAACACCATGAATCAAAGTACGTTATTTTGCAACTGTTGTTGGAAGTTTTTAGTGGAGTAATGCAAGTGGTTTTGTTAACTGTATGTTTGTGTTTTCTGCTGTTCCTCATATTCAGAGGTAATGTACAGGCCTGCTGTTAACCAGAGCAGTGCAGGGTTGTGGTAGCAACTCAAGATATCAAAGCACTGTGCTGCAAAGTTGAGTCTCTGCATATACAAAAATACTATTAGGCCTTTGAAAATGCACAAGGGTTTGAATTGTCTGCTGGCCTTTGAGACAGTGTGGTGTCTTCCACAAAACACTGGGGGTCAGAGGGGGGGGAAGTAGAATACCTTCCTTTTAGATAGCTTTTAGTCACAACAAAGCTGCAGATTAACAGAACGTTAAAATGTCAATTTTTATTTGATGAGACTATGTAGGGACTAAGGACAGCACTACACAAAGATGGACATGAGCAAACTTTCCTAGGAAGCACAATGAAACAGTTTTGGAAGTCTCCTTGCTCAATAAAAGCTATCAACTTCACTCCTAAGAGTAGTTTTAATCCTTTCAATCTACTGTGTTAACTCGAGCTGAAGCTGAACACGACCTTTATTTCCTTTAAATCCTCTCCACTGTGTTCATTCTTGCTATGAACAGAATCAGTGGCCAGTCTGTTATTAGGACAGATAATCTTGAGAATCAGTTCTGTTGTCCAAACAACTCTGTTCTCTCTTTAATGCAGTTGAAATTCAAAACTTCAATAATATTGCACGTTGAGCGATACCTATGAGGGGGTATAAGTATGGAGTATGATACAACTACAAAGATAATTTTCCCTATCCTTTATATTCCTTCAAATCCCATTTATTAAAAGAAAACAAGCAAAACCGCAAAATTTAAAAAAGTTATTTGCCCTTACTTTCAGAGATCTACCCCTAGGTCTACAGTTTTTCATCTGTAATGCAGATATGTAGAGGTTGACTTTGCTTCCACTGAACCAGTAATGCAGTGCTTCTCTTGCCCCTGTACTTAACTTTTTTAGCAGTCACAATTGTGCTTTTGTGTGTGTGCGTGAAGCGTGCCCTATATATATATATATCTACACCCCTACCCTAGCTGCTCTGAAACTTACTTTTACAAGTAAACTGGTACGGTTTAGGAATTGGCTTCTTGAAACTCTCTCTAACTGCCATGTTTACCAATGCTTGTGTTTCCCTGTTTTCGCTATTTGCTTATAAGCTGTCTTGGCATGCATTTGAGAAACACTTGGGTGGTTTTTTATGGCTAGAAACTGATGCTCCTTACACTGGCTCTGCCCAGATTAAATTGCCTTGCTTTTACTGTTAGATTCCTGTGCTTCCTCTGATAGCTTTTCTGTAGGCATGGAGAAGGTAAAAACTAAAATGCACTTGTTGCATCTGTCCTCTTCTTGTTTGCTTCTTTTTACCTAGTTACAGGTACTTCTGGAGAAAAAGCTGTTTGTGGAGAATCTTCTACCTCTTTAAAGCAAACTTGTTTTCTCAACTTGTAATTAAACTGAACCATGCTTACCTCATGCATGAAATTGGCAGGTTTAGATCATAAGACTTCATGCTGTTCTGCTTCCCCATAGTTTGATATGTTGACATCTTATCAGCTGTAAGAAGGTAGCTACTAGATATGTAGATAAAAGGAATTCTATTTTTCTGGTGAAGGAGCAAGAAGAAAATTAAATCTTCAGGAAGTTTGAAATAATGCAGTCAATTTTTTTACCATGTTTGTCAAAACTTGAATAAAAACTGAAGTGTTCCTCCTAAGAGGATTATGAAATGGAGAGCAATCTGTTCAGAAGTAAAAACATAATTTTACTTTCTATTTCAGAAAACATGGTGAAGTCCAAAAAGTTTAGGACTGTGTATTTTATAATGCTGGATTTTCTACTGAAACAATGTAGAATATATAGTGGTATAGAAGTAGCTACTGAATTAAGAGTAGAAAGAGATGGAAGTGGTAGAAGACTACTGTGGACTGAAAACTGAGATTAGTTTGCGTTATGTGAGTTTGGTATCATTACCATCAAGTTTAATATAGTGAAGAATTTTTTTTTTCTTGTGGGAAGGTAAGCATTTTCAAATTATATAAATGGTCATTGGTTGCTGTTCTTCCTGCTTTACATTTCCTCTGCAGTAAATATATAAGCTGTTACATGGCCACCACTTTAAGTGTTGGCTTCTTACATATTTTATACAAAAAGTTTGACCTTAATGATTGAAAAGCAAGCATGTGCTTTGCTTACTGCAGAACAAGGATGTGTTTACAAGATGGTTCTCAAAAAAAATTTATAGGAAAAATTAATAAATTTGCATTTCTTATTGCAGGTTTGCACTTTCTTTTAGACATCTGGGACCATGTTCTATGCCCACTTTGTCCTGAGCAAGCGTGGGCCGCTGGCCAAAATCTGGCTGGCGGCCCACTGGGATAAGAAGCTAACCAAAGCCCATGTTTTTGAATGTAATCTGGAGAGCAGTGTGGAGAGTATCATTTCACCAAAGGTATATATTTTACACTGATGTAATGTTATCTTGTAGTGAAAAGAAATTGTGTGTACAAGTGGTAGTTACTGTTTGGGTCACTGAAACAAAATTATTAACATTGCTATTTTAAAAGGTTGGTTCAGATATGAAGTACCCTGTTGGCTCTTTTATTCTGAAGAGTGTTTTCTTATCAGTTTTGTAATGCTAAAGTATCATGCAATTTAGTTACAAAATGTTTTGCTTTGCATAACTGAAGGACTTTTATCTTGATGTACTATGCATCATTTAGAAGCTAATGGAAGAGAGGAAAGCCCAGGCTTTTCAAGAAGTAACTTTTACAGGCCTTATACGATGACAGTGCTGCTGTTACTGGGAACTGTAGAAAAAATACTTAAGATATTCTTGTATATACTTGTGATCTAAGTTTAAAGCATGCTTCTGCTTTGCTACAGCAAAAAGATCTGAAATATCGCGGTAGCTTGTAATGTTACTGGTTACACAAGGATATAATAAAAATACTACACTCTAATGTAAAAGCCTTTCGTTTGAAGCTTGTAGTCTCTGGTTTTCTGGGAAGTGAAAGATAAAAAAACTGAAAGAATGTAACACTTCTGAATGGCTGTTGTGAAACCAGAGGAAATTTTGAGGAACTTGGGCTTTTAGATGTTTTTTTTCCCCTCTACTACTCATGAAAAGGAAATTTTTCATTTAAGAACTAGTGGACTGATATGGTTGTGACTTTTGTCACATCACAGATGTCTGAATGTCTTATAAGAAAAGGAACTATTTGAAAAACAAAGCTTATTTTTAGCTTTTCTTTTGATTGATAGAAGTATAACAATGTTTCTATAATGCTACTCTGGATTTTGGAAGAGCTGCTAAGTATAAGCAAAAGATGTATAGTACAGTCACAGAGATATTATTTATCCTAAACCAGTGATTTGCTTCCAGCTCTGGAAGGATTTAAAAGATAATGTTCATGGACTCAGTGAACTGCAGCATTCTTTTTGAAAAAGGAGGACTTGATAGGCACTCTTTCATATGTTTAACTTTGTGTAACACTTTCATCAGCTGGAATATTAGGAAGACATTCTCTGCCATAAAAATGTTGAATTCTGAGAGTTTGAGATTAAACCCTTGTGTGCCTTGGTCATTCTGGGAGACAATTATTCTATGCACCCTTCAACACAAGTCTCATGCTCTTTCAAACTAAAGTACTTAAGAAGCATCTGTCCCTCAAATATTTGTCATTTTTCTGTTCTCACAGCAGATAGTCGATTACTACTTAAATGTAGGAAAGCAAGTGAGGTTAAAAAGGAAAGGAACTTAAACTTGTTATAATGTGGCAGTGCTTGTTTATGGACACCCCACCTATTCCACTATTTCTCTCTGATTTTCTCCTTAACTGCAGGATACAAGATGGAAAGGTAACAAGTAACAGTTTTTAACCAAATTTTACTTAACCAAACCATAATTTATGTATTTTTTACTTTTTTCACAATTAAAGTAAAAAAGGTGTCAGAAAAAAGATGTTTTTTGTCTTTTTTTTTTTTTTTTTTTTTACACTAGACAGAGTTCAGGAATTCCTGGAGTGAGCTGCTATAAATTTACTGATATTTGCCAGGTCATCCAAAAAGAATACGTAGAATATGATCTTGAACTGTAGACTTTGTATTCTTTCTTTCTTCAGTTTTCTGCTGATTTTTATACTTGATTTGGATATTTGATGTTACTGCAAAACTTATGCAAAGCTGACAGAAATTTCATTAAAGGGAAAAGAAAGCAAGGCGAAATCTAATTCACTGATTGTGCAATATGTTTTTAGGTGAAGATGGCACTTCGAACTTCAGGACATCTCTTACTAGGTGTTGTTAGAATCTACCACAGGAAAGCAAAATACCTTCTTGCAGACTGTAATGAGGCTTTCATTAAGATTAAGATGGCTTTTCGTCCAGGTATATGTCTTTAAGTACTCTCTGAAAAGTTACGATGTTATACAATGATATTTGTTAAGAAGGTATACAATTCTACCCTCCCATATCTGTAGAAGAATTATGTAAAGTTATGAAGGATTAAAAGAGAAGTTGTTTTCTATAGTGCAGCTTCAGGCTGGCTGTGTTACTGAGTTGTATGTTGAAAACCATCTTTTAATTGATTTCTGAATGAAAATTTTTCCTATTAGCGCTGATCCAGTATAATCTCAATTATGATTTTGGCTTCTGTTGGTGTAGGATGTTAAATGAAAATATACTGCATGGTTTTTACCTTCTGCCACAAGTCTGAAAAAGGCCAGTTGCATGTTCTGAGTAGAAGCACAGAAGGGAGCTTGTTTCCATTAAGGATAAAGATTGCCTTGCCACGAGTTAGAAAAGAAACAGAAATAAGGTGTTTTTTTTGCCACTTTCACAT
Source organism: Athene cunicularia (assembly GCF_003259725.1). Classification (NCBI taxonomy): domain Eukaryota; kingdom Metazoa; phylum Chordata; class Aves; order Strigiformes; family Strigidae; genus Athene; species Athene cunicularia. Next base: position 138,624,509 of record NW_020799095.1, on the reverse strand, counting down.
TTTGGTTTCTGGAAATAACATGAGCTGTAATGTGTACAACAAAGATATTTTCCTGTTTGTATATGTGACATGTAACTTCTCCCCTTTGTTGCTTGCTGTAAGATTTTTCCATGAAGATGGGGAGCCATATTAACATCTGAAATGACTTTGCATCCAGCAGTTAATTGTCTTACACATGGTTGATAGTTTTCTTTAATTCTGGCCTGGTTAACATTTTTCTAGTTGAGTGTAGCTGTGTCAGTGACTGCTGGATACTCACAGCTGCTGAATCATGTTCTACCTTTTTAAGTTTGTGAGTGTAATAGATTTAAAAGCTGAACTTAAGACTTTTTTTAAAAGGCAACTCTTGAAAGCCAGCGCAACAGTAAATTTGAGAAAACTTAAGGTATATAATGCCTTTATCTTAATTTCCTGATCTTCGTGTTGTCAATTCAGGCATTGAACTTCATGTAGCTTTCAGTGGCAGTTTGCTGTGACCCTTCTGTTTACTGTTGCATTTAACTTCCCTGGGTGATGACAACATGTAAATTTGTCTTAATTTCACAGGGCTCAATTTTTCCCCATTTTTCCCACTTCCAACAGAGTGCATGTAGAAGGTGAAGTGCCTTAAAACGAGATTTACAAAAAGTGGCATGCTGACCTGAGGCTCTTGTCTTTGTTCTCAGTTTTTTAGCTTTGTGGCTTAGGAATTGGCTTGATCTTTGCTTTGAGAATCATTTACATGTTTGTTTTAAGCAGCCAGGTAAAACAGGTAAAAATGTTGGATAGCCCTGAAAGGATGGCCTAGGTGTCTCCATCCCTAGCCATGTACCAAGACAAGTAAACTACAGACTCCTGTTTGTTCCTGGGCTCTCTGGACACTGGTTCTTTGATTATCCATTGTGCAGGGGAACACAGTGGGCAGAGTGTTTCTGAAGTATCTGTACCCCAGAATTGCCTGTGTTTTGTGGCTCATAAGGCAGAACATAGATCTCAGATCTGCAAATTACAGAAGAATTGAACCTGCATTTCCCGTGTGCTTTCAAGTGTCCTGACCTCTGAGTCTTTGAATAAAAGAGGCACCAACTACTGGCACTGTCTTTGTGGGATGCCTAATCTGGTAGTCATGCTCTGCGAATGCCCACTGAATAGCAGATTAAGCATCTTGGGAGGACAAGGAAAGGTATGTATGTGGTGTAGGCCATCCATATGTTTTACATGTAGAAGCCTAAGAGTTTGTGTAGCCCAAGTACAGTCAGTATTGTGCTGGCACTTTCAGAGTTAAGTGAACTGACTACATGACCGAGTAACAAAGTAGTCATGCTGTGTTGCCAACTGCTTTACTCAAACCAAAATATAGGACTAACTAGCTCATCTGGAGCACCATGGTAAAATGATTTTATGGCAGGTACCTGCATAATGTGATGACATACAACACCTGTGTTAGCTGCACAGCTCTGCATTGTGCTACACAAAGATTATGGAGTGATTTGAAACTTCCAGGGTTATACAAAACAATACGAGGGCGGAAGGTATGTATTTTGAATTTGGACCGAATTTCAATACTAATATGATCTAAGGTCTCTTTGTAGGTGTCTAGCATCACTTCGATTTGACAATTTAAAGACAAGAACCTCATGCAGAGAGAACAATGCTGAAGGCACAGGGAAAAAATGCTGTCCTTGTAAGGAATGGGAACTTATGTCTGAGTGTTCTTCTCTGCAGGGGTTGTCGATTTGCCTGAGGAAAACAGAGAGGCTGCTTACAATGCTATTACTTTACCTGAGGAATTCCATGATTTTGACCAACCACTTCCTGATCTAGAGTAAGCTTGGCTTTTTTTTATTTCCATGCAAATGATGTTTGGTTTTAGTTGAGGAGAACCTGGTTTTAAAGAGCAAAAATTTCATTTCTGAATTAAAAGTCTGTAGGTAACTTGTATTCTTAAGTCTTTTAATATACCAACTATCTTTGTATTGATTTTAAGTTCATAGTAGCATGTAATTTTAACAAAAGTTAAAGCTGTCCTTACAGAAGCTTCTGAAAAACTCAGATATGTATTATAATTTTATTTTTTCTTCTGTGCAAAGCACTCTACATCACATACATTCTCAGGTTAGTTTTGTAGAAATGTCCTTGTTGACCTTCTGTAGTGGCACTTGTAATTCTTAATTTTTTAATACTAATGGGTTACTTGTAAACATAAGAATACAACTTGAATAGTTCTGGATCTTTAAAAAAATTTATATTACCCTTTTGTATTACTCATAATGGAATTTCTGGGATACACTTTAATTTACTCAGTGTTCTATTTAGAGTATATTTATTTGGATACTAATTTGAAACGTCATAAAAATGTTGTATTCTATGAAACGTACCTTAACACACCTCAAAGAGTGTTAACTTGGTACTGTTTCTGGATATACTTTTTGAGAAATTAGTTAATAGCTTTTGAAGGGGGGGAGCATTTTCTTCCTTTATCAGTTTTGCCTTTAAAATTTTGACCCCAACATAACAAGGAGTGAGAGGGGTTACTGATAAGTTTCCCAGAAGCTAACAAAATTTGGATTATAGGTTTTAACCTAATCTTACTGGTTTAAGTAGTGTTTTCTATTTTGTATTTACCATGAGCTTTTTTTTTAAATTAAGTGCATAGTGTACTACTCAGGAACTAATTTCACATTTATCTAAGCAGGCTTTATCTGTTGTTAATTTTGTTTTTAAAAAGGAGATTTTTAATAATTGCCTTCTGTTTGTTTAAGTGATATTGATGTGGCCCAGCAGTTCAGCTTGAACCAGAGTAGAGTGGAAGAAATAACAATGAGAGAAGAAGTAGGCAACATCAGTATTCTTCAGGATAATGACTTTGGTAAAAATTTCATGTATTATTATTTGTTACTAAGTTAGTTTTGGTAACTGTAAAGTTACGGTTTTGCAATTACTGCAGATTTCCCACTAAGCACAAAATATTCTGTGTTTCCATTCATTTAATTCTTAGTTTGTACATGCCAGTTTTTAAAAAAATCCTGTCCTCTAATACTCAGCAAGCTTCTAGCTGCCTATATAAAGCTGAAGAATATTCAGTCATGTTAATTAGTGAACTGCTATTTCAATTATAATTTGCAGAATCTGGTCTGAGTATGAAGTCAGCCATTGCTTTAATCCTAGGCATGATTTCAGTCAGAAACTTAGGAGATTTCTAAAGCTGAAGCAGTTAGTGATGACTAGTTTACTTGTATCTTTTAAAGGACAGCGTTCTAAGATATGACTCAAACCTGAAGACAGTTGTATTTGAACATCTGGTTTCCAGAGTACAATCCATAATTTAGTAATATTTTTGAAAGTATAATCTAGATATTGATGGTGGGGTTGATTTGCTCTCTCTACGTGAAGCCCAACCTTGAGGCATAAGGTACAGCTCTTTTGAATTCCTTGGAATTCTTTAGTTTCAGTACAACTAAAATTTAGTAGGATCTTGTTCAAATAAATTTTAAAAAGTATAATAAAATGCTTTGAAGAAGATATGGTTATTTTTATAATTGTTTGAACAGTATTTTTGCTATAGTATTGCTAGGCATAATTCCTTACATCTTGTCATTAACTCTGCTATAAAGATAACTTGAAGTTTGGTCTTAAATTTGGGCCTTTGATTAGCTAGGTCTCTTGCATCTTGGTTCTTTAGCATTTACAGTAGTGAAATTGTATTCTTGCAGGTGACTTTGGGATGGATGATCGTGAGATGATGAGAGAAGGTAGTGCATTTGAGGATGACATGCTAGTGAGCACCAGTGCTTCCAATCTCCTGCTGGAACCTGAACAGAGCACCAGTCACCTCAATGAGAAATCTAATCACCTGGAATATGAGGACCAATACAAAGATGATAATTTTGGAGAAGGAAATGATGGTGGAATATTGGGTATGTCTGAGAAACTTGTTTTTCCTCTGTCCTACCTTCTGCCTCAATAGTTCTTGGGGGGCATGGAAGGGAGGTTGTTTCTTTTGTTGCCAGGGTCCCTCTCTAAGTTATGCTTTCAGCAGTGGAATTCCGGTTTGAGTGCTACAGCAGTATAGATGATGTGCAGCCTGTTAAGTGTTGGCATATTTTGGATTGAGTAAAATTAAATAATCTAGAGTTTTTCCATTCTGTACATAATGTTCTTTAGAGAAAAATCAGTATGCATTTCTTCTTGTTCCTTGACTTATTCCAAGGGCTTAATATGTTGAGAATTGTATTGAGTGCTTCTCTGTGAAGTACTAAAAAACCTAGTAGGATGCAAATATGTGGCAAGTGTATTGTGATAAAGGTTATCTGTAAGCTCAAAATTTGAGCTGAAATATGCCTTGAAAACACTCCTAGTTGCTTTTGTCTCAGCATTGTAAGTAGAGGTATCTCTAACCTTTGCACTTTTATCTATATTGTCATAAATCTGCCTGTACTTGTTTCATGAATTTGTGGATGCAAAACTGATTCTTCTTTCAAATGGTTGTTTCAGATGACAAACTCCTCAGTAATAATGATGGTGGCATTTTTGATGACCCACCTGCACTCTCAGAAAGTGGAGTAATGATGCCAGAGCAGCCTCCCCACGATGATATGGATGATGATGATAATGTATCAAGTGAGTATTATCTAGGGCTAGATCTAGAATTACTTGTTTCCAACTAATCTAATTGGGATGCTAATTCCTTAAAAGCATCTTGAACTCAGAAGTATGTGTCCTGTATCCTGTGGTAAACGACTTTAAGGTGTGGAGGAGGGGATGGGAAGGATTAGCACAGTTTCTTCATATTTTGGCAGTAGTGCAAGATACTTGTTCTAATTGGCAGTGGGTGGACCGGACAGCCCAGACTCGGTAGATCCAGTTGAACCGTTACCAACTATGACTGATCAGACAACGCTTGTTCCCAATGAAGAGGAAGCTTTTGCTCTGGAGCCTATTGACATAACGGGTGAGTAAGCTGTTTGGGAATATTTCCCTTGGCTCGTCAGAGATCACCTTACCTTACTGGAGTGGAAATGAATGTCTAGCATTGCTGCTGACTTCTCAGTTAGAAGAGAAACCAGCGACCAAGTGCTGAATTTCTTTTATTCTAACAGTAGCCTTCCAGTACTTTCCAGGTAGGTAGGTAGCTTATGGTGATGGTCTTGGAGGATACTAGTTTGTAGTTTCTGCAGTCGATATGTATAGTGGCATGGTACTCTAGCTTTTGATAAACATGCTGGTTAAAATAACAGTGAGTTGGGATAGAACTCATCATGTCTTTAATTCTAATACAGTATCTCTAGTGCGACACTGTTCTTGATACATTGTATTTGATGACCAGGAGTGACTGTTTACATGGAAAATGAGTGCTCTTCTAGTGGTTCATAGCTTTAATGAATTGCTGAATTCAGGAGGTGCATCTTTATATTTGAAGTTATACTAAATAGTGAAATCTCTTGGGGTTTTTTCTAATGCAAGACACTTTATTATTTTAACTGGTACTGTGTTTGGCTCATTATAAACAGATCCCTGCTTTATTTAAACAAATAAGATCTGGAAAAAATGTAGTTTGTCCTGTGTTTTCAGACTGAACTCCAGGCCCTGATTTACTGCTTGGCCAATTAAAAAGCCCTAGCACTGCCCTCTGGCGGCACGCTAGCAACAGAGGTCCTAGCTGATCCACTGGGACCAGCAAAGACAGCGTTTGCCAGAGCTTCAGGGTCTGCTGCAGAGTGCCAGGCTGTAAGCAGTTTACAGTAAAGTCATTCTAGAGCAGGATGAGAGGTACAGGTAAGATAACCACCCACATTAACACTTCCAAAGCTCAGATAGGGCTTAGGGGAAAAACTTGGTATGGTATTTTGACTCTTTGGACAGAGGGACCCTTATATCTCAGGGGCTTGCTACTGAAGAACACCAACCTGAGAAGCAAGCCATGAGGGAGGGAGGCATGTGGAGCTGATGATGTTGAGATTTAAGTAGATTCAGTAGAACTACAGGTATACACAGAAGAATTTGTAGGTTATGGGACAGCATTCTCAGTGTTTGTCTTTTCATAGCGCTTATAGCTTTTCATTCCTTCTCCCAAAGCCAACATGGCCTTAGATTCTTGAGGCAGCTTTATACATGGGCAAATAAGACCTATAGAGAACCTGCAAGATTATTCTACAGTGTGGTATCTGTTTGAGCTAACCTTCATTACATGCTAAAAATCTCAACAGTCAAGGAAACCAAAGCAAAGAGGAAGAGAAAGCTGATTGTGGACAGCGTGAAAGAACTGGATAGCAAGACTATTCGAGCCCAATTAAGTGACTACTCTGATATTGTTACCACTTTGGACTTGGCACCTCCTACTAAGAAACTGATGATGTGGAAAGAAACTGGTGGAGTTGAAAAGCTTTTCTCTTTGCCTGCACAGCCTCTGTGGAATAACAGGCTACTGAAGGTAATGTTTTTGTGCAGGTTCATTTCTAAATGAACTATATTCAGGATTGTGCCTCATATAAAATAAACATTGGCATATGAATAGTGATATAGTGATAGCAGTATTTATAATTTTTTTAAAAAAAATCTCATTAAAACAACTAAGATAATGCCAATACTTAAAATATTTATCAATAACAGAAATAAATTATTTCTTAGAATGTTACTACTGTTGGAGAGGAGCTTAAAAATGGAAAAGAAAGATGGCCTGTAATTAATTGACCTGAAATGAAATTAAGAACACTGAGAACTACAATGGTGAATAATGTAACCTTTCCTCTGTAGCTCTTTACTCGTTGTCTTACACCGCTGGTACCAGAAGACCTAAGAAAGAGGAGGAAAGGTGGGGAAGCTGACAACCTCGATGAGTTCCTTAAAGACTTTGAAAACCCAGAGGTTCCCAGAGAGGAGCAGCAGCAACAACAGCAACAGCAGCAACGAGATGTCATTGGTTTGTGTCTTGGCAATGATGCTGTGCTTTCCTTTAGAGCTTATTTTTCTCCTTGGTACTTTATATTAAGTCACCAAAGATTGTGAATTAAGCAGAGATCTTTGTAATGGTTATGTAGCTTGATACACAGTCTGTAACTTAAAATAGCATCTTTTTTCCTAGAAGTAGAGGACACTTAGAGATTCAGTTTGATCCAGTGGATTAAAAATGGGTATTGGATTGGGTTGTGTACACATCTATACCAATTCTGTTGAAGTCACTGCAAAAGCTATGCAAGCAGATTAGACTTAGTAATGTAATTTGACACTGTACTAAAGTATCTAAACCTGAGTTTGTTGTGGAATATAGATGAACCTATTCTGGAAGAACCAAGTCGTTTACAAGAATCAATGATGGAAGGCAGCAGAACCAACCTGGATGAATCTGTTATGCCACCCCCACCACCTCAGACAGGTGTTAAACGCAAACTGCAGCAAGTAGAACCAGAGCCAGTGTTACCTGTGAGTAAGATTTTTTTTTTTTTTTTTTTTTTTTTTTTTTTTTTTTTTTGAGACTAAGAATTGGGTAGTGTCCTTGAGCAGGAAGTGACACAGATTGGAGGCACTAGATTTCTGTGGTGTTGTGAGATGTGCTGGAGTAGTATCATAATCTTTGTCCCTGGGTAGTCTTTACGGTGTTTTTCTGAAATGGAGAGCTTACTGAAACATTTAAAATGCAGGTAGGATAAAGAAATGGCACGGTTTCCTCTGGAACAAGTGTTCAAAGAGTAAAGTGTATTGCACACAAAATTCTTCAAAGTGACAAAGTTCTTCTGCTTGGCAAGTGTATACAAACAGCTTTCACTGATGAAGAGAGGACTGTGCTAGCTGCACCACTTTCCTTTTTTAAAATAGTCCTAGTGTTCCAGGGTTAAGGGTTAAAGAAAAACTTTGATCTTCAGAAGAGATTTCCTAGTTGAGTTATGGAGTAGACTTGGAAACTATTGTCTACATCTTCTGTAAAAGCTATTATGCAGTATGAAAGGAAATGGTATTTGTGCAGGGGAGATGAAATGGGCAAAATGAAAGGTGTATTCTTTTTCTGAATGCTAACCTGGTGAGAACAGTCCTGGTTTATGCTGTCTTTCTCATATTTGTGCAATTTTTTAATCCCACTTTTCACGTATTTCTTGGTTAACAGGTTGTTCACTGTAGAATGACACTGTTAGATGTGACAGTGTCTTACTAAAAAGGGTGGCAGCTGCTGCTCTTCTTGGCCATGTTGCCAATGACATTGTGAGATTGGCATTGGCTGTTTATACTTTCTACTGAAGTCAATGGTATTGGTGTGTGCTGGGAATTCTTTGATCATGCCAACCAAGTCAGGCCTCTAGCAACATAACTGTAGTGATACCTGCTGTATGACTCTGAAACAGAAGTTAGCTTGAGCCTTTTTAGGTTATGTGTAGAAACAGTTTCAGGTGTCAAGGTAACTTTACTGGCAACACTTAACTGTGTATAGGGGGAGAATACTGTATATTAATTTTATTAAAACTGACTACATAAATTCTGTTAAACTGCTCTTCTGGATTTTCCTCTTGATATAAATATCATCTGAGAATGATAATTGAGCACCAAAGTCACTCCTACATTTTTGGAAACTTTACAACGTAGCTACATTTTAATGCCTTTATGCTTGTATTGCAAAGAACAACATTTTGATATTTTGAAGATGTCTTCCTCCAGTGAGTTGAAGTGTGTTCATGTAGCACTGCATCTGGTTATGTGGGATTTTAAAGTTGCATGTAATGATCCAAGAAATGAGCTCAGTAGTTTGGATGGTGGACTAAGTGAAGTTACTGGAAAGCCTTTTTTCTAGAGTGGTATTGTAATTTCTGGTTTGAATAAAATCTAAAGGATACATGGATGCACAGCAAAACAAAACGTATTGCTTTTCATTTTTCAGAAATGAAAAACTCTTGACAAACAGCTAAGATTTAGAGACTTGGGTTTTGTGAAACTAGTTTGTAGCATCAGCAGTATATTGTAAAAGCATGGATAAAATGATGCTGCCTAACTGTATTGTATACCCTTAAAGCATCCACCATCACAACAGCTGGAAATACCGCCTGTCGAAATGCCTCCAGAGGAGCCCCAAAACATCTGCCAGCTAATACCAGAGCTAGAGCTTCTGCCAGAAAAAGAGAAGGAGAAGGAAAAGGAAAAAGAGGAGGAGGAGGAAGAGGAGGTAAGAACTCTGTAGAAAGGGTTTGTGTGTTCCCCAGCACTGTTTGACTTTAGATTAATTAAATTAATAAATAAGTCTTCAGTCATTGCTTGGGAAATTATAACTTTGGAAATGTAGATTTTTAAATTATTCCATGCCCATTTTATATTATTTACATTATTCCATTTCATAAATTGTGGAGCTGCTTTGAATTAGAGGGTTCTCCTGTTCTCACACATGATTGTATTAAATCAGTCTATGATGCCTTATACAAGAAGTTTTGAACTCGGTTTTATGTATTTATATTTTAAATAGTTCATGACACTTAATAAAGGATAGGTTTTTGTAAGAAAACAGTCCCTATCCTAATGTGATAAATGAAGTTGTTTCTTAACTACAGTATTTAATATTCTTATTTAATATTCTGAGGATATCAAAACAAAATTAATTGATTCTTTTTATTTTACATCTAAAATGCATAGTATTCAATTAGTTTTATAAAATCTGTTTTGTTGGAAAAAAAATTTATCTGGACATGTCAAGTTTCCTTCTGTAACAAGTTTTATGTATGAAGAAATGTGAATTACTTTAGTCAAGATGACTTTCCTAGCTATGTAAAAAGCTGTTAAAATAGACTCTTTTCAGTTGGAAGGGACTTACAATGATCATATAGTCCAACTGCCTGACCATTTCAAGATGTTGATGGATGCAGAGAAAAGTTACTTTAAAGGTAGTACAGTGAAGAGGAGGAAATACATGCTGACTTAGTTTTGAGAAATTAAAAAAAAAAAAATGGCTTAGCAGTTTTTCTGCATAAATTGAGGTTCTTGATTTCAAGACTGGAAACAAAGCAGATACTGCTTGCATGTGTCACTTTTATGGTAATTTTTTTAAATTCCTGATTCAAAATAGATTTTATTGTAAAAGCCATATATAATGCATCTTCCATAAACAAGTACTGCTCTGTGTAGGTGACATGGGGAACTGAGTTGTTATAGGTGACCCTCACAACTTCTAGCAGCAACCCATTTTCTTTTTCAATGGTTCTGTTTCCACAGTGAAATGAGAACATGTCTGTGTTTATTGATGTTTGCAAAAATAAAAGCATTGCTGATACTGCACAGGTTCAGTACTTGAAGTCCTAGATTAGACTGAAATGTCTCTTCTCATTCAGCTATAATGACTGAACTTCTTTGTTTTACTAATTGTCAGCATAATATTTTGAGTATAGTCAGTGGCAAGCAACCTTACTATGGTACATCATTTACATTTGTGCCTTTCTCTGTCCCACTTCCTGCCTCTCCTGGATGTATCCTGTGACTCAAGTTATCTAAGCCTTCTGACTTGATCAAAAGAAAAAAGCTGCAGTGATAACTAGAAATGTTTTTAATTTCATAACTCAGTGGATGAAAAGATTATTGTTTTGTAAATGTGTGAATTTTGTACACTTGCAGGAAGAAGACGGCACAGGGGGTGATCAGGATCAAGAAGAAAGGAGATGGAACAAGAGAACTCAACAAATGCTTCATGGACTTCAGGTACACATGATAATTTGATTTATATTAAAGTAGTTTTTGAGTGTGCCCACCAACACTTTTGACTAGAGTTAAAAGGTTAAGAGTGGGGGTTTTTTTGCAGTAGATGTTACAGACTACGTAGTTCAGTCTTGGAGGGGAAGAAAAATGCATGTAACTGATTAAATCATAATACAACTGTCACTCTTCTCCCAGGAACTTTTGAAGTAAAATTTTTTGCTTAAATCTTTTTTAGCCTTTATGGTCACACTTGGTGTACAAGTTAGACTCCCAGAAATTAAAATTTTAAAATGATTTGGTTTGTGGTTTTAATCAAACCTTAACACCTCTGACTTTGTGCTATGTGACCCTAGGCAAACCTCATCAAGGTCTAGGGATAAAACCATTTTACTGGATGTTTACTCCCAGCTAGGCTAGTTTGAAAATTTCCATGCTATGATAACCTGAATCTATAACAACTGTGGGAAACTGACCTTGGCTGAGGTACAGCATTACTGTTCAGCATGTGGTTTCAGTCTGCACAGACAGATAATCTTTATAGGATGGATTCTTGCTTGCTAGAACTAAGAGCTTTTTTCTGATAAGATAATTGAACACCCTTAGTATACACTTGAGCTGAAGTGCAGACTGCTGTCCGTTTGCATATAAGTCTCTGTATTTGTACTTCAGACACTGTTGGACTACCTTTGCTTTTCAGTCTAGTTTGTGGCTCCTACCCCTTTGTTCCCTTAAACATTTTGGCAGTTCCTGAGATTCTACTGTCACTGAAGTGTTTCAGTTCCATCTAAGCTGTTTGTTTTCCAAAGTAATCCTCAATTTTCTGTAAAATTGATAGGCTCCATCGCTGCTGATAAAAGTTCATTGTCATTATTGTATCTCTGGAGTTCCAGTATCATAGACGGGGGGAGGGAATGCAGCTGACTTTTCAGTAAACTGAGATGTAATAGTATTTCATATTCTGTCAAGTTTCTCAAAAGTATGATATAATCAAGCAAAATTTTTACATTTCTGGAAAATGTTAGTAGTTAGATTGTAAGAATTACTTGCTTACATCTCTAAACAATGAAACCTTAATTTTAAGCTCATAAATAGTCTTTATGACACTTAAACACACCTAAATTTAGTTCAGATTACATTGTAGACTAATGTGATTTAAGTTAGTGGTTTTGCACACCTGCAAGAATTCTGCTAGTTACAATTTCTAAACTGTTGTTGTGGTTTAACCCTGGTAGTCAGCTCAGCCCCACACAGCTGCTTGCACACTAACCCCTGGTGGGATGAGGGAGAGAATCAGAAGGGTAAAGCAAGAAAACATGTGGGTTGAGATAGCTATTAAACTGTCTAAAGCAACAGTTGTGTGTGCAAGCAAAGCAAATAAGGAATTCATTCACTGCTGCCTAACAGCAGGCAGACATTTAGCCATTTCCAGGAAAGTAGGGCTTCGTTACACATAATGGTTACTTGGGAAGACAAATGTTGTAACCCCAAATGTGCGCACCCCCTCCCTTCTTTCCCCCATTTTTTATTGCTGAGCATGACATCAGATGGTATGGAATATCCCTTTGATCAGTTGGGGTCAGCTGTCCCAGCTGTGTCCCCTCCCACCCTCTTGTGCACCCCCAGCCTACTAGCTCCAAAATAAAAACATTTGCTCCAATCCAAAACATAGCACCATATGAGCTGCTTTGAAGAAAATTAACTCTGTCCCAGCCCAAACCAGTACAACTGTTGCTTAGAAGAAATTTTTAAAGTATACAGATGTTTAGTTGGTAGTGTTGTGTAATGTTTTCCTTTCTCAATGTTTCATCAGTTTCTGAAAAGAGCTTAAGAATTCTCTTCTGGACCATGTCTAGCTGCCTTTTTTTTTTTTCTTCAATTCTTTCTTCCATGTGCTTAAAAGAGGATCACACTGGATGACTGAAACATTAAGTCTGTAATGAAGTTAAGATCTGTTTAATATAAAGTAATTTGGTTTGGCCATCCTAATATCTTTTCATCTAGTAGATATTCCAGAGCAGACGGTTCTGCTTTAAATTGAACACGTCAGTTGTTGTTCTAGCCAGCAAACAGATGTATTTTCCTGAATTTTTTATATTCTAGCCAAGACTTTGAAAAAATGTAAGTGACTTTGGGTACTTAGTTTCAGACAAACAGAGGAATTTAAGAAATAAGCAGGCTTTCAGCTTGGGAAAATTATGCATCTTTTTAGCTCGTGAAATTTTGTTTTAAACAATAGATCATTATTATTTTTGGAGTTATTTTGAGAAATAAACTGTTTAAAAACATTTGTTCTGTAGTCAAAAAATATACTATAAAAACACTACTACAGTGTTTCTGGAGTAAGTTGCACAGATCCAAGACTGATTTTTTTCACATATCTCTGGGAAGCCTACTTTGGTTTCATATAGAAAAAGATCCATATAGAAATTTTCATACACGTGTTGCAATGTCCCCATCAGTGTCGAGTCCTTTCAAATCTCTCACAGCATCCTGGGTGACAACAAACATAATCTTGCCAGTGGATGTTCTTGTTTGTGTGTACTTCTCTATTTAATTTGTGGTATCAATGTTTGTTTTTCAGAGAGCTCTTGCTAAGACTGGAGCGGAATCTATCAGTTTGCTTGAGCTGTGCAGAAATACGAATAGAAAACAAGCAGCTGCAAAATTCTACAGTTTCCTGGTACTTAAAAAGCAGCAAGCTATAGAGCTGACACAGGAGGAGCCTTACAGTGACATCATTGCAACACCTGGTCCCAGATTTCATATTATTTGAATGGTTAGATACAGCAGAGCTAGTGTTTGTTTCACTAGTGCGTACATGTATTGCCCCATCTGTAGGGCCCACAAGACCATTGCAGAAAATTTAGATTTTATTGTCTGTATAAAGTCCTTGGTTTTCTTTTTGGGTTATTTTGGTTTTTGTATTTTAAATTTACCACTTAAATTTTTAGTGAAACTGCTGGGGTGGGTGACTTGAGTTCTAACTGCAGAAACGAGACAGCTCAAGGACCCAGATGAAGATTGTTTTAACAACTCAGAGCAGATGTGTGCAATATTCGTGCATGTAATGTTGAGTATCGATGAAGATGTCTTACGATAATTTGACTAGTTGATTGAATAGTGATATTTTTAACCTATACAAGTAAACCTGAATGGCCAACCTATTGTCTGATTAAAAACTTTGCCAAACTCGTCTAAAATGTTCAGTCTGCTTCTCATAGTAGTGGGTTTTTCTCCCCTTCCCTAGATCTTTGTGCATACCGTGGGTCTCTTAAAGCTGCCAATATGAAAGGTAGTGCCTGATATGTCAGCTTGCGTTGTCACTGCATTTTTGCAGTCAGATTTTTGTAGCCCTTGATGCTAAGGGGAAACGGGTGTCTGTGGAAAGCACTTCCTCTATGTGATACTATTGCATACATGAAAGGACAGAACATGTGTTAGGCATTTTAGACGAAACATTCCTTTTCACTTGTCACCTCATTATGGTCCACTACTGATAATGGCTAATCACTGTTAATAAGCGTCAAATAAAAACTCTAAGTCATTTCATTTAAACCTTTAAGATATCAGAATGCTTTAGGTTTGTTAGAGCTGTATATAAACTCCAGACTTTTTAAAACAGACTTCTAGATTGTAAATTATCTGATTTTTATTAAGTGGGCATATGGGAATAAGAATAAGAGAAATTGAACAGATTGCCTTTGTAAAGATGCTAAATTCAGATACCACCTGTACCGAAAGGGCAGCAAACTTGAATATACAGTACAAACGGGCACAGTTCCACTTAATTGTGTAGTGTGTTAATTAATGGCTCTTTGGATATATTTATGGTTTTAGTATTAATTTTTCCAGTAATGCACACTCCTGTGTTCAAAACATTTTATCTGTTTTGCAAAAGAAGTCCCACTTGATTTTACTTATAAAGAATGAAGCTTTACTGTTAGACCAGGTAGCACCAGAAATTATGTGAATATGTTGATTATAGAAACCTGTCTTAACTTTTTTTAGGGCAAAATTATTCACACTGAAGGTTCTGGTTTTAATGTTGGCACTTTTGTGAAATAATTTTGGGACTCTGAAATTTCAGTGTATACTCAACTGTAAAATTATGTGAATGTTTTAAAAAAATCTGAGACTACATAATAACCATGTTTTAATAATCCTTGGAAAAGTTAATTGTATAAAGTTACTGCAGCTTTATTTTCAACATGATGTGCCTGTAAAACCATGATTTTTTTTCCCCTTTGTAAAAAGAGACATTGTAGATAACTTGAATGTTTAATTATAGAAAAGGTCATTAGTTTCTTGTTATACATTTTTAGTCTGGTTTTGTTGCTTTTCAAGGTTAATATTCTTGAAAATAGTCGATGCTGTTATGTATAACTTTTCTAATAAAAGTTGTGTTATAAGCTGTTATGTATTAGCTCTGTATCTTGTTTGAACACCTTTCACTTATGTAGTAGGGACCTAGCATTTACAGGTTGCTTGTTTTGGTATTAGGAGTGGAAGGGTAATAATTTAGCTCTTTGAGTGATTTAAAGCTTGAATATGTAAACCGATTTTCTTGCCATTAGGAAGGAAGACTTACTTTACTAGCCGCGCTGTGGTTTTGTTCAAGCGTTCTATGCTAGGAATGTCTGTGTAGAAAATCAGGGGAGACTGTCTATAAAATGTGATTCATCTCCATGCCAGTCCCTTCTGAATGCTAGAATTTATCCAGCTTGAATTCCTTTAGCTCTGCTGTCCCCTTCCTTCTAGAATTGCCTCTCCATGTGGGTATGTCAGTGCTGCTGAAGTTATGTGCTCCTGGTAGATCCAGACACTTGGATCCAAGCCTGTAGAAACAGTGCATCTCCCGTGGAGTCACTTGGGCTACCTGCAGAGCTCATTCAGAGCCCAGGGTCATGAATTGTCTTGGACATGGGCTGTCTCTGGAAGTTGAAGAACCAACCTGGATCTGGGCTCCACACCAGAGTGACGACTGCTTTTGAGCTACCTGTGAAAGCGGTGGGACTGACTTTGTTGTGCTCTGAGTCTGTGGGATGCAGGCTGGCTGGTGTGGAGCTAGCCTGAGTGTGCATATGTGTACAGCCTGCCTGCACTGCAAAATGACTTGATTTTTCATTCTTGTGGTTAAAGCTCTCTGAGGGAGAGAAGTATGGGAACTCGCATACTTGGACTACAATGTAAGGTAGCTTTTTACCTTTTTGTTACATCAGTGATCTAGGACATTTTTATCATTGGTTTTGCTTTTTCTTACACCACTGTGATCAGCACTCGACAAGCTGATTTTGTACAAATATGTGCTCCTGATGACACTAAATATAATCTGAGGTAGTGAATGCAAGCTCTGCTTTATAATGTACAGGATTCGTTACTAGTTTTGAACATGGCCTGGAAGTAGTACCGACAGAATTACATTTCTTTGAAATCAGGTTTCACAGTAATATACTGATCAGCTCTTGAATAAGCAGTGGTCGTGGACAAAGTATTTGCTTTCTATGTTTCTCCTGTATCTACCAGAAGTATATTTCCCTACTCTGTGCAGACAGGTGATCAGCATTTATTCTGGTTTCCCTATGACTGCTGTTCTTTACAAAGATATTGGAGTACTTAAAACAGTACAGCATCTGTGGGTTTTTTTAATAGTCCTCTCCAAATGTCTAAACAGTTTTAAAGGAATTAACCATAAGCATTCGGTTAGTTTTTACTAGGTAAGAAGCCATTTTCCTAGCAGTTCAGTAACACCATCTACTTTTCAGAAACCAGTTTTATGTGGGATTTAATTTGATCAATAATGTTACTGTAAAATGTATTCCTTGTTGCTTTACTGTTCAGGCTGGAATGTCTCTGGTGTGTTTGGCTATAGTGTTACACTGCATCAGCGAAGGGAAGGAACTGCTGTGAATACCTCTCGGTGCTCCATCTTCCCCACTGGCAGGCAGATTTGTATTGTCTGCAGATCTTAAGTATTTACATCAGTGACTACTATGCATGCCCTGCTTTCAAAACTACTCCTTTTTGATAGGTGTAAAGGAAAACAGTTCATGAATCTAAGGAAATATTCCAGCAAGGAGATTCAGTTGTTGAATGAATTTCTGGCCTGTGTGTCTGATCACCTTGAAGATATACCACTCCAGTTCTCCCTCGAGAGCGCTCTGCTCTCAGTTCCAGCTGGGGTGGAAGGGAGGAAGGCAGGTAATGTTATCTACATCTGTAGGTGAAATAGCTGTCTGCTTCTGGGAAAGGCACGAATAGAGGACTCTAATTCACAAAACATTTTATAAGGCAGGTTCTAACTTAACTAAGTGTTGGCTTGAAGGTATCACTGGAACTCACACTTCAGAATTTTAAACCAACTTGGTTAGCAACCTAACTAGCAGCTGTCATCTGCAGCTTTGCTTTGGGGACTTTGTTGGAGGGTCAGGTATATGGTGTTAAGGATGTTGAGCTGTGCCCATCTTTTGTAGACACTAGACTGTCTTTTCTGCTTTGGTCTTTCCAGCTAATGTGCTCCTACACCTGCAAATAAGGGAAGTCAAACTTCAGAGGGTTATTCTCCACTCCATATTGTCATTGCACTGCCATGTGTTTGTCTGTGTGGTGGCATGTAACATTACTTGGGAGGGGAGTGGGAAGGTGGATGGGGAGTGGAGTTCTGTAAGTTTTTCTGTTTCCAAAGCTCTCAAATGTCCACTGCTTGTGGAACATACTTCCTCAAGTGGTTATCATGTTCCTGCTTGTGCTTTTTCAAAGATTTTTCTTTTGTTATACCTACAAGAATTGGCTAGGCTATATACAGAGAACTTCTGCAAGAAGAAAAGCTTGAAGGACCAGGAAATAGATTGTCCCAGCACAAACGGAAGAAAGAACAGTTCTCTGCGTTTCTTGCTAACCTCTGACTGTCTGATACATTCACCAGAGAGACAAGAATAGGAGTTAGAAAAAGGAAGGTTTTCCATTGTTACTCTCACAGGAGCTGTTTCTACATTTGTTTTAGTTTGAAACATTTTCATTGTCCAAAACAATCAAAAAACTCAGCTAGGAGAAAATATTCATATTAGCCAAACACTAATGTTAATGTTGTGTTAGAAGTAGAATAAAGCGCCAGAAACTTTCTGGGAGAACACACCCTCCCATTTCATTTGGCCCTAGCTATTCCCCATCAGCCAGGAAGCATACAAGAAGTCATTTGGCTGTCATGAGCTAGGTCTCTACATGTTCTCCCTTCCCCAGCCCCCCTGCTTTTCTTGTTTGCCCAACTTTTGTTTTCAATAAAAACATCAAGCATTATAACATAGCCTGAAACTTAACACTAAATAATTGAGGACTGTGTGGTTGACCTTTAATCACAGATGTTTATAAATGTTGTTTGACATTGATCAAGAATACATGTGATGAGAAACACAGATTTGTTCATTATACTTAGCATCTTCTCGAGCGGATGGAGGTTTAAAGCCAGTAGCTTTCTCCATGCAATGACTCCTCTCTAAATTAAACTGTTCTGCTACCTTCTTGGAATACTTTCCTCTTCCTTGTTTCACGGTGCCCAGGTAGTGCTGGCAGTTATTTGTACAATTTAGTTATCTAGGTTTGGGGATGGTGGGAACTGATTCAGGGTAAAACCCACCAAAAGAAACATGTTTTTTTTCCTCCGGCTGGATCAGTTCCTACATCCTGCATGCCGGGCAGCCATACAGAAACTCGTGCCAGCATAACACAAGAAGCACCAGGCAGGAGAATAAAGGGAAGGGGTGAGGATTTTTTTTTTTTTGGGGGGGGGGAATGGCTGTGCCAACTTTGCATGTGTGTTAAATCAGTCTAAGAAAATTGCTCACAATAAAGCTGTTTGAATTCAGGAGTCCCAGCACTGGCTAAAACTGGTGGATTGGCATGTTTATCATCAACTTGCACACAAGTATTAATGTTCTGCTTTGCCAAGGCAGAAGTTGAATCTTCTCCCTCAAATTGGGTATTTCTATGACAGAGCTCAAGTCCAGGCTCTGCCAGAGGATTTGTCTGCACTAGCTTTCTCTTCATTTTGTGTGAGTTAGTATATCCAGTCCTCGCATTACTTGAGAGTAAGCCAGAATTAAAGTCAATGTGTGCTTCACAAGCAGTGTGTACCACATATCACAGTGGATTGTTAACTCTGAAACAAAGGGATTGGAATACCATAAACCATTCCACTGCTGAGCATTTTTGCAGAAAAGTTCAGCTAAGATTGTTTTTGTACAATTTAAGCTGATTCTCATATTCCTTGACTACAGGACTAATCTCCAAAACAAGAGAAATGCTGATGTTTAAGGAATAAGAAACCACAGTCAATGTTGTCAGAAAAAAATAGGAGAAGCAGCTTAGTATTTGGATTCAAAACCCAAATTTGATGCTTAACTTCAGAATGCTTCTCTGATTGGTCAAATAACTGATGAGAGACTCTTAAAAGAAACTAGATGTACCATTTTGCATTTTGTGATTACATGAGTGCAACTTGTAGCTAGTCTCGATGCTGAGGGAGGCAGCAATGAGCCAGAAAAGACATGAAAAGGTTTGTTATGGTGGCAGCTACTTAGCAACACAAACTGCAGGTTTTCCTTGATCATTTCTCAAGACTGAAATAAGTGTGGAAGACACTGGGTGCTTCCAGTGCTAAGTTTCATCTTCACATCTGTGAGAAACAGTTCCAGTTCGTTATTTGTGGCAGTCTGCTCCCTGCAGTGAGAATTTGAGCTGGGATCTCTGTCACGTTTGCTACCAAGCCTGTGGAATTACAGGGAGGCTCTGTTTGGAGCTAAGCAGGTAGCCCTAATACTAAAAAGGTTTAAAACCAAGCTCAAGAAGGGCAGACCCACCACCTGTGAGAGGAATGTATCAGGAATACTTAAACCATCCTTCATGTCAGCAAAGTTGCTCTGTGCTACAACCACTGTCATTCTTGTCTCACTTGTGCTGTCGGCAGCGGTGACAGGACCATCAGAGCATTGCAGATGTTTGACAGGTTTACTGATTACCAACGAGTTGCCTTTGATGAGGCACAACTGAGCAAGCACCTCAGTTTCTGGTGCACACAACTGTGGATAAAGTTTTTGATGCAGCTCGTGCTCCCTGTCCTGGTTGCCCAGAGCTGTTCCCTGGAGGGCAGATGTAGATACAAAGAGCCTGGGGAGAAGGAGGCTGAGCCTACCTCAGAGAGCAACATTGGGTCTAGATAGATAAGTATGCATATAACCTTACCTAAAATTATTTTGCATTTAGAGCAGACTTTGTTCTTATGACTCAGTAAGTGCTGTTTCTCTTAGGAAAAGGCCCTTCTGGTTCAGTGTGATGTGCAGATCATTCACACCCCAAGGGAAATACAGTGGGTATCAAATCCAGCCAGATGTGCTGGGCATACGTATAGCAGAGCCACAGGACTCTGAAGCCCTGAGGCTGGACTGAAAGTGAGAGGACTGTGGGTTTTCATCTCGAACAAGGTGGAGGCATAAGGTCTGCCAGCTGTGGAGGTGGATTCAGAAGGATGAAAGCCAGGGCCTGCAGCTCAGCTGCAGGGACAAGGATATGACAAAGTTACCTACCTGCTCAAAAATCCACGGGTACAAACATGAACATGCTATCTCTGCAGTTTTTCTTCAAAACCTGTTTCCATGGTCCCTGAGGCCCAGTTTTTTAGCTGTAACAGAGTTTTCTGCTTAATTTTAGGGCCAAGATGTTTTCTGTCAAAGGAACAGATTTCTGGAACCAAGGCTATGCATGCTCACTCTGTATTGTAAAGCAAAGCACACCTTTACCTCACATCCAAATAAGATAGAAGTGGAAAAACATAACCGAAACATGCTTACCATAGTGGAAGGAAAGATAAGACTACTTTTACTCTTTAGATTTTGGTGGTTCTACCTCCTAAGGGTGGCACTTCTATTTTTGTATTAATGTGTGTGGTTTTAGTATATTATTTGAAAACTTCAGCTTCTAATTAATACTGTCCAAAATAATTCTGTCCCTAACACAGGATAAAGAAATCCAGTTTAACCTAAAGGTACAGGTAGCAATGAGGTGCTACATTTATTAAGTTTGATTGCAGAACTAATTGGCTCGTAATTTGACAAATAATCACCACAATACATAGTCTGCATGTGTTTAAAACATATCATCCTATAACCAGCTTTCGGATCCCAGTTAAATGTAGTAGAAATAGCTAGCACTTAAAATAATCCCTTACAAATTGTAATTTCTCCATATTTTTTTCCTCCAATCAGTTAAATTAAATCTTCTTTTCCAGGCTTGGGGTTTAGAAGCACAATAAAGTCTGGTAGGTATGAGTTCTTGATGAAAGCCATGTAATGGTGGGCAAAAGGCCAAGAAACAAAGATTTAAAGGAGCTAATTTCCTGCTGACTGAAGGATGTGTGTGAGGTCACATGTATATATCTTCCATGACTCCATACTTTCTTCTGGAAGGGGAAGGAAACTTGTCTTCATGTCATTTCTGTGCTGATATTTTAATTTTAGAGGACCTCACTGTAAAAGAAGGACCAAGAATCTAAGCAGTCCAGGGAAGGATCTTAAATTCTTGAAATATTTAAAGTATGACAAAGTAGAAACAGTCCACAGAAAAATATCATTAGGTCTCTGCTACCAACCTAAATATCTGTCTGCACCACCACTGAAGACTGAGCTAACCTACTCCCTCCATGCCTGGACTGGTCTCACAGAGCCAGAAACCTTTTTCAGAAAAAGTCTTTCTCAGAAATCACATTCCTCATTCTTTTCATGAGTCTGCAACTGTAGTCGCTTGGCTCTCAGTTATTTTTCTCCAGTGTTGGCAATTTGTTGTTTCTCTCAAATGTTCATCTGGCTCTGTTTTGCTTAATCGTGGTGTCTCCCAAAGGTCTGCATTAATGAGTTTCTGCACTCATACCATATGCTTTCTTTGCCATGGAGAAGTTTAGTTGTACAGAAAACAGATTTTGAGGCTCTTTCTATTCCTTTCCTCTTCTATCCTCAAATCTGAAAGGTCTTCTAGGCAGAAGAATCTTTTCGGGTCCCTTCATCCTGCTAGTTAGAATCAGATCACATCTTAACAATGCTCCCATGGAATTTAGATATGTGGCAAAACTTTGAATGTAATTGCCCAGTTCCTCCTTGTTTTGGGTTTAAGTTAACTAGCTTTTGGGGAGCCTTCATTTGAAATCCCAGAAGTCAAGGTCACTCACACACTCAAAAAGTGGTGGCAACTTTGGGTGACAAGCTTCCTGTTGAAAGACCTGTGCTTCCCAAAGTGTTTACAGCCAGGTGGGACAGGGAAGGACAGCTCCTGAACAAGGGGAGGTCTCAGAAGGTTTTAGGAGGTTCAAGGGAGCCAGAAGATCAGCACCAGGAAACAAACCTCCCAGGAAAGGCCAAGCCTCCCCTGGAGGTAATCACAGCTAGCTCAAATCAATCTACTCAACTGATAAAAAGAACCCATAAGAGCTAAATATTCCAGACAGAGAATATAAAAAGTTATTTTAAATTATCCAGTTAGGAAACAGCCCAGAAGGGAATGGTCTTTACAAGAAAGTCCTTGGAGGACTATTATTCTCACCCTTACTGGCAATTGCTCTCTCTCCACTCCCATAAATTCCCATCCCAGGGCACTTCTGGCACAGATCTGCTATCAACTGCAATGCTTAGCTTAGCAAAGCATCACAAATCTAGCTCCAGTAACATAAAAGAGTTCCCTTTTTTCCCCATATGAATGACTTTGTTTCTAGTTTTCTCTTGTAGATCCAGTGGAAGCAGTGTTGAAATGACATTCCAGTTTTTCAGATTGTTCATCAAGTTGAAAGTGTAGGTGAATGTTGTTTTCTAATCTAGGTCTGTGGTACGTGGCCTGTTCCCTGGTACAAAATGCTGTCTCCCAGTTACTGGGTGAGCTGAATGTAGGGACACAGGGAAGCACCTGGTGCTTTTGATCCTAAGAGCGGCAGGAAGGAGGATGGTTTACGCCAATAGGGCTGTGTCAGGACACCTTCCAGGCAGGGAGCCATTCATGCACTGTCCATGCATGAAGTATGGGAAGATGCTGACTGACCTGAAGGATGGAGACAATGACAGTGGCATCAACATATACTGGAGCTGGGGGAATTACACAGTGTTCATATTGGTGAGCACTGGAAACATGTGGCAGAACAGATTTTTCAGGAGAATTTTGGGGAGGAACACCAGTTTTCCTGTAGTGAAGTTTTTTTTTTTTTTTTTTTTTTTTTTAATGGTACTAGATTAACAGTATAACTCCCTGATATCCTCCAAAAAGAACCTATTTTCTTATTCTGCAGGCTGCCATTTCTCAACCTGTTTGTTACTGGAAGCTCGGGCAGGTCTGATGCGCTTTGTCACCATCCCAGAGCAGCATCTAGGACAACCACCCTCCTTAGCAGTGGTGCCAATTACAGCCCATCACAGGGCTGTGCTGGACCTACCTTTGCATCCCTTCGTGGCACTGAGATAGATATCTCAGACCTTCTTGGTCATGAGAGTCCCATCTCAGTAAGAGACCAACCACAGCTGAAGTTCACTGGTGATGTCTTGCTCTCTCTGCTTTGCAAATCTACTGATAAGTAACCAGAGCATTAAAACCAGAGGATGGAGTTTTACTCTGAGACATTAGCTTTCAGGCAGTGGTATCAAATCTTAGCTGATTACCTAAGCATTGCCAGAAGAGCAGAAGACAAAACTGTGCTTGTGTCTTCAAGATACCAGTTCTAGTTTGTCTGCTGAAGTTACTGCTGCTACACTATTTTACATTTGAGATTTTTGCCCAGGTGTTTTTCATATGCATTTTTTTCAGTTAACTCTGGATTTTCTAATTTTCTAGTTTGTTTGTTTGTTTGGGTTTTTTGCCTAGTTTTACAGACACTTCCCAGTGTTTAGGATGCTTTAATGTTAACACTGGGCTTACCTGTAGGATGTCCCCTGATAAACCTGACTATCAGTTATACAAACTCAGATTTTTCATAAGACAGACTTCTTGAAGCAGATTAAAGTATGTTACATTAGTGTCTGGGAAGAGACTTAATCTACTTTTATATCGATTTTGAATAAACCAGAATTTTCTCCAAAAGATCTGCCTAGAACCTTTGTCTCCCAACTTGAAATATATTTTTGAAAGTAATAAAATTTTCCATTATACCAGAAAAGTAGATATTAAATTTTATTTCTCTGAGTATCAGAACTTCCCATCCCTCAAGGGATGTCTTCCGTGTGTCTTTGCAGACTTGATAAATGAAGTACAATGAATCCAGCTGATGTCCTACTTTCAGAGCAGAGTTACTACAAAACAGGGGAAAAAGAATATTCCTACAGTAGCTGGAATTGAAAAAAATTTTCCTTGTGTTTTTTGCATACTCAGAAATTTCTGGCAAAAATCAGGACAAGGTATCTTTATCCATTCTCAGAATGGATGAGGAGCTGACTGAGAGCTTGTGGCTCAGGATTAAAGGGAGGGCAGGGACAGGAGATGTTCTAGTGGAGGTCTGTTACAGATCACCCAACCAGGAAGACCAAGTGGATGAGGCCCTCAATAGACACACAGAAGCAGCCTCATGTTCACTAGCCCTGGTCCTCATGGGGGATTTCAACCACCCTGATATCTGTTGGAGGGACAACAGAGCAGAGCACGAGCAATCCATGAGGTTCCTGAAATGCACAGGTGATAACTTGCTTCTCCAAGGGATCAAGGAGCCAATGAGAAAAGGTCCTATGCTGGACCTTGTATTCACCAACAAGGAGGGGCTGGTGGGCAGTGTGAAGGTCAAGGGCAGCCTTGGCTGCAGTGACCATGAAATGGTGGAGTTCAAGATCCTTAGGGCAGCGAGAAGGGCACACACAAAACTTGCTGCCCTGGACTTGAGAAGAGCAGACAATGGCCTCTTCAGGGATATGCCTGGCAGAGTAGCATGAGATAAAGCCATGGAGGGAAGAGGGGCCCAAGAAACCTGGTTAATATTCAAGGATCACCTCCTCCAAGTTCAGGAGTGATGCATCCTGACAGACAAAGAGTCAGGTAAGAATTCCAGGAGGCTGCATGGATGAACAAGGAGGACCTGGACAAGTTCAAACATAAAAAGGAAGCCTACAGAGGTGGAAGCAAGAACAGGTAGCCTGGGAGAAACACAGAGAAACTGTCTGGGTAGCCAGGGATCAGGTTAGGAAGACCAAAGCCCTGATGGAATTTAGTCTGGCCAGGGATGTCAAGGGCAACAAAAAAAGCTTCTGTAGGTATGTTGGTGATAAAAGGAAGACTAGGGAAAATGCAAGCCCTCTCTGGGATGAATCTGGAGACTTGGTTACCTGGGATATGAAAAAGACTGAGATACTCAATGACTTCTTTTTTCTCAGTCTTCACTGTCAAGGGCTCCAGCCTCACTGCCCAAGGTGCAGAAGGCAAAGATGGGGACTGGGAGAACGAAGAATTGCCTACTGTAAAAGATCAGTTTTGAGACCATCTAAGGTGTACAAGCCTATGAGACTTGGTAAGATGCATCTGCGGGTCTTGAGGGAACTGGTGGATGAAGTGGCTAAGCCACATCATATTTGAGAAGTCATGGCATTTCAGTGAAGTCCCCAGTGACTGGAAAAGGGGAAATGTAACCCCCATTTCTAAAAAGGTTAAAAAAGAACACCCAGGGAACTACAAGCCAGTCAGTCTCACCACTGAGCCCAGCAAGATCTTGGAGCAGATCCTCCTGGAAAGTATGCTAGGGCACAGGGAAAATAAGGAGGTGATTGGTGACAGCCAACATGGCATCACTAAGGGCAAACTGTGCCTGACAAATATTGTGACCTTCTACGACTGGGTTACAGCACTGGTGGATAAGGGAAGAGCAATTGATGTCATCTACCTGGACTTGTGCAAAGCATCTGACACTGCCCTGCACGACATCCTTGTCTGCAAATTGGAGAGACATGGACTTGACGGATGAACCACTTTGTGTATAAAGAATTGGCTGGATAGTTGCACTCAAAATCTTGTGGTCAATGGCTCAATGTCCAAGTGGAGACTAGTAATGAGTGGCGTTCCTCAGGGGTCAGTTTTGAGGCCGGTGCTGTTTAACATCTTTGCTGGCGACATGGACAGTGGGATTGAGTGCACCCTCAGCAAGTTTGCTGAGGACACCAAGCTGTGTGGTGCCATCGACTCACTGGAGGGAAGGGTACAGCTCTGGGGCTCCCAACATAAGAAGGACATGGACCTGCTTGAGTGGGTCCAGAGTAGGACCATGAAGATGATCAGGGGCTGGAGCACCTCCCTATGAGGACAGGCTGAGAGAGTTGGGGGTGTTCAGCCTGGAGAAGAGAAGGCTCCGGGGAGATCTTATAGCAGCCTTCCAGTACTTAAAGCTGCCTACAGGAAGATGGGGAGGGACTTTTTATCAGGGCATATAGTGACAGGACAAGAGAAAATGGTTTTAAACTGAAAGAAGGTAGGTTTAGATTAGACATTAGGAAGAAATTATTTCCTGTGAGGGTGGTGAGGCACTGGCACAGGTTGCCCAGAGCAGCTGTGGCTGCCCCCTCCCTGGCAGGGTTCAAGGCCAGGTTGGACGGGCTGTGAGCAACCTGGGCTAGTGGAAGGTGTCCCTGCCCATGGCAGGGGGGTGGAACTAGAGGATCTTTAACATCCTTTCCAAACCAAACCATTTTATGATTCTATGATGACAATTTTCCTCCTGTATGTGCACATAACTGTAAGGGCAGCTTGCCATACACTTAATTCATTTAGAGAAAACATCCCTGTAATGGATGACATGACTATGTAAAAAATAGCAGAGCCTGGTGGTAAATTCAATGTGCAGCTTTGACCAACTGTCTTTCTAATACTTCATCTTCTTGGGACTTTCTCATTTCAGGTGTCCTAGCCTCCTCAGCTGTGGCTCTGTGTTCCTCTCTTTCTTTTTGTTTTCTTTTTTCTTCTCCTTTATTAAATTCAAACTACAGGACAAATGTTTCTTTCTCTTCATCCAGGTATAGAGATTTCACCTGCTCTAAGCCAAAGGCAGGTGAAAGTCTATTCAATACAAGTGGAAACTTTGCTACATGGACAAAAATATCTCTCTGAAAAAGGCATCTTGTCACAGGAAGCACAAATTGGCTTAAATACCAGTGCTGTTGAAGCGAGTGGAAATTTCCTGATGGATTTCAGTGACGTTAGTGAATTTGGAACTTCAGTCCTGGAGTGTGGGACCATGGAGCTGGGCTGTGTGGGGAAAACCCCGTGGTCTTGGCCAGAAATGCTGGCAAACATGTTCTGTGGAAGCTGGTGTTGTGTTACTGCTTGCTCTTGCTCACCACCAGTGCTGTAACAAACAGAAATGGTCTTGTGGAAAGATGGTCTTCATCACTTCATGGGAAGACATGACCTCTGTCACCAAGTGCTATGGTCATCCCATAGGACTTTGCTGGGCTGATGTCAACCACTCCTTCACTGTCTCCTTATTCATTATGCTAAGAGAACACAAAAAAACATTCAAACATTGTAATTATGAGGTCACTGGCCAGTTTGGTCAGTTAACTTATTTGCTGCCCTTTTGCTGGCAGGGGAGGAGGGAGTCTGAGCAGAGACCTCCTTATCTGACCCACCACCCACACTGTGACCACTACTGGAGACAGAACCACAGAGAAGTATCTCATTTCCCTGAAATATAAACCTACCAAGCACTACAAATGACTGGTGCAATTAAAACCACAGTGTAGAGAAGGATGATAGCCCCTTAACATTTTGCAGGTTGAACAAGATCGATGGAAGCAATGGTGTCTTTTGGGGCTCAAGAGAGACATGGGCAAACTGCCTGCCTCGGCACATGCCACTCGCTGGCCAAAGGGAGTTAGGCAGAGAATCGTCTGCCAGATGAATATCACGGTTCAATACTGATCACTAGTCTGTTATTTTCTTTTCCTGTTTTATTGTCCTTTTGTAGTTGTTTTCTGCTAGCTGTTGCCACGCCCACATAAAATCCTCATGGTCACTATCCTCTTAAGGTGTTTGGTGTGGTGAAGGTGGGCACAAAGAGCACGTGCCGTAGCAGAAGCCTGTCCTTGAATCCTTCAATTCAAACTTCTAATCAGGCTGTCCTGCTCAACAGGTACCTTGAAAAAACTTTTGTAGAAAATGGATGTGGCTTCTGTCAAAGAGCAAGAATTCAGATGGGATGTTCAATCCCTCCTTAAAATAACCTTAGACAAAATTGCATTTTTCTTGGACAACGCTTCCATCCAGATATGGCATCAACCTAGGTATGGTGGGGCTCTCTAGTGCACTCTCAGCATATCTTATTTTCCCCCCCACTTTATCAGAAGCAAAAAGAAAATGTTCTTGATGTTGAATAAGCTACCCTGATATAGACACCTGACCTGTGTAGTGGTCAGTCTGGTGACCAGACACACACCTGGAAGATTCCCAGATATCTGGGGTATCTTGCCCTATCCAAACCTGCAGCCATCCAGCCCTGAAAGCACGATATGAGACCAAATAGACCCCGGGTTTCATCTCCTGCTCCTAAAAACCCACGACCTTCTTGAAACCTATCCTGCCCACCTCCTTCTGCCAAGCCCCAACCTGCACAGTGAATCCTGTTACCTAGCCCCAAGCCAGGGCTGGCACACCATTTATGTCTGATGGAAATGACAGTTTCATTATTCCTAGAATGATTTGCTGAACTTGAAATAAGAGTGCTTGGCACAGAAAGATGCATAGCAGATACCACAGACCAAGCCAAGGAGTTTGGGGATACCTCATATTTACTAAGAGGTATAGCCAGAAAAAAAGCCATCCATTTCCCTCTAAAATGTCCCTCTGTGTATGGGTAACAAGAATATGCAGCCTGAATTGTGATAGTAGTTGGAAATGTTTTAAAATCCATTTTCAGGTCACATCTAGCAGGCAGGCTGGCTGTCATCAGCTCTGATTTTGCCATTTCATTTCCACTCGCTCTCATTCATGTGGAAAGACCCTGGAGTGCCCTGGGCTGTGATCTGCTCAGTTCTATTTTTGGCTGTCTCCTTTCTGAAGGAAGGTGATTTCTCACATGTGGTTGTTTTCCAATTATCACTTGTTGCTACATACCCCCTGGTTATATTACAAAGAAAATCAGGTGGCAAGTACATATTTACAAGTCTTTATTCTAAGGCACAGGAATACTTTACTGATCTGAGCTTTGAAGTGAAACTGTGGGCACTCTTGGAAATCACGTTTCTTCTGGCTGAATTGACCCAGCCTTCTACTCTTCCATGGGAGATAAAGAAAATTAAGTATCATCTAATTTACTTGTGTGTGTGTGTGTGTGTGAATAGAGTGAGGGTGGTCCATTGTACAAAATTAAAAATAAACAAATGTCTCCTACAATGTGCCCTAAAGTTCCCATTGTATTTGACATTAAACAGGCTTTCTTTCAGTTACTGTCACCCACTGCACACCAAGCCATGACCCAGCTGCTTCCTTCATGTCAAAAGCTTAATCTTTTTGATGTATAATACTAGTTTGTAAAGCACTTTATCAGGAAAGCATGGATTTGTGAAGGGATGAGTGGGTGAGCTAGCTGTGCTGTGGCCTTTCTGTTTGCTCTACCCCACTCACAAGATGCACGTGATTACGTTTGAGCTCTCTTAGCAGCATAAGTTTGAAAACTGGAAAAAGTGTGATGATAAATTAAGTATTTCCATTAGCAAGGAGCAGATGGACTAGTTCTGCATCAAAAATTAGCTCAAATATTGACAGCATTGCAATTACACATCAAATACAGGAAAACAAAAGCCTTGGGGCTGCTGCACCAGCTTCTGGCAAACAGTGTCACCTTTTCTCCCCATCATCCACTGTCCCATCAGAGTCCCAGGGCAGGTCCCAGGAGTCCCAGTGCATCACAGCTGCAACAGTGGGATTGACAGGGGCTTGCTTGAAGCAGTCTTGTCATCAGTGGAGGCTCCCTTCTGTGTGAACGTGCAAGACCAACTTGGTGAAACCTCCAGCAACTGATTTTCCTCCATTCTGTGAGCTCCCAGAAGTGGCAAAAGTCCCATGAGAGCTGCTGGGAAGAGAGGATCTATTGTGTTGATGCTGTGGATGTTTCATGGCTCATAACCTTTGATTTTTTTTTGGCAGCCACCTTTTCCTTTGCACCAGTGTGGTCAGCAGCTGTCTTTTCTCCTTGAAACTTGAATGAATTTGACATATTTCTGCAGTTTCTGTTACTTTGGTGAGCAATTTATCCCAGGGCCTTTACACCAGCTGTTTTCCTCTTCCAGCTGTTTGCACACATCTGATGGAATGATTTCATTAGAGCAGCTTCAAGCTCATTGTAGTCAATGCCCCAGATTTCTTTTACAAGTCATTGAGATGCAGTTCATTTTCTTGTCTGTAGTTTTGGGGATTGAAATTGAGCTGCATCAACATTTTGGTAATTTCTAGTTGTTTTTTGTTCATCATTTCATTTATAGACATCCTACTTTTTCAAGGCAAACAATACACCCATTATCCCCCTTCTTTCTATGCATTGTTTGATTCAGAAAATCAAATCTGAGAACAAACTCACAGAGCTTTTAATCTACTAATGCATGTATTCAGCCTATGGTGAGTTGTTTTGGCTCTGGTTCAGATAGAGAAAAGTACCAGATGTAAAATGATACTTGTAGGGCCAGGAAAACTGAAGGAGAAAACCAGCATCTTTCTGACAGTGACAGAAGGATGTACACAGTAAATGTAGGAGATCCCTGTTTAAGATATGAGGTCCACAGGCCTGGACTGTGCAGCCTTACTTTGTACCTGGCATCCAGTACTGGAGATTTCTGTGAGCAACAACTAACAGAAAGAGTGCTGAGAAAGAAATAAAAGGTATGATCATGCTGCAAAAAGCATGGGCAATGAGTTGAAATGTTCAATAATAGCACCAGATAGCCAGAATGGAAAATGCCCTAAAAATGTAGGCTTGCAGTTGAAATTTCAATAGAGTAAGTGGACTATTTCCTTATCAAATGTGACAGAAGGCAGAGCAGACTGTAAGGTACCACACAAATATGAACTATGACCATCATTTGAAACTATCCTACTGAATAGTCTGACACCTGAAAATCCATCTACCAGTAAGAACAGTTATTTTGTCCATGTCTAAATCATATTTCTGAACTTTTTCTCCCTGTCAGTAGTTAAGTTAGAAATAATTGTGTGATTCAATAGCATGTTTCTGGAAAAATAAGTAGTATGAGAAAAGAGGTCATTTTCCTCTCTTCAGCTTTGCTTTCCATGCTGCTTTCTCTGCTGCTCTACCTCTCCATGTATTATATGAGGGATTCATACTAATCTGAAGAAGAATCAAGTGGCCTGGAAACACCTTATTCTAAATTACATGTGCACTTGGGCTTCTGACCCATGGATCAGTCTGATAGAATAAACTGGTGTGGTGGATTTTATTGAAATGGGTTTTATTGAAAAGAATAAGCAAGGGAGTTTACTCTTAAGGCAGCAAGGGTTAATCTGCTACAATTTTGCTAAGTTAATTAAAATGGAACAATCCCATGATTGCATCAGGGTTCCTATTAAGACTAAATCAATAAACCAATGGGTTCAAATCACGGAATCATAAATTAATGCAGCGAGTAATCAAACTGTAGTCCAAGGTTGGCAATGGAAGGAATTAATTTGTGTTAGTCCTGTTTCAAGCTCTCGTGAGAGCAAGGGGGAGAATTTAAGGAAAAACTAGCTTCCTTTCCATCTGAGGCTGCAGTGTGTAGTCTAACCAGTGCATGAAATTATTTAGCCAGTGAAGAATCATTTTGGTTTTAGGCCCATGCCAAGGAGACGTTGTAATCCCATCCTGTTTCACTTTGAGGAAATGCAATTTAGACAGTTCTCAGTGGTTCCTCTTTAACACGGCCTCTTTGTGCTCGGCTGCTGCCAGCAGTTATGGGTTAACTGTTCTCTCCAAATACCACAAAAGCTAGAAACTTCCCAGAGAAGAAAAAAGACTCCTTCCATGAGGTGCAAAAGAAGTGATAAAAAGAGGAGCCTGCTGCCCCCAGACCAGTTGCTCTTTCCTCTCCCCAAGCACTTGTTCCCATCAGCAAACTGCCAGGCAGTGCTATTCTGACCTGTCTGTCTTGGGGAGAGGCTATTCCACTATTCCACAAGGCAGTTTTCTTTTTAATGTATTTCTGAATTTGTTATTCCAGTATAAAACATCCATCAAATTGTTTGTGGCACACAAAGTCCTTCGCGTGGATGTCATGGTGCATCCTCCCTCCTGACCTTCTGGAACAAGTGCCCTTACACAACTGCCCTCCCTGCCCACTAAGCAGCCAAATAAGTGGCAAGACTTCAGAACAGTTTGGAATTCCTATTTATATTATTGTTTATTTTATTTGAAGTCCCTTTAAAATTCAAGCTTTTTTACTTCTCAGAAGAGAGACCTCAGCCTCCTTGCTGTGGCGGTGGCCTTCTTGCAGCCCTGCCTTTATCTGGGCAATTTCAGGAGAACATACTCTGTAAAGCTAAATAATATGCTATTCTCCAAACATTTCATACATTTTCTTCTCAAGACAGAGTAGTGCAAGGAAAATAGTAAGCTTTTACCCGTGGAGATTTAGTTCAGGCTTCACTGGTAAAATTTCAAGAGACCTATTTTTAAAGACACTTGAAGATCTTGACAGACAACTCGTAGGATTTTTAGTTCTATCTTCACAGCAAATTTGTAAGCTTTTGAGTTTCTAACTCTCACTCAGACCAGTGCCTTTAGAAATCAGGTGTAATGCCTAATGAGTGGGTGCTCTGAGCAAGTGAAAAGTTGTCCTATACATTTCCCTGTGCTCAAACCCCTACCCCTGGTACTAAGCACGCTACAGTGCAAACTGCCCCGGTAGGTATCTTCTCCTATGTTTATCCATTTTGGTGTATTGCTTCCGTTGAGGGTGACCATCAGATGAACACACTCTTTAAGAATTGATTAGGATATTAGAATAAACACAAGATAAGGAAGCCAACATGCTGTAATTTTTACCCCTCACATGTAAACTGGAAAAGTTATTTCTACCTTTGTTTCCTTGTGTATAACATAGGGTGGGAAACTGTGCCCCTCCTGTACTGAGATCCATCGTCACAGGCCTGGGCTATTACATGAGAGGGTCAAATATTCCTTTGTCAGGGTGACTTCACACCTGATGTAATCAGTTACACCATCAGTAATCAATACCTGTCCAAATGCAGTGAAGTCCTGTGCAGTCACTGGATCACACCAAACAGTCAGAATAACCAAATTATTTATTTCAGCTGAAATCACTTTTATGGTGCAACGACTGGGAGTTCAGCCTGCTGGGCATAAATACATCACATCTGGCAGAGCTGTTGGGGTTGTGCCATCACTGGGTAACTCTAGAGGGCTGGGCAGGCAATGGTATCCCTGCCAGACACTTCTATGGGACAAGTAAAAAATATACAGGCAGGATAGCGTGCTTTACTGGATTTGACTTGTTTTTAATGAATTAGAAAAAATCCATGGTAAATTCATTAAGACTTTTCTGTGGGGGTCTCTAACCAGAGTCCCACAACTGGGATTTAAAGGTCCTGAGACAAGATGTAGATGTTTTTGTCCTTGGATGAGGCCCAGAGAACATACTGGAAAGATAAATGCACACTTCTCTGCTCATCTCCTTTCTTTCTTTGTAAAACATTTAGGCTTAGATCTTCCCTGGAGATAAATTGGCAAGGTTTCACTCGTTGCAGTAGAGTTGCAATAATTTACAAGGGGCCTATGCATTTCAAAACACGTCAGTCATGGCTGAGACAGAGGGAATATTGCAAACCACGGTTCCTTCTGAATGACACAATGCCCTCCAGCTCATGGTCCCCACCTGACTGACCTCCCTGTCTGCTCAGCAGAGGTTTTCTCATCCATCACCCTGGCTCTGACCTGGGGACAAGAAGTGCCTGAAGGAGCAGGGCTGCAGCCAGAAGCAGCTCAGTGCCCATCTGCCTGCCCCAGACAAGCCAACATGATCCCGCTTGCTGTGCTGAGCACCAGCAAAGTTAAGGCTCCCTGCAGAGCTGCGCCTTGGGGACCCCCCACAACCTCTGCAGCTGTCCCCGGGGCTCCCGGGGGAGCCCGGGCTGCCTCGCACCCCTTCTGCTTTGCAGCCAGAGTGCAGGGCCCTGCAGCCAGCCTGGCCTCGCAAATCCCCCAGCCTTCCCCCAGAGCCTTTGCAGGCTTTTTGGGGTTTCCATTTAGCAGCCCTCTGAAGTAATTAATACAGAGGGCCATATGCTGATTCTGCAGAGCCCATTAATCACTTTTGCTGAGACAGAGGGACTGTTTGTACAGACTTTGCAGAGATTATCGCCCTGGCTCCGGGATTTGTCACGTTGCATTACAAATGGCGTTTTAGCGAGCTCCTCAGTTCCCAGTGGGCCATAACCTGTCTGAGGCAAAGTCAAATATTGTCAAGCAGCAGAGGTTTCCCAAGAAGGGTCTTATCTGTTCCAGATTGCTTGATTATATAAAGGACTCTGATATGAGATACAAATGAAATTAATTCCTCAAGGGTTACATTTGATAATGGCACAGAAATTAATCTTCAGTCGCAGAAATAACACTGGCTGTTTCATGGAGTTGGAGAAAAAGCCTGCAGAGATATCCACTATCCCACCAAAAATATTCCTTTATTTTGCCTTTTGAAAGAATTATATTATTATTCTTGTAACCTACTGAGATTTCTTATTTGAAAATGTTTTAATGGGGATTAATTAATAAATAACTAAAGGAAAGGGCACAGAAGCTACAAACAGCCAAACCGCAAGCATTCTCCTGCACAAGGCTGAGCCAGTGTTCCCAGTTTTCAGATCCGCTCTCCCAGCCACAGTCTGGTAGAAGGATGAACCGAGATTGAGTTTTACAAGGTCATTTAATGTGCCTAAGTACTCCCATTTGAGTTAGGTGCCTAACACCATTGGGGAGCTTGGTCAAGATAATGTAACAGGCAACTGGGAAAATCTCATGTGATTCTACAAGTTGATGCCGATCATAAACCCATTCCTGGAAAAGTTTACCAGCAAGACAGTCAGATAAAGGCAGTCATAAAGCCAAGTGCATTAGTGAAGAGTAAATATTTTCAGTATTTTACTATACATTTTTCAACCATTCCTTCTGCTCTCAACTGAAGAGCAGAATTTCCCGTCTTAAACTTTCATTTAAGATTAGTAATTTAGATAAATGTACTTAAACTTAGTAAGTATTAGCATTATCTGTTCTTTTTTTAGGTTCTTTCCTGGGCCCAATGTACCTATGCATGTAAATTCATCCAGTGCTTTCCCCAGACTCTTGATCTCCATCTGTTAAGTGGCTCCTCATACGCCCATGCAGAAGACAAATACACCTAAATGCCACAGGTTTTTCTGTGGCTTTCAGGGAGGAGAGAACCTGGAAAGAGATAGAGGAGTGAGAGGAGAAGAGAGGAAAGGAGATGCAAAGGCTGGTGGGATATGGCTTTGATGCAGAGATGCTGGTGCAGGGGTACAGCCAAAGTTAAGTGGTGTTCATGTCACTCTCAAATGTACCAAACAAATGGTGCTTACCACTAGGCAGGTGGGTAGGATAAAAAGAGAAATGTGTCCAGGGATTGGGACACACAGTTTTGGCCCAATTATGGGGAAAAAAGAAAAGAAAAAAAAAAAAAAAGTGAAAGCATGGCATTACTCTTCTTCAGCTTAATGGTACCAGATTTGTTTGTGGTGAAGGTGAATTCATGTATACCAGCTGAGAAAGCCTTAATCAAATGTAGTTTAAAAAAAAACATACATGAAAGAAAAGTTTTGTTATTTAGAAGTTTGGTGATTATATATTTTGAGCAATCCTACCACCTGCAGCTTGAGTCAGCTAGCTACTTCAGAGACTTCTGGTAAGCACAAGTGAACAGATGGTGTGTTTGTGACACCATGAGGTAGTGGGCAGTGAATATTAGTAAACTGGCAAGTGTCCATCAAAAATTATTCCAAAGCAGATAATTAAATAAGTTATAAATAACAGCAACATCAAATAAATTAAAAAAAAAAAATCTCTATAGTTGAAAATGAAGGAATGAGGGGAGGAAGCAAGATTTTTTTTCAGATTAATTATACAGCCTTATTTCTTACCTTTTCCTAGTCCATTACACACAAAGACCAATTAAAAATTTAATAACCATCCCTCAGATAGTCTACCTAACTGAAGCTGTCTGCCATTTTGATACGGTCAAGCATATGTAATAGCAATGTTCTAGTTCTCACTAGCATTGAGAAATAAATATAGACTTGAAATCAAGTCCCCCAGACATCACAAAAAAACAGATAGATGGAAAAAGTCCACTGATTGGCACAGAGCAGTGATTTGTATGAATGCCATATCCCCATTTTAATTTTAATATCTTCAGCTCAGAAGCTTGGCAGGCCTGCCTGGGTTCTGATAGCACCGTCTTGGATTTTTTTGTGCAAATTTCTCTGACTCAAGCTTGATGCCAATGGTATTGTTCTTGTTTAGGTCAACAATAAATCTGACTTCTTTTCTACACAATGCAAAAGGAAATACTGCTATTCAGTAAGCATTCTGATGATGATGATGAAGAAACCTTATATAATTTTTTAACATCCAGGTTAATTAATAGAAGTCCAATATAAACAAGCAACTCTCATTCTGAAAACTTATTGTGGCTACTGAGAGGCGAAGTCTAAAAGTTGGATAGAAATACAGTCACATGACTTGGGGAAAGATTTTGGCTATGGAAATGCGGCCATATAGCTATTGAGGACAACAAAAACCTTGCTAGGGCATGCAGAGAGGCAGTCAGGAAGGCTAAGGCTCTGTTACAACTGAAATTGCCTGAAGATGTCAAGAACAAGAAGAAATGGTTCTTCAGATACATGAGCAGTAAGCAGAAACAGGGCAGACATAGGACCATTGTTAAACATGGCAGGGAAACTGGTTACTTCTCAGCGCAAGGCCACCATCTATAATATTCGAAAAGTTGTGCAGATCAGGAGATGTCCCTGATGACTGGAAGAGGGCAACTGTCATACTTATCTACAAGAAATGCCCAAAAGAGGACCCAGAAAACTGTAGGCCTATTAGTCTTGCTTCAATCCCTGGGAAAGTTATGGAACAAGTCCTCCTAGAAAGTATGGCTAATCAAATGAAGGACGTGATTGGAAAAAGTCAGCACAGATTTCCCAATGGCAGATGATGCCAGGCTAGGCTGATCGCCTTCTACAACAGAATAACCTCTTCTCTCAACATAGGAAAACAGTAGATGTTGTTCTCCTGGCCTTCAGCAAAGTGTTCAACGTCATTTCCTACAGTCTTCTCCTGGACAAACTGACAAGGTACAGATTGGGTGGGTGGTCTGTGAGATGGGTAGGGAATTAGCTAACAGGCCACACACAGAGGGTGGTAGCTTGTTAGCCACACTCAGAGGGTGGTGATCAATGGTTTTCACTCAGGCTGGCAGCCTGTCACAAATGGGTCTCCAAAGGATTGATACTAGGTCGCACGCTCTTCAACATCTACATAAATTATCTGGATGATGGGATTGAAAGCACTCTCACCAAGTTTGCTGATGACACCAAAGCGGGTGGTGCAGTGGACGTATCAGAAGAGAGAGCCATCTTATAGAGACACCTGGACAGGCTGAAAGAGCAGGCTAGCACAAGCTGTATGAAGTTTAACAAAAACAAGTGCAAGGTCCTGCACCTGGGACAACATAACCAAAGAGCCCAGTACCTGTGTGTTTGGGGAGCAGCCTTACTGAAGGGAACTGGGGATGCTGGTGGACAACAAGCTGAATGTGAGTCAGCAGTGTGCTGCTGCAGCAGCAAAGGCATCAGATCCTGGGCTGCATATGCAGAAGCATTACTAGCAGTGGTAGATACATGATCTGTCAGGCTTCACCTGGAGTACTGCATCCAGTTCTGGCTCCCACAATTCAAGAAAGATGTGGGCAGACTGGAAAGGATCCAAAGGAGGGAAATGAAGATGACCAGAGGGCTGGAGAACCTGCGCTGTGAGGAAAGACTGAAGGAGTTAAGTCTTTTCTCTCTGGAGAAGGTTCAAAGGGACTTCATCACTGTATTCCAGTATTTTATTTAAAGGGTGGCTACAAAGAGGACGGAGTCTCTCTCTTCACAAGGAGTCACATGGAGAAGACAAAGGGCAACAGGAACAAGTTGCACTGGCAAAGGTTTCATATTGACATAAGAAATAAATATTTTACAGTATAAACCATCATTCAGTTCAACAACCTCCCCAGGGATATGGTGGAGTCCCCATCATTGGAGGTTTTCAAGATTGAACAGGGCTCTAGATAATCTCATCTAGGCTCTCTTTCCCATGAAGGGTTGGACCAGATGATTTTTTGAGGTCCCTTCCAAACTGGGCTGTTCTATGATTCTATTTCATTCAAATTATCATTTTCATCTTAATTTTAGGGTACAGGGACACAACCATAAGTCTAGTGTATGGCTGAGTTTTATTTAGATTTATTATGTATTAGGCGAAGACTGAGCTCTTACAATAGTGTCATCACAACAGCCAGCTGATTTGTGCATGCTAGTGATCCCAACCTCTGAAGAGCTTGGGAGCTCAGGGAAATATTTACACCATCCTTCCACAGGTGTGAAGCCAAGAAACATACAAGGCCAATGGCATTCAGCTGAGGCACCCAGGGATTCAGTGACAAACCAAGAGCTGAATGCAGAGTTCCTGTCCTGTACCTTTTCTCACAGTCTTCCTCTTCCTCTGTATTGGGTTTGTGTGGTGGGGTTTTGTGTAGAGGCTGAAGGGGCTACAGGGCTGGCTCATGTATGAAGCTGCTAGAAGCTTACCCAGCTCCAAGTTGGACACACCTTTGGCCAAGGCCCAGTCAATTAGCGATGGTGGCCAAACCTCTGTGATAACATGTTTAAGGGGAGCCTGCAGTGGAAAGAGGAGTAGGAGTGAGGGAAACACTTATGCAGACACCAAGGTCACTGAAGGAGGAGGAGGAGGTGTGCTGGAGTAGAGACCCCCCCTGCAGTCCATGGTGAGAGGGCAGGCCATTCCCTGCAGCTGGTGGAGCAATGTCCCCCTGTAGCCCACGGAGAACCCCCCATGCCCAAGCAGGTGGCTGTGCCTGAAGAAGGCTGGGACTCTTGAGACAAGCCCACGCTGGAGCAGTCTGTTGCTGGGAGCACTGCAGCCCGTGGAAGGGACCTAGGCTGGAGCAGTTTGTGAAGAGCTGCAGCCTGTGGGAAGGACTCACATCAGAGAAGATTGTGGAGGACTGTCTCCCATGAGAGGGACCCCACACTGGAGCAGAGGAAGCCTGTGATAAGTCCTCGCCCTGACAAGGAAGGAGCGGCATTGACAACGGGTGATAAGCTGATCACAGCCCCATTCCCTGCACCCCTAAGCCACTTGGGGGGAGGAGGTAGATAAACGGGGAGAAAAGCTGAGCCCGAGAAGAAGGGAGAGGTAGGGGGGAAGGTGTTTTAAGGTATAGTTGTATTTCTCACTGTCCTATTCTATTTTGATTGGTACATTAGTAGTGGTGGTGGTGTTTAAATTAAATTGATGTTTTTTTTTCCCCAAATTGAGTCTGTCTTTTGCCTGTGAGCATAATTGGTGAGTGAGCCCTCCCTGTCCTTGACTTGACCCCTGAGCCTTTTGTTATATTTTCTCCTCCCCATCCCAGAGCAGGGGAGGAGTGAGCAAGCAGCCACATGGTGCTTTGTTGCCCACTGGGCATAAACCACAACAACCTTGAAGAACATCCAGCAGAAAGCAGAGACACTCTGGTCTTCTGAAGTGGGCTTGAATAAGTTGAAATTTGTTTTCCTGTTAGGTACCACTGTTCTCAATACAAAAGACACTTCAACTCAGAAAAGAAAGGAATGGGGTCCTTTCTTTTGGAAAAGAAAGGAATGAAGTCCTATCACAGAGGTCTATGCAGTCATGAGCAGCATGAGAAGGGTGACTAAGGAATGACTGCTTCATGTTTCATCTATTACAAGGGCTAACTGGTAGACAGCACATTCAAAACAGAGACGTGAAAGTATTTCTCATAAGATATGTTCAAATTCTGCAACTACTTATCACAGAAAATTAGAGACTTAAAGTTTACACAGTCTCAAGGAAAGACTAGTGAAACAGAAATTCATTGTGTGCTGTTAAAAACAAAATATTTTCTCTTGGTCAGGAACTCCCTAACAAATTGTCAGAAAGTTGGAAAGTCATCTGGGAAGTAGCAAAAAAATGCTTTGTCTATTTTCATCCTGCTCATGAGGAACAGCTTTCAGCTGCTATTGGAGCTGTGATGCTGGGCTAGACAGATTTTTGGACCATCCTGGAACAGCCGTGCTTGTATTCTTGGGAGCTGAAAGAGAGGTCAGGGGTGGAAAGAGGGAGCCAGGAATTCTAGAAAACTGCTCTCTTCATTTTTTCTGAAAACCTGTCTGTCGAAATGGGTGCCAATTCACAAAGTGAAAAATTTCCTCAGTGTTTCTCCAAGACAGTCTGAAAGAATAACTGCCCTGAAGAGTCAAATCAGTAGCATCTCTGGTCCCAGAGGAATAAATATGGCAAAAAGATCATTCTGGATCAACTGGAAGTCAAGACTGCAACAAGAAACTTTTGAGGTCCCCTACTGAGTTCCTGGAAGGAGATAAGACTTTAAAAAAAATGTACCATGCTTTGGGTCACGATTTCCACAGCCAGGAGAGCCTCAGCCTATCCAGGCTATTGCTGCAAGTGCCCTTAGGAGCAATTAATTACATGAATTCACCCTATCAATAATGGCATGAGTAAGGTTGCTCCTGGATGCAGTATCTGTGTACCGGGCAGTGAGCCACATGCAATGTCAGGCAAGCTCTACAGAAAAAGGATTTGGCTGCAAACCTGCCACTGCTGCAAAGTGTGTAATATTGAAAAACCATAAAGACAAGGAGTGTTTGGCATCATGAGACCTACATTCTGTGGGAACTCTCAGTCTATCAACGCAGGATCTGTGAGCAGTTTAGTCAGTCCACCTCCCTGTTTAGAAAAAGCAGAAACTGAGTCAGAAAGGGCAATGACGTTTTCTTAAGGGATATTTTTTTTAATTTGTTTATGGTTTATTATTCTGTTCCCTATCCTCCTTGACCACTAAGACATTTCTGGTTCACCTTTTGCTACTGAGCAATTCTTTCCTACAGTTAACACCCAGAAATCCTCATATATATTTTTCTCTCTTCCTTGGTTTCTTTTAAATCCCAGTGACTAATCTACTGTCACTTTTCTTCCTCCCAGCTCTTGGCTCTGTGGTGTTTTTAATTGGACCCTTGTTAACAGCTTCGTTGTTTCCCTGTATCCATACACAGAGTGCAGCTGCACGCTCTTCCGCTCAACCATAGAAGAAATCAGAAATAAAGTCCCCTCGAGAGAGAGCCCAGCCTGTCTCTTCTGTACAAGCTGTAGCAACGTTTGCAAAATGACTGCCTCTGTGGGCAGACAGCTGAGCTTTCTGAGACAAATTTAGGGCTTGGACTGCACAGCCATAGTAATTACCAGAAACACATCACAAGCCCCTCTCCCGTCATTAGTTAGGCCATTTCTAAATCACAAGGTGCAGTCTCTCGCTCGCTCCTGACTCTTTGGGTCTGAAAACTTTTGCTTTCTGTCATTCTCTCTTGGTACACTGCAATCTTTCTCCCTGAAACTGTAAATGATAACACCTGCTGGGGCTCTTATTTGTTCATTCCCCGTATCTCTGGTTGCTCCCTGTGTGAGAGATTATGCCCACACAGAGGTATGAAATATACAGTAGCTGCTTGTGAAACTTCTATATGAAAGATGCAATGAGAATAAATAATGGCATTGTTCCGGCATTCTTCATCTTGTATCTGACAGAACATGTTCAAAAAACTCCAGGAACACTCTAAAGCTGATGGAGAAGTCATTCACACTGTATCAGTGTAGCTGAAAACAAATGAGCAGGACTGCTCTGGACATCCTGTTTTCCTTTCACCACCAGAATGTATTTATTCTCCAAGCCATACCATATTCGTATTTACTTTAATGATTCATAAACATCCCAGGTTCCAGAAGGTTCTAATTAACTTCTCTATTTAGTGTCGTTAACAGATGCTCAGGGAGTGATTTATTGTACAATACCGGATCACATCAATGTATAAATCCAACCAGCTGAATTAGCAGACAGTCTGGGTAAGTATCTTCTGCTTCTGGTAGATGAGACTGTGTCCTTAATTCAGCATTAATGCCCTGCAGATTGTGGCTGAAGCATATTACTCTGCACACGTAGCATACATTGTACTGTGCAGCAGTGGTTATTTCCCTTAAAAAAAAAAAAAATCAGTGAGGTACTGCATAGGATTCAGGGCATATACTTATCCTGACTGAGAAAAAAGGAAATCAAAGCCCCAAAGAAGTTTTTGCATAAGCTCCTTATAATTCACCTCTGGCTTTCTGTTTCAAAACACTACAGCAAAATGATCCCAGACTTATTAAGAAGAGTCACATTAGGAACCCTGTCTATACTAGAGATCTGGCCAGATCTCCAAAGCATTTATTGATAAAGAAGGGACTGGGACTGGGCACCATGGCTTTGGGCAGAATATGGAGCTGAACACCTACAACAGCAAAGTTCGCTCGACAGGTACTTCCACAGAGATGTTTTACACAACACCTAGGGACGCTCCCAGTGACTCACATCTTTGAACTACAGAGGGACTCCAGCACGCTGTCTAGCTCAGGCCAGCTAAATCTCCACCAAAACCTGGCAGGCAGAAGTAGAGCAGCCAGAGAGCATCTGCACGGGGCGGTCCACACTGCTGTGCACTTCCAGAGCCTGGCCTGGACAGACCCAGTCCCTGCCAGCCAGGCTAAGTGCTACAGGCTCCTCTTGGCATTACTGGTTTAATGATATAAATACAGCCCATCAGCTTTGGCCCACTGGGCTCATTTTACTTGGAAACTGGTGTGGGTTGTTTTTTTAAAAATTTCAAAATGCTATCAACACATGGGCCGATTGCCTCTGTTTGTTGCCTGGGCAGACGCTCTCTTTGAAAACTGAAAGGCAAGCTATTTACCTTGCTGGCAGAGAGCTACTACACTGCAGACCAATTTTAAAGCTTTTCTCTTAAGAGCTCACTCCCTTTTCATTCCAGTTCTTCCCAATGGCAACACCATGACTCAGTCTCTGTTAACAAAATACTAAGGAAACACAGACAAATATTGTTTTAAATTCCTTAAGGTGGGAGTCATTAGAGTACTATTAAAATATTCTTTTTTGCAGCAATTATGTTTTTGTCTGTCTATGGTCTTTAAAAAAAGGTGTATTTAAGCTTTGGGTTTCAACAGCACTGAATGGGACTATTATAAATAATTAGGGTGTGTTTTCTGCTCAATTTTTAAAACCAGTATTTTTAGTAAAGTGACTGGATTTTAATATACTTTTGACTGAGAATGAGATTTTGAAGATGAACCATCTCCGCAGTTGGCTCCAAGCTTTACTTATAGCAGTGCTTTCTGTGGATGAGTTTGGGGAAGGGGAAGAAATACAAACAATATTTAAGGGGGGATGGGAATCAAACTACATTAACATGTCACTGTGCCCAAATATGTGAAGGAGCAGGGAATATGACTGCTTGAGACAGACAATATACACCAAATATGCTGCATTACAGAATTTCTAATAGTTACTAAATTTCTCCCCGGGACAATTAGCAAGCAGCGTAGGAACAATACCACAATGAGCGTGACTGTTTTAAATTTTAAAACTTTAATCTTGAGTATAGCACCCTTCTTTGCTGTTTTCATCTCTTGGGGTCAGTTCCCAAGATGCATGTGGTCTCCCACCTGGGACAATGAAGGCGCAGTCCATTCCGAACAGCTGCGGACCATGCTGCAAGCACAGTGGACACTAACACAGCTCTCCTGTGCTGGCTGGAGGGAAACCTGCAGATTCTAGGTAACAACCCTGCTGTTTCTGCTAAGACCGGCCAAATCCCATCACTTGAACTCAAACCCCATGAAACAATTGTCCTTATAGCATCATACATTATAGCTGTGTGTGTACCCCAGACATTCAAGAATTTCTGCAGATAATGCACATATAAGAACTTCTTTGCAAACATTTTACACATAGGTTTGAAGACTTGTTTAAAAAACACGGCTTAAGCCTTCCTTATAAGAATTACAACTCGCTTGAGTAGAAATGCAGCCAGAAAAAGTTAAAAATCTGGCAAGAGGTGACTGGGAATCCCTTTACAGCACACCTATGCCACAGCATGTACTGTACTGCATAACCCTCCACTAAGTCGTCCCAGTCACTCACTTCTGCCTCCTCATGCCACCAGGAAATACCTACTACAGAAAATCAGGTACTTGAAACATTTTTGGTAACTCCCTCCTCCAACCCAGTTCCCTTCATAACCTTACAAGAACAGTGAAACATGAATCAGGGTCCAAGTCCCACCACCATCAGCTAGCTGTATTTCAGGGCTCCTCCACAGCTGTGCTATACTGTGATGTCATTTGGTGTTAGACAGTGCTTTGGTTCAGCATTTTCAAGTTGCATTCTTCCTATCTAAAAAGGAAGAATAAACCAGAGATAAACTAGACCCACTAGAGCTGCCATTATAATGTCAGCAATATCAACGCAATCACATGCCCTCCAGGATCTTCTTAATAAATAAAGATCATGAATAACATACATATCAGTTCACATG
Organism: Athene cunicularia; assembly: GCF_003259725.1. Classification (NCBI taxonomy): domain Eukaryota; kingdom Metazoa; phylum Chordata; class Aves; order Strigiformes; family Strigidae; genus Athene; species Athene cunicularia. Next base: position 138,580,130 of record NW_020799095.1, on the reverse strand, counting down.
GGTTTACAGTCATTTAGGCTGGAAGAGACTTCTTGAGGGCATCTGGTCACTTTGCGAAAGAGTTAACTTACGTATTCAAACAATACAGATATGTAAGATACTAAGCTTTTTTAGGTCAATTCCACATTCTGTAACAGAACAACTGTCAAAACTAGTTTTAGTAAAAATAGCAACCTAGATTTAGAAAGAGGTCTAGAATCCCACCAAAACCTGTATGAAACCCAAGAAGCATTTCTAAAAAACTGCTATTGATCATGTGAACTCTTTGGCAGGAATTAAGATTCTGGAGAGAATAATGAAACATGAGGGCTCCTAAGTATTTTGTCACAAACCCCATTACTAAACAACAGAATAAATGACTAGGACAATAACCTGCAAATGTTGAGATGCAGTAATAAGCAGTACCACCTCATAAAAATAAGTTTTAATATTAATAACTTGATTTCACATGGTTGCACATTAATCTTTCTTTTTGCAAAGTTCAAACAATGTTGAAGTCCTGCAGTTTACAAAGATGGGTTTACTCTTCTTCATTCTTCTGCACTGACTGCACAGCTTCTGCTTTAACTCTCTTTCGCTTCCTTTTTCTTCTTTTATTCTTTTCAGCAGAAGGTTCCTGACCCTCCTGTGTTTTCTTCTTTTTTTTCTTCAGACAGCTGAGAGGATTGGGGCCACCTGCCCTTTTACGTTTTTTTCTCTTTTCACCTTCTTGCTTTGCTAGACCTTCTTTTTCTTTAAGCTGCACAATACTTTGTTTGTGGTGCTCTGGAACAAGCTGATTTGTCTGCAACTTTTGAACAAATGCCAAAGATTTAGGAGAAGGTTTGTCTAGCACCATAGTGTTCTGAATAATAAAAAGGAGAGGAACACCGGCCTTCTTTTTGACTTTGTTTGCTAAATCCTGGTCCTGTAAAATTAAATACTTGAGTCAATATTTTGGGATTAAACAATATTTGCAATTCAAATGCACCTATGTTTAATATAAAACTGTAAAGATAAATTACATTATGAAAAAGATAAGAAACAATCTAGCAGATATACATTGCAGTGCCTTTCAGAACAATTTAAATTTCAATTTCACTCCGAATAGCTGTACTTCTGATAGAAAATTTATTAACATTTCCTTTTTTCATGCATGTATAAGCATATTTTCATTTTTTGAGGAAAAAGCCCTGTTTTTCTGGTATGCAGTCCACCACAAGAAGTAAAATAATTTCTTCTATAACAAGTAATTTAAAACTCCTTATATCTTACATAAGTATACAAAATTCTACTGTAAACCATTTTATGTATCTTTTATATATATATAATTTATACATACAGACCTAAGAAAAAAACTGCCTTTCTTATTTGTACACAAGTTCAACCTATATTCTTTACTTAAACTCTCCAAAGTTTCTTAAAATTGAAGTTATATGGTCATTTAACACTTAATTTCACTTTTCAGACTACTGCAAAAAAAACGTTCAGGGCAAGGGATGCACACAGAGGCAATATGCAAATTAACATTAATCAGTTGTCTTACATGTCTATATGTAGTCAGTATGTTTTCTACACCTTCTGCTAAACTAAGCAATATCCTTCTATGGTTAAAACATCTAGTTCAAGTAAGGCAAAAGATTCCCTCCTTAATTAGCAAATATATTTAAGAGGGAACAAGGCTTTACGAGATTAATTCCCACAAGCTTAAAATCTATTAAGATTAAAAATCTAATAATCGATGTTTCTCTAGGTTTCCTTATCCTTGGTATCAAGGGATCACAGAGTTACATTTCTCATGAGTATTTACCTGTGTAGCGATAAAGAAGTGATGAGGGTTGCCTTCTTCGATCATGGAAATTAAACAGGCTGAACCACTCACAGGATCCTTGTGGTGAGAACAGTTTCGAACCTGAAATCTTTGGGCAATTAATTTTGCTCCATACAGTGCTTTCCCCAACGATTCCAGTTCTTTCAGAATACATCTGAAACCCAAAACCAACAATGATTTCTAATCAAGAAAATAACTATGAATTTTTTTACAACAGCAAAAGGTTGACGTGAGTTAATTAGGTATGAGCAATGCCCAGTTGTTCAGCATCTAGGATTTGTAAAAGGCACCCTGTAATCTGAAAGCAGTAGCTCATCTGAAAACATCAGCAAGATTCCCTCAGTTCCAAACAAGATTAACCAGTGACAACATTGTTACATTAAATAATATAAAAATATTTCCCATCAGTGACAATGCCAAGTCCTTATGTTTATGCTCGGCTACCACCTAGCATATGAACTACTACTTAACAAATAAAGTAACTTCAGTTAGCAAAAAATGATTAATCACTGCATGCAAGTTAAACTCTGTATTAGTGTCCATCTCCTTGCTTAAACTTGCTGTCAGAATCCAACCGAGTCAAGCAGAAGAAGAAAAAAGACTGTCCATACGATTAAAAATATGGAAGTTCATGGCTCCATAACATTCCAACTAGACAATAAAATCCTGCTCTGAGCAGCATTCGGAGCAGACGTTTACACAGGACAGCATAGTAGTCTACAGGGATGCTACGTGGATACTCAGAAACGAACAGATGAAACCCAACTTACTCCAGCCAGTGATTCTCACATTAAATGTGGGCAGTGGCAGGAACGTATGGCCTTGAAATACAGCTTCAAGCATATGGCAGCAACTGTTTGTCTTTCCAGAGAAGAAAGTTTATCCTTTGAGGTCAGTCTGTGAAGACCTGAGCCTGTTCTTTTTACAAAGACTCTCACAGCAAGCCAGCCCATTTCCTCAGGGATGCTCTGGTCATGCCACTGAGGTGCTGCCTCATCAATTTAACATTCTGACAGCCGAGAAAACAAGTCTGCTCAGCTGCCCTAAGTGAAAACACCTCAAAAAGACCAACAGATGTTGCTGAAAGAAGGAAGGAAGAAGAGACATTTAGACATGACTGGAATACCGTTTGGATCAAAGTGATTTTGGAAGCTTTCACAGTTAAGGTCATGACTGGATACTTTCTACTGTTTAGAGGTATGGGTCAGGTCTGCTTTGCAAGATGCCACAACATTTTATTTTTGTAGCCTATGGTATACATCTTCCTGGTATTTTCCGTACTTGTCTCCATGGTGGGCAGTTGGCTATTGTGCCATTGCAGAAATCCAAGTAAGGGAGACTTTATTATATGCAATATACAAAGCCAAGCGAAAACAAAGCCAACTACAAGGCAACTTAGATATTCAGAGTGCATGCTTTCCTCCCGGGACTTTGTCTAGCACATCTTTGCTCTCCCCTTATTGCAACTCCTTTGGAAACAATCCCTTACTGGCAGGCTGGGACTCCAGCGAAGCAGGAATCCTGCCGGCCCAGAGATCCGAGCCCGGCTCCCTTGTTCCCACACGTCCCTCGCACACCGGGGCTACCCCTCGCCCGTCTCATCCCTCCACAGTTTCTGCCGTCCTCCGAAGGGCGGGTGCTACTGACAGCAGCCGCCGCCCTCCTGCCCCTTAGCTCCGGCCCACAACGCTGCCGCTCGCCACCGCTCCCGCCCTCGGCCCCGCCACCGCGCGCATGCGCCGC
>NW_020799095.1:138547512-138576527 GCF_003259725.1 Athene cunicularia | reverse complement strand
TTCGGGAGGTGCCGGGCAGAGTACGTGTCCCGCTGCGTTGGGCGCCCCGCTGCCGCCGTGCGTGGCCCCCTTGTGCGTGGCCGGCGGAGCTGCGGCCTGCCCGCCGTGCGTGCGGCCTGCCCCGGGGCCTGGCGCACCCACCTGCCGCTTCGCACAGATGCCCTGAAGATGAGATCGTTACCCTGTGCTTTGCGGTGCTACGCCAGCTCCTGCCGTTTGCTAGGATCAGAAACACACGATTATATTTTTTTTTGTTATTCACTATAATGATTAAATTGCAATTGCTGTCCCAGAAACTCCCAGAATCGTGCATCAGCATACTTGCCTCGGGAAGGCCTGTTCGATGCTTGCCTGTGTTGTTTGCCATGTTGGCTGTATCAACGTAAACTTCCCTCTGCATGAAATTGAAGTTAAAAGGCTTATATTCTACATTTTAATACTACTTTTTTTCCCCATGACAAATAGAAAATTTAATTTCACTATAGTTGGGGGAAACAGCTGTCAGAAAGCTAGATTGCACAAACTCCTCCCTGTCCAACAGAAAACATGAGTGCACCAGACATTTGGCAGTTAAACTGAATTTGATGCCTGTATTTTCAGGCAGGCAAAGAGATACGATGTCTTAGCACCATCGAAATGATAATTGGAGACATCTGTCCTGCTGTGCAGGTACATCGGGAGGCATCTTTACCAGGGACAACTGAATTGCAAGCAAAAAATTGCAGGTACCTGCCAGTTAGCTGTAATCAGTCAGATTGTTCTAAGTACCCACCTGTCATACTGGTCTTTTTGCTAGCAAACAGACATGGAAAACATCTGCTTCCAAGCGGGTTAGTCAGTGTTAGGAGAAACTGAAAAATAATGCACTTAATTACTATTCTAGAAATTAAAATATTTAAATGAGAAGATACTTTAAGGTACTTACAGGACAAAAAGTGTGAAGAACAAGTGATTAAGAGTATTTTCCATGGGATATCATTGCACTGTTGACAGCATTTTTCTGTCATTAAATCCTTTCCAGCTGTCTTCAGGAGACAGTTGCATGTGCTCTTGAGTATCATGGACATACATAGATACACACCTTACTCTGTGAGCTAAGTGATAGTTGAATTCATTGGTCTTTATTAAATTTCAGTCCTGTGGCCAATGTATTCCCATACTGGCGTGGTATCTCAGTTCTTCTATCTAACTGCATAGTTTCATTATTTAAAAAATTAGACAAAAACTTTCAGCAAGACTCCAAAGTAAAATCTTATTAATTACTTTTTCTTCAAGTAGTTTTTTTCTTTTTTTGTGGGTGGGATGAAGACTAATTAACTTTCCAAAGACAGGCAGTTGTTACTTATTAAGAACACTTCCCACATCTCACAGCTAGAATGCAGAATCTACAATGATAACAGCTGCTGTTGCAGAATGGAAATAAAGAGCAGAAACAAGTAAATGAGAGCTTGAACTAGCCATCATTTTGACTAAACGCAAAGTAAGATACAATCCAGAGTAGGGTGTTAAATACCGCTGTGATGAGATACTTCTTCCCTGTTCAGTTAGTAAATGGTATCATCACAGAGAAGTTGTAATCTTAATGGTATGGTGAAATATGTTCAGAAGGCTGGCTGGCAGGCACAACAACAGCGCAGATTTCTCCTTCTTTATTGTGCAGAGGATAGCATTTATTGTATGATAAACTACTTGCAGTACCATTGTGCAAACTGTATTTAACTTTTACACATTTCTTTAGATAAATTTAAAATGTTAGAAGTAATAAGTATAAGAATAGAGGTACAGAGAAGTACAGTTTTTTCAGCATTTTGATAGTTTGACAGTACTTTGCATATAATTCACCACGTTCCTTTCAAGTTTAATTCATTTACTATTCCCATGAGCCATCTGTAAAGTGGATTTCTTATGAAGTGTAGGGACCTTATGGGAGCTGCTGAATCCAGTGGTCTTCAGGACCCAGTGATGGCTCGGCCAGCCCAGCTGGCTGCTGAAGTCCATCCATGTACACTTTTGGACCCAGGAGGGTTCTTAGGTTCATGTGTGTCCTGGACGAGCATATGCATGCACACACACACATAGAGGGCATTAACACAGCCAGCCATGCAGACTACCATGGCACATTACATTTAACTCTAGCAGAAATCATATATAACATAAGCTCCCTCTCTTCAGCTGATGAGGACTGACATTCCCAAGTGACCGCTCACATGCCCTCACTCCCTATACTCCCACACCCATGTTCACAGGTCCCTCAAATACCAGCCATCAGTCAATCTAATACCTGTGTCTGGACCTTGGCTTCCCTAATCCATCCGTGCATGTACATCTCTTCCTACTCACTGGCTAGTCCATCTTAAATCTGCTAGTGCATTACACATCCACAGGATTAGATTCACTGGGGAAAGATAACTAGTTGAGAAAGACAACTAGTTAAGAAAGGGGCTTAAAAAGAGGATAGACTGCTGTGATCAGGCAGAGAGCTCTGTCAGACAAGTGTACTGACTGCTGCCAGCTCATATGTGAGCCCCCTCCACCCCATTTCCTCACACATCTTCTTAGATCCACCCTGATCCTTCCTTTCCCTGCCTTTGGCCAGTTCTGTGAACATCTCATAGGAAGTTTTACATAATCCCACAAGACCCTGCTGATACCCCATAAGAAGTTTTACACAGTCCCATATGCCTCCTCAAATATCTTGTGATGCTCATGAAAACCATGTTTCCCCCTTCTTACCAGAGATGAAGCTCAGGCTGACTGACCTTCTTCAGGGTGGCTTCTTGGACAGCTTGTTTAATGGCATGAAGAGTTCTGCTCTTCACTATTGTCTTTGTTACCACCTGCTCATTCAGCATTTTTTTGTGCATCTCTGTTTAATATATCACTGTCCTTCTTGTTTCTTATTTCTTTCATACCAAATAGTTCTTAAACAGATGACTTAATGAACCAAATGTTCTTACATCCCACATACCCTTACAAAAACTGTAGTACAACAAAGCTTGACATAAAACTCAGAGGAAGATACCTTTATGAAATTGCTTGTTATTATATTTTTAACGAATTCATCAATTATCTGTCTGCACCACTAAAAGACTTTGAGGGTGGGTTTTTTTGGGGTGTTGGGTTTTTTTTTTTTTTGAGTATTTTATTGAAGAACTAACAAACCACTTGTGTTATCAGTAGGCTGCCTACTGGGGAAGTGAGCTTGTGGAGGAGGGTGGAAAGTGTTGAAGCACTGCCTTTGCTAATGTGACTTCTTTTTTTCCAAAGACAGGAAAAAGAATTTGAAATGGAAACTTCTTTTTCTGAAACCCAAGTCCCTGACCACTGCCAGAGAGGATACTTACTGGTCTAGGGTACTGTTCTGATCTAACAAAACTGTTTGTGTGACATTATTGATAATACCAATAACTCGTGGGTAGATATACAATATTTATGAAAATAAGGTGGCACACTGAAGGAGATCTTCTATATATCCAGAGGAAGTTCATACTGAATTTACCAGATTTAAGCAATGATAGGCATCATAGGAAACCCATCTTCATCGTTGCACTACACACAAAACTTGCTCCAGCAGAGTATTAGCTCTTTACAGAGACAACTATCTCTTGGCATATATGAGTTCAGCTCTGGTTTTGAGATGCTAGGTAATGCAGTAGTAGAATTAAAGAATATAAAATTGCTGTGACATGTGAATTACTTGACATGAAAGATGTTCTTTAATCAAAAGAGCTTTGATGTAGGCCCACAAAGTAAAAAAGATTTCCCTTAATAGCTGACACTTGGCAAATGCTTGGTAAGAAAAAGATCTTAGGCTCCTGATTCTCCTAAACTTGTCCTGTGTCAAACATTTTTCATCTGAATGTGTTGCTTATGGGCAAATGTTGTGCTCTGTGGTTATCTCTAGTAAATCTTAGCACCAGATATGCTTAAATACAAAAAATTAACTGATTCACAAAAAAGAAGAGGGTAGAGTTTTCAGTTAGAAAATTTGGAAACAAAACTATAGAAAATAAACACAGGACAGTAAAACATTGTTGAAGTGTGTCTGAAAATATTTCCTTAGGTGTATTTTTTAATTTTTCTGAGGTATGTATTGGCCACAGAATAAGATTCAGCAGCATTTCATATGCTAAATTATATTTGTCAGAATGTTTATTATTCATAGCTGGTTCCTCCTTTCATCACCTTGGGGCTGGTTTTGAGCTTTTGAATTTTAACCTTCATCATATGCATTCATCTTTTACAGTACCTATTTTTCTATTACCTCATGGGAATGCAGCATCTGGTTTTATAATAAACATGGCTGTGACAAGCTCTGTTTTTTCTTTATGGATTAGTACAAACTCAGCAGATGAGAATTTTCTATATGGTAAAGCTTTCTGCACATTTCTAGCTCTACTGTTATCATATTCCTTAGTTAGAAAATTGCTTCTGCCTTAAATACCGTAACTGCCCATCACAGTATGTCTCACATTAACTGTCTTTTAAACTGTGTATCATAAGAAGCACACATTTAATGTAGAGGTTAGGATATTTAGTTTCACCATATACTGGTGGCTTCCATGGGTCAGAAATAGAATCTAGCAGATATCTAACAGGTGTTTAAGTGACTGCTTATAGTAGTAAATACTTTGAGAATACTAGAGCTGAAAGAAATTATACGGCTGAAAATAATCAGTGGGATTTTTGACAGCTTCTCAAATGTTATACCAGCTTTTCTCTCTTTTTTGACCTCAAGCTAAATACACGTGAATGATGAACAGAATCAGATCTAATCTAATTTAACTACATCTTTTGTCTTTTTGAATAGATACAGATCACTGATACAAATCATATAGTTTATGCAGCATTTTTGGTTGGTACAGCTCTTTAAGATGTACATGTTAAACAACTGGTTTCGTGGTGCTGTATGGACACACAAGGGCATCCTTTCAGAGCGACCCTTCCTCCCTGCGCTGTTCATAGAAATCTGCACTAGTTAGATGCCATTCAGCTCCCTCTATACTTACAGAGCTTGCAGAAGCAATTAAGAGTGATGTAAAAGTGCCATAATCTAGAAAAAGAGGAAGTCTCCATGGAGTACCCAGGACTGAAATTGTAACTTGAGTTTGGGGAGCCAGAAGAATGCAGAAGATAGAAAGATATCTTGCCAAACACTGATTATGTGGCAGCTGATATGCTAGGTAGATAGAGGGGAAGACTGGAGTGATGCTTTACATCTTGTCTTCTGTTGTGCTTATGAAAGTATCCATTGCTTCATTTTGAGCAGAAGGAACATCCTTCCTGCCCTTTTAGTATTTCTGATAGAAAGTAAACATATCAGCTCCATTTTAAACTACTACATGGTTTTGCTTTGGAGATAACAGGAAGTGGAAGACATAAAACATTTTAGATGTTTGGTATGCTTACTTCCATTTGTTTCCTCATTTCTTGTTCTCCTTAGAGAAGGTTGTTCTTTGGGGCATGGGATAGCTTACATGTCATCAAGAATAAGAAGGTGCATTTGCTGATTATGAAGGTAAGGCAGAACAAATTGACATCAAAAGAGAAATTACATGGGAAGTCTATCTCAGAAATTAACTTTATGGCCAAAATTCTGGTTTGTGCAAGAGAATTCAGTTCAATTGCCTGAGATACTCTAAATCTTTTCACCCTCTCATTGATTTCAGAGAGAAATCACTTAACTGGGAACAGAGAAGTGGAATTTTACATTGTGGTGGTAAATGATATATATTCTCTATACTTACTTAATTTTCTAACTTTATACTGTAGCAAGATTCTAGCTCTGCTTAGAGGCATATAAATTTGTGAAAATAACTTTTCTTTGTTTTACAGGCCAAAATTAGCACTTAAAATGTCTCAGTCTTTTTCATCAACTACCAATTAGGTAATTTTATTGTTAATTCCTACATATTTTTTCCTTCCTGTTAGCTGTATGCTAAAGGTTTTGAAGTGCTATAATAAATGATCCATTAATAATAAAAAATATAAATACCTGGAACATAAAAAGAGTGGGTAAGAATAGAAGCTAACTGAAAATGTTTATTGGAAAATAGTTATTGAAAAAGCAGAGAAAAAGTTGCAGTGAAAAAAATACAACCTTCTGAAGAGAAGAACTTATATTTTAAAATATTTCCTTCACGTGTAGAAATACCTTGTGCTACCTTCCAGGATAGCTGATACATTTTTGCAATGCTTTTACATCTAGTCAAGCAAATGCTAAAAGATTGCCTGTCTAAGAGCATGGCTGAAACCATGCATGGCCCCTGAAACCTCCATTCTTACAGAAGATAAATTGAATTTTCAAAGCTCACGTTCTGGTCCTGTAGTTCCTTTATTGCATTTGATGTTTGTCCCTGGGGGTTTCTGTACTGTTGCAGCTCCCACTTTTACCATTTTTTCTATCACTCCTGCACCTTATTACTTTCCATTTCCTATTTCAAATAAAAAAATCCAATAAAACCAATTTCTTGACTTTCTCTTGAAGAAAATTAGAAAAAATTATGGAATGGCATTCAGTATTAGCACCAGTAACTTCTAAAATCGCAATTAGGCTCATGACAAATACTAGTACTTAGAAATTCTTTGACACAAATGGCACATGCAATTATGTAGACTGATCTTAAATTTTCACATTGAGCTCCTCTGTGTGAAGTAGTAAGCACTGGAATATTTGACAGTAAAGATTATTATTTATTAGTGAAACAGAATCCTGCACATGCTGTAGACATAAGTATACAAAGGGCCTCACTTCAGTGGCTTGCATCTGGTGAAGTGATCCGTGATCAGTGATATCTGAACAAGGTGGGTGTAGAGTGCTACCTTATTTGTCAGGGACAACCTTTTTAACATGGAGTTGATATGCCAGGGGATATTTAGTTTCCTTTAGATTTAAAATGTTGTGGTCAGCAGAACACAAATGGCTAAAACCTCTGAATTACATGGGATTTACACACAGTGCTGCTTCCTGAAGTTGTAGTTGGTATTTGGAATTGCCTGCACGTGGCACGCAGTGCTACTGTCACTGTAGTTAATGGAACAGTAATGCAAAACTGCGCCTGCTGGAGACCTGAGGGTCCCTGATACATCTTCTCCCAACTGCAATTTTTTTTTGCAATCAAAGGAAATAAAGGAATGAGCATTTAAGAAATCTTGTTTGTCCCATGGATTCTGAAACTTGATTCACAAGTCTTCTTGCCTTTGTCCTGTTCTCTCCCACCTCATGGGAGAGGGAGTTAGTGAGAGCCTGGGTGGGTGTTTGGCTGTTGGCTGGGGTCAACTCACCACCAATACCTTGAAACAGAGTGACATTCTTGTCATAAGGATTTTCACTGAGAGTGGTATGTATGTGAGAGGCTACTATCAAAAGGCATCCACTGAATAAGAAAGGGATTTCAAAAGGAGCAAGGAGACCATGCCATGTGTAGAATTACGTAGAATAAGCTTTTTACTTGAACATAGGGATTAAGTACAGTCTTATATTCACTACATTTCTTCCTAATACAAGCCTTTACTTTACACAGAAAAGATGTTAGAGACTTCATGCACTCACTTGCTGAGGCAGAGTAGGTATGTTACATATAATCGCACACTGAATAAGGTCAGTGGATATTCACACGGAGTTGTGCCATGTGCCTGTGTTCTTGATGTTGTGAAGTTTAAGCCTGAATACCTCATCTCTTTGAGAAAACTCAGCTTTTCCAAATTTCAAACTTCTGCAAGGGTGTATGATATCACAACACAATTTTAAGTCTGTGTTAGGAGAAACTGTTGAGCCACGGAGGTTTGGAGATTATTTTACTGGAAACAATTTCTTTTTGTAGGTAATTAATGTTGTTTTAGGCAATTGTAGTTATTAGTGCAACTTTGTATTTGGGGTGTTATGTCTCAGTGCAAGTACAGACTGCTATATGTGTATCCTAAGTGATTCTTCCCTATTCCTCCATACTTTGTGATAATGAAATTAAGGTATTCGTCATGCTTAGAAATATTTGGAATTGCTGAGAGGGTAGAGAGGAAAAATACAGAATTCAGACATGACCCACTTACCAAGTGGTAACAAGTCATTGCAGGTTAGCCAATCTCAGGTAACTATTCATGTGCATGGTCTTAGCCTGCAGCATACACAAACCTAATTCAAGTTGGTTTAGCCCTTAGGGTAAAGTCGGTCTAACAATTTGGAAGGAATTACATCTTTGAACCCTTAATCAGATAATTTCCATTTAGCAACACTAGTTCTGCTCATAGCACTGATACAGTGCAGCAGTGCTGTAGAGAGAAATGACACATCTGACTTCGACCAAGGTTTTTACTTTAGGACTGGGAAATAAAAGGATTTTGCTTGGTTCCAGCTTTTGATTTAGAGCATCATTTAAAAATGATTAACGGCGTTTGTGCACTACTTGAATTTTCTAAAATATTTTGTGATGGAAGTCATCTGTTTTGTGGTTTTCCTGAGTGGGTTGAGCAACATTACTAAAATTTTTTGGTCTGACACCCTTTTTATGGCCTCCTCTTCAATAATTCAGTATTTTCAATGGAGAAATTTTCTATGGCCTCTTGCCTCTAGTGATCTGGTGTAAAGTAGAAAGTTGATATTTGTGTTTCATTTTTCATGTTAATCATAATTAACCAAATTATTCTGGCAGAGCATTAAGTAATGTGAGCCCTATGCCAGTCCCTTGAATAGGGCTATTTTGGGTGCCCACAGCAACCTCTTTGAACACGCTGATGTTCTGTGCTGTAGCTACTTGTTTTGGGGTGGTTTCTTTTTTTTTTTTTTTTTTTTTTTTTTTTTTTTTTTTTTTTTTTTTTTTTTTTTTTTTGTTTTTGTTTTTTTTTTGTTTGTTTGTTTTTTTCCTTTTAAAATTAACATTGCGTTTCTATCAAAAAACTGATAGGCAGGAACATCTGTCTTGTCCCAGGAGTTCTCATTCATTTTCAGATCCCTAAGAATTTGCCAGTGGTAAAGCACTGTGCGTTTACTGACAGAAGTTATGTTTTTTCTATTTAAATACCTTCACCAGCATCTTTGCAATAGTCCACAGATCTCCAGCAGTAAACCACTATATTAACATAATACTGTTTTCTAATTTTAGTTTTCTTTAATTAATACTATTTGATCATATTTGTAAATTAAAACTGGATATGCATGTGTATATAACAGCAAAGCAAAATATGAATATTGAATCAACCAACTTTTTTCCTCTAGAAAAACTTCAAAAGGCAGTGCCAGTGGGAGTGCAACATTCAGTCATGGAAACCTGTGAAGGGACTCAAATTTGCAACACCTACGTGATGTTTGAGCTCATTGGCCACAGCATACTGCTGTGAAACTCTGGATCCTTATTGCATCAGCCTCTCTACAAACCTATTTTTTAGAACAACGCCCTAATCCTGCTGCACATGCACACTCAGTCTCTTTGCTGCACAAGACACATTTGACCTCAGTGGTGCCGCAATTCTATGCTTCACCCTTAATCTCTATTTAACGGATTTTTCCTAAAGGGAAATCTAAAGTGTGATTCATCACACCTAACTTTAGACATCTATCATGAGGTGTTATTAGCTAAACTGGGTATCTAGGTTTGTTGTTAGTCCATGGAGATCTGGTCAGTGGTGTCAGTGCTGTTTAGGTTTGCCTGGTGCAAATGATTATTATTATACTAGATGCTTTTCTTGAATGTGTTGCAGTCCTGATGCAGGCAGCTGGCAGCGAATACTCTCATGATGTTAAGGCCATTTTATAGGAACAGGCAAATGCTGGGCCTCTGCTGGCAAATGCAGCTACATTTTTGTATTGGTTTTGTTAAATATGTTCTCCTCCCCCAGCAAGAATTTAGTGTCACCTACACCGTTGAAAAGGTTAATGGTGAATTTTTATGAGGTCACATATTTGGCATAGTGTCTGGAGAGCTTTGGAGTGTTTGGTATGTCTACCTTTCACAGCCCACTCCATGGTTCAGAAGAATGTGTAGGGTTTGAAATACTTGAAAAAAACCCATAAAACTGAACAGAAAAAATCAGCAAAGCAAACCCAACAGTTAACTTCTAATATAACAGGGCTGGTCCCGTCTGTGGCGTGGTGATGCGTCTGGGGGACGGTGTCGCTGTGGCGCCCCGAGGGGCAGAAGCGGTTTCATGCTTCCCCCGAGCTCCCCAGCCCGTGGCCAGGCTCCCCGTATGCTCATCCCTGCGCGGGGAGCGACTCCCTCCCCTGTGTGAGCGAGGGCTGGGACAGGGCAGGAATTTATTGCTTTTAAATATTCCCTTTCTTCCTTCAGCTCCCCTGCTCTGGTTTTCTGTTTTCACCTTTCGTAGCTCAGACTGTTGAAAACTACATTGTTGTAAGAGGTGACGAGCACGGTGGGATTTTTCCCTCATCCCTTGTGCTGTTTGCCTCCCCTGTTAGGCCTGCTAGAACCTAGTGTGTGTTATCAGTAAGAAAGATAAGAAAACGATGGATTGAAGGAAGCCATCCTAATAGAGGTGACCTTAAGTGGAAGAGTGTCTGCTGCAGTTGATTGTGGTTCTTGGCCTTGCAGCTTTTGCAGTTTTTGTGTCAGTTCATGTCTCATACAATTGGTATTACTCACAATAATATAAAGTGGGGAAAAAATGGTTACATGAACTTCTCAAGGATAGAACCATTGTTTGTTACTTCTTCTTTATCTTTCCTAAGTATCACCAGGACTCTGTATAGGTGAAGTGTGAAGGAGACTCAGTATACTGGTAATGAGAAGGAAGATCATAGTTTTGGGGCAAGCCCTGAAGCCCCAAAAGTGATACTGATAGTCCCCAGTCATTATCCTGGAGTTACACACTATAGTGAATGCTGTATAGTAAACGTTTGGGAAGAGGAAGAATAACTTATTTGTGTATAGTGGTTCTTATGAAAGAGAAAATTTGAATTAATTAGAGTATTTCTGGATTATTCTGTTCAACTGCCCATGTATCTCTGGCTCTGGTGCACACAGCAATTTCAAGAAGCGATGAAAACTGACTGGTTGTGAAACATAGCACTAAAATACAGTAGCTGACAACAGACTGCTGCTGTTAGAAGCAGCCTAGAGCCAGATGGACAGTGGAGCATGTGTGGCTTTTTATTAGCAAATTTGAGGGAACAATGAAAAAGAATACTTAAGAGCAGGATATGGGTTGGCACTTTTAATTCCATTTCTGTGGGTGTAAAAGCTGTTTTATAATTTTTATACTTAATAACTATTAACTTTGATTTCTTTTGTTCATATTTAATGAAATAAAGGGTGAAATAATGAAATAAAAGATGTTTCAAAACTGTCCTCTATCAGATGTGCAGTCTGCTTTGTGAACTACTGTTCATTCAAATCGACTGTTGAGTGGCCCTGATGGTCTGCTTCTGACAGTCCAACAAAGACCTATGAAGACTTTTTGCTTTGTGCTTTTTTTTTTAAAGTCTTGTCCTTGTGTATTTTTCTGGTACAGCACAGTGGTGCCTCTTGGCTGGAGATTGTATGAGTAACTTACTGAAAACAGTGGAAACATTTCCACCTGCTGAAGATGTCTCCCAGTGGATCTTATACAAAGCATTTTCAGGACACTAAGAGTGTGGTTTGCAAACTTCTATGACACCTGTAGTGAAGAGAAGTGTTGGCATGAATTTGCTTGCTTGGTAAACAAAGTAGGTCCCATTGCACATCCTCAGAATGTCTTACTGAAATTCTGCTAAAATGTTTCTAGTGTCCTACTGATTTAAATGTGTTGTCTGTTCTCTCACAATATAACAAGACTACATCAGTCAACTTCATGATGTCCAGGGTGATAATGTGCCAAAACTGGGGGTGGATTTTAGTGGGTGTTAAGGAAGTTATTGATCTCTTTATCTCCACTGGTGCCTCACCTTTGGCAGTTGGCATAAGCAATCCTTTCAAATGGGACTGCTTTGAATGCCGTGTATGTTTTGTGTCTGTGTATGCAAAATAGAAGATGCATCAGTCTTCTGTATATGAGAGAGTGTGAAAATACTTCTAGAAAGCTTGTTATTTCAAAGGAGCAGTAAAGTAAAAGAAAATAATATTAATAACTCTCTTCATTAGTAATGAAGAGAAGAAGTTCTGTATGTCAGTATGTTACCTTAAAACATAATAGCTAACAATGCAACAATACCTACTTTTCTGTCCTCCTTTTAAAATTTGGTACGAGTATCCTATAGTTAACTTCTTACTTTAATCTGATTAATTTCTTATTTTATTACGTAATGATGTAATTTGGATATAGATCAAATGCAGTTTTGTTTCAGGTAACACAATAGTAAATTAAAAAGCCCTGGTGTATGTCAGGAGTAAAAGCCAACAATGAAACCCTAACTAATAAGCTAAATTTGCTTAAGTTTTAAAAATGTTTGTACTGTTATTCTGCAAAAAATAATAGCCCCAACATTTAGGAAGATTGAGGGAGAACTCTGTCATGCTGTAGACACTTGATAAATTGATTGAAGTACCTGAATGTTTGTTTATAAAATGCTTGTGAAATGAAATGTGAATGTAGATTTCTGATCTTTACAGTTGGACAAAAAGAAGAGGAAAAATACAAGTCCGTACCCTCTTCTATCAGCTTTTCTGCTAGACAGTTAAGGTCTCAATCATCAAATGATAATATGGCTAACTACTGTATCAGAATGACAATGAGGTTCCAAGGATTGTACTCTGGTTTTGGTGGCTTGAATGTGGTTTTGTTTTCTGATTAATATTTTGAGAGATTTGTAGCAGGTGTTATCGGTGCATACAGTTATATTGGCAGTTTCGAATTTGGAATGCCATTATGTTTTTGACTAATCCTGAGAAAAAGATCGGAAGATGAGTTCAATCCATCATGTTTTGTTGTCTTTGCTTCCTGTTGTAGAACTTTAAATGGAGATTCCATTGTGTTCTCTCCACTTGAGTAGCCCTAAGAAAACTGGTGTTCACAGTAGGGGTGATCACATGCATAGGATGTTTCTGGATTTGTTTCTGTGTGGCTATGGCACATAGGCACAGAGGCAGCCTTTTAATGTTTCTGCTTTTTTGAGAGATTAGCAGTTACATGATCACTCAAATTTGTGATGATTATGACTACAAGGATATAAGGAGCTTTATGAAGACTCTTAAATGCCTTCTGGAGTTCTTAGAAACAGTAATTGTAAATTTTATAGTAAGTGTCCATGTAAATTA
Organism: Athene cunicularia; assembly: GCF_003259725.1. NCBI lineage: Eukaryota > Metazoa > Chordata > Aves > Strigiformes > Strigidae > Athene > Athene cunicularia. The sequence goes on along the minus strand of NW_020799095.1, from coordinate 138,563,340 downwards.
ATCACAGAATAACAAATTATGCTTTTGGTGCTTTTAATGTAAGAACCGTTAAAAAAAAAAAAAAAAAAAATTTGTAGCTTGGTTTGCATTTGGCTTTTGGACTTAGACCTCACACCCTCTTAAAACTGTTTGTCCATTTGGAGTGCTGTAAGCTTTTTTACCTTGTGCAGATTGCTTTCTAAAGTCATTTTTAGAAGCTGAGTGAGCTTATTCTTCAAATAGTCTCTTCACTCAGCTATCTACTTGCATGGCATCCCTAAGAAAGAGAGCTCTCTTGAAGAAATAAATTTAGCTTCTGAAGTTTACTAAAATCACTAGCAACTTTGGAAGACATGAGCATGGACATCATACAAGTTTTCCTCTATAGGGAACTAGACTAATAAATCTACTGACTTAGGATCTTATGTTTTTGGAATGTGTATCTGATGTGGTCACCTCAAACTGTTTTGTAGTTGTGTTTTAAAAGAAATACATGGTTAAGATCACCTTATGATCATATTTCGCTGTTGGAGAATGTGGCTTTAAACAGAATTCAGGCATATGAAGACTAAAAAATTACGCTGGTTTATTATTAGTTCTGGTATTTCTGTAAACTGTCACCTGCTTGGTGATAGATCAGGGCAGCTAGTTCCAGATGTACCAGCTGTATTCACAGTTGATTGCAACTCTAATTGCAGTTATGCCACTCAGATTGGAAAAGTTGTTGTGGCCGGACATCTAGGAGTTTGTTATAGATAATTGAATTTTGTCTCTGTTCACTTTTTCATTGAAAGAAAGGATATATAACATATGCTTTTTATAAGCTTCAGATATGGAGGAGAAAGGGTAGCACAGCTCTGGGGTGTGTGTGTGAGGAGTGCATGGAAGGAAAGAACATAGGCTTTCTTCCCAGTTGCTCCTTTGCACCAGATTGATTGTTTTTTCCTGCTGACTGGGGAAGTGGCAACAGATTAAAAAAAAAAGTTGTAATTTGTAGCTTTTACTTCATTTGCTGGTGGCTCTTCTGAATTTTTTTTATCAGTAGTGGGGTCCAGGTATAGCTTGAACTAACAGAACCATCTTATAGCTTGAACACTCTATTTCTGACAAAATTAATGGGCGTAGTTTAGACTAGGTTGTGCATGACTTTGCAAGAAATCTTCAATGCTTATAAGCTTGCTAGATTTTCAGTTTCACATTTGTATGGCACTTCATAGCAAGGGACTCAAAAGCCACTCTCAGGATCTTCCCCAAAGGGGTAATGATTATCACATGCAGTCTGAAATAAATGTAAAGCAGTGCCATAATTTGCTTACCATTTTGTTTTTTTGCATGAGGTGTTAATGGACTCTTGTTTATTGTATTTCTAGAAGTTCTTTAGTAGAATTGAATTTTTTTTTTTTTAATTCAGCTGCTGAAATTAACCAGATTTGGTTCACTGACCTTATATTTTCCTTAAGTAAGGTAAAATAAATTTCAAACTATAAGCTGATGGATTTTTAGAACATAAGCAGTAGTTATTCCTTTGAATGGAAAGAAATTTTCAGCTTAGCTGAACAGACATGGCGGTTTTCTTTATGAGTACCTACCTGTGCAGTCAAGTGACCTTCCATGTTAATGTACAAAAAAGAAAGATGCTTGTGCATTCATGTTTCTTGTAAGAAAGCAGGGAAAAGGTTAGGTTACCAAATGATTGCATTTAGTGATGTCAAAATGCAGAGTAAAATCCATACATCTGATGGAAATTTTACTGGACTCTTGTACCTACAATTATTAGTCTGAGTGGTCTGAATTTGTAGATTTGTGTATAAATACTAATTTTCCTTATTTGTATGAAACTGATGTTAAGTCTGAAGTTCAAACTTCAGTTGCATACCCAAAACTTTTGTAGCTGTCTCTAAAAATCACATATTTTCTGGGGCTGTATGGTTGATTTATACATATAGCTATATTGAAAATAACCTCATAGAATCACATGAACAACTGCTTCAGGTTTTTTCATATCTTGGTGTTTATTTCCTTAAAGCTAACAAACATAATATTTCCTCTTTTTCATTCTTTGTCCTATAAGCATTTAGGCTCTGCATTACACCATGAAGAAGATGTAACAAAAAAAAAAAATTGTTTTTGTTTGGTGTTATGGCTGTGCTATGAAACACTACTCTGTTGCATAGTGTTTCAGACACAAACCCACTTGTGGAACATTGCTGTTTTCTTCAGAACCCTGTTATTTGTTTTCCAGGGGAAGATTTGAAATGAGAGAGGGTGAAAAGGAAATACTGTGTTAATTTTGGGTTTATTGGATTAAGGATAAAGGTACTTTGACTTGTCACATCTGCAATTTTAAATGAGCCATTATAATCATAGAAGAGTGTGTAATGAACAATTCTGATCAGCTGCACTTCCTGATAGTTATTTATTGTATCTTAAATTGTAAGGGCTTTTTCCAAAATTACTATTCTGCTGTTGCCATTTTTATTTGGCCTCTTTTGCATATGCCGTGGACTATAGCCTTTAACTGTATGAGTGCCAACTGTTTGCTCTGCAGTACCTTTACATCCTTTTCTCACCACAGCAAAGTGAGTAAATAAGGTGAAGAGTACAGAGAAACCCTGTTACTAAAGTAACTGTACTGTGACCGTGAGAGCAGATGGAGCGTGTGTTTGTAATTAAAAAAATCTTCCAGTTTGCTGCATTATTACAATGGAATTTTGCAGGGTAACCTTGTCTTGTGCTTATAATAACTCTGTAGCATTTGCTTTTGCAATATTAGTGTTCTCTTCAACAAAGTAATGAAATGTATATTAACATTATTTAGGCTCGGTGTTACATAGTTTTATTGGAAGCAGCAGGTTGATGGCTGTAGGGTGGTGCGAGACTGGTTGTTTTCTTCATTTACAGACTGGTTTCCTATTTCTACATAGCCTACTCTTGCGAACTTGTATTCTTGGGAAAGCTCATGTGTGGAATACCTGACAGTTTGGTTTTGTATAAAGAAGCAGCATACAGATTCTCCAGTTTTTAAATTGTCAACTGTTGGAAGTACTAGGAAACGGTGTAGTCCTAATAAGAAATTCAGAATTTCCATCGAAAGAGACTTTTCTAGAATGCTTTTTTAATGACACTTCTAATCCTACTCAACTACCTGAAATTGCACTTACCAAGGGCCTCCTCAGCATATTTCTGCAGTTCTCACAATTTTAGTAGTGATATCAAGCAAGATACAAAACTCTGAAAGCAGAGATGATACACCTGGTGTATCACTTGGAGACATAAGATCAGGCAGGGTAAGTAGCAATTTTACTAGATGAGCATGAAAGCTTTTGTAGTACAGAAATTGAACTAATACTCAAAACCAGCGTTACTCCATGTGGTGGATTATGGGTCGTGTCTGGTGGTATGTAGATAATATATGTAAACTTTCTTTGGGAAAATAACAGCTGTGGGTTGGGAGTTGGGGGATCTGTTAGGAAGGCAAGTGTGCTGGCTGCTAGGCCAAATAAGTGGGTTTTGTTATTGATCAAATTTGCCTTCAGAGTAGTCACAAGGAAGTATGTTTTTACTGGGATGCTGTTTCATTCTTTGCAAATCCTCTGTGTGAGGATATTCTAGGAAGAAGAGCAAATGTAAAGGAAAATAATTCCTCATCTAACTAAATGCTTAAGCACGGATACATGACCTTTTTTTTTTTTTTTTTTTTTTTTTTTTTTTAAATTATGTATGCATTCAGAAAATTATATCCAGTAATGCTTTTGGTGAACGCAGTGTTGACTGTGGGAGTTGTTCCCACATTAATGGGAATGATGTTCCCTTCTTTATTAAACACCACCTATGAATTCTTTTTACACTTTATGTGCCCATTGCACACAAATGTTACATATTGTAGAAAGTAGCAAAAGGTTTGAAGGCTTCTTAAAATGACTCTAGGTTTCTATTCCTTTATCTTCATAGCTGCTAATGTGGAAAGCCTTACTACTAGTTATAAATTGCCAGTCTGTAGTTATTGAAAATTGCTAGAACTTTGAACAGAAGCCTTTATTGTTAGCAATGTGTGAGGGATACCTGAATCTTTAGGCCATCGAACTGTGAGATGAGGGTGAGATGCCATGTTAATACTCAAGATGATCTTCTAATGCCAGGTAATATTTGTTCCAGCTACTTAATACTGTGAGTCTTTGAATATATACTTAGATGTACTTCTTAAGGTTTAGCTTATATTCTATACAAACTTTAAGACATCCTTATCAGTTTACTTATATTAAATACATTGGCTAAAACATAAACATGTCAAGAAGATGGTTAGAACTTCTCACTATCTGCATTTGTATTTGCACCAGTGTGGCTATAGTGTAGATATTTGTCTTGTCAGATATGACTGATTTAATCAAAGATTATTACTTTAAGCTTCATTATATCATCCCTGATTTGGTGATGGCATAGTGTGCCTAACAGTTTGTATTTTCTTCTGTGGTATGTAGAATTTTTTTTTATTATTATTATTTCTATTGTAGATAAAAACATGTGAATCTATGTTTTTTTAAAACACCGTAACATTATTTAATTGCTTTTCAATAGTTACTCTATCCATAGTTGCTTGTGTATTTAAGTTGCTTGTGCCTTGTTTTCTCATTACCAGTCACTTTTGTCCTAAAGGCCTATGATAGATAGGATTGTATCCCCAGCTGTTAATAGGGAAAGACTAGTTAGCTTCTTGAGTGAGGAGCTCTTTTGGATGGTATGTTTGATCACAGTAAATGAAATAAGGTACCACGTTTACTGAAAATTAGTTTTTGAGACTCATCTTGCAAGTGACTGTTTAAGCACTTTTTATAATGACAACTTTTGACACTCTTGGAAAGAAAGGAATAAATTTCTGTAGTATTTGGTAATAATAGTGAAGCCTGTGAACTGGCTAAAAATCTCTGACATTTCTTAATTTGTGAAGATTGTGCTTTCTGTAGCTTTTCTTACGGTTTCTTCTCTTCTCCTTTGCCCTTTGTGAAGACTTTGCAAGAATGCCCAGACTACGTGTTCTGCCTGATGTTCTCTGTACAGTTCCTTGACATTGCAGAGCTGTGGAATGGGATTTTACGATATAACATCCCTCAGGCTTTATTGTGTTTTGTGTGTCTTCCAAAGGAGTTCATACGGAATTTTAAGTTGAAGTTTAATCTCTTTCACTTTTCCTTGACCTGTTTCCCTAAAAATTTAGATCAGATTATGCTGGCACTGAGAGTTAGTGTGCAAATTGAATACTAGCTTGATGGATATCTTGAACCACGGAGAAGACAGAAGCATTTTGTATTAGTAGGGTGATACATATATACTTTCTATTAATCTTCAGGTACAATGAGTTGCATGAATCTAACCCAGAGGGAAACTTCTGACTTAAAAATCCATGCTTACATTCCAAAGAGAAAGCCTTGATGTGTACTAGTAAGTTGAAAAGTCAAGAACTTCCTTGGACTATAACACTTTTCAGGCTTAGTGAAGTTTTCTTAACCTGAAATGGGTAAAGTACCCACATTGTGGTTGTTTGAAGGATTAAAATTTCAGTATTTTTTGTCAATGGATAGCAGGTATGCTTGCTAACAGAGCACAAACTTTAAATAATTTGTAACAGTGCATTGGTGTGCTCAGCATCTACTAAGTATCATAGTAAGTATACTCTAGTGAGAGATTTAAAACTAGAACATCTGGTATCACTTCATACCATGAAACTAGTGTGCTGACAAAAGGAGTTACTCTAAATGTGGAGGTGACTTAAATGTGTTGAGCAGTGTTATATTTAAAGACTTGAAGGGGAAAATATTATTTCAAAACAGTCTTTTTTCTCTGTGCAAGGAGAAATAATGTGTTGCCCTTTACACTGCTGTCATTAACAGTTAAACTTCTCATTACTTTTTGTTCCAGTTTTGTGCATATCAAATTGGTCTCTTGCCTTGTAATTATGTATGTGTAACTGTTGAAAACAGTAAATCGTGCTCTTGTGATACCTCCTTGGCTGTGTTAATACTAAGGAAAAGAGTGTTTCCACCAAGTATCTTTCAAATAACTTAGTACATTTTAATGATTAAAATGTTACATCAGAAACAAACGAGATAATAAGCATTACTTTTTTTGTCTTAATAGGTGTTAAATTGTTGTATCTGTGAGTGGAGGGGTGACAATTACTGGCTTTGTTGCTGAGACAATTAATTATTCCTCTTGCACACCGAAACGTTAAATATTCTCCTTTGGCTTTCAGTTTGTTGTAACAAATTTGTGTGTTATTTTTCCATAAATACATTCTCAGGTGATGGTACAGTTTTGAGCATGCTGTTCTTTTATAATTTTTTTTTTTTTTTTTTTAAATTTTCAGGCAGCGTTGAGATTGCAGAGATGTGATACCTGCTTTAACAATAATGCTTAGGAGTTCAACTATGTATAACATAATGGTATCATCTTAATGGAAAGTACATAAATTGTTAATGTAATAAATCGGAAAATTTCAGGCTTGTATAATAAGTATTTGTGTTGGCATTTTGTAAGATTATTCAATAATCTGAAATCAGGAGTCCAAAACAAAGAAGTATAACTTATTTAACTTTGATGATGTCTTTTCTAAGATGCATACACAAAGTTATTTAGGAATACACGTGGGAATATGCTTGAATGATTTATATGTGGGTGCTTATTTCAGATAAACATTTTATTAATTTATTTGGGCTTAATCTAATTTTTAAAGTTACTCACTGGAGTTTGAAGATGCACCTGAATTTTGCTGTATGCATACAATAATGGGCTAATTCTCTCTATAAATATTTGGTCTTTTACTAGAAAAGGAGGATTAGGATGTTGCTTTGAGCATATAAATCTTGTCAGTCTCTGCCTTTGTTCTGCTTAAACATTGTATCCTGCTTTGCAATCCATTTGCTGAGCATCCTTCCTTTTCCATGGAACCCCATAACTGTGCAATACGCGATATACATACCTATTCATGTTAAACAAATGTGACCATTTGGTGTTTAGGATCTTATTTGGATGTGTCACTCCTTGTCAATGTTTGGGGTTTTTTATGTATATCTGAGGAAAATAAGCAATCTCCTTGACAAAATTATTCATTAATATAGGGCTGAGTTTTGAGCAGTTAGGACAGTTATTTTTTTACTATGACTTTTTTATCAATGAAAAAATGAACTGATTAAAGCTTTTTAGACTTAGATGACATATAGGGTATTTACTGCAGCTATCATCACTTTTTGGGAACAATTTAAAAGCCATACTACCTCATCCATTGGCACTCTCAGTGATAGAATGGTTGTTTTTAATCTCATTGTCACAGTAGCGTTACTAGAAATGGAGCCCTCTTCTGGAAGTGGTTTTCACATGGACACGTTCAGATGGAGATACGAAGGCAAGTCTTATCTCTGTTTGAAAGATGGGTAAGATGAATCTTACCAGAAATAACTGACTTTCATGTTTTTTTCCTCAGTTTTATACTTTTAAGTCAGCAGGAAAACAGATTCAGTCCACGCTCAGTTCTCTGGATTGCACTACCTGTTACTAGGAGGATCTGTCTCTGTTGCAGCCCCTTAGCATATAACCAAGCATTTTTCAGAAGGGAGAAGTGCTTGAATGTGGAAAAAATCAAGCACAAAAGGTTATAAATTATTAAAATGATATGGAAGTCGTGTCCAGTAGGGATTATACTGGTTACTTGGAAGGGTCTATTGAATGCATATGGAAGTCATGATTTTAAGGCACACCCTTAAATAGTATATGTATTCCAGTTCTGTTGTGCGGGTATGGTCTTTGGAAAAAGATCATTAGCCTCAAATCAGCCCTCACTCCCTCCTCCCCATCTAACTCTGCCCTATTTTACTAATTTCTGAAGGTCAAATAGATAAAGGTAACGGTCTTGCAGTTTTTCTTTAGCTTCAAAATTATAGTTTGGTACAATCTGATTAAAAATACACTGTTAAATAAAATTTGCTACTGCTGCTTTTGGCTGTCATCTTTAAATCATTTTATGGGAAACTGCTAGAAGCTGATGCTGAAGAGAAAACCTTTTACTTGCAAATACATGACTAGCTTAGTGAGTGTTGTGACTATTTGAATGATGGTGATTCACTAATACACAGAACATATGTATCGACTGTATGTTGAAGTATAAACATAAGGCTCTGGTGTATCAAGTGGAAAATATTGAAATTGTGACTGCCTTTACCACTTCTATATAATTTCCATATGTTGTGCTCTAAAGGGGTATATTCATCAGCTTTCATTCTTGAAATGATGTTTAGGTACGGAATTCATTAAAAGTAATAAGTATAAATTGTATTGGCAGTTCCCAAAAATTACCTAAAGTACTGAATGTTTTCAAAAATATTTGAAATCAGTGAGATTTTTGAAATAAGAGAAATAATACACTAAGTAATCCCGGGGAAATGCTCCGTCCCACTTGGAACTAGCAGAATTTTGGATGTTAATCTTATTACAACCCTATCACTGCCTCATAACAATGTGCTAATAACATCTAATGCCCTGCTGCTGGAACGATTGAAATACTGGGGCTGCCTTACAGAAATGTTTCTGCAAGGAAGTGATTCAGCAGTGCCTGTGGCCCTGATGGTTTCCATGGGAATGAACATGAATCCATGTACTGTGAAATGTGCTATGAAACTTTGTATTGCAGAGAAATGCATTATAGAAGTGTGTGAACAGGGTAATGGAGAATTTAAATACAGAAGTGTAATGGTGCATTTTTACTTACATCACAGCAATATTTAAAGTGTACTAATGGCTTGTGAACAGCCATGGAGATGATTGTTAACCTGAACTGTTGTACAGTCTAAAAAAAACCCCAAAACCAAACACACGCCCCCCCCCCAAACAATAAAACCCCCCAAAACAAAAAAAACCCAAATGAAAATGTAGTGGTACAAAAATCAGGAAGAGATTAGTCTGGTACAACACACCTTGATTAACATTTGATATTTTTCTATGTTTCTGTGTTTAACAAACTCGGCACTGTTTAATGACTTTTTCCTTTGGTGCACTGCACTTTGTGTTTAACTTCTTCCCTTTGCAAGAACAAGCAGCTCACTTGGACATGAGTAAATAAATGACTTAAACAGATGTTTCATGGTACCTACAAGACATTAGCTGATTAATGTAAGTTCCTGACAGACTCAAGGAAAACCGCAGCCTATGAAAAACCAACAGGCCTCTAACCAAAACCCAGTAATCTCCGTTTCTAATGTTGTATTTGTACAGAAACAGGCTTAGTGTCTGTGCTATTTCAGTTCTTCATGTAGAATTCCACCACCTATTTATATCAGTAGCAAAATCTTTTCCATTTTCTGTTTTAGATAATTACTAGTTTTAGTACTAGGTACTAATTAATTGTTTGTTTTCATGTGTCTGGTTTTATATAAAATCAATTATTTTTACAATTTGGAGTAGCTTTTTTTTGTAGGCTTTATGAGTTTTGTGGGGCTTTTTCTTTTTTTTAAGTCCCTACAGCTTTTGAGGTGTCCCAGTAATAGAATGCAAAGGTGACCCATGTGTACAGCAGCTGGATGTGCTTCCGGTAAATACAGTGTATGTGTCAATCACTTGGCAGCGTATTTAGGAAGCCTGGACTTGCACTGTGTGAGCAACCACCTTTGCTGGAAGACTGGGATTGTGGGAAGGTGTGGGCAGGCTGTATCACTGTAGAGGAAGGCCCTCCTCTTCTTAGACTTGGTTTCCCTTTTGCTTGAAGGGATATTCTAGAGCTCTTGCATCACAGCAGTTTGGAAGTAGTTCTTAAAAAGAGAAATAACAAAAAAACTAAAAGAGAAGATACTTATGAAATATTTTATATGGGGTATTACCTGATGATGGTTTAAGCTTTGCATTCAGTTTACATTGAGTGTGTTGCTGAGATACACATTATCTGTGTAATGGAGTTAAGGGAAGTGAAAAAAGGAACTGAATGTTTACTTTCTAGACTGAGCTTCAGGGTAAGCAAGGTACATCTTTTCCAGCTATGCCCTAAAGAGTGCGCATAACTAGTTGAGGTTCAGGAAGGAGCGATAAAATGCTTGTTGGCCTGTTGCTGAGTTTGAGTTGTGCTTTGAGTCAGCCACTTACTGAGATAAAGTGGCAAGGTATATTCTATCTAGCTTAATGCTATGTGTGGATGTTGTTGTCGCCTTTGTGCTGTTGGAAAAAAAAAAACAAAACCCCACACAGGAAAGTGTTAGAGTTAGATGGCTATAAGTACTTTATGAGGCAGGAGGTAATGCAGAAAACCATTGAGGTTCCTATAATTACAGAGTGATAGGATTCCTAAACCAAGTAGAAGTGACTGAAAATATTGACGTTAGATCAATAATCTGTTATGGCTTGGGTAATTTTCTTCAGCCTAATGTGGGTCTTGTGGAACTGCTCTCCTTTTTGAAGGTTATGGATGTTCCCTTTTGTACTATAATAATCTGAAATCTTGAGGTTTACAAACTGAGCGGGTGATAATGGTAGCAACTGATGTAATAAGTCACCCAGGGTACAAAAAGCTTTGTATGCTTTTCATATACTTCCTGATACTCAGAAGTATTCAAATAGTACAGGAGCATGTAACATTCCCTCCCTCCTCCACCCCCTAAAACTGCCCTACAGTTCAAGGTGGAATCCTTTCCATTCAATGTAACATGGACTTCCAAAATTATTTGGTACTGAGGACCTACATGAGACAAAACCAACAGAGCCCTATATAATTTTTGTGTGAAAATGTATGTAGGTTCCCCTACTTGAGGACCACCTCACATCAATATGCATTGTTCATAAGGGTTGGATTCAGGCTCAGCTCCAGGAAACTTCCACACTCATGTCAAAAAGGGATTTTGATATTTGTAACCGATGGAGATGGTATGCAATGCAATGCATCATTCTGTTATGCCTCCTATATAATTATTGTTTTTAAGCCCCAAATTTCTGTCAAGTTCAGAAATAAGATTTTAACATCTGGTGTTTATTAGCTGTTGAGTGACATAAAATATAAGCTTACTCTTCCAAGAACTGTATTTTCAAAGGCTTTGTAATGTTGCTGTTAGGGCTCTAGCCAGTCAAGATAGAGATAAAACATTGTGGGCTGTTTGAGGCCTTCTGTCCAAAGAATGACTATTATATGTGCTAGACAGAACAGTGAGAGGTAAGATTTGTTATTTCTGAACTTGTTCAGAAACAGTATTTCTTAAAGTTACCTTGTTTTCCAGGTCCTCTTAGTCTTGTCCTTTTGGCTTTAGATTTTGTTCAGATTAAGTATCTTTCAGATTACTTGTCAGGGAATTAAAATGCCTTTTCTTTTTGGCCACCAATTTTAGGATTGAAGATATCTGTCAAAACAAGTACTTAAAGATGTTGAAGGTCTTAATAGAAAACAATAGGGTTTTTTACTTCTCCTGAGATAAAATTGATCTAAGTTATAAACGCTTTTATTCAGAAGTTAAGTGCGAGGAAGAAAGAATAAATGTTTAGACATCAATCATGTCAGGAATGGTCAAAAAATCAGCACCCTTGAATAGAGAAATCTAGAAAAATTTAAAAGATCTCTACAGATGATCTAGAATATGCATTTAACTGAATTCAGGTTTTGATTATCAGTAGAGATTGTCATATTTCTCAAGATTAGTATAACATGGAAAATTCAGGTTTGCCGCTAATCCTCAGTTCACCTCATGGCACGACTATATATACCCAAAAGTTTAGGGTATCAACCTGCTGATTTTGTGCTTTTGACACATCATCTGTCAGACAGTGCTTTCTAGAACATGTTTCTGTGGACTGCACTGATTAAGTTGGAATTTTTTATGTGTGCCTGTAAACATCTGTCTCCTTAATCATTTGGAGGTGAGCGTTATATGCATTAGACATGTTTTTTTACTCTTAACTGTTGCAGTGGTGTCTTTAATTTACTTCAGAGTTCCTTCTGACAGGAAAGTTGAGAGACTTTGTTACTGTCTTATCAAGTGGTGCTATAGCCAGGAGACAAATCGGGTCAACGCAAGTTTTCGTTTGATCGTCTTCCAGAACTTGTCTTTTGTTAGTGTAGGATAAGAATTTATCTGTAGTGTTTTTTAAAAAAGAAACAAAGCAAAACCCAAAGAACCCCTCATGTGGAACTATTAAAAAAATATTAACATTGCCTATGTTTCACTATATCTTGCTCCAGTGTTTTTTTTTTTTTCAAGTCTTTGTTTAAAAACAAAGTCATTCTATGCTTACCTGAGGATTTCAGAACTGCTAATTAAATTTAATTTTTGTGTAGCTAATTGGTTAAGTTTCAATATAATGCACGTTGTAGGTTTGCTTTTAGTGTAGTGTGTGCTGGGGAAGCAGGCTGGGCTAGTGTAAAATTTGATATGTCTTCATTTGGATATTACTAAACAGGTGAACTAACTCTCTTTTTCCAGAGGTGCCATATATGCATTTTATGTGTTCTGGTAGATGTCTTAATTTTAGGCATCTCAGATTTTAGCACAGTTCAAACTCAATTACATGAGTTATTGTTAGTCATGATAGTTGAGATCTATCCATTTACAAAAATACACTAATGATTCTCTCTGTGCTAGGATTTTAAGTAAAATTGCTCATACTGTAATGCCTAAATCTAAAAGTGCATGGTTTGAGTTTTGAGAATTAATTTGGAGAAGGCTCCATATGTGATATGGATGTATCCAAAATATATCAGACACTATTAGCAGTAATAGCTTTTAAGGCTCTTTTGCCAAGCTAAATACTGATCACACTTTCACTAGTGTTAAATATTGAGAGGATGTGGGTGTTGTGGCACCTTCTACATTTGATGTACATGTTGGTTATGGTTGGTTTGAAAACAGCTACATAACACAGTGTTATTTAGACTCTTTCCCCAGATGCTGGCAGGTGGTGCTAGTGGTTGTACTGACAATGCTTTCTTGGGTGGGAAAAAAATGTTAGGCATTCAAAAAGATTTAAATACTTAAGACTGTAAATGAGCTTGTTACATCATATATCCAGTGGGCCAACAGAAACTCTCTCTTGTTGATACTGCTTCTGTAAGACAGCACAGGTACTGGAAATCTGGTTTCAGTGTGGTGATCCAACATTTCTGCTCCCTGGAACACAATTGTAAATGAATCTTCAGTGCTTTGATTTGCTGATGTCTTTCTTCAAAGAAAAGGCAGAAATTTGTATTTTGACATATTCATGTCTTTACAGAGGAATCTTCCCAGGACCCCCTCAAAGGCTTACAATAATTTCAGCTGATGGTTCATGGTTACACGTATTTCTGTAGTGAGATACAAAGTTTTGAAATTAACAACTGTGATGTCAGGATGTAGCCAAAATTAAAATTTGGCATTATACTCCTACAGCTAAAATAGGTATCTTTGAAGTTTTTAATAGTTTCAGAATGGTTTGTTTTTTGTTTTTTGTGGGTTTTTTTTTTTTTTTTTTTTTTTTTTTTTTTGTAATATGACTTCATTCTTAACATCTGAGTAGTGCTTTGAAGATCTGAAGATTAGAAACACTGCTGAATTGCAAGTTTGTGGGGGTTTTGTGGGTTTTTCTTTAAAAATTGAGGATTAATGGCCATTAAAATCTGATAGGTGGCTACTCCAAGTGATTAAATAATTGCTTTGGTATTTTGAACACTGAATTTACAAGGCTGGGGAACTTGAGGTTTTTTTAGGAGTTACTTGTATATCCTTTTCTAAAGGGTTTTTGTGTACCTCAGTATTTCTTACATACTAATTGTATTTACTAAATTAAGCTTCATGTGATTATTGACTTGTGTGCTCAGAGGTATCAAATTTTGAAATCTGATTTTTTTTTTCTTAATGGTAAGTCAAATTACTTTATACATTTTCTACTTGAGTACATAGCATTTCCTACCTGACCAGCTGCATTATGTAAATAACTGTAATACATGAAATGTGGTTTGGTTACTGTTAATTTCACATAGCAATGGTATGTATAGCAGGGAAGAGTCTAATGGAATTTAAAACAATTGCAGTTTGTACACAGAGACAATATCTCTTAGTAGATGAATAGGTGGATGGGAGTTGTAAATAGTATTTGGAAAGTGATTTTGCATTGGATGAAAGATAGGCTGTTCGTTTTGATTTCTTTTTGATTTTTTTCTGTGTCATTTGGAAAAATGGATTTGTATTTCTCAGTGTGTTGTGTTACTTGCATTATTTATCACTTCTTGCATTTATTTTCAGACCAATAAAACTATTCTGATTTTGTTCTGATGCTTTATAAACATAATATCTTTTTTTTCTTTGAAAATGTCTAGATACAAGTTAGTGTTCATTTTTTTGGAGTGTGTATGGTTTACTCAATATGAAGTATTGGTTTGTGCAGTCAAATCAGGAAGTATCATGGCATTGTCATTTGTATAGTGATCAGCTCCTGCTGTATCTAGACTACCAAACAAATGGAAATGACATTTTTAATGTTTGAAACTGGTCTTGTTGTCACTAGAGAAATAGTTCTACTTTACACCTGAATGTCTGTTTTTAGTACTGAAACACAAGTTCTAGTGCATGTTTGCCTCTTGGTCATATGGTAGTATTTTGATGGCAGGTTTTTCAATCAAATTCAAGAGCCTGCTGCACTAAAGACTTGTGTCTTATGTGCTAAATAAAACTCTCCAGAACAAAGAACAAAACGAAAACAAGAATCATGGGTCATTGGATGCATTTCTCAGATTTGTTCGTTTATCTTTATAAATGATTTCGGTAGCTAATGTATTTTCCAGTGCAGTCATAAACCTGAACTTCTGCAGCTTGCTAATGGGTGTGAAATTTAGAGTAGTGAGTTCATGACCTTCTCTGCTAACTTTCTCAGGCTCTATTAGAAAACAAGCTTGCATGTAGGCCTAAATGGGGCTCTGTATCTCCTTAGATAATATCTGCTGTGGTCTTAGGCTAGTAATTGAAAACTGCATGCTTGTGTTATAACTTCATTATGTATTGGGATATTTGGTTAGCATTTAAGACTTTTGAACTCATATTTTTATGTCCCAGAAAAGTCGTTCATACGCTATGACAACCCATGCTCTCTTCATTTATTGCTGCTTTCTGTGAGCAATTATCATCAGAAATGCTGTGATAAAATTGGCATCGTATCACAAATGCTCCTGGAATGGAATCAAACAGGCAAACAGGATTTACAGTAACAGGGACAGTCAGTGTGCATAGAAAACTCTCGCATCCAGGTGATCTTGAACTGGTGTTTGCTGTTCTGCTTTCATGGTTACATTCTACTTCACTGCCCAGTGATCTTAATTTCCTTACTGTTTTTCCATGAAATGAGTTTTATATAACCAAAGTATCTCTTTGTCTCTCTGCTCTGTAGACCTATTTTAACAAATTGGATGAAAAGGTATGGCTTCGAAGGACTTGTGGGACAGATGTGAGTGTGTATTGGGGTGAAACAGTATTATTTACCCGTGATTGAGACGCTTCAATGCAAGTATGTTTAGATGCAGGAGAAAGCATCAGTGGTACTGTGAATGAACAAGGAATCTGTGTATGTTAGTCTTGTTTGATACTTATATCCAATTTGTTTAGAAAAAGGTATTATTTTCCATTCTTCCCCCACCCTCCCAAGCAGGCTGTATGTGAAGCTCTTGTCTTCTCATTTTACCCCAAGAAGGTAGTGTATTTGTAAAGAATTTATTTTCTAGTTACCCATTTGTTCCATTTAACCTCTATTGCAGTACTTTAATTCATTAATGATGGTTTTAAAATTATGACATAAAGTTCTGCTAAACAACCAAGGAGAAAGCTAGGGACAAATATATGTTCCTGATGTGTAAATATGGGCTTAACTCCT
>NW_020799095.1:138503620-138547462 GCF_003259725.1 Athene cunicularia | reverse complement strand
CCCCCCGAATGTTCACTAAATACCAGTATTTGTATAAAATCTCTTGTCAGTGTGGTTGAGCTGAAATCCATTAGACTAGCCTGTTTGCCAACATACATTAAAGTGGTATTGCTTTAATGACACCATAGTCATCAGACCTTTTCTGTTGTATTTTGCTTGGATGGATTAGGGTTTAGTGAAATAAAACCCACTTATGTTGGACAAAGCATAAGCACTTTCAATTCTGTGTTTGTGGTTAGTGTTTTATCTTGTTCTGGTTCTTCTTGTTAAGCATAAAATTTTATTTAAGTGTAAAGCATTTCTATCATATGATTGGCTATTTTTGAGTGGTTTTCTTCATAGTCTTCCAATTTACAGTATCATCTCATGAGAATTATTGTAGAGTTCAGATTTTGGGAAGGAAGTGAGAATTATTAGAAGTATGATGAGTAATTTCTGTTCCCTTTTTCTTTTATGATTCATTATCCTTAAATATCCTATGACACAGTTTACAGAAATATAAATTACATTATTGTCTGAAGTAAAACTGCAATGAGATATGATTTTGAAGGTTAATGCTACTAAAATTTGATGCATTTTGTGCTTTTAAAAATTTCCTACCAGTTTCTGCAGTTACTTTCAAGGTGTTTTGATAGTTTCTTGTGCAGTGTTTCCCTCAGAAGGGAGCTTATTGCCCCTGCAAGATAGCTTTGAACAGTCACAGCAACAACGTAAAGTAAAAAAAGAAAATCAATATTTCATTTTAGAAGGGTATTTGAGAAAATTGGTCTAAAACTGCATTTTGACCATTCATTTAATGGTGGTCTTTATTCTCCTGTAATATTAGGATGGCCTCCAGTTCCTCAGCCTGTATTAAAATTGCTGGTGTTTAAGCCAGTAGCTCACTTGGTTTGCGGCTCTAATTCCTGCAACACTTCAGCAGTTTAGAAGTTTTAAATATGTCATTTGAGGACAAAGAAACCCCATTGCATAATATGGTTTTCTTGTCTTTCTGTTGTAGGTTGTGTTAAAGATCATTAAACATTACCAGGAAGAAGGACAGGGGAATGAAGTGGTCCAGGGTGTGCTGCTGGGTCTTGTGGTGGATGACAGACTTGAGATCACAAACTGCTTCCCTTTCCCTCAGCATACAGAAGATGATGCAGACTTTGATGAAGGTAATGTATACAGTTTTGCAAAACTTCAGGTAAAAAAAAAAAAAAAAAGCCACGTGCAGAAAAGGATTTTTCTTTTCCACAATGACCAGAAGCTTGTATGTGATCAGCGACTTCTTTTGTTTGACTTGAGGTATCAATGAGTCCAGCTGTAATCTTGTCAGTGTAAGGAAAGTTACAGGGATAAATACTGTATTATATGAACACACTTACTTTAGAATAAGACTGTCCACACAGGAAGTTACATGTTTCCAGTCAAGCATTTATATAGACTTCAAAGCTTTTTATGAAAATGGCTCTCTGTGTGTGTATGTGTGTGTGTGTATATATATCTATATCTCTCTATATATATATATATATATATATACACACACATATATATACACACATGTATACATATGTAGTCAGGCAGTTAGATTGCCTCTCTGTGGATTTATTTGTATGTATTTAGTACTCCTTGAAAGCCTGGAGAGAGAACTTTTTAAGCGTAAGAAGTACTGGTTAACTTGAAATCTGGGTGATATTTTTGCTTTTCCAAGTGAACTAGAAGTAACATCAGTGATTTCTATCTGTCTTGGTGTTTCCTTGCTGGTCCTACTAATGTTTTGTAATTGCCACTGTAACTTAGTCTAACTGGCTTGACACAGACTGATATAAAATTGATAAAGTAAACTTAAAAGGCTTGCAATTCTAATCTTGGTGATATGTGTGTATGTATGTAATGATATTAGTAGAAACGCTTCTTTGTTAGGGCTTAGAGAGACAGATTAACTTCGAGAGTAAGTAAAGAGGCAATGTAGTCAAAGTAGTTGAGGTTGGAAGCTTGATTTTTATCTAATTTTGATAATTCAGTTTGAGCAAGATTCCTTAATCTTTTAAGCATAAACTGCTTTTTCTTGTTTATAATGAGATTAGATATTATTCAATTAATCTTTTATCTTATTACAAAAGCATCTCAGACCTTGCCTTTAATACAGATTGTTTTAAGAATTCTTTGGAACTTGGTAAGGTTTCTTAGCTGCTTATTGCTTCTGTTGTGGGATTATACTATTTGCTATATTAAAAAAAAAAAAAAAAAGGACAAAATTCAAGGGAATCTTAGTTGTCCTACATTAATGTGGTGCTTGAGTCATAACTATGTTTTATTAAAGCCTAAAAGATGTTTTAAAGATTCCTTCTCTTCTGGAGCTCTTCAAAGGGTTGGAGTAATCTAAATTTTTAATTGGAGCCTATGTTTCAGTTTTTCCTGTAGAAAATGGCTGCATTATTTCCATGTAGTTGACAGGCAAACAAGGAATGAAATAAATTCAGTTTCAGAAATTGGTTATCTCATCATATGATGAGTACCATGCTGAAGCTGTAAGCCTGGGATCTGGTATGCAAGGTCCAGCTGTTCCTGCTTGGGAGAAACTTCATTCTAAGAAAGTGACTGTCTACCAGTCTGACATTTTCCCTTTTCAACAAGTAGGCAATAATCCTGGAATTAAGTAAGGTGCAAAAGGCAATGCTTGTGGAGCTTCCCTCACCTGGATGCCTCAGCTTGTCAACCTTCTGTTCCTATGCTGCAGGCATAGAAAAATAGCAAACTCTAGTCAGAGTGTTGAAGGTTAAACTTCTAGAACAATGTAACAATATTATGCTTAGGTCAAGAAAGATGTCTCTGTAAAGCCAAAGGTATCCCTAATCAGAGCAAGTAGATAGCCTTCTTTGAGCAAGGATATCCCAGAGCAATTAGCCCTTGCAGAGGGTACCTTGCTAACTTGGCAACCAAACTCAAGGTCCATGTATCCTCAGCTGAACTACCCTCATTATAATATTAAAAATCATGCCTGTAGGTCAAGAAGACCATTGCCCAGGTGAAGACCCTTCCCCTAAGCATGCATAGTAGTAGAAGTATTGTGTCAGCAGTATTATAATTGTATGTAAATTACTAACCAATCATCATAGGCTTGGAAAATTGCTAACTACGCAAGTTTTGTGTATAAATACAGTATGGAAAGTCTGGAAAGTGTGCATGTTAAGAGGAGAAATCCCCCATGCACCCAGCACTGTAATAAACCAATGTCGACTTTCTAAACTAAACTATCATTTGGTTTGGAGAGTTTTCTTGGTTATGATTTTTTGGTAACAAGAGTGGAAAGTGAACCTGTCACTGTGATGTTGATGCATGTCTCTAGCAGTGGCAGGGAATTTACAACCAGGTCAGGGGAGCTTGCCTGTGCTGAACCCTATAAGCCAACCTCAAGAGCCATTTTGTATTGGTTTTCATCTTCCCTAGCCTCTACTGTATGGGTCACAGAGAGGTTCCCTCTCTATTCTTCTTAGTGGAATACAGTTAAATAGACTGAACCATTCAGAAAACTCACAGCACTCATGTTGATTCTGCATTCTCTTTACTTAGGGCTTGTTCAGCCATTTGACCTATGTGGTACAGGCTAGGGAAGATGAAAACCCAAACAAAATGGCTCTTGAGGTTGCTAGCTTGAGTGTTAGGTACCTTATTAGACTCTATACAGATTTATCTTCTGTTTTCCCATTGTGAAAACCAATAATATTTTATAAATACTCCTTGTTTGTTTTCCCTGGAGCTGTGTTTCCCTACACAAGCATCCTGCCAGATTTTCAAAAGGTTCTTTTTTCTTCTAGATACAGATAGTTCAGCAGAGAAATTTGTTATTATGCCAGAATCTTAACATTCAGGATAATAAAAACCAAACCAAGCAAGGCATTTCCTTCCCACCAAGATTTGTATGTTATGTCAGTAGCATAACTGGCTTTATATGTTTGCACAAATTCAGATCCAGAGATTTGGAAGGGAAGTATAAGGATCTTGGCACTTAAGTACCTCCATTACCTAGAACAACACTTAACGTTGTTCTCTTTGGTCAGAATAATGTTGTATTGTCTTTTCTTCCTTTCTGTGTATATTTCTTTTTGTAAATTTGTTTCCTCCCTTGTCTAAGATTCTGGAATAGGAAAAATCCTATTGAGATTCCAGGTTTCTGGGCCTGCATTTCTTAATGGACTTTGGTCATACTTGATCTTAAGTTAATGCAGGAACTGTTGCACTGGCTGAGGGGCCACACTACCCCAGCTGCCTATCTCCTGAGGGCTGGAAATGAGGAACAGCTGTGGTGTGGTTATCTACTGGCAAACTCCTAATCTGCTATGATGAGAATTGAATGAATACACCCCCAAAAATAATTTCTTCTATATCATTTTGCAGGAGCTCTAGGAACATATCACCTGAAAAATACTGATTTGCCTTGTGGTCTTGAGGTGATCATTAAGAGAACTGAACTTATGTACAGGGGGGTGATATTTGAGCAAACAACCTGTTGGATAATTGGAAAGACACATTTAAGCTAATGTTTTCTTTTTCTAAACTGAGAAAATCTAATGAAAACATATTTTTGAGGATGCTAAGAAAATATCCTTAATTTGAACTTGAAATAGGTATTCATGACATCTAAGAATCAGTTTGATAAAGAGGTATTTCTAACTTTTTAGCAACAGCAGTTGCTTCGGATATGCTCAGATATGCTTTTGTTATGGTGCCATTAATACCTGAGTTATTAAAGTTTTTGCTATTTGCTGCAACAGAATTCCTTCAAAATCAAAATTTTTGATTTAAAAATACTCGACGTACCCTACAAGGACGACTTGTTCCTTTAGTGCAAGAACATTTTTAGTGCAGTCTGAATTGGATTCTTTCTAGAAACTACTGAAAACATGAGAACTTTTTTTTAGCTTCAAGTAATTGTTATCACAAATCTGGGAGGATGGTCTACCATTTATGAATCCACAGGTGTTTTTCATCTTAGTTCTCCTGCAGTGTCATCTTCCTAAGATTCTTTGTAAAAAGTGTAATCTCTTCTGGTAAGATTTCCCTGTCTGGAAAGGCTTAAACACTTAGTTGACTTGCTGCAGCACAAGGTTTTTAGGAGTGAGAGGGTTTGACCCAGCTCTCTGTGTTAGAAATCTGTAGCTGAAGTTTAGTTGATGAAGTGTGAGCTAATGGAGGAAAACTGCAGAACACGTATGTTGTTGAGTCTTCAGCAAAAGATGCTTCAGCTTAAATGTTAAATGTTAAATATTTTGGGGCCGCACTCTGGATTTTCGGTCAGGCATTTACTTTTCAGATAACTGTGTTTCATTATTACTGGTGCACTTACATTCAATACCTATTGAGGGTTTATTTCTCAAAACACAGATCTTTAAGAAGATACTTTGTTATCTACATGTACAATCCCTATTCCTGTGCCTCCTCCCCAACCCAATGGATTCAACTTCTTGTTTAGGAAATATCAGATTTCTGCTGTAAGGATTTTTGACTTGGGCACTTTTGTGAAATGATGCAGTACCCCAGCTTGTCTTTGTGAGGGTAGTTTTCTGAGAATTACTTTCACTTTAGGGCACTTGCAAGATCTTGTCTGAGTGTAGTTCTTTGCTCTCTTTCGGTTAAGGTTTATAAGAAAGGTGTAATGCATGAAGTATATTTTCTTCCTAAGAAATAAATGTATTATTCTTGACTATAAATTGTGTTTCTAAGTGACATGTTAACTTCAATGCTTTGCACTTCATTGTTTTTATCTTCACTGCTATTCACTGAGTAGCTTTTCTCATTGTTAAAAGGAAATTTGTATTCCTTTCATGGAAAGCAACAGTTAAAATAGTACTTACAAAGCTGAGATAATAAATTAAGTGCTGTGGTAATTATGCCAATAGAAACTTTGAGGCAGTTATATAATTATAGATCAAAATAAGTTCTAGAATGTTGTAACTTTTTCTTTTATAACTATGCAGTTTTTATTAGATTCCCTCTGAGATGCTACAGATGAAAAGGTGATGCCACCTTCTCTTCCCCCACCCCTGACGTGATTTTTACTTTCTTACCTCAGAAGGTTAATTTTATTTTTCAGTTTTCAGGTTAGAAGTATCTTATATAGATGATTAAAGATTCTAATACCTGTATTTTTCTGTGCTGTAGGTTGTATTTAGTTGTATCATCACTCAGCAAGTAGAAGTAACATAATGCAACATTTGTACTGCTGAGCCTTACCTGTAGTGTTGCCAGTACAGTGACATTCTATATGTGGTCATTGCAGAAATGGAGGGCTTCAGGTAGCTAAAAGGAACACATTTAGATAAGTTAAGATAAAGCAACAAACTGAATGTGTGCTTTTGAGCTGTTGCCTACTGCAGTGAGTATTGGCTCTGTTAAGGCCCCTCCTGTTTTACTAGAGGACTTGGTCTTGAGGTTGCATTTCTTGAAGTGAAGCCTGTGGTCTGCTCCACTGGTTTGGCGTTATAGGGACTTCAAGACCAAAGTCACATGAGTTCTTACACTTTACAGCATACTTTCTCTCAGTACATAGGTGGGGTGCTGTTTGGTGGACTGTTCTGGCTTTTTAGAAAGCATCTTAATAAAAAAAGCTACCATGTTCTAGAGTTACATTTTTTCTTTTATTAATAGTGCAGGTCCACAAACAGCCTTGTGAGTACAACTGGAGAGGTAGTGTGAACCCCTAAGATGCTTGAAACCCCACTATGGTCAGACCAGAATTCTCCCAGACAGTATGTAGATACCTATGGGCACCAAATGGACTCTCTGAAGTTCGATTTCCTTTGCTAGTATTGCAGAAGTCCTGTTGCCATTAAATCACAGCTCACTAGCAGTGTTGATTCATGTACTGTCTGTAAAGGCTTCTGTCAAGGCTAAATTTTGTCAGTTTTTCTTGTGGAACAATTTCTAGTTATTCCCATTTTAAATCTTCTGGTATTATAACTCAAAGGTTTATCATTGCAGACATATCTTTTATTTCTCTTCTATTGTTGCAGAACAGAACTTTAACATGCTGTAACTCAATGGTCAGATGCAATTTTAGCTGACAATTTTCTGATTTTTTGTTTAGGCTTACTCTCTTTAGGTATAACAGTTGACAAAAAAAAGAAGGTCATGTATATTGTCTTTTATTGTAAGAAAATGGAATGTTTCTGAAATGCTGAATCCAGTTATATGAAATTTAAGTCTTGTTTCACTTAGGACAGGAACAGATGACCTAAAAGCTCCTAAATCACAGCCTTGGTTCTGGCTCCAGTTGTAGTCTGTTTATCTGAATCCTTCAACTGTGTTTTTCATAAGTTCTTGTAGTAATTTAGGAAGAAAGCTATACTATGTAAATGTTGACTTTTCAATTACTAAGTGCTGGCAAAAGCCCCATCAGGTTTGTGTGTGCATTTATGAAGTTTCGCTTTGTGCTCTATGTAAAAAGAATATTGAATTTTAAGTTGGATTTTTTTATTTATCATTTCTGTGTAAAGAATTCGTTAAATACTCCGTAGACTTGGTAAGGATGAATTTATAAGGATTTCAGATGATTATGTCAGAGGGTGGATAGTCAGTTGTTAAACACACAAGACAGTCTTATCTAGTCTTCCATATTTAGGGTTGTTTTGGTGGGCTGCCAGAACTGATATTGGAATATACTTATTGACAGACGCTGGTTATTAGTGTGCTTAATTGTCATGTAGTAAGATGTATCACATAATCAAGGCTCTTTATTAAAGCTGCTAATCACACCTGAGTCATTTTATACTTTACCTGTCACTACTGCAAGTTCTTGATTTGTTTCTTAAAAGGAAACTAATATTGACACAGTTCACATAATTGTACTGGTTCAGTGGAGTAGCAGGCATGCAGCATGTGTAAGTTGTTTTTTGTGTGGTTTTTTTTTTTTGTGTGTGTAAGTTTTCAACCTGTGCTGACTTACTGGAGGGTGTTGTCTTTGTTGGGACAAGAAATCCAGATTGAAAACTACTTTTCAGGGCACAGTCTGAGGTGCCCTGTATGTGCAGATATGTGGACTTGTCTACATGAGATACAGCAGCTTATCCCAAAGTATGCTTCTGTAATAAAAAGGCCTAAGAAAAAGTGCTTTTAATTATCTTAAATGCAGCAGAGAAAGGTGAAGAGTCCATGTGCGAATCATCATCTCCGTTTTCAAGCTCTGTTCGCTCAGGGCGCGGGCTGGGAGCGGCGTGCCGGCGGGCGGTCTCGGAGGAGCCCCCATTAGAGGGCACTCGTACCCAGCGCACGGCCCGCCGCCGGGGCTGCTGCTGAGCCAGGAAACCTGCGGCTTGCAGACAGGAGAGGGATAAAAATGATTTTCATCTGATAAGGTTCATGTAATCTTTTATTCAGCTGAATTCCCAAAATATGTTACAAAGTGCTTTGAATTAAATACGGCTCTACTGACTGGTGGTTTTTTAGTTTCTTAAATCAGCCTAAATGTGCTGCTTGTTCTGAGGAACTATATAGCTTGGTAGAATTTGATTCAGAGACTTTTGTGTGTGTGTGTATATGTATCCTAAAAGCAGAACAGGAGCTTTCTTGTTTTGCAGGTTCTCTTCTTCACTTCCCAATTCTACCACACGTAACTAAGAAAGAGGAGGTAGTACTTGTGGTGGAACTTAGTAGCTTATTTAAGTGGGTTTATACTGCTGGGCTGTGCAGACTTAAAAAACCCTCACATAAACTATTCCTTCTCTGGTAGCATTACACAAAATGCCTGAAATGCTTTGTTTATTGCATTTCTGGATTTTCAATTTGATTTTTACTGTAGAGGCAGTGCTTTAACATGGTCGGTAAATCCTTTTGTTCAATGTCTTAATTTTGAATCAAAAAAGAGAAATCATTTGCTCTTTAAAACACGAGGCATATTAAAGTTTTATTTAAATCCAGTTCCATTAAATTTTTTTCTGCAAAAGAAGTTACTGTAATTTGCTTCTAAATGCAGAAATGTTGTACTGTCTCTTTTTTAAGACAACATATTTCACGACACTTCTCCTTGAGTAATTTTAAACATAAAAGTCTTACGTCTGCCTACATTCTGATAAATCTGTATTTAAAAAGTATTTTTTTAAAAAGAATCCATGATTGCAATGGATATTATTGTCATATCTAATAAACTTTCATGCTGAACTTTGCTGAAAATTATGCTTAAGTATAATCATTTGTTAATCCTAAAAATGAAGTTGAAACATCTATTTTAAATAAGTAGTTTGCTGTATGTAACTATCTTTTAGCAGAATTAGAATGAGTTGGAAGATTGTACCCAGCTCAGTTTTGCATTTAACCATTTCACTATTTGCAAGTTTTGAATTTGGAGCCAGGAGATTTTTACAGCATTGTATGTGTTCTATCTTAGCTGTATTCCTTATTTGTAGCCATGATACATGATTGCTTAGTTTCCTATATGGATATTTCATATAGTTCTGTAACACTTGCAGAAACTCATTAATTTTTATGTAATCAGCAATATGAATGTCCAGTTTTTAACCTGCAATTTAGGTAAAATATTACAAATGATCTATTCTGAATTTGATTTTTCTTTCTAATATAACCAGCTCAACTTTCTCTAAAAAGTGCACAGAAAGAGGATAACCAATTAAATAATAAAAGTACATTCAGATGTTTAATATGTGTTCTTTGATTCCAGGTATCAGTCTGAATTTTATGCCTGTATTGTACTTTGTTATAGTGATTTGAAAACATTAAGCCTTATACTTACTGTTTATTAGGGGAGAGAAAATGTACAGGTTTGAGTACCCTGAGCACTCAGAAGTTTTTAAAATAATTTTTGGTGAGTAACAAAGAATCTGAAGGTTATTTGATTTTTACAAATTCATTTAATGTATTGCTTGTTGAGTTTTTGGAATATGGAAGAACTCTGAAATATGAAATTATTTTATGCTCCCCATATTTCAGATTGCACAGATGCAAATGACCTCGTGTTTGTATTTTATCATTAATTTGTGGAAATATGGTAAACAATATGTAATGTGCTTGTTCCTTTTAAAAGCAGACACTCCCAAGTAATTCTTTTAGCTGCTCTAGTTTATAAAACAATATTGCCGTGGATATATGCAAAGGTGAAACTTGCTGGCTTTTTTTTTTTTTTTTCCAGACGTACTCTCTTTTACTAGGCATTTGAATTTTGCTGTGCCACAATTCAGGAAAAAAAGTCTGGATATAGCCATTTGTATTTTAAAGAAAAAGTTTTTTTTTTTCCAGGCAATTGTTAGAACATATATATATATATATATGTAATGTGTATATATATAAAAAATAATCCTGGTAGATCCTGTATTCATCTTGCCCAGCTGAGGTACATGCTGTCTTGGGTGCCTAAAAGTTAGAAAATTAGTAGCTTTAAGCTACCTCTGCGATTGGAGGAAGTGAAGCTTCATAAAGAAGGAAGCCCAGACCAGGTAAAGATGGCATTGTCAGTTCTGCTAAAAACTTTCTACTTCATCCTTGGTTATGATTCTTCGGTCTTGGACAGTGTGCTACAGGAGTAGACATTTCCATTGGACTGCCTGGATGACACTTTGTGCTTTTTGCATGTCTTCTTTGCGTCTGTAGCATGTCCTTTCTTAAGAGACAGCTTGCTTGTGGTCCCCCGTAGCTTTGGCCAGGTATCTTGACTTTGCACTCGTTTCTTCTTCTGGTAACACTTCTCCCAGTGTGAATGGACCAAGAGGAAGAGAGTGTTCTTTTAACACCTTATTACCTCTTTCCATTCCACCTCCTTTCCTTTTTTGCTAATGCATGTATTTGGCCATTTCCTTCCCTAAAGAACGCTGTAATAAACTCGAGGAAGCTGAAGAAAAGCAAAGCAAAATGAACAATAATTTTTTTCTGAGATCCAAAATGAAGGAAGTGCACATAGTTCTGTTGAGCAACAATTCAAATCAATACAACTGGCTGAAAAATAATAGAAACTGATTGAAGTAAGTAGTAGTAATAAATTAAGAAAAATATTTGTGTTTCTCCATAATGTTTTATGGATTTCTCAACTGCACAATCTGGAAAAATTATGTAACATTATTCTCTTCTAGAAGAAAATTATATATACTCAAGATACAGAACACATTAAACTCAAGTCACACCTTTTTTGTTTATAGCATTTATTTTATTGATGGAATGACAGAGACATATTACTGGCCCAAGGTTCAGTACTGAATACTGAAAACTTGAGGAACAGACTTGAAATCTGTTTTGCTAACAGGAAACCTACTGCAGCAGTGAAGTTGAAGGGATAAGAAATTGATTCACAAAGCTTATTAAACTTAAAAATACTTTCTAGCAAAATACTAGTCTTTGCTAGAAAAGAGAACAATCCTTAGTAAAGTTTAAGTTTAGATCTGTATTTCAGCATTATTTATAATTAAGATATGTTGTTAAATCCAGTGTTGCAGTGAAAAATATATGAAGAAACTGAGAAAGCTCAAACTGAGTAAATCTTGCATTTTTCCGTAGTCTGGTAAGTCAGTGTATAGAATCTTAGTAACAGCAAAATTGAAGGAAATAAAAACTTCTTTAAAGCTCTACTGAAGACAAGTAGTCTATGCATAGCTGCAAATGTAATAGTGTATAGTAGCTTATATTTATATAATTCCATATTGACTGTATCTACAAAATGTATTTATTGCAGATAAGGTTGTTCTCACCCATCTAACTTCAAGACATTTACTGTATTTTGGTTTGTGGTGTGTTGGTTGAAAAGTTGCTGTAGTATGCAGCTTGTTTTTTGTTTCACTGTTTGCTGAATACACAGTTTGATTTCTTTTATTGGATTACATGCTTCAGTTCAGTGTAAATTCATGCAGTAGAAAAATACACATTTACTGAAGAGTAAACAATCTATTTTAAATACTCATACTTTTTGTAGGCTTAGTGTGATAAATCCTTGATGCACATATTTATAGCCAACATGCAGCATTGTGGAGTTTTAGTCAATAAGAGAAATGGAAAGATTTCTTAAAACTTTTTTAGAAAACAAGACAGGCATGTTCTTTGTCGATATATTTAGGTCATAAGGGACATCTGCTAAGGATAATTTTTTAACACTTGCTAACAATCCTAATATAATATGGCCTATTCATCAGTCATATTGTTCCTGACTTGGCTGGTGTGGATTTTAGTGATTCCCGATGTGCATTCAGACTCACTTAATTGCTAGTTTCTTGCTGTTCTATCTTATTGTTTTGTAGGACAATGCATAAGTGGGCACAGAATAATCAAAATGGTTTCCCTGGCCATATTCGGCACCTAACAGAGATGTATTTGCTGTGCAATGTGTGCTTGTTTTTGCAAGTGGAAGTCTTGTTGAAGCAAAATAAATCTTAACGGGGAAGTAATTCAACAAGATTTGAACATGCTATTCAATATCTGCGTTTGAATGTATATATTAAAAATATATATTTATACATGTATATACATCTTTTAATATATTAAATTCCTGCGATACATCTTGGAGCTCTTAAAGCATGAATTTGTGCAGCAGAGAAATTAGAGGGGTAAGTTGGGGAGGCACTACAGACACCAAACATCAGGATTTTAGAGTTCTCAAACACATTGTGCCATTTTTGTGCGTTGGGTTGAGAAAGAAAAGCTGCTTCAGAGATATTTGCAGTGTAACTGAGATCTAATCTTTTACATTGTCATGAACTCACAATTTCTCGTAGCTGTAAGGCATTTGACTCCTGAAGAGGTGCATGTAATGTTCCTTGAGTAGCACATGTGAGGCAGATAGCAAGTAAGATGGGCAATGCTTCATTGTTTGAGGGGAGGGAGGTTATGGTGGCTTTTAGGTTTCGTTATTAGTGAAACAGGAAAAATGACCAGTTGAAGTCTGGCAAAATACTGAAAGGGGTATTTGCATTTTGACTTCCATATGTATATGGAAATAGAATTTTTTTTTCTTCCCTCCTCTAGCATGTTCATTTTTCTTTTTTATTTGTAGCAGTTTGTGTTGCTCCATACAGTGTTTTTACCTACCGATAGAGTAATAACTGTTAAATGCTTTAGGAAAATAGTTTTAGTCATTAAGTGTTTTATCTTAATCCAGTTTGTGTAACACTGAACTGTCTGTGATAGTGAAAGAAAGAAAAGCAGAAATTGTAGCTTTTGCAGCAGGTTGGGGGAGGCTTTCTTTATAGCTTATTCAAGGTGTTGAATCTTGTTTAAACCTAAGTCTTACCTCTCTGATAAATTTTAGGATGAAACAAAAGGACTTTATTTGCTGTCTTTGTTACTCTCGTTTTTACTCTGTTTTCTTAGATGATCTCTAAAATCCTGCATAGCTGCCAAAAAAGTTGGAATTTTTTCTAATTCTCTCAGTGATTTTTAGTTCCACTTTAACAAAGCATGTGTAGGAAAACTGATTGAGACTATTAAGCAATACCAGTGATTGGGAATAAATCAACTTGTGGCTGTTAAGTCAGTTGTTGAGTACAGTTGAAACGCCATAGTCTATGCAAATATTGATTTCATTCGGAGTTTAAATCTATAGCTGTATGGCTTAATTGAAGTATTTTATTGTCTTTGATAGTTGTTCTCCACATGAAGAAGTTGAAAATTTGATTCATCTACGCACTGTTGATTAAAAGAGTTTGGCACAAACTTTATGTAAACTGATTTAAGTACAGTACACTTTATGAAATGTACAGTTTAGGCATAGAGCTGCTGATTTTCTGTGGCTGCAGCCTGGGAGAAAGGAATGAAGGAACACTGAGAAGGGAATTGAAGACACTGTTGTAAAGATGCAGTTTGGACACTGGGTGCCACTCCTGGTACACACTGAGGCTCGAAAGCCTTTCTCATGCAGTGGAACAACAAGCACTCTTAAAAATGGAGGTCTTTGTTACTAAGGAAATTCTGAAGGTCTTTGTCCCCTGAGCTTAGTGGTTCTTCTACTTGAAAAACATGTTCCTGAGTGCTACAAGGAGTAACTAAAGCTACAAGGGCAGGACTTTTAACAAAATTATTTTCATTTTACTGAGGATGATTTTCTAGACTTGATGTATTGCGCTCGAGTTATGTAGTTCTCATCATGTACAAGAAACATGAGGTTGCAGCACCAAGTATTTACGAATTACACCAAGCATGACAATTCTCAGGAATAGGAAGAATAATTTCAAAACAAAAAAAATAGGAATGAAATATCTCTTTGCAAGTGTGTATAAATATATATATTTACATATATATTTTGTCTTTCGGTCATGTGCTTGTTCGAATAGTACAGTGTCAGAAAATCATTGATTAATGTGTTACTGATGGAAGACTAGATGAAAAGACAGTTGAGGATCTGTTTGGGATCGATCGACTTACAGAAACTAGTATTGGAGGCATATAGTGATGGTTCCCAATAAGCACCAAGCACTGAAAATCAGAGGAGTGCTGAGGAGATGATGAGGAGTGGGAGTTAGAAGTGCTTAGATGTGAATTGGAACAAGGTTAGTGCTCCTATCCTGAAAGCTCTCAAACTAGGAAGTGCAATGTGATTTATGCTTTACTGTGCTCATGCCCGGAGGCATCAGCTGGCTATGGGTGTCCTAAACTTAGTACAAACATATACTTGCTCAAAAATTTTAGAAACAGCATAGGAGTTTCAGTGTCCAGGTCTTAATGGCTTTCAATAGAATATTGGCATCTCTACCTGGCTAATTTGGAAACTGAAATTTCAGTTATAACTGAAAGGCATATGTGGGTTTGGAAGTCTAAATGCCATAGCATTTAAAAAATGTTAGACTTTTAAACGTGATTTCTGTGCAAAAATTTTTATTCTCTCTTCTGCTTGGAAAGGAATTGAAATAGTCAGAAATAAAAATGTGCTTGGAGCCGGGGGAAAGCAAGACTTTACTTGAAATAATGAATGTCAGGGTGAGGGATGACAGAGTTCCCTGTAAAATTCTACTTCGATGCAGTGGTGTAGAATTAAAACCAAAAAGTCTCCATCCTCAAATGTAGAAATTTAAGCTCTTGGTTTTACTTTGTAAAAATACATTTGAAAATGGATTCCTGCTATTCACAGTGTTCCGTTCTGTGACGTTTGTCTGAGAATCTTCCAAGCCACTTTTCTTATAATGATGTTTTAGGTGAAAAATTGATTTATTTGGATGCATAAGGCATGAAGTTAAAATGAAAAATAAGTGTCAAATCATCTTTTTTTGTCTGCTGTCAGAGCTTATACTCCTTTTGAAGGTAAAGACTCTGGAGAGCAGTTAAATATATTGACTGTTTTTAATTGAAACTTGCAGGTCAAGTCTCTTAAAGTTTCCACCAAATTTTTGCAACTTTGCAGGACGAACACATTGGCCCACTGAAAACGATGGCAAACATGAGTCATTTGGTATCTCCTTTGTAATTAGCTAAGCTTTTATGCAGGTAGTGAATAATACAAAAGCACATTGGTTTCCATGGTTTTGCCAACTGTGGCAAAAAGTCTGACTCTGAAAATAAGTATTTTTAAACTTTTTTTTCATTAGACCTTATCAAAATGCACCAGATACATAAGCAGAGCCAGAAATTAAAGAATTGACACCAAATGTCTTTTGTTTTCACCTGAAAATCCATTAAATGGGCCACTTGAAGTAATGGGTATGGCATATGATAATCTAGAGCCACCTGGCTTTTATTTACTACTTAATGCTTTGATCACAACTTCATTTAAAGAGTTGTCTGCCTGTAGTGTCAATGTTCCTTGTCAATGCTCTGATTCAGATTTTGGTCTGACACAAGACAAAGAGGGATTGCAAAAACCACGACAGTACTCAAATCAGATATTGGTATGGGAGAGCTGCTAGTTCAGCATGTCAACCTTAGAACAAAAGCACCTGTTAAACAAGACCTGTAATCTGACAGAAAGCCACTAGAGGATTTTCAGTGGATGTGGGACACATCTGCATCATGCCATGGAGAGCAATAGTAGTAACCCATGTTTGCTGGGAGCAGACAGAGGAGTTCACATGGAGTGGCGCGTGGCCATCTTGAGTGGAGGGGTCATGGTGGACATCCATAAGGATGTGTGTATGTTGGCATGCTGCAGCCAGGTCTCTTAGGAGCTAGTGCAATGAGTAAGCACGGCTTACTTAGGCTATGGGCACAGCTCTGCATTGCACTGTGAAACAGCTGGGTTCTGGTCCAGCCTCAGCTTCCCAGCACTGCCTTCTGCACCATGCAGACTAACTCCTTATTATTTTCCTTTGCTTTCTCTTCATGCATTTAAGTGGCACTTTAACACGAAAGAAGGAACATTTAGGTCCATCCTCTGATCCTGCTCATTCCTGCTAATAAATTAATAAAATCTGATCCATCTCAATAACGAATATGGGAAATGTATGCATCAATAATTTACTAAGAATAAAGACAGCTATTAAATAAACCCATCATTATATACAAAATACCCAGGCTGTAACTTTTTGAGGCCTTTCTGATTGGCAGAGCTAGGAGAACTGCTTGTTTGATAGGAGCTGTTTATTTGGTTTGGTCATGGATAGCTAAGCATTCGGCCTTTAACAATACTACCTGTTTTGCTGTGTTTATCTGCTACTGAAAATTCTCCCCTCCCCTTTTTAGTTTATAATAGTGTTTAATAAACACTACCTGTTTATTATGATTAATGACAGTAGCTTTTAGGATTTTCTTTGATTCTCTTGTGTAGTTTTGGGCTCTTAAGAGCAGACAGGGTGAAGGGACATTTCATTGTCTCCATTAAGAAAAAGATTTCTGCAAACAAAGAAGAAAATACTTTTTTTCCCCCTGTGTCCAAGATGGCTGCAAGAAGAAGCAGGGGGTTTAATTTTTGTCAGGGGTGAGTCATGAGGAGAAACACTGTAAGGGTAGTGGTACACTATCACAGGTTGAGGGGAAGTCTGGGGAAGTCTGGAAGGATATGTTAGCCAAATGCTCACTGTGAACAGTATATAATGGGAGGAAATGGCTATCAAATGACTTCTAGCTCTGTCCCTGTGATTTTGATATCCTATTTATCCTGAATTTGAAAGAGACTTAAATTACTAAATTCTGTACATTTCAACATCTGTAATTTGATCAAGTTGTTTGGTAATATTTTCCATATACCCCCTATATGTGGAAGTCTCAGTTTTTGCAGAGGTTGATGTGAAGGTGGTTTGATTTCATTAAAAATATTTAGGGTTATGAAATGGAAAACCAGAGTTTGCATGAAAACAGTTAAATAGTGTACTCGGGTATCTCAGAACAGTATAAAGAAGAAATAATGCATTGCTTTTCATTATTTGGCATGTTACTCATATGTGTTGCAGTTTGTTCTCTTTTGACACAGAGGAAGGTAGTTAATGTGAACATGTTAAATTTAATTTACTACAGTGTAATGTCCAGATGTGTTTGAGATCTACCACGTTATAAAATAAGAACAGGTCACTTGGAAAGGATTATTGGGATTGGGGTGTTGGGGGAAATAGGGCAAATACTCCCCACTTTTAAACTTCTGATTTTTCTTTTTGTTTGTTTCCAGATTATGTACAAAACTTAGTTTTCCTGTAAAATCTAATTTTTCCTTGATATTTTTTAGCAATTTGAGTGTAAAATTGAATGTTTATTTAATATTTGCAACTGTTTCATTAATCCATGTTTTCTCTTTCAGCACAAAGTTTAATTATTAAGCTGTATTTCTAATTACTTTTACTGTTGACTTTTTTGTCTTGAAAGAAATGCTATAATCTTAGTTAAAATAGCAGTAGGTCATGTGCATGCAGTGTATATATAACCTTCTTGCTTATTTCACATCTGCTTTCTTCAGAAGTTCTCATCATTGTGTCACTGTCCTTAAACTCACTTCAAAGCTTAAGCAAGCCTCTTTAAACATGTGTCCGCAGGACTGACTGGTAGGGACCTAAGTCCTATAACTCCTCCTACTTTGCTTCTGCATTTAGCAAGGGCTCTGGCTGGTTTGTAAGTGCTGCTGCGGGGTCCTGGGCAAGCAGCAGTCCAGCTTGCACGGTTTGTGTGAGCAGTTACTCCAGCAGATCTGTAGCCAAGATCTTGCTTGTACAGGCATATACTGGAAAGTGCCATATAAATGGGAACAGATCTGTGACTGCCTGTGGTTATCTGGACCTAGCCCATGTATTTAGGAGACTTCCAAATATAATTCACAGTGAGTCTATTTCTATCTGGATCAGTTCTCAAATGTGGTACACTTCTTAACGTTAAAAAGGTATTGGCCAAATAAAGCAAATGGTAACGGTCAATTTTTATATTCAAGTGTCAAAGCATAATATTAATGTAGACTCCCAATCCCCATTAACCCTGTTTTAAAGTTAGTTAAAATAGTGACACAGCTTCCAGGACACTCTTAAGTCTTTCTGCCAAAGGTGTGCATTTAAGTATAGAAACTAGTTGATCAAATGATTTGTTTATTGAAAACTTGGATAAAAATAGTGGTAGTTACTTTTAACAGCACACTTTTGTATAAGCTGTTGTTAGGAAATGTGCTGTTAAGTTCTGGGCCTTCAGCTCAGGTAGACTTTTGTTGTTTTCATTTCCTAGTAAGGTCTTGCAAAGGCCCATCCCCGTGGGGCGTTTGTTTTTTGGTGGTTTTTTTTGTTAATGTCAGGAAACTGTTACAGGAATAAAGTAATACAGCATCCACTCTCATGAAAGATCATGATTGTATCTTGATAAAGACACGATCACCATTCTGGTTTTATGACGAAATGGCTAGAAGTGTTAAGAGAACTGTAGGTGTGGACTAAAGTTTTCACTAAATTTATTTACTAATCTGTTTATTTACTAAATCTGTTCAAACTCTTACAAGCTAACAAAATGACTCATTTTTAATATAAAGGAATACAATTAATATATTGGGACATGAACAACATAATTGATCAGGTGTTTTTAAACACTTCAGCAGTCTTTTAAAAAGTATTAAATATTTAGAAGAACCGTTGGTATTTTTCTTACCAGAATACTTTTCTTCTCCAGTCAAGACTTATGTAAATATATATGTGTGCTTCTTTTTGTCTCTATATAGCAGAAAGGTGTATAGCGCACTGAACATCCATAAAACACTATTGCTGTTGGCTCTCTCAAAAGGGAAAAAATATTCAAAAGAGGCTTGGAAGAAAAGAATGGAAAGGGACCTTGGTTTCAGGCCTGGGGAACTGCAAAGCACTTCTGAGCTGCTGGAAGGAAAAAAAAAAGGCTTTGTTTATACTAGTAAATCATAACTAGAAGCTATAGTGAATGCAGAACTAAAGTGGATTTAGCCAGTGTTGTGTAACTTTGATCATTATTAGGGTTTGTTTTGCATTTCCTTCGTAGTGTCCCACCAGGCTGTCTTTGAATCGGCTTTGTTGTCATCATGTCATCCACACGTGCAGACTCCGAAACTGCTGTTCTTCTATCCAGTCTGGAACCTTGCAAATGCTCTATTTTCTTTAACTTTCTGAAGTGTCTTGCTTTTTCTTCAGACTTTTTGTATGGAATATCACTTGATAGTAAATGCATTTTTACTGTCACCTCTTTTCTAAAGTCTCTCCCATCTCCCATCCAGATTATGACATTAGGGTAACAGTTGATTTATGACTATTTTTGTCTCTCTCCTTGATCTTTCTCTTTCCTTCCCCCAGCTTGTCCTATTAACATAGAGCAGATCTGCCCTTGCTTGCGCTGTTGCTCTTTTTCCCCTCCACTTCCTGCTTTGAAACCTTTTCTCTACTTGATCTTCTGACCTGTAGACCAGGCTGATTAAAGCACTGTCTCTTTGCTGCATTGCTCTTTTCGCTACCTCTGCTGCATCTGTATCACTGGTGAATCATGACTGTGAATTTTCCAGTGTTTATGTTACTGCCTGCTTCAAACTTAACACCATTTTATTAATTTAGAAGGAAGTCTTCGTCTAATATTTAAATAGCATTATGATGAATGAAGTGTAAACATTCAAACCTTACAGAATCGATGAATGTTTTAAAAAGCATGCAATTAGAAGCAAAACTTACAAAGATGGCTAGTGGTCCTTTTGCTCTTTCTATGCTACAGCTTTTACTCAAGTTAGATGGTATCTGGCAACATATCTGTTAACATGCCCCTGACAGAAGTTTTCATGGATCTTGTAGTACCACAGCCAAAAACTCAATGTCTGTAATGAAGCTTGCAGGCTGTGTATTTGGGCAGTCTACCTGAAGCTACAGATGTCTTGAACCAAATGCCTTGTTTTATGCAGGAAAGTGTAGGTAGCTGAACCACAAAAGTGCACTGTGTCTAAGGTGTCTGCTGTGGGGAACCTAGCCAACGTGTGTAGTGGAGAGTTTAAATGGTTGTAAAGCTGCCAACGCTAGGTAGAAGGTGGGATAAGAGAATGATTTGTACCTAGAGTGTGAGATTAATACCCTGCACTTGCATAGCACCTTTCATTTGAGGATCCTGGCACACTTTATGATCAGTTAATTGCCTCATAACCTCTCTGTGAGGTAAACTATCACTAGTTTACAGTTAAAGAAATGATGCATAGAAGAATTTAAGTAACTTCCTTGGGATGCCTGGGTAGTTGTGGGAGAAATTGTGAACCTTGTCTCATGCTAATTTTGGAATGTCTAACATCACAACACTTAATTTGCCTAAACAAAAGGAAGTAACTGATTCTCTTTCTTGCTCCTCTAGCTCTTCAGTTGTGTGGGTTCCTTTCCTGTGTGTGTGTGTGTTTTGTTTTTTTTTTTCTAGGTGATCCTTTGAACTGTGGTCTTACAGGTGACAGCTGTGGAACTGTTGGAAAGGGAAGTGCTCTTTTAACTATAAGCATTGCAACTTGTCTGTCTTTTTTAGATGAAGAGCAGAGTTTTACCATTAAAAGTATCGAAGTCTTTTGACTTTCTTCCTGTTCTCTTCAACATACAGCTGTCTTAAAGCTTCTCCTTATGTTCCTTATTGTTGTTGTCACTTAGAGTGATCATGAACCAGTAATCCAGAGTGCCTGAGTTACCATTTGCTAAATGTGTGTATTGCTGATGACGGTCTAGTAATGGTTGGTGAGCTAGAGACTACTAACCGGTAATGCTCATGTTAAGGCATGGCTTTGTCTCGGGTAGAATTTACAAACATTAAATAAAATTGCATTTTGATTTTAGTGTCTGAATGCACCTCTCCGTGGTCCAAAGAGAACTTTTAACAGTTAATTTTATTCCTAACATGAAAAAAAGGCCAATTAGGAATAAACTGTCAGAACTATCTTTCTAATTGTTTTAACCATGTCCGTATAAAATTCCTGCTTGTCTATACAAGACAGAAGTAAGTACGTTAATATGTAATGGAAAAGGTAACATCGGGTATTTGGTTGAAGGGGTGCTAGAATATGAAAATTAAATTTATCTTTTAGGGAAACAGTGCTACAGGCTTCATCCTTCATAGTAGTATATATAAAATCTCTCTTTAGAAAGGTGACTGAGAGTAGCAATTCTTAAGACAGAAAAGTATTTCAGAATTTTTTGAACTGTGAGAATTTATAGTCTGGTTTAAAGTACACATGGATAAAAATGGATACTGCATAGACACCCCCCAGCTTCATGAAATGTGATTTCCTTGTTACATGTACCAGTTCTTGCTAGTGGAGACCACCTTCTGGTTGTAAGACACTGAACTGTGAGATGGTGAAAGAGAGCTGGTATTATCTATATGCTCAATAAGCAAAACACAGTTTTTGACCTGTGCTTTGGAAAAGAAAAAAGTAAACAGAACTTTCCCTTAAGATACTTCAGACTTAATAAGACAGATAATTGGTTTTAATCTTTCATTTCAGCTGCTGTTGCCTCACAAGATAAGGTATTTTTTCTAATGTTTCTTAATAGGCAATAATGCATCTCATGCTGCAAGGCAAAATCATGAGGTATTTCAAGATAAAATTTTTTACATATTTTTTACCCCAAACCTACTGTTTAATTGTTCTATTTTTCTGATCTGCTTCTCATTTAGCAAAGCTATACAGTACTTCTTCCTTCAAATAAGAGCAACTAGAGCTGAACATAATTTAACTAGTTTTTTAAAGAGAGATCTTTTGAAACAGATGTACAAAGCTTGTCTTTGTTAAAGGACAACTTTTTAGAAGCTTTAGATAGTAGGAGGACGACTGTTGTGATAGGAAAGGTAATGGATTGTTTCCAGGGAGAAAACTTACCAGTTTTAAGTTCAAAAAACATGTTGAGTGGTTTTGAGTTAGATACATTTGCTGATGCTGTTTTAAAAATTATGCTTTTACTCCTGTAATGTATTGTGTACATGTAATATTAACCAGCTCCCTCTAGCTTATTTTAACTCCAGGAAAGTTAGGGTCACAAATTTCATAGGTTCATACTGGTAGGTATTCAAACTTGCATGATAGATAGCTGAGCAGAATTAATCCCTTGTCTTATAAGTATACCTGCAAAGCTTCTGACCATGTCTGTTTTCTTCTGATGTTTAATGACACTTGTTCTGCATTTGGGATGTAATTAAAGAGCAGGTGTTATTGGAGTACCTGTTGCTGTAGCCTCAGTAAAGTATGGTTGTCTTGAAGAAAAACAAACATGTTTGGTTGTTTTTCTCTTTTGTGTAGTACAAAATGTACGGTGGTGTGGAGGTTTTATTCATTTATGTGATCCTTTTTGTGTGGGGTTTCTCTCCCGACTGACTTGCATGCATTTTTCATTGTTGAAATGGTATTGATGCATCGCCCATTTTCAGTGCTCAGTTAATTTGTCACACAGAAGATAACTGACTCTGCTGCCCATAAAATTTCTTTTATTGCCAATACATTTAAACACTTCTGATTAACTTTTATTGGGGTCATTTTATTAAATTTGATGCCTGCGAGTATCATGCTGAGGTAAAGATTGCTACTTCAGATGACGTGGATTTTAATAAATTGTTATCTGAGAGCATGGTAGTTCTTCATTCCTGGCCTGGTCATCAAGTTGATTTGGAAACTGGCAATAGAACATGTTTCTTTCTTTTAAATTGGTATCAAGCTAAGTAGTAGGGCCTCCCAAATGCTTTAAACAATTATTTTTAAAAGATGCAGAAAACCCCAGAAGTATGAAGAGACTTCTTTTAAAAGCTTGGATGGCTCATCTGAAGGACAGATTTATTTGCTTTGCCTACTATGAAAGAGATCACAAAATAATAATTCCCAAGAAAATGTACCTCTTTGCAGGTAGTTTTATTGTCTTTACAGAAAATAATCCAGCTGACCTATTTGAAACACATATTTGCTGTTTCACAGTGGGCTGGAAATGAAGTTTTTAGTAGTTAATGATTCAGCCCTGGAGGAGATTTTTTTTTTTTTCTTCCCCAAATGAACTGGCTACTTTTAGTGCAAGTTAATTAGTTTTTACTCCCAAGAAAAATAAGACAGTAGCAGTCTCACTGCAACTCAATATTGATTTGAAGATTACAGTTCAGTAATTTATATTTTAAAAATACGTTTTCATTATTTAAAAAAATATTGCTGTTAGAAGTAGATGTTCTTATTTTTATTGGTAATAAATAATCTTTATATAATGTAATGGAAGTTATATGATTCTGTATCATGAAGATTTTATGTGCTAATTAATTGGTATCATATCAGTCAAATAGTATTACAAGTCCGTTCTGCTGAGGAATAGAGATGTGCCAGACAGTTACATACTGAGACTTGAACAGGCCAAGTAGGCAATTTTAAGTAGTGAATGGGATACTAGGTAATGTTTACCTGCAATTTATACTGGGAAAAAGAATGTCTTAAGTTTTTCAAGAAAATTTTAGATTAATTAGCCCTGGTCCCTAGCAGTAAAGAGAAAGGCAAAGAAGGATTAGTAAAATGTATCAGAGTAAGTTTGAGATGTACAGATGATGATAGATTACTACTTTCATGTTTACAAGATGATAATTTACTACTTTTCTATTTACTTGGTGAGAGTTGCATATGTAAACAGGCAATGCTTAAGCAGCAGGGGCAATGGAAAGAAATATGGGCATTAAATTGGCTGAGAGAGATCACAGCAATAAGAGGTGGAGAGAGAGAATTTATGCATGTAGAAATAAGGTATTTACTGTGGTGCGAGTTGTAATTTGGTGTTACTGGGAGTGAAAAGGTGATGGGAAGTAGAAGTTATAAGGCAAAGTATCGTCTGTCTTTTTGAGCATAGTCTCTCTTTTCATAAGCATAAGGCTAATATGGGTAAATTTATTTCCTACATTGTAAAAATTGAAGGATTTGATTCAATGCATAAAAACAGCATTTGAGAAATTTGATGAACTGTGTGCTAAGTGATTATTTTACCTCCACGAGAGACCCCAAGGACCTGCAAGTTTTTGACACTGAGGGAAATATGTAATTCTTTAAAATAACTCCTGCTGCTAACCTAAGTAAAGAGAGAAATTTTGTATGGAAACCTAATACATGTATTCCCTTAGTCATGGCAGAAATGCAGATATGGTGTTTCATTCTGTGGCTCCCAGTAACACAATTGCTGAAAATCTGACAGCAGTGAATGTATTTCACTGTAAATTGGTAATAATTTGTGCTCTGGATGAGAAGAGGATAGTAATCTTTTGCTTGTGTCACGTAATCTGATTTTCAGTTCTTCAGTTATGTAAACACTAGAAAATAAAAGTGTGGACATCTGTTCTAGAACATTTGGTGATTTCTTTTTTAACATTAATATCTATTTTCAGTTCGTGTCCCCCCCCCCCCCCCCCCGGCTTTCATGGACTAATTTTCTCCCTTCCTATTAAACCATGGCTTTCCTTTTCTAAAACTTAAGGAAATAGCTGAGAAATGTCTAATTTCTTGAGCATTAAGTAGTACTTCATGTGAAGAGCTAAAGCATACCAGCCCCCTCCCTTTTTTTAGAGGAACATGCTTTGTGTGCTTTTAAAAAATTACTAAAAATACTTTATCCATTGAGTGCTCCATCATGGTATTTAGTGCTAAACACATATAAGGTACAGATTACAAGCACTTAGTGTACTTAAATATTATAGAAGGTGATCCGTCTGCATACTAGGAAAGGTGTTTGCTTCTACTCAACAAAACTGGTTTATTTTTTTAAGCAAGAGAGCTGTTTATACAAAATATTGTCACTTCAGGACATGTAAGAAGTTAATGATCAGATGAATCTGTTTGAGATGCCATCAGA
Source organism: Athene cunicularia (assembly GCF_003259725.1). NCBI lineage: Eukaryota > Metazoa > Chordata > Aves > Strigiformes > Strigidae > Athene > Athene cunicularia. The sequence goes on along the minus strand of NW_020799095.1, from coordinate 138,522,332 downwards.
TGGTGGTATGCGTATTTGGCATGCTGTACTTACTAGTATTCAGATGTTTCAGGCCAGATTTTATTTTAAACTTTATTTGAAAACTGGGCATGTAAATAGTGCGTTCTCTCCTCCCACTTTTTAAGAATTGTGTCTGAGATGTTTAACTATGTCATTGTAAAACCAACTGGAGAGCAAGACCTGAACAGATGTGAGGGTCACAGTACGTGAAGTTTGCTCTGATATTTTTTGTAAAAATATTTTTTCTTTATAAGCAAGAAGAAAATCAATTGCAGTAAATTACTGTATCTGAATGGCCTTCATGGAAGTTGAAAAAGAAAGAAAAACAGCTGACTTGCAAATAGATTGTATAATTTGTTACTGAAAAAAAGGATACTTCACAGCTATTAGAAGACAGTGGACAATATTATAACCAGCTAGAGGAAAATGACTTGTAAGTCATTCCAAAATAAATAAAGCTTGTGGTTCTTACTGTGATACTGAAGGGGGGGAAAAGTAGTCTTTAGAAATATTTTAACGTTTTGTTTTTCTAAATGTAATTAGTTAATGACTCCTAAGTTTTTTTTCCATGTAATTTGTACAAGTCATTTGACTAATGAAAAAATAAGCACAAACAAACCTCAGATTTTCTGTTATTTTGTATAAAATTCCACAAAAGATGATCAACTAGGTTGGGTAACTGCACTTTTTCTTGCAGTGAGCAGACTGAAGAAGGATTTTAAAGCATTTCTTTAGAATAAGACGGCTACCCTACCCAGTCCTGAAAATTTTACTAGTCTCAGATAATTGAGGGAGGGCACTGTCAAATTGAGTTGACCTAGTCACACTCAACACTTAACACTGTGGACAGGAGTCCTACTGTTTTTCAACCCACTTTTTTGACTTTCTTAAATTATGTGAGAGTAACATGTAGGTTTTTCTGGTACTTCTAGTCTTTTGGGTGTCTTGGTAGCTATAGCTGCTGTGGAAGTGGTGGGCAATTGCAGACAAGGGGAGCACTTGACAACTGTGGAGGAAGGATGAAGTTGTAACTTGTGAATGTCCCTCGACACTATCTCAGAGGCCAAATTTATTCTATTGAGACAGATCTCCCGAGGCTTGCTTTTCATTTATGAGATGGAGAAGCTCAAAGAGAGCAGCTAGTTTGGTGGCAGGGAGGATCTGAACTGACATTTCACCCCAGATTGAGAAGGTGAGTATCTGTGATCTGGCCATAATAAAGATACATCACAGAATGGAGTTAAGCAACAAATGGTAAAAGTAAATATTTAAAGCAGTGCATAGCTAACCTGTTGAAAGTATGTGCTGAAGGACATGATAATTTTCCATTCCAAGTTTATAAGTTAGTACTACGTTACACTCTCACAGAAACATGCAAGTGAAGAGAGGATAAGGCGAGATGAGACAGGAATTACTTTTCAAGGTACAACAAACTTTGCGTAACACCATTTGTTTTAAAATAAGGTACTAGCTTTTAATTGACTTTTTCCTGTGCTTTAGCTGATACATTTTGATTTTTTGCAAAACCCCTCATGAGTTTTTTTGTTTAAGCACATTTTAAACTGTAATTGTACTTAATGTTCTGGTGAGACAGAGGGGACTGTATCTATGAGGTTTTTGTAAAATTATACACTGAAACAATTTTTTAAAAGTACAATTTGTGTTTTAATGGTACCTCAGCCTTCCTAGTATACAGTTTAATGAACTGTCTCCATTCAAACACAAGCATGTTTTCTCTGTTTCTTACATGCCTAAAAGCTGGGTGTCTCGAAGGATTTTTAGTCATTCATGAACTGCTCACTAATTTTTCACAGGATTCAGACTTTTTCCTGTAAGTTATGTTTAAGTGATTCAGAAGTTATAAATGGATCTTCAGTTCCTAAGTGTATAGGGAAGTGTCATCTTCCCTGCAATGTCCTTTCAGTGGTGTAACAGTTAAAACCTGTATTAGAAAGGTGGGCCCAAAGGGGTTGGTAATATTTGCTTATGTGTGTTAAGATACTTGTCAAACCAGAATGTGGTCGCATGGCATTTGTGTGATGCACCAGCTGCCATGTTTCCCCACTTGGAAACATTAGCAACTTCAGCATTGATATTAAAATAAACCCAGTAACTTCATAAAAGCCTATTAATTTTTCTTAAACATCCTGACAGAGGAATGTTTTTTTTTTAAAGAATAATGAGAAGGATTTGCAGCTGGTTTTAGACAACTCTTCATAAGTTCAGTTGAAATACTCCAAAAGGTAATGTGGATGGGTATTGGGTGTGGGAATAGCAAAAAGGCAATGAGCCTTTTTTCTCCGTATTTACGGAGAATTTACATACAGAAGATGGAAAGACAGACAAAAGCCTTAAAAGTGGAGAGATCAACTTACATTTATTGTAACACCTCTTTCTTTCCACTCCAGTCTTCTTTACACTGTATTATATTAAAGTGGTTGTATAGGAGAACTATCTGTATCAGCTTTGTGAATCGATATGAAGAAATTATTAGTATACTGGTTAAAGCCAAAGGAAAGCAAATGTCAGATTTATGATCAAGAAAATATCAAGAGACTGGATCATTCAGTTGTCTACTTGTTGTTCCAGTATGTAGGAATGTCTATATTTTATGTTGTGATTGACTTTTCTTAAGGATGGGTCTAGGATAGAACTTGAGAGATTCTCCACCTGCTGACTGTGAGCAGTACATTTAGTGAGCTGTGTGCATCAATAATAGCAGATGTATTCCAAGGTGGGATTTTTAATGTAAAGTAAAGCTTGCTTGGATTGACAATAAAAGGAGCCATAGGGAATGTCAAACTGAGGAAGAAGGACAACTGGGAAGAAGAAGAAGAAAATATACTGGCTAGCTTTAATCAACTGTCCTATTTAGAGAGGAAATTAAAAGATTTTGAGAAATGGGAGAAAGGTGATTCAGACCATTTGTGTAAAGCCTGAGCTGGTGAAGTATGTTCATTGAATATGAAGATGCTCAGAGATGTCACTTCTCTAGGAAGGGTATGGAGGTGTTAGTTGGCACTATGGGAAAACTCATGCTGTTATGATCTAATCTGAAGGATCAAACTTTGGGGACTTGATCCTGCATTTTCTGCAAAATTAAACATATATTTCTCAGTCCTTCTAGTTGTTCTCCTATTTTACTGATAGCAGTCTCCCAAGAATAGAAACCTCTATTCTCTCTCTCCTCCTTATAAGAAATGCAATTCACAATTGAAGCTTGAATAATACTCTTTGTGATTCATCTTATCCATATAGAGTTCTGCATAAGGGAACACATTTTCTTTGATAGTTCCTGTCCTGACTCACTTCATGTAGATGTTAATTGGTTATAGATGAAATATGTACAATTATTTCCTCTGCATGATTTAATTCTATTCGACCTGCTGACAGCACCACAAAGCTATGGGTATGGGGGTGTGGTTTACATGCACTGCAGGATGGGGAGAAGAACACAGAGTGACTTAAAGCAACATATGTCATTTCCAGACCCTGTAACTCTACTTGGCGATAAAACTTTTCATATACTATTTCCTGATAATTTTATACAAAAATACTCAAATCTATAGTTTTAACTGCAAGCAGCCAGGAGACCTTGAGTATTAACACAGTCTTCTATTGCCTGTTTTTTTATTTCAAGCTGTTTTGGAGCTCTCCTTTATCATTAAAGTACTTTCTGTAGTGACACACACTATCCCCAAAATACCTATTTAGTTGACAGAGCAAATGCTGACCCTTTATACAGCTTTTTACACAGAAGACTTTTTTTTTTTTTAAGGAAAAGATTTACTCTTTCAGAATTCTGACACTCCTTTTTTAATCATTTGCTGCATAAGTCCTGTATCTGCACATAGGTCACTCATGAGTATGAGTTTGTTCTCTTTCACATTCTAAACTTCAGTGAATTAAAGTTTCCAGTTAATGTCACAGGGCTTTTGCTTTGAGTTTTACAATCCTTTTTTCAGTTTCTCATATGTGAAAAACTAAGTAAGGCTGTACATATGTATTATTTGATAAATTCTGTAAGTTCTGGATGACTTTAAATCATTTTAATGCTATTTAAGTTTCTTGTGATTCTCCTAATTAGTTATAGCTCTTGTTAGGGCACGCATTACTAGGAGCAGACCGTTTCATTGCACTGCCATTTCTAAAGTAAATGATGGTTGTTACAGGGAGACCTTTGTAGGTAGTGTTTAATTTAAATATGTTCTTACAGCAGTCTTTTGGCTGTTAAATCTTGTAATTCAAGCATCTGTCATTCAGAGCTCACTCCTTGGCAAAGCAAATCTTAGGTAACAGAGGCATTTATATTGTGGCCTGAAGCAGCAGTGTATTGATTAAGTTGGATGGTTTCAAGAACGGTAAATGAACCGTAACATGTAATTTACCTGTTCTTTGTTATTTTAGTAGGACAGGTTTTTTGAATGAAGTATAGCAGAAAAAAAATAAATTGATTGGGTTTTTCTAGTTATGATGCTATTCATTCCAGGAGTGATTTGTTGTCTACAGGTGAACTTTCATAATACATGTAATGTAATCTAACAGCCAAGGGATAGGAGGTGTCCGCAACTGTTCCTTTCTGCACTTGGCTGCATCTTCCTGCCTCCTCCATTGCGTAGGATCCTAGTGATTGCATGGCCACAAAGTGAGTCAGTTTGTTGATCCTCTGGAGTTGATGCAGCTCACGTAGTTGGAGGAAGAGGATGGTTGAGTAGGGACCACCCATTTCAGCAGCAATTAGGGGTAAAGGATTGAGTATGACAGGAAACAGTATCATTTTTGTTCCCATCTTATCTACTTTGTTGTGTGTTAACACAGTAGAGAGTTTATTTTATCATAAAATGATCAAGAGCTGTAAACATTATTGGTGTGACTTGTTTTACTCGTAACTAAGTATCTAGATAACATGTCAGACACAGTAATTATGAAATAAGCCTGAAAAAAATATCATCTGATTCACAGCTGTCAAATTGTGTAGAAAAGCTGAGCAACTGTTGTCTTTCCTTAAGGGAAAAACTAAATATGAGCTCACAAAGACAGGTTAGTTGAGTATTTATCTTCAGATGGTATTTTGCTTGAGATTCCTTCAAACTACTCTCCATGGAGAAGGTAGTGTAAACAGATAATGATTTACAGACCCTAACATACAAATTTTGTAGGGCTGTCCATGTCAGAATAACATTTTGGTCATTTGTACTGGTTTGGTTTTTTGGGTTTTGGTTTTGTTGTTTCACCTCCTCAAAAGCTGCTTTGAGTTATGAGAAGCTTTTGTATCACACTTGTCTTGAAAGTATTTTGAAGTTACATTGCAAGGTAGACTATTTGTATCAATTATTTGGAACAGAAGTTGAAGCTTGCTTGCTTTTTCTTTGGACAAACACAAGTGTCCCCTCTGCCTCTGGGTTTTCGTTGTGTCAGACAGAGGTGATCCCTTTTTTTATCCTGGAACCTTTCATCACTTTACTGCAGGGTGTCAAGGAGCAGGACACAAGCCTAATATCAACACCTAATAATTTGGTACGCTTGGTATCACAATTCTGTTTCTGTGTGATAGATTCTTGGTATTGTGCATGATTATATCACAGCACTACTCGGTTAAACCACGTTTTCCACGGTTCTTAATCTCTGTTTTCCCTAGCTGACTACATTACATTCATCTGTTCCCTGGTTTTGTCTGATGTCTTGCATTAAGTACATGTGAAACTTTTTTGATTATTATAATAAAGGCTATTATGCAGAAGTAAGTGGGAGAAAAGGGACCTGTACTGAGAGAGTTCTTTGCAACACAGTTTGTGTTAACGTGTGGTCTTTTTGGTGGAAAAGTTTCAGTGTTCCTGTGATGGCATTAAACATTTTAATTGCATTCAGTTCTACTATGAAATTTTTATCCAAGAAAATTAAGTTTGGGTCTGGATATCACTTCTTCATCTTCTGAGTTTGGCTAACCAAATGCCCACTAGGGTATTTATTATTCTGATTTTTGTCTCAGATTTGATGTTAGAATTGTTTAGTGACCAAGCTCTGTTTCCACTGTCAGTAATGTTCCTACCATTTATAACACTGTGTAAAATCCAGTCTCTCTTTCATCAGTACTAATGGAAGTGAATGATAGTATGAGGTGATGGAAACATTTTATTTCCTAAACACTTCTCAGTTTGCTGTTGATTTCAGTTACTCTGGAGGACTGATCTTTCACAGCTGTTGCAAAATGTAAGTGGGTTTTTTCCCTGCTGTGCAGATATCTGCCTTTTTCTAAACTCTCCGTAGCACAAAAGGGTCTTTTTAAAATGTCACAAATACAAAGCAATTTATGTCGGCATTAAACGTAAATGTTTTGCTGTCGTTGTTTATGGAAGAAATTGAAACTTCAGGAGTAAATGGGTAAAAAAAGATAAATATTGAGGAACCTTCTTACAGAAACAGGAATAAGAGTTACACATCATTTATTGCTTAGGAAATACATTACATTCAGTTTTATCAGTTGCTACTTGAAAATACTTGGGGCTGCACTTTTATGTAATTATAGTAAGTATGCCTTTTGCTGTCTACTCTTGTTTTTTTAAAAAAAGTTTTGTCAAATGTAATGATGTATGGATGAATTAATTATTCTCAGTTTGCTTGTGGCCTCATACTAGTGAAAACTATATATATGTATGTATATCCAGTTTTACGTAGATATACATATATATGTATTTAAATATGCCTAGATAAATGCATAAAACTGCCTAAACTCTCCTCTGATAAAAAATAATAAGATAACTTTACTTTTAGAAATTATTTTCACTGAGGGTTAGCACTGGACATTAATACATACATATGGAAGCATAATATTGATTCAGATGGAAGAGGAAATATCAATTTAGATTGAGGAATGTGTTCCCTATAATCCTCCCTGTTTTCAGTTATTCTTATAGAGCTTTGTGTAGAGCTTGTAGCTATAGTGCGGGAATACTAACTTCAGTAGCAGATGTGAGCCTGAAGCTTATTACATGTTTCACCAGATGTTTCATTTATCTTTGGGGCAACCTTCTGGTTTGTTTTTTATATCAAACACTGTGAGAAATAAAATTCAGAATGTATTTTAAACATGTTCTGGGTATTTGGAGATAAAGGAACCCTTTATAACCTGAAAAAGCATTGGAATGTCTCTTCTTAAATACATTTTTCTTTTAAACTAATTTCAACAACATACTTTATAATTTCTTGTATTGATCCAATTTGATTACACTAAGCTTGCTTGTAAAGATACTGTAACTCTAAACTGACCAGGTTTTGTTTATGTAAGTTCACTGTCTACTTTTTATTATATTTCTTTATTAATGGTTCATGCAATTTAATATCTTATGTATTTGCTGTTAAAATTTGTTTACAGCTTAAAACAATCTCTTGGTTGAAGAAGCCTTAGCATTTTCAGTAACAATTGTGGATCTCAAGAAGAGTTCCCTTAAGAGAGGGTTATTCAGTTGGTAGTTGTGGAAGGAAGTTGATCTTTAGGATGCTTCTGTGGCTTACTGTCTTTGCACAGCAGCCATGGCCTCTGTGCAGGGTAGGAGGTCAGAAATTCAGCTTCTGTGTTCCCGCACCTGCTCACATGCTTAAAACCGTGTGCTGTCCTTGCTATGTTTGAGTTACAAGATTGTCCTAAAGCTGATGTGTGTTTGGGGTCTGTTAATGAAAATTTTAGTGCTTGTGACTTGCGATTCAGGAGGATAAAACCCCCACATCTTGGAAAAGTTCTACTAGTGAAAATTGTAGGGGACATTAAGTGAAATGTCTATAAAGTCTGTTTAGTGATTATTGTTGATCAAGCACATTTAATCGTGTTGCTCATCAGGCACCTCTGCCTTCTGTCTTGTCTGTCATCACTGTATTGTTTCCATGAAAAGGAGATACCCCATTCAGAAACTTACCAAAAAGCCAGAGTGAATTGTTAATCAGCTTCAACTAGAAGATAAGTAGGAACCAAGTAAACTTTTAAACCTCACTGTTCTGTAGATCTGAATATGAGTTCTGGAGAATAACTGTCAGACTTTGAAAAATCCAGCAAGGATCGAGTACACTTGAAATGCAGCATTGGAAAACAAGTTCTTTTTTGCCCTTGTCTTTGAAAGGAGAAGTAAAAGAGATAGTCATTTTAAAAACACTTTGGATCAAGAGTTTGTGAACTCTTGTGTAACATGGAACAGGTCTTAACAAAGACTATTCTTTGTACATACTCTTCCGTTTGTGGATCTCTCCTTTGTGGCTGTGCAAATGTCTTTCCCCTTTGGGACTTAATTACATAGCCTCCTTGTAACAGCTACAATTGCTTACATAGAAAAGTAGTATCAAGAGAGTATTTCATGTATTTATAGCTGTCTTTTAAAACAACAGCTGGCTACCAGAGCCAGCATGATGTGATCAGTGATAGCTCTCCAAAACGGAGTTTGGAAGTCTATTTTAAAAGCTAATTGGCATATCTTTAAGTCCGGGGTAATATTTCTGTTCCTCCTCATTCTTCAAAGTAATGCCTAAGAAAGGAGGCCTTGAAGATAAACTTTCATTGCCACATGGCCTTGTGGGGATAGAGGAGTAGGGAGGAGAGAACAGCCTGGGCTCCACTTGTCCTTTAAAAGACAACAGTGAAATGGGCAAATTTTCAGTTGTGCTGAAGTGATGATATAGCTGATTTAGCCAGTTGCCTTAAAATCTCATGGAAGGGTTGTCCATTGCAGAAATGGTACAGTTTACCATGGACCAGGTTATGCAGAGACCTTAGCGGAAGTCTGGATTTGTGAAATTGTGGTTTCAGCTCTGCCGTGCTGAGGTTTTGGTAGTGCAGTTGTCTGTTTCTTGAGTGTTTCTAACTCCCAGGACTCAGGCTAGGCCATTTCTCACATGTAATCTTCTCTTCCACTTGCCAAGGGCATGGGACATGGTTTCCAAGACCCTGAATTCTAAGTGTAAAAAGTCAAAGAAGATTATTTGTAGAAAAAGTGTATCAGACTCTTAAGCTAACCAGTAACTGAAATGATTTACTGTGTAGAAAAGAATATTTTTTTTATTATGCTACCAACCAACATAATCTAGTTGGTGTTTTATGACCAAGGACTGTACACATACACCACAAGCTCTGTGCCTATGTGGATACTTTAATGCTCTCTAATAAGCAGTGCTGTGGCTCACAGTCTTCCTACAGAAAGAAGGCATTTTTATTTTTTTTCAGTTCCCTTGAGTATATTCCTATGATAAATTATGGAGGAGGTGTTGGAAACACAAATTGCAGTTTTTAAGTAGCTGTTTGGAGACTGAGAATGGTATAAACATCTTTCTTCCGAGGCAGAGAAAACTTTTGACAAAGTTTGCAGTATTTTCTGCTGGCACCTGATACTATGATTGTGATACATAGAACTAAAATAAATTGGGAAGTTTGAAATAATTATTTTAAATAAACAGAAATTGAGCTTATTGTTACTGAATTATTATCTGTCTTGATACTTCAGTTGCCACTGTTCAGCTCAAAAAACTCTTATTGTTCCAAACTCTTTTCTGATATGAATGTGTAACTACGACACGTAAATTTTTTGATTTTCAGTGTAATACTTCAGAAAATAGCATTCTTTGTAGTATCTTGCAAAGAAAGTATCTTCAGCAGTTCATCTAGATTTTATTCTGGTTATATTATTACGTTACTGACTGCTGTTGATGACTGTAACAGTATTTCTTAATTTTCTTCATTGAAATTAAGTTTTAAACAGAGGAGATCATGGTCAGTGTACTAAGATGCTTTTTAATTTGTATTTCTGTCTGCCATGTTTCCCCATCTGTTGAACAAAATGAATTCTCTAGGCTTCTCTTTTCAAGTCCTCTTGACGTTGCAGTTCAGTGTTATTCAGTCCTTGGCTTTGTTTCCTTTTTGTCCTTTGACAGTTCTGTATTTTCATGTTTGCTTACCATATTGAATTGCAGTTGCAAATCTAAGCACAGTTTGTGAAACAAAATATTTTTAGACTGACTTGCCCATGTTAATTTTTTTAAACCATTTCTGTTACATTTTTGACATTCAATGAGAGAGGGTAAAATAAATACAGTCTGTGGCTATTAACCAAAGATTTTGTACCTATTGTGACTAGTGTCTTGTTTGCATTTGAAAAAGTATCTGGGCTGAATCCTTTGAGAATTATATAGTGTTCTGCATAATTGCTTTTAACATTTTCAATAACTAACAAAAAGATGAATGCAGAATGAAAATAACTGCTTTTGAAACACAAAAAGTCTCCTTTGATGAAATTTCACACTATGGTTGTTTGTTTCTAAAAGCCTGTATTTTACTCAAACTAAACTTGAATTACTTAGATTGCCATAGTTTTTCTTTAGTATGTAGCAGAACTTTTGTGATCTTGGCCTTTATTTAAAAAAAAAAATAAAAAATCCACCAATGTTTTATGTGACTTGAATTAAGGTTTGGTGGTTTTTGGTTATATTTTTTTTCTTTATCGTGTTCTAACTTATTAAGCTATCTTTTCCAGTCATTATATCATTGAATAGCTGAGGTTGGAAGGGATGTCTAGAGGACTCTAATCCAATTCCCCTGTTCAAACCTAGAAAAGGCTGTCCATCACAGGGTTGCCTCTTGTAGAGTTTACCCATCCTCAGAGTTGTTTGGGGTTTTTTGTTGGGTTTTTTTTGTTTGTTTGTTTGTTTGTTTTTTTAAAAAGGTATTTTGTCTTATGTTTAAGTTGAATTTCCTAAGTATTTATGCACATGGATAAGATCCTTCTCAGCGTTCTCTTCTCCAGGCTGAACAGCCCCAGCTCTCTCGGCTTCTCCTTCTGGCAGATGCCCCCAGTCATCTTCATGGCCTGTCCCTGAACTCTCTCCAGGAAGTCCATTTCTCTCTTGTACTGGGGAGCCCAGTACTGAATGCAGCACCCCAGATGTGTCTCATCAGGGCTGAGCAGAGGGGAAGGATCACCTCCCTCAAACTGCTGGCATCACTCTGCCTAATGCTGTTGGCCGCCTTTGCTGCAAGGGCACATTGCTGGCTCATGGTCCCCTGGGTGTCCAGCAGGACCCCCAGAGCCTTTTCTGCAGAGTTTCTTTCCAGCTGGTCAGCCCCAGTATGTGCTGGTGCCTGGTGTTATCTCCTAAGGGGCAGGACTTCGCATTTCCCTTTGCTGAACTTTGAGGTTCCTGTCAGCCTGTTTCTCCAGCCTGTTGAAGTCTCTCTGGATGTCAGCACAAGCCGCTTGTCTATCAACCACTCCTCCCAGTTTTGTATCATTGCAAATTTGCTGAAGGTACACTCTGTCCCACCATCCGAGTCACTAATGAAGATGACAGAAGAGTATTGGACCCAGTATTGACCCCTGGGGCACACCACTAGTGGCTGGCCTTCTGATGGACTTTGTGCTGCTGATCACAGCCCTGCATGCCTCATCATCACTGTCTTTTATCTGAAGTCTATTTGGGTAGAATTAACGTTGATAAACTTTTTTTTTCTCCAGCTCTAATTTAGATTTGTAAATATAATTTAGTTACAGAGGCATACAGAGTCAGAAAAATATAGGTACCACCAAGTGATTCATTTGTTTTGCTCTGGGACTGTGTTCAGAGTAAATGCTGAGTGTTGTCTCGAGGGTTTATAATCTTCAGAGAAGAAGCATGAATGGAAAGAATTGACTTGTCCAGCCTTCATCAGGGGGGTCCTTCAACTGAGTGAGCAGTGGAACCACAGCCTCCTGTCTCCGGCTCTGATGTACTGTGCATTACAATGTGCTTTTGCTCTTACTCGTTAAAGAATTGATTGCAGTGGATCTGTCCCTCTGTTTCCCAACTTGTTTCCCACGTACAAAGCGTACTTTAAGTTTATAACTTCCTCCTTGGCACAGAGCACTTTTTCTGCCTCTTTAAACAGGGTGTGAGTTTAGTTCTTGGCTACTTTAAAAGAACAAGCCACACTTAGATATAAAAGTTGCAAGTGCTATGTTGCTGAAATATTAGCTTTGGCTTACAGAATCCTACCATATGATGTTACAAGCCCTAGAAAGGGGAAAAATTCACCCTAACTGTCTTGTGTAGCTTGATCAAAAAGACATGAGCTTTATTTCCTAAATTTAATCTTAAACTGTTAAGGGTTTAGTTTTGTTTAAATTATTTGATAACTTTTGCATTGATCTTAAATTGTTAGATGCCAAAGGCTGCTTGTGAGAAGGCATGTCTCTCACCTCAAATATCTAACCACTCCTGCTTTTATTGTTCCTCTTGCTGTGCTATGGAAAAGACTTTTTGAAGCTGGCCTGAATTCGTTGTTTCTTTGAGGGCACACTGAAGAAGTTATACTAATGACAGGCTTTGCTAGTGTTAGCCCAGGCTTTAGAAACTCTACTGAGCAATACCATTGGTAATGCCATTCAGCAGATACCATGCAGTGTTATAGCTCCTAACTACAGCACTAATGCACAATGAAATGGGGATTTCTGTGTTGAGTTACCCTGGTCTGAATTCCCTGTCAGGTTATCTGGGCAGCGATGTGAAATCATAAACTGGATTTTTTGGGGAGGTGGGGTGGGGTGGCGTGGTTGTAGAGATGAACCTTGTAATGCTGCGAGCAAACACATGTTACCAGGCTTCTGTATTGTTTGTTGTGGAGAAGTTGCCTTTCCATTACTCATTGTTGAACTTGCTTTACACCACCCTTTTTTGATGTATATGAAAGTATGGTCATGTGTGTTAACATTTACCATGGTATGCACCTTCATTCTTGGTTAAATGCATATTTAAATATTGGGGGGTTGTGTATATTCTCTCTTTCCCTCCCCCTCTTACATATGCATACATACATAGGTGAAAACAAGGAAGCAGGAAGTGATGATGAGAAATTTGATTTCCTTGGGAAGAAAATGGGACCTGTAATAGGTCCCATTCAGGTTGTCCAAGCCAAAGGTTGGAAGTCTTACACAGTTTGGGGATTTGGAGAGTGTTAATACATCAGCACAGTTGGGCTGGATCTGTCTTGGCCAGTTGAAATGTCATTTAGTTGTACCAGGTTTTACATTCTTCACATCTTTGGAAATCCTCTGAAGACTAAACAATACTTATTTAAGTACTTCAGTAGATTCTTGTGTGTTAAAACAAGGACTGGAATTTTTCCTCCCCCCCACCAAGTGTGGCATGATAAATTGTATTTTACTTCCCCAAATTAAGGAGTGAACATTCTGGTAGAAAAATATTGAAAACTGGAAAAAAAATTATTCTCATGACACTCTTATGTCAAAATGCTGCCAGTTGAGCCTTTTAGAACTTTAGCTGCTGGCTTTTCATGGCACCTGTGTGGTAAAGTTGTGAACCCTGTGTTAAAGCATCATATTGGAGTTGTTTAGAAATCTGTACCATTATGCCTGAAACTACGTTTTAAAATGTTAAGTACCTTAATATTGTTTCACTAATTAAATGTTGCATGTGCTCCTTAATCGATAGCTGTTGTGGCAGCAGTCATGTAAGGAAACAATACAATGATGTAGTCATGTCCTTGAACATCTCTGTGTTTGAACTGGCATAAAAACAAGGTTTCACCTAATGAAGCATAACATACTTCCTCAGTTGGTTAGCTCCAAAATTTTTAACACGTTGTTGTTCTTCTAACATTGGTGCTTAGCTCTATGGGATGAAAATTTGGATGCTGTCAGTTCTGGATGATGACATTCTGACCAGAACATCATGTCTGTCATGCCTTCTAGCATCCATGGCCACTAAATAACTTTTTGGTGTCTCCAGTACCCTGCTAATGCTATTGCCTGTCATGCTGACATTTATGTAATATTATTTATCTTCAGGAATTGAAGGAGGCTGGCTTTCACATGCAGGAAGAGACTGCCTCTATCAGAATTTGATTTAACCTGCAGCCAGCAGCTTCCAGAATGATTGTGCCATGGCTGTTGGCAGGGAGGACTTAATAAAAAGGCATTAGTTTTTAATGAAAAGTGAAAATGTCTTGTCATCTATCTGCAATAATTGAGGAGTCTTTTGAAAAATTCTTTCGCAGGGCTTGAACCACTGGTCTTACTCTTCCTCCAAAATTCATCCCTAGAAAATGTTAATTGGGGTCTTTTACTCTTGAGCCCACCTACAATCAGTTTCCTTCATATTGTTTCATAAACTCTAAACTATCCTAAGAGAGAACTGAGAACAGCTATTGGTGACCAACATGCTACAATAAAATACTAGTGTAATGTGTATCCCTTATGAATGTTTTAATATCTTAAAAAAACCCAAAAGTTTTATTTCAGATACTTAGTTCTGGGTCTTTATCAGGTGTCAGCTAAGTGTGGATCCACAGCTTCTATGTGTGTAGCACAAGCCTTTCACTTAATCTATAGTAACATTTAGGTGGAGGGGTTGTTTTGTTATCCTTTCTGAAACCTGTGTGTTAAGAATTTTTTTGTTAGCACTATGTTAGTGCAAGTTATTTTTTGTCTTCTCTTTTTAAAGAGTTACCCAGTGATAAGTGATGTTGAATATGTCTGTCTCCTGGGTAGCAGTTGGATCCTTAGCTTGAGAACTCCACCAGCAGGGAACCCGTCACTCTCAGATCTTTCTGCCTGCAAGCTAAAGAAGAATAGAAAATTTTTCTGTGGCAGAGATTGCAAGCAAGAGGACTAGATTAATTTTATCTAAAAGTCAATGCTTGGTAAAGCAAATAGTGGAGAGATGTTTTCTCACTGGATAGGACTTTGCCTGGATTCTGATTTACCTGTACCTTGTGTGGATTAAAGTTATGTTCCTCATGGCTTGAGGACTTGGCTAACAGTGATGAGGAGTGCACATAGATGGTAGTACAACAAATGAAGGTACCCTTAGTTGGAGCTTTCATACAATTTAAACATTACTCGCTAAGCTAGTTGGAATGTCTCAGTCTTTGTGTCATGGACAGTTAAATGGCTACCTACTCAATGGGATGTATTATGGAGAGGTGTCAGGCGGTGTTTTAAGAGTGTTGTAAGAGGTATACTTAAGTGTCCTTGTGATGTTGTGTTCATCTAGGTATTATATAAAGCTCCTAGTTATTGCCTAAAACGAGGGGTGAGAGTTAAGTGCTATTCTTACTGAAAAGAAAGAAGTTAATATGGCATTTTACTGCTGTTTGATCAGTGAGTAACAGCACTTGGGCTAGATAAAACTGGTAGACTTTGTAAAACAAATGTGAATTTTGGGTGTTGTTCGGGGTCCTCCTTTCTTCCTTAAAGAAGCAGTAGATGTTAACTGCTTCAAGCCTTCCTGGTACATGGGGAGATCTTGCTCCACACAAATAGGCCCCTAATGGAAGAAAGTGTAAGCCTGAGGGTGAAGACATGTTTGTTGGTTGGTTTTTTTTTTTGTTTTGTTTTTTTTTTTTCCCAAGTGCCCTTAACGCATTTGAAAGCTAGATACTTGTGTGTTTTTGATTCAAAAGATGTGTTTATGGGAGTAGCTACCATGTTGTTCTTCTGTTTTGACCAAAATTAGAACTTTTCTTGACTGATTCTCCCTACCAAATACTCAACAGTGTCATCCTTGCATGATGGGCTGAGAGGTCACAGAAAACAAATCAGCTGTGTACTTTTCAGCTGAAGAAACAGTCTGTAGAAATTATTTGTCTTTTAATGAATCCTGATTTAAGGACAATTCAGAAAAATTGTTGTATGGGGGCTGTGTCTGCTTCAGGGTTAGCACCATATTTTGTGAAACTTAAGAACAGTATGAGAGATTTTTCAAAACAGATGTGTGGATATTTAATACCAGGGCATCAGAAAACCACTTGCTTTACTGTATCTGGTAAGAAAAGATGGGTATTTTGTCTTTAAGGAAGCTGTTGAAGATGTCCTTTCTCTTACCCCTCCCCTTTGAATTTTTGCAATGAAAACACTAGGAGAGGTACAAGATACCCAAACTTTGAAGCTTTTCAACAAAGAAAATATTTTTCTGCTTTTCAAGGGGAGATGGGGAATTTAAAAGCCCCCAGACCCCATATGTGAAATCATTATTGTTTTTCTTATTGAAAAGTTATTAACAAAACGAGACTGCCTTTCCTGTGGTGTGTACTGTATGGCATTACTGATTTTCAAAGTACAGTGATTGCTGAGTTGTTTCCGTTTCACCATCTGTCCCCATTCTGCCTTCAGATTGTTGACTATGAAAATCTGTGTTAAAATAAAAAAACCAAAAATGACCGTGTAATTCATTTATCTTTAAACATTTCAATTTTTTTCCAGGTAATTTAATAACCACTCTGATCACTTAATGTATTTTTATGAAATTTTATATTACATAATCTGATTGACATTTGTGTAGGAAAGGAATTAGATTTTCACCACACATTTTTGTGTTATTGTGTGCTTAATTGCTTTGTAATTTATAGTGCTAAGGTAGATACATTGATAATATTTTGCAAAGAAAGCGCTTTTACCTGTTAATGTAAACAAGAAAAAAAAAAATCAATGGCCAGTAAAGAAACTTAAGGAAATATTATTCAACTACTTAATTTTTTTTTTTTTTTTAAAAGGAGGTGCTTAGTCAGATAGGAGGTTACTCTTAACAATTGGTTTTTGACCATGCTGATTTCTTTTAATGCCTTTAATCCTACTTTGCATTTTAGCAGCTAGAATGACAGTCACTGGACAAAAATTGTATAAGTAAAGCCTTCAAGGTGCTGAAGTTCATGGGAATGCATTCCTAATAGAAAACATTTGATGCTTGCTTTAGGCATTTGATGTTTATTAGGAAATGAGTTAGCATCATCTTGCTTTTTCACAAGGAAAGCTAGAATGAAGTTGTCCAGATGTCATTTTTAGTAGTATAATTTACTGCTGTCATGACAGTGTAGACTGACTGAAACTTTTTTCTTGATAAAGATTTTAATCTTGTATCAAATCCATCTTCAGTCAACATAAGAACAGTAGTGCAGTAAGCCAAATGGATGCTTAGATATGTGTAATATTTAACTGCCATATAGGAGGAGGTTGAGGATTAAGTGGTGAGCGTTTGTAAGATACTGAGAAGATGGAGCTTTCCATATAAATGAGAAAACTACTCCAGATATATGGCAGAATACCCTTGAAATATTTTGCATTTTCTTCTGGCACATGCTTCTTAAAGATCATCAACATAATAGTGAAATTATACTGCTTTCAACTTTAATTGCAAGATGCTATTTTAAAATGCATTTTTTAATTTAAAAATGCTTTTAGACTCAAGTGTTTAAATTTTTCTGGAAGGTAGTAGTATAATGCTTTTTATCCTTTGGAGTAATGTTCCATACTCTAGAAGAGAATTTTGCAAGTTACCTTGACAGTCCTGCCCATCTTCTTTAGGCTATTCTTGAGTCTTGGGTTTGTTTATTTAAAAACAGGATGGATTTCCATTATCTTGAGTATTACACAGAGTTGTGTGGTCAGCAAGATCTAGTTTGTCCAAAGACTTATTTGAGTGTTTGCTCATGTGTTAATAAAATGATATGATCGTTTGGTTTGATTTCCTCCTAATTCATTGGGTTTGTGCTTAGAGCAAAGCCTTAAGCTCGCTGTCAGAAAGCACTGGGTGAGTGCCAGCACATGTGCAGGAAGTGGTGTGCTTCCATTTGCTGCTTTCCCCTTGTACCGTCACGCACATCCCCATGCTCCCCTTTCTCTTGTTTTACTCCTTTCCTCTGAAAACTTGTCCTCACCCTCCTTTATTCCCACCAGCAACAGCTAGTCTTTCCTACCTTGCCCTGTTTTGGTTGGAGGTACGTCCTTTTGTTGGCCTGTGTTTTGGAGCCACCCCTGTAAAGCAGCAAGGTAGCGATGGGCAGTTACTGCCTGCATTGGCGTGGTGTTCCAAACTCCGGGACAGTTACCTCTGCCTGTGCTGCCAAGCTTTTAGTCATCAGCTCTATTGGAGACTATGCACGGGCAACTGCTGTCTGAACTGGTAATAAATAACAGTCTAGAGAGACATGCTTACATCTTTGGTAAGTATCTCCAGACAGAAGCACTCCAGACATGTTGTTTTATTTTTACTATGTTCCTGTTACTTTTCACTGTTTGTATGCTGATTGTGATACCTCCTCTGGGTGTCCCATACTTTTTCTGTAGAGCACAATTAATATCACACAGTGCTGTAGCAAAACCAATATTGAATTATAATCAGGGTTGAGAATGAATATACATAACATACATAATGTAACATGAAATACATAATGAATAGTTACTCTAAGTTGTCCCTCTTCTGTTTCTCCCCGTCTTTCTCATAAAATGAAGGAGTTTTTGCTTTAGAAAGCATTAAGACACTAGCAAAGCCTCTGTTGCTGCAATGAGCGTGTACTCACAGAAAACAGCTGGGCTTGCTCTTACTAAAGCTGTAGCATCAGTGGCATAGATAGAGGTGATTGCTACAGATTTGCTTTCAATTTATCCCTAAGTCTATAAAGAAAATGCAGATTTGTGGTGTGCTTTTCAGATGGTGTGCAGTTTTTCCATCACAGTTGCTAACTTTTAAAAATATAACAATTTCTTTAGAAAAACTTATCCACTTCGGACAAATACGTTTTTTTCACTTCTTTTCATTCTTGATTTTAGCAATTAAAATCGAGTTGAACTAAGTCTTTTGATTCACTTTTGTTTTTGTGGTCTTATGGTTGACTATGACTCTTGGACTTTTGCCTATTTTCAGGTGATTTCCCCCCCCCCCCCCCCCCCCCCCCCCCCCCCCCCCCCCC
>NW_020799095.1:138402133-138503570 GCF_003259725.1 Athene cunicularia | reverse complement strand
GTAGATACATTGATAATATTTTGCAAAGAAAGCGCTTTTACCTGTTAATGTAAACAAGAAAAAAAAAAATCAATGGCCAGTAAAGAAACTTAAGGAAATATTATTCAACTACTTAATTTTTATTTTTTTTTTAAAAGGAGGTGCTTAGTCAGATAGGAGGTTACTCTTAACAATTGGTTTTTGACCATGCTGATTTCTTTTAATGCCTTTAATCCTACTTTGCATTTTAGCAGCTAGAATGACAGTCACTGGACAAAAATTGTATAAGTAAAGCCTTCAAGGTGCTGAAGTTCATGGGAATGCATTCCTAATAGAAAACATTTGATGCTTGCTTTAGGCATTTGATGTTTATTAGGAAATGAGTTAGCATCATCTTGCTTTTTCACAAGGAAAGCTAGAATGAAGTTGTCCAGATGTCATTTTTAGTAGTATAATTTACTGCTGTCATGACAGTGTAGACTGACTGAAACTTTTTTCTTGATAAAGATTTTAATCTTGTATCAAATCCATCTTCAGTCAACATAAGAACAGTAGTGCAGTAAGCCAAATGGATGCTTAGATATGTGTAATATTTAACTGCCATATAGGAGGAGGTTGAGGATTAAGTGGTGAGCGTTTGTAAGATACTGAGAAGATGGAGCTTTCCATATAAATGAGAAAACTACTCCAGATATATGGCAGAATACCCTTGAAATATTTTGCATTTTCTTCTGGCACATGCTTCTTAAAGATCATCAACATAATAGTGAAATTATACTGCTTTCAACTTTAATTGCAAGATGCTATTTTAAAATGCATTTTTTAATTTAAAAATGCTTTTAGACTCAAGTGTTTAAATTTTTCTGGAAGGTAGTAGTATAATGCTTTTTATCCTTTGGAGTAATGTTCCATACTCTAGAAGAGAATTTTGCAAGTTACCTTGACAGTCCTGCCCATCTTCTTTAGGCTATTCTTGAGTCTTGGGTTTGTTTATTTAAAAACAGGATGGATTTCCATTATCTTGAGTATTACACAGAGTTGTGTGGTCAGCAAGACCCCCCCCCCCCCCCCTCCAGCTACTCACAGGTCCTTGTCTGCATAGCTTCTAAGTTTAGAGATCAGGTGCTTTCAGCCTAGTATAGCAGAAGTGCATAAAATAGAGTACTGTTTTGTAACCCTGAGTTGATATTTCAGAGGAGGAAATGAATATTATTGAGGAAGGCAATATTTACTTTTAATTTTTTTCTCCCTGAATAGGAGAATTGTTGAGTTACTAAGGTTGTACATTTGTCTTGGGAGAAGTGTGTGGGGGGGTTGGATTTAGATAAAAATCTGCAAATACATGCATGCATATGTTGCACACTTAAGAAATACATTTCAGTAGTATCTGAAGGCTTTTTCAGATAAAACATTGCCTTTGCTGAAATTCACTGTGAATTCTTGTTTCTCTTTGCCCATCCTTTTAATTTGTATTTTTTAACCAGAATAAGTTGGTTGTGGTACTAATTATATTTGTATCTTCACAATTGGAATTGTTATCAATAGATGCAGTCATTGTGATTCATAGTTTTTTAGACAATTAATTGAGATTGTGTGTGGAGGGAAACGAATTAATCTGTTGTCTCCATAATTCTCTGTGCTTAATTAAATTAAATAAATCAATTTTCTTTCTTTTCAAATGCATACGCTGGCTTCTTGAACTAGCATCTGCTAACTTGTTTTAGTCATTGAAGATACTGTCTGAAGCATACATGTGGTTTGGCAAAGCTTAATATGTATAGAAAAACCAGAATTTTTTGTGCTGCTAAAAAGTACCATGTAGTGTATAGCACTTGTTCAGAATGCATGCTACCACATGGTAGGACTTCAAAAGAGACAAATTATTGCCTTAAAAATACTATCCACATTAGTGGTGGTGCTATAAAAGGAATATTTTAGCTATTTTTCAATATAGTTTGACCAGAATAACGGAAATTTGCCATGTTTATGTTGCTAGTTAAATTCAGAGAAGTGTTAGCACAGAGTCTAGGTGCTGTTTCTTTTGATGGACTTTGTGTCCCTTGGAAAATATGCTCAGTCTTGAGTAAATTTTAGTTAGTGACAACCCTAAGTTTTAGTTCATCTGTCTTCTGCATGCCCCAAGATTCTGTGAGAAAGCAATATTCATTCTCACATACTCCCAGAGAAACTTTTTGAGGAAGCTGGTCAAGGTCTACCTTGTTCTTGAATCAGCGTCCTGCCCTCATGAAGATGTGTAACTTCTTCTGTTTGAGTTCCTAGATTAAAGACAAATTTGTGAAACATGAATCAAGACAAACAATTGTGAAACTGAAGGCTGCTCAGATGTTAGTGGTTCATGGCATAGAGTTGGTTGTGCTACTCCTTTGGTAGTGCTGCCTGTGTCCAGTGTACGCTGCAGCAGGCTGGGTGAGCAGCAGTGTAAAACGAGTCTAGGGCACGTGGTACTGGGTACAAAGTTCTTCCACTTTGGTGGGGCATGGGTTTTTAGGAGACACATTGGTTGCTGCTCTTAAAACCAGATTTCTTAAGGCGTATCAACTTAAAATATGTTTTGGAAATTAAGGCCTTGAGCATCTGAGGTGCCATCCAATGTATTGCCTCCAGGCCATCTTTGATCAGGGTTTCACATGTCATAATATTTACTAGCAGTCTGAATGTGGCCAGGCTGAAATGCATCTCATCTGATGGTAACGATAACTATTGAAGGACTACATTTTGGCAACACATACATTGATATGTGACCTCCCGAGAGCTGTATTTTAATGAATTGTTTATAAAGAAATAAAAATAATACAATTTTAGTGATAACTAAACTAGTATCATATATCAGGTTGTTACAAGAACACTTGTTTTGGAAGCATTTTAGAAATAAGCTGTTATTTCAAGAAGGATGAGAATTTTCCAGTTGTTTGTAAACTCTGGTGTCTTAGGTTTGTTTGCATTTTAAAGCATGGACCTTTTTTTCCTTTTTTCAGTGCCTCAGTTCATGTGACCTATCCTTAAACCAGGTTTTCAAATAGTGAAGTTATTGTCCAAGGATATTTGAAGGTATTTAGAGAACATGTGTGAGTTGTCCCAGTGTTGAATGGGTCATCACATTAGTCTTGCCTTGCCTCTGATTTATTACGTAATTTTGTGTATGTTATTTTCTTACTGGTAAAGTAGGATATATACCACCTATATGGGAATGCCCAGATAAAGTTTCTAATGTTGCCCGTACTTTTTAGAAAAAGAAAAATTGTTTACATTATTTTAGTGTTTTGTTTAATCTTTTGCAACAAGTTTGTTAAAATGCAGTTGAATTCAGGGGGAAAAAATAGTCATCAAACTACTGTAATAGGGTTTACTGTTTTCAGTGAAGGGATTTTGTTAGTTCAGATTCACAGAAGTCAGTCATATGCAGGCAAAACACCCACACTGTACAGTTTTGTACTTTTTCTGCCTTAGACAAATTATAGTAACACTTTCTAGCTGAATTAATCTCCACATTTGTGTGCAAACTAACCAAAAAACCCTAACCCCTTTTATAGGAAAGAGGTTTTGGTTTTGGTGTGTGGTGTTTTTTTGTTTTGTTTTGGTTTTTTTGTTTTTTTGTTTTAGTAATGGCAAAAGAGACCACCTTCTGTTAAAAAAAAAATCCACCTCAGAGCGGTGCTCAAGGGATGCATGATGTCTCTGGAGACAGAGGCTGTGCGTTCTCAATGCAAGAACCACACTGAGAAGTGCAAGGACACTCCTGAACAAATAATTTGCTTAAAAAAATAGGCATGTTGTTTAAATGTGGGGGAGAGGGGAGAAGCATCCTAGTCTGGCTGTTCCCCTGCCCTTTTCCTTGCTCACATCAGTTCTGGGCACTCTCAGACTTAGTGGTGCTTTTTAGTGGCACTTTAGTGGTGTGGCTTGGGAAGGACTATGAATTAAAACAGTGAACTTCTTGTTACAAGAAGTGCATGACCATCCCAAGTCCTAACAGATTGAGGACTGGGTAGAAAGAGAGATCTCTTGCCTACTCTGCTAAACTTCTAGGTAAAAAGGTGATGTGTTCTGCAGGTTGGGCAAAAGATACAAAGAAGCAGTGGTAATGGTATCAACAAAAGCAACTTGGGGGCTGTTACCCATTTGTGCAAATTGGCAGCTGGTTGGAGCTATCTAGCTACTAATACATCTTATAAAATATATATGTTTGGTTAAAAGAGTTTCCATTTCCCCCTGGTGGGGACTGCATCATGTTTTAATTTCTGCAGTTGTTTTCCCAAGGCAGAGATGTTAGCTATTGATGCTTTATTGGTTCTTTGAGATTTTTCCGCTATTGCCTTCATTATCATCTAACTGCTAACAGTCGTGAGAGGAGGAATTGCTGACTTGAAATCTGGATGGCTTTCAGTGAGTCCTTTTTCTTCTAGACAATATTGCTTACATTTATGTTCAGTTACATATTGCTGATTATACTGTGTTTAAGAAAATAAGTTTCCTGCAACTTGGTTACCAGTTACTTCTAGGGTGAATGCTTTTAAGAGCATGATAGACCTTTACTCACGTTTGTAAAAGATCTGCATGTTTTCTTCGGGTATTCCCTCTTTTTAACATTACAGCTCTTAAGGGAGAAATTATGTGAATGGGTCAACCACATGATTTCATAGGAATCTATATTTAAAGTATCTTTTTCCTTCCCATTATTATGTGACCACCTCTACTTTGACAGTGTCCTCAATTACAAGAGAATTTCTACGGCAAGGAGCATTCTAGCTCAGCTATCTAAAAGTCCACCTTTAACTTCATTCTCAAAAATGTTTTATCTCTTTCAGCTGCTTTTAAAAATTCCATTCTAGTTTTTTTGTTTTCATGACTTAATTTGGCTAGAAAGGATCTAACCATAATTTGATGTTTTATTTAGCATGTTGTAGCCCATCATATCAATAGTAAGCCTTACTTGATTTCCACACAGATATGTCTTTGAAAATCTTATTTTAACCAAAATAGATTGTTCTAGCTACATTTAATAAATGGATCCTATGCTTTTTCAATGTGAAATTGTGGCCACAGCAGGAGTCTTTTAGTTTATTCTGGGGGAGGTCTGTGTTCTTTGTTTTAATAGTAAAATTTAGAAATTTACCATCTTCCCCCCAAAAAGCCCCAACAACACCTTTAAGTCCAAGGATGGAGCTTCTTTGCTACCTGCTAAAGCATTGGGGCTGCTGTGTAAGGAGTGTGCTTGAAACTGGCCACTATTTTGGGAAGTTGTGCAATAAAAGTGGGATTTAAATTTATTTTGATCTAGTAAGGGGGAAGGTTTTCATGAAGACTTGAAAACAGTTGTTTGATCAGTTCTACTGTCTGTCCTGAAGAGTCTAGTGGCATCTTTAGATTTGCCTTGGTTTATAGACAGCCAGATGGTGCAGGCCTTTTCTTTGCTTGTATTGTATTACAGGATTTCAGACTGTAGCCTGGATGGTTTAGAGGTATTAGTTTTGGGGTGCTGTATTATCATGGTGTCCTGAATGAAACACATACTGCAAGTAATTTCTATTAAGATATTATGAAATAGAATGCAAGCACCAACATATGCTGGTGGAAAAAGTCTGCAAGGGTTTATATAAACGTATGTAGATTAAAAATACAGTCAGTAAGATATGGCAATATAAAGAAAAGAGCCAGCAGACTGCAGAATATAGTTTGTGCTGTAAGGGTGATAAGTTAGAAAAATATTTGTCCAGTCTTGAAGAATGTCTCTTCATATCTTTAAAGAATATGGTTGGATATTTTTTTTTTTTCCTCTTGAAAGAGTATGAAGAGGGGTCTGAAAACATAGCACATTCTGTTCTCCAATTAATTTGTTGCCTTCGTCTATAATTAATTGCATATTTTCATCTGCACAAGGAGAAGCCTTGAAAAAAAAAAAAAAATGAATGCATAGGAGTGGGTTGTTTTTTATCTTTGTAAATTTTGCAGCTGCAGAAAAAACGTAAGGATTGTGTAGTGTTGTTACATTTGATTTCCCATAGTTGGCTGTGAGCATTGGTTCATCCAATAATCATGCTGAAATCCATTTCATGAAATTTAACCGACAGGTACAGGGTCTGTCTAAAAGGTCTGATAAGTGATAAGATGTGTTGATCTTCTTGATGAGATTGTTAAACATTCCTGAATAGAATTCTGTTCCATCAAGGGAATCTGTTTGAATGAAGCATTTAGTAGAAGCAGAATTTATGCATTGGTACAATGAAACTTCACAGCTCTTGGTGTAAAAAGCCTGACAAAAAATGTTTTCTACTGTTTAAGGTAACTCACTGTATATAAATGTTTGTGTATTGTGTATAATATATACATACATGCATACTTATGCATTTATATACCTCTAAAAAGAAGAAAGTGTTGAAAAACTGAAGATAAATGCAATCAAAACTGACACTTATAGCTTCTCCCTTATACTCTAATACGGAAAACGCAGTTTTACATTGTGAAAGACATAAATAGTTCATCTCCATTCCATATACACATTAAATAAGTCTCCTTTTGATTCTAAAAGTAATCTAATTCTAGGCAGTATTACAGCTTAAATCAGAATATTTCCTTGTTACTAAATGGTGAAATGTTACTGCTTAATGAAACCCAGTGTCAGAATTTTTTTTATGAATGAGCAAGGTAATACACACTGTAAATGACGTGTAACAGTTTGTTGATCACTTTAGCAATTAACTGCAGCTGAAGAAAGTCTGCTTACTCAAGCAAGTCACTCTCATTCTCTGAGGAATCTCTAGATTTTAATAAAGACAGTCCAACAGTGAATAAACAAATGTCTATGCAGTGGCAAAAATGGAAATAATATTAAATACAATTTACTCATTTAACATCAAGCTCTCCCTTGAAATAGTACAGATTGTGTATGTTTACTTTTTAAACATACTTTTATTTAATCTAGTTCAATACCAGATGGAAATGATGCGAAGCCTTCGCCACGTAAACATTGATCATCTTCACGTTGGCTGGTACCAGTCCACGTACTATGGCTCTTTTGTCACTCGTGCCCTCCTGGACTCCCAGTTCAGTTACCAGCATGCAATTGAGGAGTCTGTAGTTCTCATTTACGGTTAGTATGAGGTTTCCTTTATTATTCTTTTCCCCTCTTAATATTATTACTACTATTTTTGTATTCTGTCTTTTGCCTGTAAGAGTAGCCTGGCAGGCCTTTTCGAGTAAATACCAACCCTGTGTCTACGGCAGCCTCAGCAGCAGCTAAGTCTAGACAGGGTTTCCTTCTTTCTGTTTATTTTTCTTGCTATCAGAGCCCTGATGTGTACGTTTTGGAATGCTGGAGTAGCTGCTTCATTTTTATTCCTTCATCTCCCCTCCCTCGTCGAAGGGGCTGGTGGAACATGACCAGATGTCTAACAAACCCTGCTTGCTAGCGTGTCTGGCTCTGTACGTGACTGACCAATCATCGCACGAATTGCCAAGTTTTTTTATACCTCTGACAGAAGCATACAAAACCTGGACTGTTTCTTAGCACAAAGATTTTTTTCTTTTCTGCCTATTTAATGGTGTTTCCTCAAGCTCTCCAGACCAGATGTTCTGTGCTGTATCAGAACCGTAGGCAATTTAACAGCTTTATAGCCTCCCCCTCCCCAAACACTCACAGTTTGCCATATCTGGCAGACTTGCATATAGTTTCCAGCTGAGAAGTAAATGTAACGTCCTGAGTATCTGTCAGAAAAAATACTAATGAATACGATCAATCTTATGAGCTGCCCCAAAATTGTTTCAGTATGTTAACAATTGGATTACAGTAAAGAACAAGTTGTTAAAGTATACTTATATTGGCTGGAAACATTGCATCATCAGACCTTGATGAATTTTCCACTTGTTTCAGTCTATTTTGGTTTTCATTTTATCACCGATTGCTAAAAGTTTTACTGTGTTAAGTTTCAGACAACATGAATGTTAACACAGCTTTTATTCTCATGTTGGCATGCTTCAGCTGTTATCATGCTGCAAGTGTTAAGCTTCTTTGTCCTAGGAATGTAACAGTTTGTTTAGAAAATTTCCCCTTAAATTCAGTAGAGTATGTCAAGGCAAAACTGAGCTTTTTATATACCAGTTACATTGTTATGCACAAAGCAGCAGGGCAACTTGATCTGAATTAGCTTATTGCTACTCTAAAATTATGAATTTTTTGTATGAGATGTAATGAATATTTTGATTTACTGCATAATGACTGGAGGGAAAAATCTTTATTTAAATGAGGTAGCTCTCACATAAGTTACGTGAATGGTTCATATGAAAGAAAAGAAAATGTGAATTAGACCTTTAATGGGGAAATAAAGTTATGAGTAGAATGGGTCTAGATCCCCCCATGTTTTCCGAGTTAAGTTTATTAATTAGCTTCACTGTATGTAGTTGGATGCATTTTACATTTTAATACAATAGGGTTACTTCCACTATAGTCTTTTCTGTGTTGGCTGTCTTAATTTTTTTTTTTTTTAGTAAGGCTAATTTGTTATTTTTCTCCTGTTTGTCAGTCAGATATTTAAAAAAGAGGAAATCTGGGGGTAGTAATAATATGCTTCCTTTAATTATAGATCCCATTAAGACTGCCCAAGGGTCTTTGTCACTAAAGGCATATAGGCTGACTCCCAAACTGATGGAAGTTTGCAAAGAAAAAGACTTCTCTCCAGAAGCGTAAGTAACTTAAAAGAATGTTTTGTCATAGGTTTTGATGAATTATTTGGGAGACGGAAGGGTACGTGGGATGATAAAATACTGTATTTTAAAATCTCATATAATATTGCATGCTGGGGAAATAATAGACATGTACTGATACAGCCAGCTGAGAAGGCATGAAAGTCTGTCTTTGGGCATCTAAATAAGGGCTGAAGTGGTGGAACTTGAACTGATTTTGGAGATGGTCAGTGGGCTGAATGTAATGACCAAGGTGAAGATAGCTGTATCTGGGAACAAAAGACAAAAATATTAAAAAAGGAATGGAGAAAGGGAAATAGCTGGTCTGTCTTTAAGCTCTTCTTTTTTTCCAGAAGGAAAATTGAACAGGTATTCTGGAATAGCTGTTCTTCTGTATTTATTCCAAATTAACTCCCCCATGTAGACACAGTGTTCTGGAGTAAAGTTGGATAATTACTGTTTCAGAAGATTAGCCTCTTGTGATAGATGTAGGCCTTGGCTGTCATGTTTTTCCTCAAACAGTTTGGTGTTCAATGGCAAAAGCATAAGCACTTGTTAAACTTTCTTCGCTGAGGAAAAATGGAATAATTTTATTGCTTGGTGTCTAAACGTAACATTTGCATGATGAACAAACAAGTCTGTGCTTAGTCAAAAAAAAAACCCCAAAACAAACAAACAAACAAAAAAACGGGGAGAGAAGGCAAAAGTTTTTATTCCATAATCTAATACGCATACAAGGAAGTTAAGGATATATTTCCTTAGAAACTTTCAGATAATGTCTTTATTTCCAGATTTTATGAAAAGTGTTACTGTTTATTATAAAGCAGTAGAAATAGTTTTTGTTCTTATTGTAAAAGAAATATACACTGGAAATTTATATTTGATATCCACCATAAAACTTAATTCTTTCAAAACACACCCTATTTTGTCAATCTAATTTTTGGTCGGTAAAAATTTTAATTGTTCAGCTGTTGGTGAAATTATTTTTCATTGTAGCGTTTAAGATTTTAAAGGTATTTCAATGTCATGTGGTGACTAGCTGGTCAATTCTATTTAAGAAACCCTGATGGCAGGGAAATCAGTAGAATATTTTGGAAGGGGCAGAGTTAATCCTGTCAGTACAGTCTTTTGCTGGAGGCTTTTTCATGTAAGTAATGTATTAGCAAGCAAACGGCTGCTTGACTTCGGAGAGTTTTTCCTAGAACAGCTTTTTCTAGTCTTTGTAAATGTGAGTTTTGCCATGCAAATGCTCTCTTACCAAAACTTGATTTTTGTTTGATTGTGGAACTATAAAAATCAAGATATTTCATAAAATTGTCAATTGCTGGAGCAACAAAAAGAACAAGAGAGTTACTGGTTATATGAATAAATATTTTAAAACATTTTTCACAGCTTGAAAAAAGCAAATATTGCTTATGAAAACATGTTTGAAGAAGTGCCCATTGTAATTAAGAATTCATACCTGATCAATGTGATGTTGTGGGAACTGGAAAAGAAATCTGCAGTAGCCGATAGACATGAATTGCTCAGTCTGGCTAGCAGGTAAGTACTTGTTAAAATAATGGATGTATTTTTATTCGCTTTCCCAAACCACAGTTTAACACCTTGGGTGAAATCCCAGCCTCATTACAGTCTGTGGAAGCTTTCCCTTGACTTTTAACAGGGTTAAGACTTTACCCTTCATGTTCTTTTGCTGTAGGAAAAACTGCATGGTGAAACAAAGCATTAGATTCAAGCACTAAATTCAGTCTCTAATCTGCATATACCTGTACTGCATGAAGTGTACAATCTTTTCAGTAGTGTGTATTTTTTAGGAAAATACTGGCATTCAGAAAATTCAGGCAAATAGTTCTGGAAGTAAAAACTGGTTTTGTTAAATATTCTTTAAGTAATTCCATAAATTATTTTAATAATAAAAAAAATCACATTGGTTCTACTTTGGTAGCAGGATTCACTTGAAAATAAAGTAAAAGAATAAAGGCTCTATCTGAGAAACTGGCAAAAATGATCAGACTGATTGTCATGACAGCCAGCATTCATGATGTCAGAAATTGTTTGAATTTCTAGAATGATCTTCTCATATCTAAGAATAACTTCTTCTTGTAGCACTTTCCCCTGGCAATACATTTATGATAACAAAGTAGTCATGACCTCTAGCAGCATGATCAGAAATTTGGTGGTGCTTAAATCTTGCCTAGCACAGTACATATATTAATTAGATTATTAATGAGCTGATCAAAATAACCAGATACACTAAATCATGCAGTATCTTGTTGCATGTTTCTGGGGTGTAACGTGAAGGTATTGTCTGACAAGATTCTGATCCCCTCTGACTGACAACCAAGTTAGCTGAATGCTAATGGCCTCTTTTTCTTTTTTTTTTTTTTTTTTTTTCCCCCACATGCCCCCATCATGTAAGGCTGTTAATGGATCCATATTGCTAGTGGTTCACATATTGCCCAAGTTAGCAGAAATTTTCCACTCTACTTTCTTTACTTGAATTTATGTGGATGTATTGAGGGATCTGATAGCTTTTAGAGAAATTGGTCAAGAGAGAACAGTGTAGGGTTGAACTCTGCCAAGAAATTTACAAGTGTTGCAAGAGATACTTAGTCATTAATTTTGTCTAGTAAATTTGTGACTTTGCACCTTGGAATTAACAAAGTGAAGAATTTTTGACAGGTTGTCAAGTCTACTTGACTTTGCAGGCTTTCTGCCAGGCTCTTTCCTTGGTCAAAGATCACAAAGCTTTTACCATCTGGGGCACTGCATGTAGGAGATGACGGTGATTCATCACGAGCTCTACTGCTTTTCTGTGAAAAGGAGGACCATCATATTTCTCGGTGACCTGACAGCATTGCTCTTGATTGTTTCTCTGGATTTGCTCCTGTAAATATGGTTGGGATTACCCAGCACCCTGAGTCCTAGCATGGGCTACCACTAGTCACATGACACAATTTTGGAAATGGAAATTAAAGAGATCTCAAACCACGGTTGAAGGGGTTTTTTTTATCAGTTTTACATCTTACATAGTAACTGTTCCGTACCACTGCCCTGACTCAAAGTAAAAGATGAGAACTGTACAAATTAATTTCCTTTCTGGAATGACAGTGTTAATAGCATAGTGCAAGACAGGCTTTTGTGTTGGTCCTCTCATATCAGTAAACAGCACGAGAAGTGAACAAATAAAACATGAGCCCAAAAGAAAAAGGAAACTTCACCATTTCTGTTTAGGAATCCTTCACAAGAGGAAAAGAAAAAGGCAAACTTTTTTCTTAGTGAATCAAAGTTTCTTTTCAGTGTGTGTTTTCTTGGAGTAGTGCAGCACTGTTCTTGATGATGACGCAGGTGGAACTGGATTCTTGATAAACATGGTTAAAAGTGCCTTTTCAATTAAGTGTGTTTCTTTGAACTTTACCCAGTGACTGTCCTGTATACCGGCAGCAATTTCTTGAGCTTATTGAAGTCTAAAATTTCCCAATAATGGGGAACTAATTCAACAGATGCATCAGTTTTCAGAGGTTTTTCTGAATTACGTCTCCTGAACTGACTTTCCTGGTGGCATTCTTCTGGCTCACCTGGTGTGTTTGAGAAACTTAAGGTGCTATAGTTTGATTTGAAGGAGATAGTTTTGTAAATAACCCCAGTGGGTTTATTTGGAGGTTTTTGTATGTCTTTAAAATATTTTATAGGTGGTTTTAGTTACCAAGCAGATTACATGAAGTGGTATTTTACATTGGTATAATTCATCAGATGGCAAATGAAAACTTTTTAATGCTCATTTGTTCAAGGTAGAGTGAGTTATACTGTATGCTGAAATATTTAACTAGTTTTTACTTGAATTCAAGAATGAAGATTTCTCTGTCAGAGAATATATTGCCTGAAGTAGGGGAGTTCAGACCCCCACTATTCTAGAGTTTTTATTTTCACTTTGCATTTCCTTATTTTTGTCTGTGAATATTTGTGGCTAAAACATTTCAGATACAAACTTTTAATTTTGGTGCATATCCTTCTTACTTAACTTTGCTGTTGTAGAATTAGTTGGCAGTAACTTTAAGGTTACTTTTTTTTATTTTTAGGGTTTGGTTGGGCTTTTTGGGTTCTCTTTGGGTGTTTTGGGAGCATCCCTTAATCTTCTGAAGCAATGGTTTTGGCAATGTATTTATTTACCCATAGTTCTCTGGAGAGTTTGTTTCATCAAGATTCTCACATGTTCAGCCACCCACCTTGTCTGAGTTTGAAATTGTACCTATTTGAGGTACTTTGTCTGCACCTTCATGTCTTTTCCTTTTGAAATACATTTGTGACAATTGTATAGAGTGTTTTACTTTTGGGGGCATAAATTTGTATTTCTCCTGTGAAATCTGAATTGACTGGTATATTCTAGGGAAGGAAGTTGAAGGCAGAATAACATAAGGCTACAAGTAATAGCAAGTAAAGGCCTTTTGCTCAAACTCCTCCTGCTACCCTTAAGGACCAAAATGTCTTGAAGACCTTGGAGTACTGCCAGTCTTTTGATAGAGACTCAAGAATTAAAACCCTGTCAGATAATGTTCCAGATCTTCAGAGAAATAATTACAACCAACTTTCCCATTCTCATCCATCTCTTCCCTATTCTATTGATGATCTAGTTTAAATTAAAAAAAGCTTTTTTGTGGTCTAGCTTCATAATAGGGTTGTTCTATAATATCTCAATTTGTCTCAAGCAATTTTTCTAATAGTGTGCGTCAGTAGAAGCAAACATGTGCTGAACATTTACTGCAGTAACATCTACTTGGCAGATATATTTTTCAAACATCAGATGCAGTGTTTTTGCAAAAGTGACATAAGGAGGGTTACTTTAGCTTTTGAAAACAATACTAACCTTTATACATTGTACTGCTTATTCAAAAATCTCAATGTACTTAACGGATTATTAAGATAATTATGAAAATCTCTAATTTGCAGATGGGGAAAGCTGACAGAGAGGGTAAATGTGTTGCCCAAAGGCACACATCAAAGTTGAAATATAGAAAAGGGAATGGAGCTCAAGACTCCTGACTTACATATCTCATTCAAACAAAATCCTCTTAAAAAGAGCACAGGTTGAACTCAGGCTGAAATGCTGAGACGTAAACAAGTTCTGCTAAGTGGTGGGAATGTTCCTTAGAAATATTTAATCAAAAAGATGTGCTTTACCCAGCAGTACTTCTCTAATCCACCCAAAGCTGTTCCCACCAGGAGGAGAAACACTGCACAGAGTGGCACCTTTCCTGAAAAACTGTGACTCTGAGAGAGGGGCCTCAGTAGAGCTGATGGGAAGTGGAAAAACGAGCAGCAGATACAGCGCTTTTTTTTTATGCTTCCTCTTGCTGTTCTTATCTTCCTTAGCAAGGGTACAAGCAAATTAAAATGAAATAAATAAGGGCATCCATTTATGGTGATTGTAGGCAAGTTTAGGGGCCATCTTTTTTGGACACCTTCAGCTTCAGAATTGTTATTCCACAAAATGAGGTGTCTAAGTACAGCACAGGAATTCAGATTTTGGAGGCTGGGTGCTTCTGCTCTGTCACACGGTCCAGTGCAGGTAGGTGGGCTTCTCCAAAAGTGCAAGCTGAGGCCCACGAGCTGTGTGTAGAGACATGGGAAGCTGAGAGAAATGTGAAGTGCCGCCTTTCTTTAAAGCTTTGGTGCCTGACTTGAGACTGTGTTCTGGGTGTTTCAGGCCTTTAGTGAGTGTATGTCTGGAGTCCTTTCCTGATTAAAGATGCTGAAGTAAATGTGGACTTCATGTGTAGTTCCCCATTATGAATCCTACAGAAGCGAAGCCAGTTTGAGGTTCCAGCCATAGCTGCTTACATCATTCCTCCCCACTACCCCCATTTCCTCTCTACACCCCTCTCACCCTCAAAGATTTTTATTCCCTCATCTGTTTCAGAATATGGCTGTACAGATAGCTTTGTGGAACAGTCTGGTGGAAAAAGTCAGGCTCCCACTCTTGCAGCCTTTTGCTCAGCCTCCCTTAAAAAAAAAAATTTAAAAAAAAATTCCAACAGAGGGTGTTTTTGCATTTACAGTAGACTATTTCACTGAAAGCATTTGAAGTGTGCCCACGCAAACAGCTGAATCCATACAGCTGAGAGTGCTGTAATCCTTGGGCAAAGAGGGAGAGAGAAGCAGGAAGATGCTGATGCTGGAACCTCTTAAACTGGCTTTGCTGGCAGCAGAAAACTGCACCTTTGCTCTCCTTAAAATATATCCTCAAAGGGAGCCTCTGGTGGTACAAGCATTACCTCAGGAAGAGGGGGACTTACATTCAGGTCTCTTAGCCAGATCTGTATCCTAACAGAGTGTCCTCATGTAGTGAGTGATCTGTGAGTTTAGTGGATCTATAGTTGTTGCTTTCTCCTTTTGTGGGTGCTAATGAGTCAAATGCAAGGCTCACCAGCAGGAAGAACAAGACAGAAAGGATCATGACTGTTTTTTACAGATTAGGCTACTCTGTTCATGGGTTTCTACTTCTCACCCTCAGAATCATTTGACCTTTGTGTTTGATAATTGATAAACAAGGAATCAGAACCATATATCAAGGACTTGATTTTATATCTGCCCTTTTGGGTAAAGGATTATACCCCAAAAAATTCACAGCACAAGAAATTGCTTTGCAGGCTATACTTTCTAGTTTTGTTTTTTTCTACAGTTTGTATATGTTTGTACTTTTTTGGCATTTTTGGTTGTCATCCAAGCTACAGGTGAGTGATCTTAAAAACAATTCTGGTGAAGAAGTGCTCTCATTAGATTATTTCCTCATTAGGTGTGTAAGAATCCATGTCAGGTATTTTTTGACTGTCCTAACTGCAGGAGAGACTCCATTCTGTTTTTTCCCCCTTTATTATCTGTATTGCTCCCCTGCCATCCCACAGTCCGCATGTGTGGACTTTCTGATGCTCAGTATGGTAGCAGTTCTGCAGCTGCTATTTTTCTCCCACAAAGATTCATTGATAGCTGAGGTGTTCTCTGGTGCTATCTGAAGGTGGAGCGATGTATTTCAGTTATGTTCAAGAGTGTGCTCAGATCATCACCACTAGGTGATCTCAGACCTGACTCATTTCACATGAAACTAAACTGAAAATAGGCTTTAGGAGCACTTGCTGTGCTTCAGCTGCTAATGGTTATCTGAAGATCACCGGACCACGTCAGAACTAGTGATAAGAAATCCCCCTGAAACACAGGTAGTGTGGACATTGCTTTGTCAGTACCAGCTATTTTGCTTTATAGATCTGTTGCTGTTGGTCTACACTATGGTAATCTAAATGTAAACTCAGTTTAATTGACTCTGCTGAATCAGCTGACTGAAACACTTCCATTGAAAATGCCATTTCTTTATTACTTATGCTATCAGAAGAACAACAAATGCAAGTGCTGAGCTCCACATTGTTTACATTTGACTGTCAAAGCCTTGTAGGAAAGTGAATCTTAATGGGGATGTGAGCAGCATTTACTGGCACCTCCTTTTTAAAATTTTTTTATTTTTAACGTTTTTAGTTGCACTGATGTGCCAGGGCATTTAGGTACCTAGCAGTGTGATCTTTGAGATCTGCTGTAGGGGAGTGCACAAGGTAAGGAGGTGTCTGAGAGAGACTTTGGGACAAGTAAGTGTATGCTGAGTCTTATGGGCTGAAGCAATGTGGTTTGATTTCCTAAATCTCACCAGAATAAACTTCAGCTGAAGAAAGCTTGTTTAAACATTGTATATATACATTTTTACAAATGTCTTCCTATTGGTCTTTCTATTTTTTTTAAGAGATGGAGCAAAAAGGAGTATCAGCCATATGAGAAGTGGGGAAAAAGCTGGTCCTGTATTTACAGCTTACTTATCACTTCATGTCTCAGTTCACATCTGCTTAAGTTATCTCGTTTTTAGCTTTTTGGTTCCCTGGCAATGAGAGCAAACACTATATTACTGCAACTTCTAACAATAACTCTCTGTTTCTCTATTCTGCTGTACTACACTGGTCCCAAAGAGATTCGCATAAAATCATTCTTTGTAATGAGCTATATTTCATATGGACACTATCTGTAAATTAATTATGTATTCCTGATGTCCACATACCCTACAAGACTATTAGTGTGTACCTACATAGGCATTTCTGATAATATCCAGTTCTAACACAAACTGTATAATATAAACTCTATAAAAAACTGAAAATATGCACACCCCTAGCCATGGCAATATTCCACAGTTCCAAATGTCGTGTGCTTGAAATGTTCAACCAAAAAAAACCCCAAGAAGTTTAAAAATAATTATTATAGTGGCGCCTTTCTTGCTGCTGTGTAGCTGAAGACCTCCTCACCATCTGCCCCTGTATGCAACTGAGATTTAAAACTCTGGCTTGTAAATAAATTGTGCTCTGAAGTTACTGATACAACCTTTTGTTCAGTGAGCAGGCAGTTCAGCTAGTGAAAAAACTGTCCTAGTACTCAGAAGTAAGGGTGTCTTTAGCTGCATTCTCTCTATGCAAGTATACTCTAGTGCCTCAGTACATTATCAGCTTCTATCTCCAGCTATGAGTTCTATGGATTTGGGGAATAATTTACACTTGGAAAGGGATGTGTGTAGTATTACGTTGTGGCTCCCTTTTCACTTTGTGCCTGTCTCTTCCAGTTTGTTTCCCTAGTGCATAGGCTGTAGGATGGTGGGAATGCAGTGTAAAAAACAGAAAGAATATCAGATAACGTGGAGAAGCAAACATTTTATTTGAAAGAAACTCTCATGAACAGTAGTGGATTTCATTTGAGGAGAAGGATGGAGTTTAGCGTTTTGAGTCATTGGTTTTCAGCCAAGGACTGGGTAAGGCTTAGATCAGAGCTAACAAACTAGGTTCTGATCAGATGGATCAACAGAGAGCAGTAAGTATCCTTCTTTTACTGCACTACCCTGTAAACACAATTCAGGATGAATACTGTCTCCATGGGCACCAACCTAAAAACTTCCAAAACTTTAACTTGGAAGCTATACCTTAAGTTGAGCATTCCTGCAAAATACTGAATCCACTGCTAAAAATGGTTACAATAAAACTTGTTTAACAGACTGCATTTGTCTGGCCAAGGCAATAGATCGCGTAACTGGAACTGGACGCACCCAGCCTAGCAGCTTCCATGTTGCCTATGGTATGGAATGTGGAGCTGGCTGGACTGGATGCAACACTCCCTCTCAACAACTAAGATCAAGTGATGTCTGCTGAACTTCCAGGCGTGGTTTGATAGACTAGTTAATGAGATGGAGTTCTGAAGAGTATTTAACTATCCCTGCAGAGGGATAGTTAAATATTTATGAAAAATCTAGTAGAAATTTGAAACCAAACTCTTTCAACACAACTCCTGGAACATTTTTCAGGGTTACATGTCAGAAAAGCATCATACTTTTTCTGTTCGACCTGCATCTGTAATATCAGTAAACTCACATAAGGTATTGTTTTTTCATAACTGTGGGGTTCCCTGCAAAGACTAAAACACTTAAATACGCTATTTGCAGTGTGGCAAAGATGCTAGTTGAGAAGATGCCATGTAAATTATCATCAAATAAATATATGAACAGAGATAACCAGGAACATAAAAATTTGCAAACTGTGCAATTAGTGTAGAAATGCTGGTCAAATGTCTTGAAATGAATTTTAAATAGTTTTAAAATAAATTCAATCTTTCATGAATGTTTCTTGTATTTCAGTAATCATCTAGGGAAGAGTCTGCAGCTGCTGATGGACAGAGTGGATGAGATGAGCCAAGATATAGTTAAATACAATACCTACCTGAGGAATGTAAGCAAACAGCAGCAGCAGAAACACCAGGTTAGTAACATGGAAAACCTGAATGAAAGGATTTTTTTTCCCCAAATATGGTTTGTATGGTGTTAACTAAGACAGATGTATTTGGTTCTAGTCGAAATAAAATTCTTACAGAAACATATCCACTAAGTAGATTTAAAATGTGCTAGTCAGTGGAGAATTATCAAATGGATTCACTTCTGCTGACATGTAGTATGGATTGGTCTTACTTTGCTATTTTACGTGTTTGTTAGGGACTTATGATAAGCCAAAATAATCGATAAAAATGCTGTGGACACAGGAATTAGAGGTTTAGTAAATGAAATGAAATAGCTGAAACTACAAGTGGATTGTTCCAAAACAAATAATCTTTTAATACCATCAAATGTAGTCCTGCATCTAGAAATAAACAGTCCATATTTAAGAGAGCGGACTGTTCTCTGTTTGGAAATTATATTTTAGTCATGTTTTGTATCATTAGATAGTGATATTGATCAAGTGATGCTGACTTTTAATTCCTGATGCCAGAAATCCTCTTTAAAATCCAAAATAGTCTGATTAGAGAATACTGAGAATGTGGAGACCGGCTCTAGGTGGCCCTGCGTGAGCAGAAGGGGTTGGACAAGGTGACCTTCAGAGGTGTCTTCCAATATCAACAGTTCTGTGATTTGGAGACGATATTACTTCATTTGCTGTTGCTGCATTTGATAAAGCAATGCTATGTCTAATTATAAAAGAATGCTGGTAAATTGGAAAAAAGCACTATGAGAATGATTTAAAAGCATGGAAAGCAGCTCTTAGTGATTGTAATTCACTTCATGTGATAAATTAAGTTAATGAGTGACTTGCTTACTCAAGAAGTACCTGCATGAAAAATAAATTTGAACTCTAATCTAACAGACAGATATGACAAGATTCAATATCGGCCAACTGAAAATGGGCCAGGCCACTTTAAAGATAAAATATTGCAGATATTGCTACACAAAGTAGCTAATTATTAAAAAGAGCACCTGTAGTTCATGTGAAACGCTTCATCACTGACTATTAAAATCAAAATTGGCTTTTTTCAGATAAGTAAAGTGTGTCTTGAACTGGGAATGCTTTAGGGAAGCAGTACATGATCAGTCGTCTCTCCTGTCTTTGTAATTCCCGAGGACATAAAAACATCATGCATGTTATCTTTACAAAATTTATTTTCCTTTGCTGCCTAATTTGAATAGAAAGATGGCATCCACTTCAAAGGCTTTTGTTAATAACAAGGGCATTTATTTATTTTGAAAAGTAGAGCAAAGTAGGTTCCATGGTGTCTCACTTAATTTCTTTACTAACTATAGCTGCTTTAGTAGTGGCTCATTGCAGCATAGTTAGTGGTCTTAACTTCATTTTTAAAATGGAGCAATTGTGATTAAGAGCAAGCCGTTTCAATAGAGAATAATAGGCAGACTGCTGAGAAGTGAATGGAGTAATGCAAAGAAAGAAGAAACTACATGCAATTCACATACAAATATGGGCATTTAAGATTTTATTTTTAACATTGTCCAAAAACATGTATTTGTCACTACTGGAAAAAAAAAAAACAAACTTCATTTGAGTATGCCACCAAGTATGAACTGTTTTCAGACTCTTATGCACAGATACATATAAGTAAGGGAGAGAAAACACCCTGTACTCTTTGGCCTGTTTATTTTAAAAAATTTTATATGTTGAATATGAGGGCTTCGATAGACAAACCTTACACCTAATTCCTGGCTGTGACATAGAGCATAAAATGTCACATACATATTTTTGAATGTATGTACTTCTGCAAGAAGTTTATCCAATAACCAAGAAATGGTCTACCTTAATTTTTAGAAAGTTTGAGTAATTTACATGGCAAAGGGATGGGTTGAAAACAAATATCTTCTGGTTTTGTTTGGTTTTTTATTTTACAGCAGAAGAGTTTCTACAAACTGCTACTCTAGTATAGCCTCTGGTAACCCACAAAGAAATTACATCAAAGCAGAATATCTAAATAACTGGAATGGAGAAATAAACCACTATGGTTTGTTTCAGCACCTCTTTGCTCTCCGTCTAGAGTTAATATCTTTTGGCTTAAAATACCTTGTTTAATCAAGTTCTCTTTCCCTTTCCTATTAATATTGTTTTGACCTTTAACTTGCAGAAAAATGAGTATTTCTGGTTTGTATAACTATATGATGTAATGGCTTCTCATACCTACATATTCCAACTTCATTTTCTGTTTTTGCACGGGGAAATGGAGGCCTTTATCTACCATGCTGTATTCTTTCTATCAGATACAGTATTTATCTCTATTAAAAAACTTTAAAAATTAACCCCACCACCTCAGTACCACATAATTTTCCGGTGGCTCACCTACTTAAGGGGAGAGGGGTGGAGGATGAGGAACACTTGTTACCAGCAAATTGAAATAAACTGTGAATTGCATATGCATTATTTGAAATAAACTAAATTGCATTTTAAAAGTATATTTTAAAAAATAGCTGATGGTTAGGTAAAGAATATCTGAGAAGAAGAAACTTTTGCTGCTTTGGAAGTCCTGTTGCATTCTGTTTGCTTTATTTTCAGTACCAGCAGAGACGTCAGCAAGAAAATATACAACGTCAAAGCCGAGGAGAAGCCCCTCTTCCTGAGGAGGATATCAATAAACTTTTTAAACCACCACAGCCTCCTCCAAGAATGGAGTCACTCCTTATCGCAGGTAATGTGCTAGCAGCCTCCTTAACTCATTGTTTCATGTGCAAATGCTAGCCGGGGAAAAAAGTGGAAACATCTTAATTTTTCATTACCTTTGCCATTATGGTGTGATATTTAGGCATTGGTAGTATTCCAAATACTGTCCTTCATTTGGTCAAAGGCAGTAGTTTCAACCTTTGATCTACAGTGTCTGAAGTATTAAAAAACCCCACTAAAACCCCAGCCTTATTACTAGTAGGCAGTCCATGCCTCTGTTAGAAAGTAAGCTTCTACACATAGAAGAATTTTAAACTATCTAGGTAAGTAACAGAGGCATTTACCCACGCAGATATGAACATATGTAATTTTTTGAAATCAAGCCACTATGTTTAACTAGAATGTCTTCATAAAGCTTCAGACTTGATGTATGGAGACTTTCTCCCATGGTACCTAGCTCCTGCTTCACCATCTGTGCCTCCTGGGTTGATGGGAAAGGGCAGGAGCAGCAGCCAGAGCCTCTTCCTGGCTCCATTCTGAAAGGGTGAAATGGGATTTTAAAGGAGAGCTGGAGAAGTGCCCCATAGAGCAGGTTTTCAGCACAAATGTGTGTAGTGACTACTGCAGCCAGTAAGCTGTTCCCTGCACTCATACCCCAGCTCTTCCCTCAACTCTAGAAGTTAGGGGGCTGTACAGAGAAGAGGCCAGGAATAAGCTGTTTGGGCTAAAACTACTGATTCTGAGAAGAACAGTTGTCTGCAGCCCTGAGTTACTGGTAACATCACTAGGTGTTGAACTGTTGCAGCAGCTGAGAAGATTTTACTTTTAATTTCACATAGAATTGGGACAATTTCTTTGATTTCTACAGACAGAGTTTTAGGGAAACTGTCCCCATCTTCCTGTACCCCAAGGTGAATGAAAATGTAAATGGGAACAAAGCATAGTTATAGGTCCCAGCCCCCCAGTTTCTTCATTTCACTGGTATGTTGCAGTATGTAGCTGCAGTTTGGTATCTGGGACCTCGCAATGGCAACAGAGAGCAGAAAACCTGGATGCTCTGATAAGCAATCTAAATTTGTAAAATGTAATGAGAAAGTAAATTCTTTAACTATAGCAAGCTTTTTGGATCAGTTAGTTATCACCTTGTTTTGTACAGAGAGAAAGTTAAGCCAAATTCCTAGTAATTTAGTGTACAGAAAAGAGTGACCAAAAAAAAAAATTAAGTCTGAACTACCATTCAGATTTTGGAGGGACCAAGAGATTATTATTTTAATATTAATACTGTATATCATTGCTCATAAGTGCTGCTTTTAGAAGAAATAACGTTCTTGATTTATTATTTCTTCCAGACTCTTCAAAAAAACTATTGTTTTGTTAGTTTTTACCAGTTAATGGATCCTAGCAGCATTAAAGTATTTAAACATTCAGCTTTAGCATAGCTTAAAAATGCAACAGAAGTGTGTATGTGTGTACACATGTGTTTTATGAAGCGATAGCTTAGGATGAATCATCTCTTAAAAGAGGAGGAATTGCAAACTATTACACTTAAAGGAAAAAACAGTTTTCAGCCAAAGCACTCTCTTTGTTTGTTCTTTTACCATAGTCAGGGGAAGAATTGAAAGCATCCACTTCAACTTGGATGAGGTAAAGTTTGTGGATAAAGAATAAAACTTAGCTCTTTTGTCTCTGAGGCATTTAAAAACTTTTCAAACAGAGCATTAAATTGAGAGTTTATTGGCCTTCTAAACAGTCTTAATTTTGATTAAACTAGCTTTATGTTTTGCTATTCCTAGTTAACAAGGGAAATAACTTGTAGCAGTACGTGTATAAAAATGTTTTGATGGGCATGTTTGATTTGTAAAGCACTGACAAGTCTTCATACCCTGATGACTTTTGAGATAGCTAATAAAGTGAAATACTAGGTGGAAAAAAAGTCTAGCAAAGTGTCAAACAGGAGTACCACAATTTTCAATCTGCTACTGAAAAATATTTGTTACAAATATTTTAATAGGGACAGCAGATGCGTGAGAACAGAATTGAAATTCAGTCTTGTAGTTTTTTTATAGCAACCAAATCAAACAGTTAATGTCATTAAGCTTCCAATACAGCAGCAAGAATTGTTTATTCTTTTTATTGCCATAGGTCTTTTCAGAAATTGTACATAATAGAATTGTCGAAGAATTAAGGGGCTTTTTGAGCATACCAGTTTATCTATTCTGCTAATCTAGTTTCTTCTTCTCAAACCTATTTGTGGGTACTGAAAATGTAAAATCCCTAAGTGCAGAGTAGTTGAGCTGTTTTGGTTGCTTCTCTGTATAAATCCTGAATGATTCATGCACATTTAGCTTTTTAAAAACAATGTTCTAGGATGTCTTTCTGAATTTCAAAACTAACAAAGGTTTATTCTTCTTTTCTATTGACAGGTCAAATTAATACCTACTGCCAGAATATTAAGGAGTTCAACGCACAGAACCTGGGCAAGCTTTTCATGGCTCAGGCTCTCCAAGATTACAACAACTGAAGAAACTTTGCTGTAGCCCTCAACAGGAAAAGTTATTTACAGTTTAAACCGTTCATGATCCTCTTGAAAATTTAGTGTACTGGGAAAAGGGTCTTGTAAAACAGTCACCTTGGTTTGTGTAGAATTCTCCTGTAAGGAAAATAAAGGCAAATTTTAATGATATTTTAGTGTTTCCTTATTTGTTGGCCCTATTGGACTGGAATTTTTTGTGGTCACTCAGGTTTTCTAAATGTTTGGCAGTTATTCGTGTTTAGTCATAGCAAATAATACAGGTTTTATTTAAGTTGGAATCTGAAATTAAAAAAAAAAATCACAAATGTTCAGTATAGCTGAGTTCACAGAAGAAATTTAAGATTTCCCAGTCTTGAGAACTTACAACCATAAAGTGCTAAGTCGCTTGGAGCAGTTGCTCATTTTAATCTGCTTGGACAGCATGGTGCGATGGACCTTCCATATCACAAATATTTCATAAGCTTCACATTCGGAACATACAAAATTTGTGTTATGTGGAGACTGATCCCCACCGTATCATGCTAAGCTGTGTTTTCATTTTCTGTTGCTGCCACCAGCTGTATTGAAATCCAGTGATGCTACTGAAATCTTCATGACAGAAACTGTAGAAGTAGCTAACCTGGAGCAGCAAGTGTGTGGTAAATGGACACCATACCTACTCTGCATTAACGTTGCCACCTGGATGTGCCTTTATTCCTGATCTTGGGCTACTTACCTTTTAATAAGAATGTTAATTTAAAGGTTTAATACATGTCAACTCATATGTGTTACTATCATTGACTTCTTTTTTTCCCCCCCTTGAATTCTTTCTTGCATGTCATGTGTGATGTTCTGAGAGCCTGAAATGGCTGAAGGAGTGTGGTTTGGTCTTTCAAAATAAATAACATCCTCTATATATGAACCTATCATGGAATATCTCAGCCTTTAAGGTGTATGTTATGGAAAGTCAGAAGTGTGTGAAAATTGGGGGTTAGACTAAGAACTAATTCTTTGCCAGTCTAAACTATAGTGATTGCAGTATTTATGTAAATAAGATGCGAATTTTGTTCAGATCTGGCAAATTGCCAGTCTCTTTTTTTTTGCCTTGGGAACTTTGGACACCTTTGTCTTAGCTTTCATATGGTTTGAAATCAAAGTTTAGTTAAGTATCCTGCTACAGTACCACATGATTGAGTTTCATTTCCTGTACAAATGATATTCAAGCCATGTTGATTTTCATGTTTTCTGAAGGACCAAAATAACCACCAGGGAACAGAAGTAGGAGCAGGTAATTGGACTAAGATGAGACATTTTAGATAGAAAAAATGATCTTCTGGATAACTGGGAATAGAAGACTGACTCTAGTGACTGTGTATAGAAGGAAGCAGCAGTAACATTATACCTACTAGAATAGGTAGTATTCAATTGAATAGGTAGTATTCAATAGGTAGTAGCAAATCGAGGTGTTGCAAAATAAATACTTGGAATAGGTTAAAAACAAGCTGTGTGTTTTGAATTAGTTCTTTGAGGATGTAAACGTGAGGAAAAGGGCAGTAATATTCTACTGTGCTGGAGTTTAACAAGATCAGTGAATTTTATATGGCTAGATTTAATGTGCTAAATGACAATTAAAGTCTATGAAGAAATACAGAAGACCAGTAGAGATTTGTGGCTTCTAGAGGTATGGATCTGAGTCAGACAGGGGAATGAGATACAAAAGTAGGTGAGGTGTAAGTAGAATTTGGAGATGATTTGACTAGTCTGTTCTGAGTCACACTTTGGTCATTTGTCACGGTGGAAATAATTAGAGGAAGCCTCCCTGAGTGAGGGTGGTGGAGTCAAGTTGAAGCTGTTGGTCTAGAAATGAGAATCAAGAGCTGTGGTGATAAGGAATTAAAAGGGATGGAACTGTGTCTCCGTGCTGGGTTCAGTGTGAGCTTTCCTCACTATATTCCTGGAACTTCACTTTTGTGTTCTTTTCCTAATGTGAGTGAGCTGGCAGCTCATTTAAGACTCATCCTTTGCATTTCTAACTATCACAGCATTACTTTTTTTTTTTCTCCTTCCTTGGTTGTGAAAGGCTTTTCTGTATGCTAATAAAAATGCAGTGACATTAGTCTTTTAAACCCCCCTTTAAAGAAGTGAGAACTTCTTTTCATTCAGCAAGCCTATTGTCATTGCAGAGGCAAGCAAGGCCTCTGTGCTGGGGTTGCAGCTCCATCGCGCATCTTCACATAATGTGTGTGCACTCATGAAATCGAATGTGCACGTAAGGGAAAACCATCCCTGCCATCATTGCCTGTAGACATAGTCCACATTTAGCCATCATCTCCTGTCACACCTAACCACACAGGTCTGTGTTGAGATAACTGTTTTGTAATTGGTTTTTATTTGTGCAGAACAGTAATCCTTGTAAGAGAAGATGTTACTTTGGATCCAGCTCTCACTGCCGTGAGTCTTACAAGCAAGTTTTCTAAGATAGATGCTGTGCAATTCTTTCAAAAGGGGTTTGAAAGGAGAAAAAAGG
This sequence comes from Athene cunicularia, assembly GCF_003259725.1. Lineage (NCBI taxonomy): Eukaryota > Metazoa > Chordata > Aves > Strigiformes > Strigidae > Athene > Athene cunicularia. Next base: position 138,477,361 of record NW_020799095.1, on the reverse strand, counting down.
GACAATTGTTTTAGTTTTGATGCTAAAGAAAATGAGTATTTTTCTAGTTGGTCAGTACTTGGGATCTTCACCAGTATAGCTCTAATTTTGCTGTGACATTTACAGCCTCTGCTCTACTGTTCCTTGTAAAATGCTCTAATTGTATAGATAATTTGAGCCTATGTGGGATGTGAAGTGCCATCTCCCTTAATCATAGCACTAGCTTGGGCATACTGCCATAACTGCCTGCTTATGGGAGGGAGTAGTCCTCTGCTTCAAATCCCTTTTCATGTACAGACAAAACATAAGGGTTTTGCTGGTGTGAAGTGGTGTGGATGCAACTTGGTCTTGCATGAATAGTTGGAAAGCCAGTGCTCCTATAGTTTGAGGTAACACTCTCCCTGAGGAGTCACAGTAATGGGTGGTGCATGCTTGTTCCACAACACAGAGTGGACTAGATTAATCTGTGAGCCTTTCTAACAGTCTGAAATGTGTGCGGTTATACTGACAGCCCAGAGGTCATCTTTGGGAGAGGCAGTAGGAAAGGATGCTAAACTGTGAACCACCTGCCTGGTTAACTAAGAAATTATGTGTAATTCCTTGGATATGATTAACTGCCACAGTTGTTATCAGAGACTAATCCTTTATATTAATATTTAAGGGAAGTTAAACCAAATGGGAGAGCGCTTTTCTGTAATACAGACATACTTGGTGTGCCCTTATCTTGACATCAGGATACATACTGGTATTCCTTTCTCCTTTTGTCATTTTCGAAGTTGGACCAAGTTTCTGTAAACATTCTGGCACTGACTGCCCCCATGAAGGAAACCTGGGGTGCTTTCCTCAAGTTAATTCTACATGGGGTTATCATGTCCTTTGCATCTCCACATGATATTCCCTCAAATATTTAAATGTTTTAGAGGCTGAACTTTCACTACTCTGCATCCTGTCAAAGTCTAGACTTCTGTGATGAGCTGAACAGCGTGAGTGTAAGGTACTGCCAGGTAAGAATGGGTGGCATTTGTGCAGATGTAAGCAACTGCACAGAATAGACAGTAGAGAAGGTCTCGGTGGGGTTGGTGTCCTTTTTGGTGTTTACAAAGGTGTCAGATGGGATTGGCAGTGGCAACCAATAACACTTGTAAAGAACATCTGACATCTTTGTGTTTATGTTCTTTATGCTTCGCAAATTTCTGAGCACAGTGTCATTCATTAATCTTGGTCAGTATTGCCTGATTTTTTGCCTTCTGATGCATCTCTGATATGACAAATCACTGGTGCCTGAGACATCTTTAAGAAGCAAGCACTATTTAATGGTTCTGACTTGATAGTCAAAGAACTCCTGCTGCTCTGTTAAGGAGTCATTAGGAGCTGGTGATGCAAGTAATATCACCAGCCGGAAGATGTGCAGTGTGTGCAGTAAGAGGAATTGAATTGCTCTCTGTAGAACTGCTGCTCATCCACTTTGCCAGCCCTCGGGTGGGAGATATGTCCCTCATGATTTTCCCTTCCTGTGCATTTTCTTCCCTGGGATTTTATGCTTCCTTTTAGTTTTCTTCAGATTTTGCCCACAGCTTGTTGATTTTTAAGCAAAAAAGAGCATACTGCTTTAAATCCAATGCCTTCTGTCCCTATGTGCTTGACTTTTCCATTAATTCTTCTGGAAAGCTTTGCAGTTGGAAAGATGCTTGTGCAAGGTTTAATTCTTGCCGGGATGAGAGAACACGTTGCCGTTGCCCCTCCCCAACCCGCGCTGGTCGGGCTGGGAGTTAAACACAGACCCCGGCTAAAATAACAAGAAATTTAATGCAACAGAGTGATAGAACAACCTGAACAACAACAGTATCAATGGTAACAACAATAAACAGCAATAACAGTGAACAAGACAAAAGATATACAGAGAAATACCACTGAACGATCAAGGATTAAACCCACCGTGTGTATGGCAAAAACCAAAAACCAGAAGCGAAAGTGAAAAGGCTCCACCCTTGGACCTGACGTCAGCATGGTATGAATAACCCGGCTGGAGATCCCTTCCCCCTCTCTCTCTGCTGGGGAAAACTTTACTCTATCCTGGCTGAACCAGGACAATGCTTTAAATTTTGTAATCTGAACATCAAGGTCATGATGGAAGTTACAGTTGCTCAGGTGTCAGGTATGGTCCCGAGTTCAGCTTTCTCATGCCCCTAGTCTTCAGCTGCAGGGGACTGAATGCATTGGTGCTGCTCAGGAAGAGGTGGTGCTGCTCCTTGGGACTAGTCCAGAGGGAGGGATTTTCATACCAACTTTACAACTGGAAGGAGGTTTATACAAAGTTGGGCCTGTGCTTTATTTTTTGATCTTCTAATTGACGGAACAGATTGCTGTTGACACAACTCATCATATGCTGAGAGGTAACAAATTGCACAGAGCTGTAGAGGATGTCTTTAAAAACAACAGCTTTGGCAAAAGGCTTCTTTGTGAGAGAAAAGTTCATGTCTCATTTCAATTAAAGCAAACATTTATATGTGAGGAAAAATGGCCAGTTTCATTTTACAATGATATTAAAGGCATTAGGGTGTCAGTAAAACTAAGCAAGGAAGGGTAGCAATGTATTTATCCAGCAGAAACATGGTTAAAGACTCCAAAAGCTTTATAAGATGAAAAGAATATGTGCTGCAAAGATTTTGATTCTAGTTTAAATGATTGATTTATTAATATCTCACCATTATTGAGTGGTGTTCCTTAAATAGCATACTATACATCAAGCTTTTGATTTTTTCCTTTTTCTGTATTAGAGCAATACAAATTTAATTTTATATGCAAACTTGCGTCCTGTTTTCATCATTCAGTATGTTATTTCATCTTTATTTCAGTAAAACTGATGGAGAGTCACATCCAACAGATTAGAAAATTGAAAGCTGGTTGAAAGATTCAGGGGTCTCATCCCATGTGCAGTGTTTGCTTGCTTACGTATCCTGACATTTGAAAATGAATCAAAGGTTTTAAAGTAGGTTTTATGTGTCACAGGATTGGTTATTTTTTGTGTTCCCAAATCATTCACTTGGCTTCTTTTAACAATTAGCAAAATTTAATTTTAACAAATTAGCAAATTTAATTATTGGCTTGCAGATTGCATCTAAGGCAGGAAAACATATTATATAACTGGAATGCACCAGTTGCAACAGACTTGCCTGTTTCAAGATGTGGTAATAAATATGCCTGAAAGTGAAGTCTAACTAATAATGACCAATTTATATATTTTAGAAGAAGCAGTAAGCAGTATGATGATCTAGGCTAGTCTGTTTTACAACAGATTGTAACACTTGAGCAGTTTCTGCTTTGGACCAAATGTGCAACTTCCACAGATTATTTTTTTTTTTTTTTTTTAAGAAAAAAAGCATGGTCATATTAATTGTAACATTTAACACAGTAGTCAAGAAAATCTGTTGTTACTAGCTATAAAAAAAACCTCTTTTCCAAAAGGATTAGCAATTATGAGCTTCAAGGATGTTAACAACTTGTTTACATGGACTACAAGGTCATACTCAATTTAATCACTTTTAATGTGACTCCTGAAGTCATGTTCTAGGACTATCTAGGTTTCTAGTACAATTAGGAGAAAAAAAACAACTTTCAGTTCATAGAAGAACACTTTCTACAGTTATATATGAGAGCACAAGCAGTCATGGACTTCATTTCTTGTGGCTTTTTGGTCTTTTTATTTCAACCACAAATAGCTATTTGCAATGACTCCTACACACAGCTGCCACATTATATCTTCAGCTCCCTCCAGGAGTTTTTTACTCTCCCTCTTTTGAAGGTGTGCTGGTCCAGCACTCTACCTTGGCTGCCTGGCTCCTGGCGGAGCAGCTCTCTGTCTCTGCCTGCTCCCATCCCCTCTTGGGCTGCATCTGGGACTTCAGCAGGTTGTGCAGCTAGCTCTGCTCTGGGACTTCAGCAGCTCAGCCCACTGATCTATATGATCTCATTGCACTTGGCCAATGAGCTTAGAAGTTAAGAGACTGCATAACTGTATAAGCTCTGTTTCTTTAGAAAAGCTCAGTGTAACTCTTCATTTATGCTGGTATCAACAGCTGTGCATAGTACTGGGGGTGTGTGTGAAGAGGAAGCTGTGCAGATCTGAATTTGCACGGACCGCCAGCATCTGTCCTGGACTGGATTGCAGTTGAACAAGCTACTTGGAAATGAAAAATTCTCTCATTTGATAATTGATTTTTGTAAGACTTCGATGAGTATTTAATGATCCCCACTCTCAAAGGAAAAATTTCTACTTGGGAAAGATACCCAGATATTTTATATATCTGTAGGAGGGAAATAAGTTGACTTATGAGAGGAAAAGAGGCTTCTGAATTGACCACTAAACCAGTTATGTGATCACGAAGTGACTGGATTGTGACTGCAAATTACACATACTGGCATAAAAGTCAAATCCTGTAGCGTTTGTTGGTACGAATATTTCTTAAGTCATAAGACTTTCCATTAGATCACAGCACTACTAAAGAGACTCCTTTTGCATGTTTCTGGTATTTTCAGGTATCTTTAAATGACTAAAGCAGTATGAATCAGGCATCTGTCTGAAATTTCTCATCCTCTTTGTAAGTGGCTGCTGCTTCTTCTCTTGGGACAACCAAAGCTTTGCTTTTTGCCTATAAAATGTAGGAGGGCTTTCCTCACTGAAGGAGGCAAAAGGGGACCTGGGCTATGGGCTGAGCCATCCCAAAGGAGGAAACCACCATGCCTGGAGAGAAGCCTGTCCCTGTCCTGTGGCCCACTAGCCACAAGCTCTCCTTGCTGTCTCCTTGCCTGCCACAAAGGCAATGGCTGTGAACTTGCCACTGCTGTTACTAGAGCATAAGTAGTGATGCTGGTACACACAGGTGAATAATTTCCTTATGTAAAGAGCAGCTCTTCTTGATATGAAACATATGAGCTGCTTTATCATTCACAAGTGCCTGGCAATGTAGACATGGGCCTAGCAAGAATTCTGTGTCTAAACCTGGATACAGCAGATCCAGATAAATGCTCTGAGTAGGTCCTTGAATCCCAGCATTTAACTCCTCCAGTGCAATAAGCAGCAATTCTGTCTCTACTGTATTTTCAGAGTGTAAGCTCCTTAAGGCAGATGCCATGTCTGTCATATGCATTTAAAGTGCTTCATATGCTCAATCCAGCCCATGCTCAGCAGGTCCTTGATATCATTTGGAGAATCTAAGTATAATTGCCTGATTATTACATCTTATGGAGAAAATAGTACATGATTAGGCCATTAAAAGGTGGTGTGCTGAGTAACGGGATGAAGATTGCACTGACAATTCAAGTTTTTCCTGTCTCTTGAGGGCTCAGATTTCCAAAGTTCAGTAAAGCAGATTTTATTGTAGACTGCCATGCCAACTGTATTCTGAGGCTGGATTGAAAGCACAGTTATCCTCCCTCAGAGCTAAGAGAGTGGAAAGCACCAGCACAATGCAATTACTTGATGTATGTACCTGACAACAGAGAGGTGTTAATGGGCTGCTTTGCTATTTCCAAATAGCAAAGCAGTGTTGAGGTCAAAATGCGTAGCTGTGATGAACACTCCTAGCCTTGTAGCCCTACCAGCCAAAGTTTTTCTACCTAGCCTCTTCTTAGCACCTGCTTTTAATTTCTTTATGTTTCTTAATTATGTAATTAGCTCATCATTTTATTTATTTTCAGCCATACTCTGCTCTTTTTCAGCCTTCACCCTTGGTCGTTCTTTGAATTTTCATCAGGGTAATGATCAAAACTCTTGTTTTACTTTATGGAAGCACCAGAGCTTTTCATGTGAAACTCTAGTTTTTATGTTGGTTGGGTTGTTTTTTTTTTTCTTTTCTGTAACCTCAGTCTTGGAAATAGCTGAATCCCTTGAGCAAAAGCTTCCCAAAAAAGATCCTATTAGTCAGACAGCTAACATCAGGAATGTTTAGCCTGAATTGTTCAAAGTTATCCTGAAGTGGAGTATTACAATGGAAAATGTTAAGTAGCCTCCGCATAAATGCGGCTACTTGTGCTGCCATTAATAACCTTGGCCTTGTAGAGAATGTTCTTGTGCTAGCTAAATTAGATTAACCAGTAAATTTTCCCCATGTTTAATGTCTATCAGATTTAACACTTCTGGGCTAAAGCCTGCTGTCACTAAAGCTGATGGTAAAACTGTTAGATTCTCTGTGAACATGAACTTTTCAGGAATGATGTCAGAATTTTGTACTGTTGAAATTAATGAGTATTAAGAATACAAGAATATAGACATTACAATGCAAAACTAAAGTGAATAGCTTTCAGACCAGACTTAAGTGTGAACAAGAATGTGTATGGCATTTCAGTCAGTTTTAACATTAGCTTATAAAAATCTTTAAGTATAATAAGAAAATAGGAGTCCCCATGGCTTCTGGTAAAATTACTTTTTTAATATTATAGAAAAAGAATTGTGTGATGAAGGGTTCAATTCCATTTTTCTGAATGCTTCATATATCTCAAAAAATACTACTCTCGGGAGAACATGATAAAATATCTAAAGTCATACTGGTATTCAATGTTTTTATCATTGTAGTTCTGCTTGCAACCTCTGCACCTTATTCCATCACCCTCACATATGCTGTGGCATTATTCACATTTAAGTAGCTTTTACCACTCTGGTAAGAAAGCCATTCCAAACAGTGTCTGCATTTCTTGCTAAAAAACCTGATAATGTAAGGTGCTGCCCTTTTCAACTGGTGATTGCTGCCTGGTGCCACTATTAAATAGCAGATAAACAAGCGGCATCCTAGGGTCTCAGCTGGCATATTGTCACTCAGTCGCATTAATATGTGCGCTGCTCCTCAGTACAGGTGAGACATTTACAGGTTTAAAATACTAAGCTATTTTGTATGTGCTAAGCAATTTTTTTTGTCCACATGAAAGTGCAGAGTGTCTTTAATGCTGTTTTGTGTCAGTTTTGAGTTCTCAGAGGTGCTTTTTTTGTTTGTTTGGTTTTTTTTTTTTTCCCAGGCCCAGCGCATGGGTCAAACTAGAGCTGGCTTTGGGAGCCTGTAGTCAGTGGTATGAATCTTTGTCTGAGATAACTCACATCGCAGGACTGTTGTGATATCCCAGCTAGCTGGAGTATTTTCATGCTGCTTTGCTCAGAAATAGACAGCCTTCTAAAATAGTAGAATAGTATACTTCAGCCTGAGATACCTGCAGGGAAAATATGCTGTTATCTGTGAGCTGAGCCACTCTGCTCAGCCTGCTTCATTCCCCACAACATGCCAGGAAGCAGAGAGGGAGGTGAGAGGTTTTGGTAGGTCTGGGATGGGAAGTCTGTACTGCCTCCTCCCTACTTTGAAAGTGAGAGGTGACGGTGACTGAAGTCAAGAGTTTTACTGACCTTTCCTGGAGATCAGGAGCCTATTCCTGGCAGAGAAGAGCTGATGTCCAATAAAATGTGCAGGGACAGGAGTAATACCTGGCCCAAAAAATACAGACTATCCACTCACTTGTATCCACCATACAGACAATTCACAGTGAGTGCTCATACTTGACCACCTTACAAAGTGATAATATCAGCTACAAATGAGCATCTCTCTTTTGGATTGCTCTGCTGAGCTAAATAGGAGAAACCTCTCCGAAGCTTTTTCGTGGCTGATTTTAATAGCAGCAGTCTCATCCTGGTGTGTGTGGCTTTAATTGTGCACGTCCCATTAGTGCTAATGGAGTTACGCACCTGAAGTCCTGTGTATGGAGATGAGACTATAAATCTAGGGTTACAACCTCATTAAAGTTGTTTATTTCATGTGTAATAGCCCTTTTGCCACCAGGATACCTTAATTCATTACTTTATTTGTCTCTTTGAATGAAGTCTCCTCATTTCAAGATCATAACTGTCTCTTCTGTGCCATACCCTGAGATGACCACTCATGCTTTTCTTCATCTCTATTGCTCAGCATGGCAAAAAAAGCTAGGACCCATCTCCCAAGAGTTATTAGGACCCTGATAAAGAGAATTTATTTTTTTCAATCTTTTAGACCTCACTAATTTCTATATTGTTTTCCATTATGAGTGCTGGAAGGTGCTTCTAGGTGATGCTGTTTCTCAGGACATTTTACGTTGCTTTTGGAAATCCAGCTGTACTCAGTACTTCCCGATGGGCCATGTGTGCAGGGTGCAGGGGAAGGAGGGTGTAGCAGCAGCCAGCCAGCCAGTGCTGGAGGAGGTGCATGTGCACATTGAGGAATGAGCTGCTGTGGCACGGCATGGGGGGCCTGGGGAAAGCCTTCAATAAAAGCAGGGGAAAAAGAGAAGGTAGGAAAGCCAGGAGAGTACTGGGGCTTGCAGAACCAAAAGGAAAAAACTTTCCTGAAGAGCAAGTGCCAGCAACTGATGGGATAAAATGATGAGTTTTCCCAAGTATCAAAACTGGGCTCAGGTAAGGCCATTTTTTAAAAAGGGTGGTTTTGTGAAGGAAAAAAGAAAGGGAAGGAGTATGCTGATGGCACGTAGCCTGTGAGGGCCACTGGGCAGAGATGTCTGCTCTGGTCCCACAGGAGGAGAAACTTCTGACAATTAGGTCAGTGACAAGTGACATTTGAGGAAGGAAGATGGTGCCTTTGTCTTCTGCTGTCTTGTGGTCTTCTCAGCCCCAAATCCTGCTTGTCTCTGAAGGGTGATATATACAGGAATAACAGAGCTTTTTCTAATCTATCACAAATAACAGAAGGAAAAAAAATATTCTAATGGCCTTTGTTTTGAACTACTTAGTTTTTCAGCAAAGTGATTTTGTTCATGCTGGTCATGAAAGGCTTTGCCATCTCCAGGTCGAGACTTTTTATAGCAGTTAATAAGCTGCATGCCCATCACAGGTTGTCTTAAAAAGACTGCTTTGCCAAAAACGTAAAGTCTAAACTCTCTAAAGGGGATGTAACAAGGTTAATGGTTATTTGAGAATATTGGTCTTTTTTGCCATGGAAGGTTTGAAAAACCTGGTTTAGGCCAGTGTTTCTTGATTTGCATTTTCATGAGTGTTCTGCTTTTGGCAAAGTGACACTGGGGTTACAGGGAGAACTGCGTGGAAGAGAGTGGCTGTGCTTTGGCCAGCACAGTATGTTGGAGGGCAGTGGAGATGGGGGTGGAAGGGCCAGCTCAGAAACAGGTTGTTTCAAAAAACCAGGTAGGAGGGTGATCATTAAGAGGATAAGCAAAGGGTGGATCATTTAGGAAAGTCTTGGTGGGAGACAGAAAAGGGAAGGAATTAGAAAGACACAGAGCTATGTGCCTGCCCTAGCAAATTAGCTGACTTGAAGAAATGTCCATGTGTGAGGAAGACATTAAAGGCAGATGCAAATGTGGATTTTATTGAGTGGGAAGAGTGCTGCATAGAGGAAGCTGAAACTAGCTAGAAAAATCAAGAATGCGAGCAGACTGGAGCCAGTGATGAGCAGTCTGCTGCAAGAACTCGGACAGTGGTGGTGAGCTGGGAAGTGAAAGCAGACATTTGAATAGAGGTGATACTAAATAGAAACAAAATTGTTGGAATAGGGAACTTTTTCTCAGGTATTAGTTCACGGATGACACTTCCTTCTGAAGAATTGGAGTGTGTCCTCACCAGTTAGGTCTGCAAAACCAAAGCCCAACCCCTTCACTGAGGCCCCTGTGCTCATGGCATCCCCCAGCACCATCCTGTGCTGTCCAGTGACTGCTGTATCTGTTCGTGTGTGTGAGTCTTTTTTGGACAAGCTTTAATAGCATTGCAGAGCTTCCACTTCACTTTTGCATTCAGTTTTCAATATGCAACTCACTGAGTTAATTCACAAGGGTAGTTACCACAGTTTGAAACACAAGACAGACTTGTGTTTCAAAAAAGTTTTGAGGTGCTGGAACAAGTTTAAAGAAGGGCAATGAATCTGGTGAAGGGTCTCAAGATCAAGTCTCATGAGGAGTGGCTGAGGAAACTGGGATTTAGTCTGGAGAAAAGGAAGCTGAGGGGAGACCTTATTGTTCTCTATAACCACCTGAAAGGGGGTTGTAGCGAGGTGGATGTCAGTCTCTTCTCCAATATAACAACTGATAAGACAAGAGGAAATGGCCTCAGGTTGTTCCAGGGGAGGTTTAGTTTGGATATTAGGTAAAATTTCTTCACTTGAAAGGGTTGTCAAGCATTGGAACAGGCTTCGCAGGGAAATGGTGGAGTCACCATCCCTGAAGTTATTTAAGAGATGTGTAGATGTGGTGCTTAGGCACATGGTTTAATGCTAGGTTAATGGTTGGACTGGATGATCCTTAAGGGTCTCTTCCAACCTAAATGATTCTGTGATTCTATGATTTAGAGATGGATCCAGGTGAGACAGCAGCAGGTATTAAACTCAATGTTGTGCATCAAAATAATAACCTAAATGAAACTTCTTCACCTTGTTCTTTCCATTTTCATTTTAATTTATATCCATTTAAGTAAATAATTAAGATATAGGTTGCCCCCAAGGACCTATTTCACCTGGGTTCATGGTAACCTGATCACTTGGACCGACAGAATCCACCTTAGAGGTGTTTTAAACGAAAGACTCAGTTATTTGAGACAGCTCTGAGATTTTCAAGTGTACTGAGTGTTTGTGTTTGTTTCACTGTGATAAAGGTATGCCTGCCATTGGTACGCTTTCAAGCTATGGCATCGCAAACACAGCCAGTATCCAGGCACAGCTCTCCCTCACTTCAACTATAACTGAGACCATCATTTCTCAGGCATCCCTTGGTGCCCCTCTGGCAAGGCAAGCAGCTAAGCCAACCTTTCAGCCATTATGTGTGTGCAAGGCTAGGGAGAGAGTGAGGACCCTTCAGTCAAGGACTCTTCAGTGAAACTGCTGGCTCTACTGCTTTTGTGATAATCACAGGCATTTATCTATTAAAAGAAACAAATTCAGACACTGTGAATTTGTAGCAACTTTTTGTTCTTCCATGCTGATCTGGTTTGTTGTTTCAGAGCTTTGTATTTTTTGTTGGTTTTAAGGGGTTTTTATTTTTGACCAAATCAGCACAAAGTAGTAGTGGCAGTAAAAATCAGGCCATTTTATTTCAACATCTGGCTTTAAGTCATGTTTGATATTGGCAGGGAATAAATAAAGGCATTCTTTTTTTTTTTTTTTTTTTTTTTTTTTTTTTTTTTAATTTGGTCTGGGCATTTAGGTGTGTACTGTGCTTTGCAGAAGGTGCATCCCATAGTTCCTCACAAAACTTTCCTAATTGTGAGCCGCATAGGATAAACATTTAGCAATCATCTTGGCAGGGGAAGCACTGCTAGAGCCACCACCCAGGGAGCACCCCACCACCTACTCCTAGCCCAGATCCAGCAGTTCTGGTAGCACCAAGATCCTGGCTGCCATGCCACCTGGGCAAGCCCTTTGATGAGGCCACACAAGCTGGTTTTCATCTAGAGGCTACCACCTGCAAAGGTGCTCTTGCCTACAGCATGATTCATCTCAGCTGGCTTCTGCCAGATTCAATTTTCTGGCACCTCTTGGTGAACTGTGCGATGGTCAGGGGATCGGTTATCAGCATCTACTTTTGGATGAGATGTTTGTGCCCTGAGTTCTGCTGACTGCAGAGGAGGCATGGGGTTACCTGCTCAGGTGCACATAGACTGTCAAATGACATTGCCTCTGGTACCTCCAGTGAGATCACATCAGGGTTGAGGGTCCTACCTCATTTGTCCTTGCGCATCTGTATCTTCTGTATGACCTTTATATCTAGATAAGATCCATCTCTTCATCCTGGATATGTGCTACTATGAATTTCCACCTGGAAATGGAAACAGAGCAAGTCCTCACGCAAGGAGTGTCTTTGCTGAGCAGTGCTGCCCTCAGCTGCGTCTACCAGCAGGTGCTTTGCATGTGCACTCCTGTGTGCTCTGACAATCAAGTCTCCACTGATAACCGAGCTTTGAAATGTGGTACGTGCCCATCCTAGGGAGAGAATCACGTTGGTTACATGAGGTGTATCATGTTGCTGGCTTTGTCGATATTTTTGTATAGCTACAAATACTTTCTCTCAAGTTTTATTAAGTGAGACCCACATACTTCTTCCAGCTGTGACCGTGCGGTCTGTTCCTACATAACTGTTCACCCCGCCCTTGCTCAGCAACACTTCACAGTCATGCTGTGGTGCAGATGAAGAATTCGGGTTTGAAGCTGGCAATCTGATTCCCATTAAAGCTGTATGGAAATTTGCCACACACCTGCCTAAGAAGCTGGAATAAATAATTTGATGCTGCGCAGTGATACCTAATGACAAACAAGTAACTTGAATAACCTTGTACTGGGTTAAGCTCCTCAGTGCTCTGTCCTTTCATGACAACAGAAGGAGAAAAATGCCAAGACAGACTTGGAGAGGTTAGAAAGGGCTGTGGGCTTTCTCTATCTTGGAATGAGCTTTCAGCCTTTCCAAGAGGAAGGGACTGACATCTGGTACAGCTGAGGAATGCAGCGAGGAGAGCAAACTGTGAGACCCACTAACATTGTGGAGAGTCAGCAGCAACAAGAACGCAGCTAAAGTAATTGCTACATGTTAATAACCATACAAGGCAAACAAAAGCACTTGTAAATCTTTGCGTCTGACTCCCATTTTCAGAAACACCTTTGGGCTTTAGGAGCCAGTGTCATAAGTAGAGTTTGGATTCTTCATTGCATGGATCACTCCTGCAAGGAAGGCCACCTTCATTATGTACATCTATTAACCATTAACTGTTGGAGCAGCTCTTGTACAAGCATGACTGATTTGGGTGCAGCTACAGGAAGTTATTTTGAAAGTTAGGCATGAAGGAGCTGTGGGCAGAAACTTCTAGTTTTAGATCCTGTGCTTCTTAGGATGTCAGCTGGTTGTATTCGTTTCCCAGTGCTGTCTCAGTTTTTTTGCTATGTACATGCCTATGGACACCTGGTGATGAATATCTGGAGTTAGGGAAAGTGTCATCAGATCTAACTGCCGTTGTTTCATTTTATATTTTATAGCTCTAAAAGGTTAGGCATTTTGCATGAGAGATGAAGCCATAATGTTTTCTTTCAGAGTTCACAAGCTGATCTATGAGAAAATAATCTTAACAAATACTGTTTTACATTTAAAAAACCTTGATTTGTATAAAATCATTTTAGCAACATCTTTTAATTACCATTGTTTCTTATTCTTGAAAGCAAAATAATCCTTGCCTTCAGGCTGTTGGTGATCTGTAAATTACATTGGAAACAATATAGATCTAATTCAGCAAGAATGATGTACTAACTCCAATACATGATTAACATACAGCCTGTTAAAAAAAGATAATCTAATCTCACTAAATATATGAATAGATTAACAATGCAGTAACTTTAACTGAAATTTGTGACTCTGGGTTTATGGGCAGTGACAGTTCTCTCCCTCCTGCCCTGTTGCCAAGCCTACAACTGCGCCCAGTGCACAGCAGGCTGCTTCTGTTCATCATCACCAAAAGCTAAAACTGTTTAGAGACACCTGTTAATCCTCTGCAGCACTTTTACCTGCAAACTTGTCATTGCAGATTTGATCTTGAATGGGAGCAGGGGGAATACATCTTGGATGGCATCAGGTGTGCCAATCCAAGCTGAAGAGGTGCCTCACTGCAGACCTGTTTGCCTTGCCCTGGTGGCAGTGGGCTCCTGTTCCCACTGAGCTTCCCCAGATCCCTTGCAGGGAGTGACACCCTGGGAGGAAGAATAAACTGCATCTACAAACATAGCTTTGCTTCCAGAGCAAGCAGAATAGCTGTAGGTGCAGATATGGAGATCTGCTGCACAGGAAAGTGTCATTCTTATAGTGTCACTTTCCAGTGCTGTAAGCTCTCTGGGCCGATGTAAATAATATCAGTGAATTAAACAGAAGTGGTTTCTACTGTTACGTAGTTATTGTAATTATTTCCAAGTTGTATGGCAAAGAGATTTTTCTGGCATGTCTGTGCTTGGAGGGAAACTGTAGGTAGGTCTGTGTGCTCAATTTCAGCATTTAATCTTGGGACAAGTAGGTTAACAAGTAGTCTCTCAATGACATTACAGTATATTGTGTTTACGATGTCAAACTAAGGCCATTCTGATTTTTTGACTTCTATAAAACACCCCATATACTGTACTAGGAAATAGTCACTTTTTTACATATGATGTGCCAGGTTGGTATAGTGAGACAGTTTTGGTACATTTCCAAAGAAACTAGACTTCTGGGATTTTTTTATTTCATTCCACCCAATGCAATCTGATCTACTGCTGGTCCCATGTGAAGTCAGTTTATGTACCTTTGGCCACACAACCCCACATGATTACTAGCTGACTTTCTTGGCTCTTAGAAAAGATGTCAGGCAATTTTTTGATGTTAGCTCCAAACAAGGAGACACAGGGAGTTTGCTGGTCCTGATTCTGCACACAAATGGTGGGATAAAAAAAGCACATCTTTTCTTTAAATATAGGGTAAGTAAAAAAAAAATATCCCTGAACTACATTTTTCTTTTGACTGAGCAATTATAAGATGCTGGTTTCTTTACAGGGGAGAACCGATATACTCATAGCCCTAATTGGAGCCTGGAACAGATCTTGAAACAGAAAAATCTGCTTTACTAATAAAATCTATCAATCAGCTAAACATGCATACCCAATAACTCTTAGCAGGTCATGCTAACTGCTCACTGGAAAACTGTGGGGTCTGTAGTACTTGAAATTATTTTTTATATGTTATTATTTCTCAATCTTTTATTTTTTTTTTTTTATATGGTGATGTCAGGATGCCAAATTCATAAATAATGGGGTCCTTTCACCTTTTATTTAACTACAGGATGAGCCACATCTCTCTGGTTGCAGCTATGGTTTAACTCCTTGCACTGGAGACCCTTTAGGGTCAGGCATTTCTTGTCCTGCTCCCAGTCAGGGGACTGTGAGGGGGCAGATCCTGCAGAACGTAGATGAAGCAGCATCACTGCTGGAGTGGTAGCACTGTCTACTGGGCATCTCGGCACAGCTGGGTCCCATCCTGCTCCCTGCTGATATTACTGACTAAGGGATTTGGGAGCAGGGTGGGGAAGACTTTTGAGGAAATTTGACTCAAGGTGTAGATTTTGCAGCTTGGACCTATTTCTGTTGCTGGCCAGGGAAAATACTGCTGGAAAACACAGAAAATACTGTGTGATGGAGGGACAGGGGGTAGGAGGTAACACATTCCTGACTGCAGTGAGAGAAGGCGCAGGCTTTGGGAGCCAAAGTCACAGCTCTGCCCGATTTCACAGAAGCTAAATGAGCATTTTCAATCTTTTAAAATCAAAGGACCTAAAAGCCTTTTTGATCTGAGCACCAGCAGCCTGGGAGTGAATGGTGCCTGTGGGCAGGCACTGACATAAGTGCCTGCCAACTACATGGGATGGCGTGTGTGTGTTTTGCTTTAGTTTCTTAATTATTTTTCTGCAATCAGTTCACAGACCACCTTCTGGTGCCTTATGGATTGCGGGTTGCCCATGGGCCCCGCTGAGCAATGCTGAGCTGGATGACTATTACTTATGAATTTAGGCTGCACCAGAGGCACATAGATGAAGGATTTATGTGCTGTTACATACATTCCCTGAAATAATCACCTCTGTCTCAAGTACTTTGATATTGATAAGTGTCCGAGTAGAATCTGTGTTCCTATCTATTCCTGCATGCCTTGTTTTGCAATTATCCACCTTCACTGGTTTCCTCATATAGGCTTAAATTTAGCAATTATATCTTTGCAATGTTCTACATTAATTCAGACATTGCATCCAAGGGTTTAATCTAATGTGTGCATTTCAGGTGAAACATTAGAAACCTTCCCGCATATGTAATAATTTTTCTGTATTAAATGAAGGAATTTTTTAATTTAACATTAAAAAAATACACTTAAATAATATGTGCTAGCTTCAAAGTGGCTGCAGACAGGAAATTGGAAGGTAGATACTCTCTTTTTAGCCCATCTGAGTTTCACAGGAGCTGGACTTCAAGGCCAGATCAGTGTGGTCTTGGTTTACTGAGCTTGCTGCTTCATTGGGAATATGAAGTCCTTCCCGGGGATGGTTGAAACTCTGACGAGAGACTGGCAAGCACATCTGCATGACTTTGCCCTGCAGAGAACTGGATGCTGCTGCTGCCCCACACCCCCATTAGCTGGGGTCCTTCTGGGGGACGCGTGTTTCTTTTGCGTCAAATCAGGTGGAGTTCATGGGCGTTGGAGTCAGTAGGTGTTAGTTGGTTGTCACCAGCTTAAACTGAAAATCCCATCTTCCCTTGAGGAGGAGTTGGCAGATGCACTGGGTGTCTGGCTGGGGCAGAGAGGGGAAGTGCCCTATTTACATCACTGTATTAACCACTGTTAATTCCTGTGACGGATGCCTCAGGCAAACACTAAGAAAAAGCGGCTCTTGCCTCGAGAAGGCATCGTGTACCAGTGTTTAATTCACTGCTCGTGGCTTCAGGCTGAGACTTGGTGGTCCTGTAGCAGTGGTGGGGTCCCACTCCCGATGTCCACTACATGTGGGGCAGTTCTCAGAGCAACAAAGGGTGAAGGTAGCCCAGGAAAGGTGGGTAATGATAGGATCTTGATAAAGAAAAGGTAAATCAATTATTGTTTGAGAAGGGTAAATGGCAAGAAGGATACCTCTTAGCAGCCAGGCTTTCAATCTGTTTGGCCAGGCCAGTTTTTTCAGGAGTGGCTGATAGGCTGTAATACTTGATCTCTTGGGTACATATGTCTTGTTCTGTGGGTAACTGGCTGAAGTGATAAATCTGGCTACGCTGCAGTAGAGCTTAACCCTGCTTGTGAACAGCCACTATAAAAACATTTGGGGCATGTGCTGCACTTTAAACATTGATATTGTGGCCATTTTTGTTGCTGTTTCAAAACACTGGAAGAGACAAGGCAGAGGGTTGTATAGTTCTCTGGCTCTTTTTTGCTTGTTCCTAATCTTAAAGTGATTTTTTTCAGTCATAAATAACATTCTTTTCATTTTCTTTTAATTTTGTCTGCCGCTTTGGATGTCAGATCTGGTTTATATACTCAGTGTACACACACATTCCTTAAAACAGAGGGATCCTGCTATTTTGCCTCAGGCACTTTACAGCCCATTCCTGGTTATAGCAACAGGAAATCTTACTTGAAGAGCAATATGCTTCTGCCCTGCCAAGTACATGACTCGCAACAGAGTTGGTGCAGGCAGCATTGGACTTCGGTGCTCTTCTCATACTCTGCTTGTCCCATAGGTAAGGAAAACTAAATCTTCCCTCACAGCTGAATAATTAGGATTTATTTTGTCAAAGGAGGGAATGATGAGGGAGGAACCTCCTCACCTGCCCTGTAGGAACGTGGACTCTCCTGTGGTCACTTGGAAAAACGATGGTGCGGCAATTTTCTTATGTGGCTCTTGATGCTGATTATTTTCTTTAAGTGTAATTTTCAGTGACTGCAGAAGAATATAGGGTTTCATTTTGTATTAGAAGAAGGTAATTTTCTAACTCATGCTTCAAGTTTGTTGTAGAAAATCTTGAGAGAAAAACTTCAAGGCTCAAAACCAAAAAGGTGAACAAGAAGAAACCCACAGGGTATTATTATTAAGACAAACAAACAAGCCAACCAACTAACCAACCCAACAAATAAAGACAGTCTGCCCTGGTTTCTGATTGGGGCTGGCAGTGCTGTGCACGTCTGTCTGTTGTACTGACGTTGTCAATACTTTTTCTGTTCCTCCTCCTCCCCCTTGTCTTCTAATTTTGTGAGTGATATTTTTATAACTGCTTCTTCTTGGATGTGTTTGGTGTTAATGAAGGGAGAAATCAGGAGAAACACCATCAGCTGATCCGTTCTGGGCTTGGTTGTGTTTTTCTGTGCATGTTTCTTGCTTTTGGCCATGCTGCATGCCTCCCTGATTGCCTCTGTTCTGGGTCAGTGGATGTCAGTGGCTTGGGAGGGCGCCAGGTCCTCATAAGGCTGATCTGCTTGGTCAGGACACTTTTACAAATATGCCTTACATCGACCTAATTGTCCTTTGCCCTGACAGAGCTGACAGCCTTCAGACCTCCCAGGATGTCCCCTTCCCTGCTTTGTGGCTTTCCCTCCATCATTTTCCATACCACGTCTATCTCTTTCACTGCTAGAAGAGCTCAAAGCTGAGCTGGAAATGCAGATACTGTGGCTTTATTAAAGGGATATGCTATTGTTACTTACTTTCCCTATGGTTCCTATACTAATGGCCATCACAGCTCATGTTTTATTTCAGTCTGACATTTGACAATTCATTTAGGAATAATGGATGCTTAATTTCAAACTTCGCTTGAAAATATTTACAAGGCTTATGTTAGGAGTTACCAAAACCAGTAGCCCTACAGAGGGGATGCTGCTGCAGCTCCACATCCACCGGCCCAGCCAGCAGTGACACTGAGCACATGTTCCCAGTAGGCACATGAGTGCACACGCTTAGCTGTAATATCAAATAAATCAGATAGATAGAAATACGCGCACACAGATAGCACAAATGGCCTAATCCTGTCCCCTTGTCTGGCTCAGCAGAATTGACGTCCATTAGTAGGAATATATAGATGTACGTATATACAAGGTGGACCTCTCCAGCAGCTGGGTTCAGACTGGATCCCAGTCTCCCAGTTACTGGACCCTGCACAAGTGAAGCCCCAATGACACAGCCCCGTTCCAGTTGCTACACTGAGACCCCCTTGTGCACATGTGTGTGCAGAAGAGGAAGCCCCACATCTATAAAAGAGTTAGAAATTGAGTTGTTGAAGAAAACAGAGCAGACTGCTGCATGGCAAAACATGCTGACTTCTTATGTGCAACTTTGATGCCCTTTTCCCTCTATTTTTCCACATCCATTCCTCCCCAAACTACATCAGTCACTCCCTTTCCCAGCCTTTGGTTCCTCCTCTAAACATCTCATAGTAAGTGTTGCACAATCCCATCATGCTCTTCCCCTGCACCCCATATTGAGCCCTGTCCCCCAGGGCAAGGACCCCAAGTCTGTGCAGCGCCGCAGAGAGTGAGCTGCTCCCATGGACTCACAGTGCTGGGCCTCACCCAACCCATGGGGCTGACGGTCCCCTGGGACAGCTCTGGAGGGGCTGGGACAGGGTTTCATGTCTCTGACTGGGGCTTCCCCAGTGCCTCTGTGCTCTTCTGTGTGGGTAGGGGTCAGCCTTTCATCATATAAGTTAACAGGTTTGTTCTGGAACAAGAAATTGTCCAGAAACACTAGAGATTACCCCTAGATCAACAATGGCTTAGGCATGTTCAGAAATACCTGATTGACTTAGCAGACTCGCGTCCTTGCTTGATATTTAAGAACATAAAACTGATTCAAAAATGGTTGCTCTTCATGGTCTCAAGTTCCTTTCAAACAGGGGACTGAGGCTTTTCTCTGCAAAATATACTCCTGTTTTGACTAGTATTGCATTAAGCCATAGATTTTGTACTATGAAAACTGTTCCCAACGTAACAATTTATGGTGAAACTGCAGCCCATATTTTAGAAAGATAGAGACTTTGAGTCAGGACTGGATAAATAATGGAAAATGCATCACACCATTTAGCAACTCATTCCAATAGCAACTTTGTTCTAATAGACAGTGATTTGTCAAAATCCACTGTCTAAAACTTAATTGAAATGTGTTGTGCTGATTGAAAGAGTTGTAGTCAACAACATTCAATGTAGAAATAAGAGTATATTTTCTTCCCCATGTGCTTGTTAGATTAAAGAGCTCTCAAGGATCAGAAGACGTGTCTCTGTCTAAGGAACAGAGGCATCTGTGAATGGTAGGGGTGTAATTTCCTACCCACCTCCAATTACACTCTCTTGTGATCCATCTGTCTAGGAAGCTATCGGGTATTGTGTTTTATAATTACTGCTTGTTAAAAATATCATCTTTGTTGGAAGTTTAAAAAAGGAAATCTCAAAAGACCCTCAAAAAATGAAAGCAAAGCTACTTTTCAAAAAAAAAAAAACCCAAAACAAAACAACCTTTTAATGAGAAAGAGATTAAAAATGAGAATACTTTACACAAGGATTGGATTTGAAAAAGCCCCAAACAGCCCATGTAGAGCATTGCAACAGTAAAAAAAAATGTACATATTTATGAAAATGTTTTCTGTCAAGAAAGTACATTAAAATGTTTAGATGAAGATGTCTCAATATAATTGTAGGATTACATCTAGAGGTGCCCTTTGCTGTTCAGGTGCAAGACTAAACTCTGAGTCTGACCTTCAAGGTAACAGCTGTGCTCAACTTCCTTCATCTGGAAGAAAAGTGGTACATCTAATTGACAGGAAAGATGGATGTATTTGCTAATGGGATCTAGGTCTCCTTAAATAAGTGTCTGATTTCCCCATAGAGCTGAATTTAGGAAGAGCAGGTGCCTCACAGCCCCAGTTTTCCTGTTAGCTAGGTGAGAGGGGACAGGGCTAGCTGTTTAAGCAAGAAAGAGCATTATTAGGTAGCAGGGACCACAAACTCATGTGTAATCTTAGTGATTGTGATGGCCTGATTTAGCAACAGAATATGGCTTCTATTGATGAAATTATGACATTTTGATACTGGTCACCCAGTTTAGGAATCAGTCATCTAAAGCTGTAGAAATGCAACATGTGTTTGTGTGCTCTCTGTTACAGAAGCTGACCCATCTATACCGCTAAAAGCCTGAAAGGGCACCTAAGTGCATCTGGACTTGCCCCTTCCCACGGTAGTACATGCCAAGGATGCTCACTGGGGCAAGCAAGCTGACTCCTCCTGTCCAGGCATATACAGGAAGACTGGAAAATGCTGGGCTGACCTGCACTACAGCAGTACAGGGTCTTGAATTTATGCAACCAAAACTGGGAGACAAGAAAGGGAAATGATCAACTGTGGTTCACGACTAATTGTTATTTTGGAACTAAGGCCATAAGCCCCAATGTTGCATCTCTTCAGCATGGCACCTTCAATGAAGCCATACCATGATGTAGCTTGGTAACTGCATGGCTATTCCTTCCTCTGCAGATGGCCAGCATGGAAGGGAGAAAGTGGTGTGGATTTTCAGACCAGAGTTCAAATTGACTAGTCAACATTAGAAAGAATAACCCTAAGCCTGCATAGGCAGCCAAAGAGTTAAAAAACAGAATTCCACTTTGGCTGTCAAGTGGAATCATGACTTTTACTACATCCCTCTGCCCAGCAAGTATAGTAACAAACTGGGTGGATGAGGATCTCTCTCTGTTTGTAGAGACTGAAAATTATGGTATTTGCACAGCAATAAACTGCTATGGGAATAAAAACAGCTCTCAGATGTTTACTTCTGGCAGACAGGGGGATCCTGAAAAAAAGGATCACGTAAGGATTTATGTTTTGTGGTGCAGACACTGACAGTAAAATAGATTTTTAAAAAAAGCTAGTATTCTTACCTGATACGATGGGCAGGGTCTGCTGCTTCATGATTTCACCCTGCTGGACTGTATTTCACAATCCCTGCAGAGGCAGTACACTTTCTCTGCAGAATGAGAGCATGACAACCTCTCTCTCATCCTCTGCCCTGTAGGCTTATTAAAAGGAGGAGGAATAGGTACATCTGGGTAGTGACAGGCTAAATTACCCAGGAGGCAAAAAATTGGGGATGTGCGTAGGGGTTAAAGTTCAGGTTGTGAGTTACTCTGGCTGATATCTCAAATCACTCATCTTGTGGAGTTATGATGGGGTAAGAAGAGTAGTCTTTTAGTCACAATACAGGTGTTGGCCCTGTGGATCCCTGTGCATCAAATGAACTATTTTTCCTAAGGAAAGTCTATAATTAAAATACTCCTTAAGCTCTTATGTATGTACCTTGAGTCCCCGGGGGAACCTCTAAAGACAAGTGCCCAGCCATAAAACTCCTGGGATTTCCTCCACTGGCCACGCGCATGTATTTCTTCCAGGGTCATATGTGGCTTTTCCCATACAAGTGGTCTGAGCCAGGGCTGTCAGGGGGAAGGGATGAGGGGGATGGGCATGCTGTCCTGCAGGGATGCTGGGCATGGCATGGCCCATAGCCATCAAGACTTTCTGGTGGTCAGGGTGCCTGAGGAGGGACTGTAAGACCTCCCTGTGGTAGTGGCTGGAAGCAGAGGGAGAATTTCTGCATCCACAAGGGAGCCAGCTTTGCATAAGGAAATAATCTTGTATGACAGTGTGATGAATTTGTGTGCATGTATATCCCTGTTCAGTGCTGGAGGCAGTCCAAGCTACGTGTCTGTGTGCCATAGGCCCTCCACGGCTCAGAGCAAACAGAGGATCCCTTTCAGCCTCCATGGTGGGGAACCGTCCTCCTGGCACAAAGCATCCCTGGGTCATGGGTCATTCCCCAAGCTGGGCATTTCAGCTTAACAATGCTCAGGAAAGAGACTTTGATTTTTGCTTTTTTTTATACTAGTGAAAGCTCTGGAGAAGCAATGGTTGATTTTGTGCTCTTATGCTTAATTAATTTAATTTGATAATGGCAGAGATTTATTGGTGAAAGCCCTTTTTCTGGTGTAACCCAGAGAACCTGCCCACGTTGCTCTCCCCCAGCAAGCCCCCTCTACACAGGTAAGACTTGATGTGAAAGGGTGCTCCGGATCCAGCTGGTGCCATCCACTCTTCCATGGAGAGGTCTGGCAGAAAATACCCATCTGCTTCAGCCCAGGAATGTGCTGCAATGAGAAACAGGTCGTGGAGCATGCGGGTGACGGTGCGGCAGCCACTCGCAGCGGGAGTGAAGGCATCTGTCCCGAGTGGGCGGCGGGAGGAGAGCGGCTCCCTGCCAGCGGAGCCGGCACGGGGCGGTGGGACAGACTGAGCGATCTCTGTTCCCCCACGCCGCGGCCACCCCGGCCTCCCTCTTTCCCAGTAGTTACGTCAGAGCCTGTGCACTTCGCCAGTAGGTTTGATACGACTGACTAAAAGCACCATTTTCCTGGTAAAACAAACACAGACTCCTTTTTAAAAACACCTTTTGATACTTTATGAGCGGGGCTGGTATATGTAACCTATCAAGCCCAACATATGGCTTATTATGACATTTAGCTGATTAAAATAGTCTAGACATAAACTTGAGATTTCAGAAATGTTTAAGCTAAGTCCGAAATACATTTTAATGTACAGTAGATGTATACTGCAATTTGGGCCACCTGTGTCCCTGTAGGAATTATGGAGCAGGAAGTACTTTTGACTCAAGAAGTGTGTCTGAAAATTGAGGCTGTAAATTAACAACAGCTTGTCTATTAGATTATTTCACCCATAAAGGAGTCTGTATATTTCTAAATGCCTCATGATTTTCAATACCTTGCTGTTGTTACTTTTATTAAAGAAGGAGGTTGGCAACAGTCTGGGCTTCTAGGCCGAGGCCCATTTTTAGAAAATTGTGGAATAAACTGCAGCAGCCAGCCAGACGGTGGTGGAGCATACCTGTGGCCACAAAAGGAGGAAACCCCAGGTTGGCCTGTTAGTGGGCATGGTGGTGCTGGTGTCCCCTGGCATTCAGGAGACTCAGCCCTGCTCACTCAGATGATGGGTCTCCTGCTTCCTGAACATTCAAAGCTGAAGGCGGGGTGTTGTGTGCACACCACCATTAGCTATCCCTGCAAAAGGCCACATAATTTACCTCTTTGTCAACTTCCCGGTCATGCTGCATAACTTCACGTCATCATCTCACTCGCCTGCCTTTCTTCTTTATTTTCCCTCCCTTGCAAGAGTTTGGTCTATTTATGGTTGTTCAGCTGTCTCTGGAAAAGTCAGAATGGGAAACTAAGGGGGAAAAAAATGAGACTTCTGCCACATGATCTGTCCTAGGCTTCCCTGAGGCAGCTCTCAAAGTGGGGAGTAATGAATCCCGAAGGCCGTGGAGAGGGGGCCCTGTCTGTGGACTCCTAGCAAGGGGCACGAGAGTAAGGCTGAACAGAGGTAAGAACATTGGCAGTGGAGAGACAGGGCTAGGGCAGAGGAAGAAATACCTACAGGGAAATTTCCATGAGGAGGAAGCTATTGGACAATATGCATCCTATCCCCCATAAATTGCTCTGTAATCGCCATTTTGCTGAGCAGTTCTGCCACATAAGTTAGGTCTAATGACTTGCACAGAGCACGAGAGAGTGGCCTACATGCGGGTGATTATTTTGGCAAAGAGCTGTGCAATGTTCAGTCTGGTCATTATGGAGAGGGCTAGATACATTACCCCTCTGTGGTTCGTCCTCAGGAGAGGTCTGTAACCCCTGCATGGACTCCCCGCTCCTGCTGAAGGGAATAACACATTAGATGAGATACGGGATCCTGTTAGAGGGACAAATGTTTGGTCCACAAGAAAAATGAAATCATGGGTGACAACTCATGGAAAATCTTGGTTCACTTGGAGAGAGAAGGGCTGTGGTTTGGTAGTTGGTACTCCCACGGTCTTGCAATGTCCCATCTGCAAGGTGGGTTGGTACACAACTGGCAGATGAAGGAAGTGGAGGATGTGTCCTTGCTCCGGATCTGGGCTAAGATACAAGTGTCGTTTGTCCAGCCAATGCTACTTGATGGTGGAAGGGTCTTGTTCTCTCTGCAATGAGGTCTCCCTGTTGCATTAGAGCTTGTGGTAAGTGTTCAGGCTGCCTGCAGCACAGATGCCCTGCCTAGCAGCCCTTCTGATATGCAAGAACGTGCTGAGTGCAGACCTCAGGTTATCTGAGGTGTTCTGCAAAGCAACCTACTGCAAGTTGAGTTAAGGTAAACACACATGCACAAAACTGAAAAGTCCTCCGAATCCCCTCTCCTCTCCTCTCCTCTCCTCTCCTCTCCTCTCCTCCCTTGGTTTCTCCCTTTTGCAGTCCCCTTGCCTTGTTGGCTTGGCGTTGCCCCCATGCCTGCTCTTCCAGGCTTGGTCCATCTGGCACATTGGGTGCTAAATTAACAGTAAGCAGGCTTGCCAGGGTGCCTGGCTCCGGCCGCCCGCCTGAAGGCCTCTTGCTTGCCTTTTAATCCATGAATGAAAGTGAGCCAGGCAGAGGGGAATATTCTGGCTTTGCCGCAGGGTGCTTGGTGTGACTGTGTCAAGCGCATAACGTAGTTTCTTCTTTGCACGTGCAGAGTTGGGTCAAACAGGCCGTCAGGGGCTGCAGCCAGAGCCTGCTTGCAGCACAGCCCTGGCGGGGAGCGGGCAGCGAGCAGGGGCCGCCGGGTGAGTGAGGATCCCCATGCTCGTGGGTGAGGCTGGGGAGGGGGCAGTGGCAGTGCCAGGGGGAAGGAGCAGTTGTCACTCTGGATCAGCTTCTCCTGTCCCAGAATGCAGCATATTAAAGTAATTAAGAAAAGCTCTGCTCAACGTGGGGATTTTGAGGGGAAATATGAATGTAAGGATACAGCATTCCTCGATCAGAGGGGAGAAATAGCAGAGGGTAAATTAAACACAGCTGGAATGAGCGTAAGAAATAGATTAATTCCATGAGATTTTTTTTTTCTTTCCGTTCTTTACAAATTATAGGAGCTAGGAAAACTAGCACTTCTTAATTCCACTCGGTATGCAACCCTTTAATCCTCTAGCCTGTCAGCCAGCATGCACTAAATTCAAGTGTAAGCCATTCACCCCACAAACCCTTAACTGGGGACACCTCTGTTCTCCCCCACGCACCCTGCACATACCCTTCTCACCTCCTCTTATGCTGCTGTGAGACAGGGGAACACTAGAAAATATATAGGGAAATTTTATTTGCTGGTGTCTTTTAATACTGATTCAGAGCAATGAACGGTGCTTATTTACAACAACAATGTCACGTTTTCCTCAAAGTATGCTTGTCAGAGTGGGGCTTATCCCTCTGTTCTGAGGCTGCACAGCACCTGACACAATGGTGTCTTGGTCCATGGCACAACAAGGTCTTGGGGAAGCCCATTTAACCATTGCTTTAGGACAGGGATCAGCTTCATGTTAGTGCCTATAGGGCCTGGAGCATACGCTGAACAGGTAGCTGAGTCCAGGGATCTGAGTCCAGAGATGTCAAGGGGAGGGAGCTGGTGCCCAGAGCAGCTCAAACTGCAGAAGTATGAATCCTGCTCCCCTGTCCTTGCATGTGGGTGCAGGCTGCTACAGAGTCTCACAGCCCGGGGTGCTCCCTGCCCCAGGATGCACTGGCCCCTCAGCTCAGCCTGCCACCAGCCCACAGCCTGCTCCTCCATCCCTCTGTCTTCTGGGAGTTTGCATCTCCTGGGAAAGTCTGTCTTTGGGTTTGGGGCCAAGCCATCGGATATTGCTCCATCACTGAAGGGCTCAGCCCCACAACTCTGCTTGTGGCACCTTCCCAGGGATTGCTGGACTGCAGCAGCTTTTGCTTTAAAAAACCAGAAGATAAAAGAGTCAGGAAGAGGATACTGCTGGGTGCTTATTGTGGGCACTGCAAAAGCAGGAAAGGGTTTGACAGAGCAGCTGAGGCCTGTTTCTATAATGTACAAATTGGTACATTAACCAGCACTGGACAAGAAATGCAAGTTATGGCTGGCACTCAGCTCTTACCTCATATAGCTGCCGGGTAAAAGCATAAAGGATAGCCTTGACTTTGAACCTCTTGGCTTCTCTTAACTTCTGTTGCAGCCATAATATTAAGTAAATACATGTTTTTCTTCTGGGAAGATATTTTCTTTTTTTCTTTGGCAACAACAGTTTTTGTTGTTTTTTATTTAATAAAATAACATATGGTCATAAACTGCATATCATTTACCTCAACTACATGGATGACTTTGTTGGAACTTGTCCAGTCTTCAGTTAAAGATATATTTAAGCAGGTTTAAAATACAGTATGTATTTAAAATGAGGTGAATAATCCTTGAGGCATTTTGAAAACGGTGTTTAAGAAAAGTCTGTTCACAGTATATTTTGGTATCTTCCCCCCACCCCACAGTTAAGTATAATGTCTTCAGTGATGCACTCAGGCTATCGTAAATGTTAAACTCAGCAGGTATGTATGGAGTCCCATGAAAGAGCATAGTATGGATAAAATACCCTCTGGGAAGTCTGGGAGCCATGGCTGCATTTCCCAGTGTTCTGGGGCACCGTCTGGGCCCTGCTGGGTTTCTAGAGCAGATCCTTTGAGCTGTGCTGGGGCATTCAGGCACCCTCATGTTGTCCATGCTGCCCTCTTCATAGGTGCTTCTCCCCTTCCCTGTCCTCTGCCCTGGACTTCCTTTTGCTCTTCTCACCTGTCTTCAGGGCCACTGCATTGAGAGGACCAGAGTCGTTACACCATTCTCAAGCCAGCTGGCAAGCTGTTTTATACAGATGATATTTCCTAGCAGAAGAGTTCTGATGCCTTCAAGGTTGTTTGTTTGTTTGTTTGGTTGTTTTTTTTTAATCAGCTGAGCAGTATAAAGAAGCCTTAAAGGAGGAGAAGAATTGAGCCACACTTCTGGAGTGAATGGATATAAATGTAATGTAATGTAGTACACATCCCATAGATGCAACTGCTGAGTTTTGGCATGTTAGACTCTGTCTCTTCCACTTCCCTGAAGATGCTGAGTTTG
Source organism: Athene cunicularia (assembly GCF_003259725.1). Taxonomy (NCBI): domain Eukaryota; kingdom Metazoa; phylum Chordata; class Aves; order Strigiformes; family Strigidae; genus Athene; species Athene cunicularia. The sequence continues at coordinate 138,449,872 of NW_020799095.1, read as the reverse complement.
TTGCTTTCTGCTGTGTACGGTGGGTGCTCCAGAAACCTTCCAGAGCAATCAGAGGAAGATTTTGCAAGACCGGCAGGAAGTTTAAGGGATGTTCAAAGCATGCATTATAGACTTTAAACAAAGCTGCGCAGATAATTTGGGCTGCAGGACTGTAATTAGATAGAGGAAAATGTATGCTGTGATAAACCCAGCTGCTTTTCTCATAACATGTGATTGATATAATGGGCACAAGGCCAGGACCAGAAAAGGTCATAGCCATTGTTTAAATGCCACCTTCTAAAATGTATAAGATCTGATGTGCTTCTTCAGAATGATGACATACTGGTTCAGATTCTCCTCTCACTTCATTTGAGGAGTCCAGAGAAGATCTTTCCCAAAGAGGTTGCTTGGTTCTCTTGTAAAACCTAGTCAGGGAGTTTTCAAGATTGGAGCTGACAGGTTGTGCAAAATATGGGTAAGCAGAAGAGGTCCTGATGAGATGACCCATTTGCACCAGCATAAATTCTGCATGTTTCATCTGAAGGAACCTTCTGTGGTGGCTAATATCATTGCATGGATCTTGATCAATGGCACTTCTAAAGCTTGGATCTTGCAACTCCTTCATGACCTTTGTAATATAACAAGGAGACCTCCAAAAAGATGTAGTTTGTCCAATAATTAAGACATCGTATAATCTACACCCTTGTCAAGAACAGGCAAAAACTCTATCCCTGTCAGGATTTTGGTATAAAATAAATGAAAGAGTTGCAGTGAGATCACTGAGAGACATTCAATTTTAAGATCTTATTTCTCGAGTCAGACTTGTAACCACTGCCAGGTTGCAGTAAAATAGATTAAATAGAAAAGCTTGACATTTAACATCAGAAATGAAAATGAAGCAGTCGTGCTCTCATCTTATCTCTGACTTAGGCTTGCCTTGGCAAACTTAACGTGTCACCTAGTGTGCTGATATTTTAGTTTTGCTATATGTAAAATGGTGATATCTATTCTTTTTCCTAAAGGGGCATGGACTATGCATGTTTAGTAGCTGATAAATGTAAAATTTATATTTGGAAAAAAAATATACATTTAATTGTATAAGCATTCAGTGATAAATCCGTGAATTAAAAAACCTGATTGCGATGAAGGCAGGGGCTGAGTGAGACTTGCAGGCCTGTAGATCAGCCGTAAAATATGATGGTAGGACTTTATTTCTGGTTTTAAACTTTTTCTTTTTTTTTTTTCCCTCTTCTCTGATACTCTCATTTTTAAAAAAAACCTAAATTATATCTTAGGGTTTTGAAATAGCATCAAAGGCATAGTTGGAATGCTTATAAATAGCTGTATCTTTTCTTGAAGGTGTGGTGTCCAAGTTTATTTCAGGTTTTGAGGTAGGGAAGTGCTACGGGCTGTGGATGCTGCATGGGCCTGGCTCCCTGGCAAGGTCTGTATTTACCCTCCCCTCTTGCCCATGTGCCCAGGCCTTGCTCCTCCATGGCCACCCTGCTAGGGATTTTTTTCCCACTGGTAGCTTGGGCTATATGCCCTGTGGGATACCAACGTATGTGCTGGCTTGTCCCAAGGCCTCCCACCTTTGTCATCCACCATTTGCCTCCCCAACTCCCTTCCTCCTTCCTCTCCTCACTCACTGCTCCCATTGGGCTGCCCCTTTCCCCTGGCTTTAGACACATGGGCAGAGCACGGTTCCTTCCTGCATGTCTCCTAGGAAAGACCTAATAACACGTCCCCTCCCTCTGGGGGGGTCTGAAGGCTCCATAACCACAGCCCCAAGCACCGCCGCTGGCAAGGCACCACTTCTGCGGCCAGCACGCTGTCTCTGTGCCACACACAAGCTTGCAGTGAGCTGCAAGCAGAGGGGAGATGTGTCTGACAGCAGGGCAAAGACTCTTCTTTGAAGAAAAGCACTGGAGAGCCATGGATGCTGATCTGCAGAGGGGCCTCAGATGCTCCCTGCAGCCTCGGGGAAGGCGACTCCCCGGGGATGGATCCGGAAGAGCCACAGGATGGCATCTCATGGCCTGGCGGCACAGGGGACAGGCTGCTGGGAGTAAAACCCAGCGTTTCTTGGCTCAGAGTTCATGGAATGAACTGTAACCACCAGCCTATAAATGAGAACATCCAAACAAACAGAAATAAGACCAAATGCAAAAAAAGGAAAAAAAAAAAAAAGAGGAAAAAAAAAGATACAGGATGGTGTTGCTTTGACTCTGGGCCCTGTCGTCTTCTAGGACTGATGAAGCGACTGGGTGGTTCTTCAGATTCCTGTGGTCTGAACACACACCCTAGTCATCACTGAGATGAGCTCGGAAAAAAACAGTAATGAAAGAGGGCTCTGATTTATTTCCTGATAAAATAACCTTTGCTCTCAAAGGCTAACATTTCAGCTCCAGCTTGCAGAGAATGAGCTTTTATTTCCATCCATCAAAGCCTACATCATGCTGGATATCCAGAGAGTATTCTTCACACACAGCCATGTGTTGTCCAATGAAGGAAAATTATAATTTTTTTTTTTTTTTTTTTTCTCTGAGGGAGGAGAAAAAGGAGGGTGGCTGAAGTCTGTATTAAAGACTGGAATAATTACTATCCATTGCAACCCTGTGACTACAGTGCAAGGAAAATTGCTTAAAAGTACTGTGCAAGCCAAAGTTTTTCTTTGCAGTGTAAATAATCTGCATTTTTTTTGGGCTTTGATCTGAATGATCATCCAAATAATTCCTGTTTATTTTTGCCCAGGTAGACATCTTGAATGAGTATTCAGGGGCTTTCTACTCTGCCGCTGTGTTAGATATACACCAGTACATCATGTTTTTGTCCATTACAGGTGTCATTTTGGCATGAAGTAAGAGCCTGCAATCATGACTGACACCGAGAAAAGTTAAGGTTTCCAGTTCACACAGACAATTTCATATCACGTTGTACTGCAAATGGCTACAGGGAATAGTCAGCACAAGTGAGTTAAAAGCAAGGCAGATATTTATTTGCAATCAAGACATTAGCTGAACTTGATACATGAAGACCCAGAGGCACCTGCTGTGTAAAGGAATTGGTTGAAATAATTAATTTTTCTGAAAGTATAACTTTTTTATGACAGTGGGCTGTACTTGGGTAGAACATAGGGTCTTGCAGTGTTCGTACGATCACCAGAACTAGCAGTGCTGAACAGTACATCCTGGTGTATGACTGATCAGGGTTCACACGGCCAAATGCCTCAGTACTCCCTACGTATGAGAGAACTCACCGGGAGTGCCAACTCAGATGTTCACTCAGGGTAATGCCAGGGCTTTCCTTGGGTTGTGATGGTGGATTTGTGGAGGGTTTGGAGCCTTCTGAGAAGGCACATCTCACAGCTCTGTTTTGTTAGCCCTGAGTCTTTGGAGGGTTGGCAGATCCTCTCTGCCACACGGGTTTGCTGGTGTTTACAAAGATCTGTGAAGAGGAGATGTTGCAAGAAGCAGCTTGTGTGGGTGATGAAAGCAGCAAGGGACTGTTTTCTGTGAAGATGGATGGAGGATATCCATGGGTGCATGCACTGTATGCTATCCAGCATGTGGGAACAAATATTTCTACCTACAGAGATCAGTACACAGAAGTGAAAGGCAAGAGGAGTGCAGAGGCCATGACCCAAAGTCTCTGGAAGTCAGCAGGGATTTCCTTTTTTGCTAGTACCTGAGCTATGCTTTTTCCTGGGAGAGCTCATGCTATCACAAGCTGACAGAGGAGGTCCAGAAAGGAAGGAGAGGGGGGGAGAGAAAAGACTTTTTTCCAGATGAGTGAAGAGATGGTTCCACAGGTCATCAGTAGGGACTGACACCCCCCACCCCCCTCACTGCAGAAAGCACAAACTTATTTCCTTGGAGCTAAAAAGAGTAGCAATCCATAGTTGGCAAGTATTATAGAGATGCTTCCCATGGGGACCAGCCACGGCAAAGAGCGGTGAGCAAAGTTACCTTGCAAATGGTATAACAAGACTAAAGGTAAGTATCCTGTGTGGGTGCCTCCAGCAACAGTCAGCAGAAGTTTTAGGGGCTGAATGTTCTCACTGCAGTCAGTTAAGGCTTTGATAAGGCAAGTTAATATTGGTTTTATTATGAGACAGTATAATAATGGAATGGGCCATCCAGCCATTACTGTATCTACCTTGGCTATAGGGAAACATTCACAGCCCAAAACAGGAGCCGGAAAAAAAATAACAGTAAAGAGCCATAATTCCCTCATTTTCAGGTTCTGGTGTTAAGGACCTACAGGATTATTCCCCAATTGTCAGCTAACCAGTCCTCCCAGCTCTTGCTGTAAGCACTTTTCACATAGCCTAACTTTCCTTCTAAGTGTACCCTTCATCCACAAGGACCCCATAAAAAGTATTAGGCAAAGATTAAACATTATAAGCATATAACCAGCTCATAAAATGAGTTTTAAATGCTAAGCATGAAAGGGTGAATTTGCCTAAGGGGGCTGCTCTGAGCTCCATTGGCTCAGGGAAACTTGTTCCTCAGGAGACATATTTATCATTATAGTTTATTTGTATTACAAGAGGCACCACTGGAGACTGGGGACTTCACTGTGTGAAGTGCAGCTTAGACATCCAGTAAGAATCAATTCCCCCTGAATATTTTATATCAAAACTGATAGGAGAGGCCTAGGCCAATAACAAGGGAATGTTTTCTATCCCCATTTCACAACTAGGAAACTGAGGATGAAGAGCTTTGCCCAGGGCATGGTGGTGATAAAGTAAAAGCAAAGGAGCTCAGCCCAACCCTACAGCATGTCCCACCACAGATCCTTAGCAGGATCAGCCCCTGACCTGACCTTGCAGGTGATCAGTACAAGATCTGAGCCCTCTGCACCATTTCCATCTCATGCCTTCCTATGACAGACCACTTTTATGATCAAGATCAAATATGGACAAGGGACAATAAAGCTCCTGGAATATATTGTCCCTTCACAAGTGCAGCCGATGACCTAGTCATTAGCTGGAGAAGTGAAAATTTTGTGTTGTTTACGTGACTTACCGAGCCAGAAAAGAAAAGAGGCCACAGAGAGGCTGTGGAAAGAAGATGCATTTTTGCATGGATGATTTGAGATCAGGGATGGTGGGCAAAACAAATCCAAAAAGGAGATAGATCTATGTTTATAGTCCTTAATAACTGACTTGATTTTTCGGGCTTGCCAAACACCTGAGAGTTTTCCCAGAATAATTTATTTTTCACATGAATCCTCAACAGATAGCCTTTATGGCTGTCAATTTGCAGCTAAAGAAGCATTGAAATTTGCATGTGTCAAAAGAAGAGTTAAATTTTGCATTAAATTCCAAGCCTTCCTTTCCTCTAGGCTAGCTAACATTTCCTATCGTCATCTCACCATGGTTTGTTTTCATGTCTCATTTTCTTTTTCTATTGATATATTAGTCTGGTAGGCTGAATTTTCTCAGAGGGTGGACTTTTGTGCAAGTTTCATTAAAAATATTTCACAACACTTCTCTCAAATGTGATCTGTACTTTTGTGCTGATTGAAAATGGTACAGCAGCTTGTTATAGCATATTCTTTTATATTTCATCAAAACAGATATGTTTTAAATTGAAATCTCAACTATTATGTTTCTCGGTGGAGATTAAAGTGAGGTTTTTCAAACTGTCAATACAATTGCTTTGAGTCTGATTCTCTTGTCAGATGTACCTCAGTAAATAAGGAGAAATTCTTCTGAAATCAGTGGAATTATTCTTCTGAAAAACTTCAATGCATGATCTAGCAAGGGCCCTTGTTTTTATTATGTATCAGCCATTCTGTCTGAGCTGTCCCAGAGCTGCCCATTAGTAGTGTATATTTAACTAGAATATTAATGAAGGGAAAAGTCTAAGTATTTGCAGTTAATGTATTTCTTTAAAACTTCACAATAGGAAACAACATGTTTCATATTACCACTTACCTCCTCTAAGGCAGCAGTTGTTCCATTGGGTAGACTGTGTGAGAAATTCTGTTGCATGCCACCACAGAGCTTCATGTATCTCTAAGCAATCTGAAATTCTTTAAATCTGCAAATCAAAATGCTGCTGTGTATTATAACAAGCTGTGCTGTACCATACCATATCCTCTCAAGTCACAAGAGATGAATAATTCACTAGGGTGTTTTTTAATTTCTAAAATAAATACTTTAGTGGTGTTCGTTTTAATAGGTATTGCAGAGGGTGACTGTTGTTTTGGAATCCAAATGTTCTTATCGTTGCATCAGAGTAAATACTTTGCGCTTTTTGTCTCTCTGATTCGTGCTGTTTGGTTTTGGTTTCTGAAGCTGTCCAGAATCTTGAGATTTGTTATGCTTGTCTGCGCCACGTCGCCTTGAGCACTCATCATTTTCTATCTGTTGGTTAAGCAGACTTCGGCCTGCTCAATACATGTATGGGAAATCTCCAAAAACACGTGCTGCAGGAAACAGTGTCATATATTCAGGTCCTGACTCTCCTGTCCCTGATTTAGCCTGGAACTGGAGGCCTCTTGTAATACTAGAGAAAATTTTCACTGCTGGACTTTTCTGAGTAGCTGGATTGCTTATTCCAGCTTCTTGATTAACTCATAATTATGGTGATTATGCTCTGCTCATCCAACAGTCTCCTGTATAGGAGCTTCATTTTAACAGTTGGCTTTTCTCTCTTTTACCAACACGCAAGTATTAGAACAACCCACAGGTGCAAACTTTTGCTAAATCAAGCTTAAAGGAGATGGGAAGTTCAAAGATGATGCAAAGTCTCCTCTGTCCATTTCTCCTGGGTTATGTAAACAACAGAGAACAAAGTCTTCAGGCTCATTATCTTTGTCCTGATCAGCTTGCTGAGTAGATCTGGTTGGAAAACAGGATTTCTTTTCACGGGAAATTTGACTCTTCCAGATTTGTTTTTGTTGTCAGTGAGAAAGTTACTTCTCCATTTTCTCATAAACCATTCATTAAGGGGGGAAAAAAAGAGAATAATTAGGAAATGTCACGTTACTTTATTTTCAGTATGGGAAATATATTTTGTTTTGGTAATATGAATATTTTGTTTTGATATGCTGGAGAAATCTAGTTTTTCTGAAAAAAAACCCAGAGAAACTGACTTCTTTCTTTCTGATTTCTTTGGAGATTGGCTTATATGTCCAAATGAATTTTTTTTTTTTATTAAAACAAAACCCAATTGTCCAAAGAAAACTGTTCTGTGGAAATGTTTATTAATCCTAACTTGCTTTTGCTGTTGCTGAATGTTGCTCAAAATGTATCATGGCTCCAATTTTCAGTCAGTAAGCAAACCGATCTATACACACCTACCTGAGTGTGTGTATATATGTTGCACATGTACGTACATGTATGCACGGGACTAAGTCCCTGCCCTCAACTATGTATGTAAATCCCAGCGGAGATTTCCATCAGCCTTGTACGTATATGAATGAAAGCAGAATTTGGCCCAGGATTTTTAATCAATATATAAGGCTTACTGAGTGATTTGAGATGCTTGGATAAAGCTGTTACATAAATGTTAGTCATTATTATTTGTAATAATTACCTACAGCTGTAACTATGGCAAACCTCCATATAAAAACAGCTAGCCCCTGACATATGGCTTCTGTGCTTCAGCTCCAGATTCCATCAAAGTGCACAATAAACTCTTTCTTTAAAAGCATGTGCCTAAAGGGAACATGTAAACTCTGGCACATGATAGCAGCCATAACGACGAGGAGAGAATTATGCCATCCTTATTAGCAGCAGCAGTCTGACTCTCACAGAAAGGAATGGGTGTTGGATTGGACCCTATCATGTGAATAACATGCTCCTGAGATGCATTACAGCCATGGGCAATGTAGGCAGCAAATTAAAGTCAGGTTGTAACTGGGTCAGGGCTGTAGAACGTTTTGTAACCATATTTTGTCAATGTGGCTGCAGATGAGCTGGATCCTTGTTTTGGGGATGTCTTCATTCTTTTTGGGTTTACTTTTAAACTAAATAAATAATAATTGCAAAAACCAAAACAATAAAAAAGCCCCCACACAGATCCTCCCAAGGCAAATAAAACCTTCCAAGTGTCTGCTTACCTTTTCTGGCTTTTCCCATTTCTGCCATGGCCACTACAGCCATTTAAAAGATGAAACACAGAAACTGTTGAGCAGTACACAATGCTGCTACTCAATACTCTCAAGAGGAAGCAAGGAATATGGCATCTGACTGAAACTGCTTGGGAATTTAGGCAAACAGCCTGTAATTGCCAAATTGATTTTGGCCAGGAGACCAGGGCTAACACCCACAATAAGTATAAAGTGCCATGGGATCTTTAATGACCCCACTGCTTTGGACACAGTTTTACATTTATTTAATGCACATTTTATGTTTGTGAATAATATACTCCATAAAATATATACAGTCAGGAAATGCCAAACATTGCCAGTTTCCCAAAGGCAATTTCAGAGCTTGCAGAGAGCACTCTCAGGCCTCGATTCATGATCGTGTTAAACTTTGTTTATATGAGGTAATCCAATATTTTATTCATTAAAATGCACCATGCACCTAAGAAGAATTAAACAAATGTTTTACTATGCACTAAAATTGTTCTTCCCCCTTCACTAAGGATTAAGCAGGAACAGTTTGTGGAACCCTGGGCCTGCGCAGTCAAGGAGGCTGCTGGCACTGGCTCTGCCAGTTCCGCAGCAACCCTCCAGATCTGCCGCTGGGTCATTGCTGGCAAAGGCAGGGCAGAGAAGCCTGGAGAGGGCAGAGGGAAACTTGTGTAATATGCTGCCCAGGACTCTGAAAGTCGTTGGTGTCCTCTTCACCACTGGGAAGAAACTTTCATTCAAAGACAGCAAGTGGAGATCCTGCCTTGCCTTAGGATGCTCTGAGGCTGGCGATAGCTCAAGGTAAAGAGAGATGGTGGGTGCCATACAAAGGAGAGACACATAGCGGTCACCTAACACAACATAGCACTGGCTGATTAGTAATGAAATGGGGGAAACATCTGCATCTTTGAATTCAGAGTGGCATCTTCTACAGGCTGCTCGGCTCGGGACTTAATTACCACTGAGTAGCTATGATGAGAATTCAGGTTTTTCTCTGTCTTTAGGCCAGCTATAACAGCCTTTTGTGTTATACTGATGGTAATTTTGCTTGTGTGCAAACAGACTAAGATTTTCAAAAATAGGTCACTAAACTTAGGCTCCAACAAGTTTATATGTAGACACTTAACTCAGTGATCTGATTAAAAAAAAGCGATCTGAGCGCCCAAGGTCTCCCAAAGTTGTCAGATCTGCAGCCAGGCAAACACAGAAAGCTATAATCAGGTCTGCACAATTATGTACATATTTGTAATTTTAAAGATTATGCTTCTATTCTGGTAATGACTGGGGTTTTAAACAGCCTTTTGTATTTACTCTTTTTTTTTTTTTTTTTCTTTTAAAGGAAAACTTTGGTGATGTTTTCCTGAAATCCAGATCAGGTCTCTTTTGGAAAGACCACAGTCTAGTCCAGTTCACCTTTAGCATCCTGATCTGTGTTCTGCTCAGCACAATTCACAGCATCTGGATTCAGAAGTAGATCTTCATCTGCCTTTAAAGATCTCACCTACTATCAGTGCTAAGAGCTGCTCAGACAGTCTGCACTCAGCAAATGGATCAGATATGACTGCAAACACCACACATCTGAGAATAAGATTTCATAGTTCCATGTAATTTTTCATGCATGAATTCCAATGCTCCTAGAAAAATATTAGCAGCATGACAATTTGTACAATACTTTTGGGACACAAGTGAGCATTGTCCTGAGAGCCACTTCGGCATAGGTAACTTGAATTCTCTCTTTAAGATTTATCTCCAGGAAATCTTTCTAAAGATTGACAAATTAAAATGTCATCTTGTGGTTTGGATTAATGTAAGTAAGGAAGGAGCTTTTTTTTTTTTTTTCCCCTCTGGAGGGGTACTGAGTCTAGGTTTTTGATGTCAACCCCCATTGCTGGCACAGAGCAACTCTAGACTTTGAGAACCATATGTAGTTCTCAAGGATCACAGACTTGCAATACCTTCTGACATGGATGTGCCATTAGGAAGACGTCTGTCCCACAGAGCCTCAGCATCTGACCTTTCACTGAAGACTTGGTTGTCTCATAACAACTGCATCCAAACCAATCTGATATGTGGAAATATGTGTGTGTTATCCATTTACGCTGGTGTTTTATGCTGGTGCTTCGCTGTTGCTCTTTGTAGCCACTCCACCTCCTGCCCACCAAGCACTGTGGGCTGCTGGAGGGAAGGGAGCATTGCCAGCGCCTGCGTGGTCAGGTGCTGGAGCAGCTCTCTGACGGAGGCTCACTTCTCATGTTTCTGTCTAAAAAGACCTTCTTATGCTGGACTCAGCTTTTGCTTGGAACTGTGTGGCATGCAGCACAGTGGAGGTCAGGGTAGGTAATCTTAATTTATTTGGCCTAAATATCTATTACTCTCCTCTGCTTCGTTAGTCACAGCCCCAGGAGCATTAAGACAGGGTGTTGCCATGATGATGTCTGGTGTCAGGAGACTCATACCAGGAAGTGAAGGCCAAGACTGTCAATTTCCAAATTTGATATAAAGCAAAAGGGTGTTTCTGTAAAAATGATCAAAGCAGGGACTGATCTGGTGTGGATATTTCAAAAAGTGTATTTGCAGCAAAGAGGCTGCGGAGCACCCCTCACATAGTAGTGATGCTTGAAACAGATCATTCCCCTTTTTCAAATGTCAAGTCTCCAATATATCATTCAGCAGGAGATCCTCCTAATTAGTTTAGACTTTTCTCTCATGGGTCACACCCTTTATCACTTCCCACTCCGTATGACTTGACTTATGGAACACTTGGCTTCAGATGTAGTCTCAGTCCTGCTCTTTGCATGCTATTTGCACACAAATTACTTACATCCCTGTATTAGTCATTCTTCTGTTTCAGTGATACATTTTTTGTATGTTGTGAGTCTGAGGCAGAAGGAGTATGGTTTGGCTATCTGAAATCACTCTCGATGTGGGAATAAGTCCTAGCTCTCGATTAAAAAGTAACACTTCAGCGCATGTAAAATAGCATGGCTCAAGTCAGCTCAACCTGTGCAGCCCAGCTCTCAATCTGAGCATGTTTGCTCTTTGAAGCATTGGAAATACAGGGTGAAAAGGCACATTTGGTGTTTCTCATGTCATGTCTGTAAAAGTATCTTGGACCAGGGCATAATATCTGTGTCTCTTCGAGCCCAGGGGAATGCCTTAACCACTAGACTCAAAATAGTTTCCAAAATAGAGCAATATGTCAGCAGTAGGGTTGGAAGATCACCTATGCTAACCAGCCCTTAGTCTGCTGGGTAGGGTGTCTGCTGGGTAGAGGACATGGTGTGAGTTTGAAAATTTTTGGCTAGAGGGATGGACATTGTCCTGGTTCAGCTAGGATAGGGTTAGGTTTCCCCAGCAGAGAGAGAGGGGGAAGGGATCTCCGGCTGGGTTATTCATACCATGCTGGCGTCAGGTCCAGGGGCAGGACCTTTTTACCTTGCTCTTTGGCGGGCTCGGTGGCGGGAACCTTTTTTCCGTAAACCAGCTAGCGGTATTGCTTTGTATATTGTTTGTCTTGTTCACTGTTATTGCTGTTCATTGTTGTTACCATTGATACCGTTGTTGTTCAGATTGTTCTATCACTCTGTTGTATTAAATTTCTTCTTATTTTAGCCCGGGTTTGTGCTTAACTTCCAGCCCGACCGGCTGCAGACCCCAAGATAGCTACTGAACAAAAAAAAAAAAAAAAAAAAAAAGGCAATACTTCTCTCCTTTTCCTCCTGCTTTGTTTTGTTGTAGTGCCAAAACCTACAGTATACTATATCAAGCTCAGATATAGGGTTAGAGCATTGCCATTAAAGTGGCCATTCGAAGGATACAACCAAAGTGATGAAAATATTAGGATCTTAGCTGGGGTTAGGAAAAAGAGAGAGACACACACAGATCCTGAGAAAGCAGAAGGTCTTCTTACCCCTGTACTCAGCACTAGTGAGGCCGCACCTCGATTCCTGTGTTCAGTTTTGGGCCCCTCACTACAAAAAGGACATTGAATGACTCGAGCGTGTCCAGAGAAGGGCAACGGAGCTGGTGCAGGCTCTGGAGCACAGGTCGTACGGGGAGCGGCTGAGGGAACTGGGGGTGTTTAGTCTGGAGAAGAGGAGGCTGAGGGGAGACCTCATCACCCTCTACAGCTGCCTGAAAGGAGGGTGCAGAGAGCTGGGGATGAGTCTCTTTAACCAAGTAACAAGTGATAGGACAAGAGGGAATGGCCTCAAGTTGTGCCAGGGAAGGTTTAGGCTGGATATTAGGAAGCATTTATTTACAGAACGTGTTGTTAGGCATTGGAATGGGCTGCCCAGGGAGGTGGTGGAGTCCCCATCCCTGGAGGTGTTTAAGAGTCAGGTTGACATAGCGCTGAGGGATCTGGTGTGGTTGGGAACTGTCAGTTAGGTTAACGGTTGGACTAGATGATCTTCAAGGTCTTTTCTAACTTAGATGATTCTGTGATTCTGTGAGATACAAGATTTTTGATAGCCAGGGAGATCTATTGGCAATGAAATTATTTACATCCAGGACAGGGGGTATTACATCAGTGGAAATAAGTTCCTGACTTATATCAAGAGCTGAGGGACAGCAGAGATGAGACTCACTGTGTCAGGTCCTATGCTACAGTCCCAGAATCTGGGCCTCTGCTTTTCTGGAGTCCTGTGGTACAGGGCTCATCCCAGCCCCTGCATGTGGGAAAATCTTGGGAATGTGAACAGAAAATACCACACTTGCAGCACTGTAAATCAACAGGCACATAAAAGCAATTAAAAGTGCAAGGCTTTGCATATCGTGATTTTGGGGAGCCCTCACTGAAGATTTTTAAGCACTCAGGCTGACAGTACTAGTGACACTGTGTAGCCGAGACTGGACATGGGCCTTTACGAAATCACTACTTTGAGATAGCTGTTCACCAGAAACAGCTGGAGATAATTCTTCATCTTTCACTGGAAACAGCTATTTCAGTTTAGGATCGGTCTGTGGAGGGGAGGGTGGCTCTGCAGCTCCTCTGACGTTCTTGTGTTTCACGGCTGACTGCAGAGCAGCGCTGGGTTCTCTGCTGGCATCCAGGTGAAATTGTAAGGAGGTAACCATGTCCAAAGGCTTGGTGGGTCTCTGCACTGCCTGCAATACCCATACTTGCCTGAGGCTCAGAGGTTTCATCTCTGGGAAAAATTAGAAGGTCCTGACAAATAATTGTAACATGCTGTTACAGAGAATCACAGGAAGGAATGACAAAATCCCCAAATGATTGGGTATTCTGTTCCTCTGTAACATTTTGCTTTTATTAATGAAAATTGCGTGCACATATGTTATTCAGTGGTCAGTTTGCTGCATCCTATGTTTGAGTCCTTTGTAACATACATAAGAATTAATATATTCTTCTGCTTTGGCCTATTCTGTCTTCACCTGCAAAAACAGAGACACTGAGCTATAGATAATCTGCATAAGATCATGCAAATTTTTCTTATGTTTCAGCTGATGATGTTCCCTATCATATGAGTTTACCTTCTGTTTTGGCTTCAAATGAATCCCATGATGCAGAGCAAAACTCAGCAGAAAGAACAAAGTTTTCCACCCCAGATGGTAAATTGGTCCAGTTTCACTTGAGACTTGGCGTCTTAGCAAATGTTGTTGCACTTGGCCTTGTAGTTATAATGAAATTTCAAACTACGATTGTTTCACTATGTAAATTAAGTATTGGGCATATTCCATTCCTGGATGGAGTAGGACTTTCCAAGCAATTACTTCTCTTATCTCCAGGGGCTACTGTGATATTTGGAGCTTAAAACATGGAGATTGCCTCTCTTGGGCTCTCAGTCACTGCTGGCACTGAGATAATATGGAAGAGAATGATTGGAAACAATCTGCCCCTAACACCATGTGGAGCACTGCTGAGCCTCTTGGACAGGAAAGGGGACGCTGGATGAAGGGGCCGATGCAAGAGCTAGGTTGGAAAGTGGAGTGGGTGGAGAAAGGAAGGTGGAGATCCAAAACTTTTGAGAATGAGGGTGGGAGGGGCAATTGGAATGTGGATGGAGGTGGGACAACTCCTGAAATGAATGAAGGGGAAGGTGGGGTGAGGACAGCGTAGGGTGAGAAGTGATCTGAATGCAGAGGAGAACATCTGTGGGAGTAGCGAGGTGTGCTGTCCTTGCATCCCAGCCCAGGTCTGCCCCAGGAAATACATAAACTTGGAAATGACTAGCAAAGGTGTGTCAAATGCTTGCCATGGTGGCAGGCCTGTGCATGGGGTGACAATGCACTGCCACCAAGCACTGTCAGCTAAAGCAGCCAGACCTATGTAGGAGCTCTCAGACTGCTCTGCTTGTACCCTTCATGGTACTAACTTTGGTTACAACATCTCAGCTTGGGACACCCACTGAAGGGCTCCACTGTTCAGAGCCAATGTGGATTGGCTCTGCAGGTCAAAGAGCACTGGACTTTGCAAGCTGACTGTAGTTTTTATATGTAATAATTTATACATAATTGTTACATAGTAACCTGGAGGAAACCTTGATCTCTGCTACGCTTTTGTTTTCTGACAGGAATTTCATCCCTGGCTTCAGTGCCAGAGATGATAGTATTTTTTTTCTTGACTTTTGCATCAGCAATTCTATGTTTTGGGATAGGAAATTAGGTCTTGTTCTTCTTGGACATTGAGGAGCCAGAAGATGCCAAGATATTTCTAAGCCCCAGAAGTAGAGGCTATAGAAATGAATCAGAAGACACGCCAAAAGCTTCTCTTTTGGACAACTGCAGCTGCTGCTTTCCTCGAGCCCAAGCAGACACTTCTGAATAGGCTGTCCTGAGCACTTTCCATTTCATCTGGCATATGGGGTCGAGATTTCGTACCAGACTTGCACTGATTTTGTCTAAAGTTTTATTTTTTCTTTTGCCAAGATTAAGATCCACTCAAGAGTTCTTATCCAGCCAGCTCTCCTGCAGGTGCCAGGACATGACTGGATGCTTTAAAGGCTTACTCTTTCTTATAAATGGCATGCCAGCCAAACTTCATCACTGTTCCAGAGAGGTCCAGAGGAACTCACAGCATCTTAGGGAAAAAGGGCTGGAAGGCATGTGAAGTGACTCAGTGTATCTCCTGCCTCAAGCCACTGTGGCTGTGCTGTCCACAGGGGGTAATGTCTTCAGAAGCACCGAAGTCCCATTTTCAGTCACCAGTTCCCTTTGTTACCTTGGATGCAGAGACTTGGCAGGCAAACTGTCTTGAACAAACGTGTTCATCATGTTGAGTCTACTGACATGTCTCTGGTTTTGATTTTTTTTTTTTTTTTTTTTTTTTTTTTTCAGCCACATGCAGAAGTCAAAATACCTTTATTTAAAATCAGAAATATACATTACATCCTCTATGTTTATCTTAAGTCAGTTCTGCTTGTATGAGATAAATCTACCTCAAAGCTCCTGTAAATTATCCCCAATAAAATGCTGAGTTATGTCATTAAAATAATAGGATTATGTTCTTATTTTCTGTTGTTTATAGGTCAAGTCATGGCTATGTTCCATCAAAACATGCCTTGAGATTGAGTCGTTAGCTGCTTACTTGCTATTTGAAGTTATATTCATCTTGCTTCTTACAAATGTAGAATGGTTTTAAGTGCAAGGAATACATAATAGGATGGAAAATTTCACATCCTATCTGAGTAATACCAAAACCCTTTTGATTTGAAAGGTCACAGAAAACCAGTGTGGTGCAATGCACCTCTCACAGATTCTTCAATATTTGCCTGTGGTTTAACTTCCAGCCTCTCTATTGTTGTGCTACTTTCTAAGCACTGTTTCCCCAGTGCCTCTGGAAGACACTCCCTCCACAGCCTTACCCCTGTTCCTCCCAGCAGCCCTGCTTCCTTGACAGCCTTCAGCTCACTTGGGTTGAGGTGACAACATAATGGAGCTGCTGACGGTCAGGTTTCAGAAAACAATCAAGCACGTTATGAGAAACAATCACTAAAACACAAGCACTTAGAGGAGCCAGAGATAAAAGCGTCTCATTTTCTTGGCAGCCCACGTAGATGTTCTGCAATGACTGATGATATGACTGTTATCTTGACACCATACTCTCCCATGTTGAAACTGTTTATGGGAAACAAACATCATGTGAAAAACAGATTGCCAGACACTAAGTAAATCACTCTGATGAGGAACGAGTCAAGTACTGCCAGTTTTACCCACACTGTCATTGTTATGATGTAACACATTCCTCATGACTGATATTGTATCCAAATTAGGGCACAAAACCTTCTCTTGATCAGTTAACCAAAATTCCCTGCCTTGTAACAACAACTGCGCACACACACGCACATGCTTGCTCGCTCTCTCTCTCTCTCTCACACACACACACACATCCCACATTAGTGGAGGATTAAGAAGGTGGGCAGAAATTACACAAACTGTAAATTTTATCCCCTGCCCTCTTTAATGAGATGTTGCAATTTTCTGAGTTCTGCTAGTAATGATTAATAAACATTTGGTGTGCTAAACATATGGAAAAATCATCCCATCTGGACCATTTAAAACTAGGACGTAGACTTTATCTTTGTTTATTTCATCCTTAGCTAAAAGGCTTATTATGAATTGCAATAATCCAAGAAGCCAACCATGGAAGACAGACAAGCTCTTTAGATAAAACCAAAAAGGCAAGTTTTCTAACCGAGGACCAGATGTATTTTTGGGTATTGCCCTTGTACATATTTAGCTGAGCTTTTCAAGTGGTGAAGATTTGCATGTTTGTTTTGCAATACTAATGAATATGTTTTAGATTTACATTTTAGAAAATGGAAACTTTTATCTTCTTGGGGCTTTGTAAGTTAATGATTTCCAGAAGATAGTTTGGTATCCTCTTTTAACCCTTCACCATTGAAAACATATCACTTTCCGAGGCACAAGGATCTAGGGCACGCTGGCTGAACTAAACCCGGGAGATATATGTGACTCTTTCTATTGTTTATTTCTGGAATTACATAAAATGTGGGGTTTTAATTTTCAATCTAGTGAAAACATATGTAAATGGCAAATTATTTTAAAACTAACTTAATATGAATTGTGGGGTAGGCATTGCCATACACGTGATCCTTGAATCAGATAAATAAGGAAAATGCTTTTAGAAAAATATAGTTTTGAGACACAGTATCTTCCATGAGTGAGTTAGTTTCCTCCAGGATAAAGTCTGGTTTAGTGTAGTAAGGAAAATGTGTTGTATAACAACATTTTACTTCTAGTTGAAAGAGCAAAGTTGCAGTTTTATAACATAGTTTTTCACCCTTTGATTTTCTTTAGAGAGGTTATGAGAGAAAATAATTAATGAATAAAACATAACTTTTCAAAGGCTTCCTTACCCTCACTGGCAATTTTTATTTGACAAGAGCCCTATCAGAAATGAAAAATTCTTCCTTAGGGAACAACAGAGCATTTTAATACAAGAGATAACTAGAGCTTTGAACTTTGGGTGGTTGACAAATCAGTCTGAAACAGCCTTTCTTCCAAATTTTTCCAATTGTTCATTCAAAATGTGATAGGAAACTAAGTATGATCTTGAAAGAAGATGCTGCTGCTTGTGCTTATGTGATGAAATGTTGCAAACCCCTACCTTTCTAGGATGCTAAAGTAAAGGCATGATGCCCCAGAGAAGTCCTGGACTGGAAGGTTGTATTGTCTACACTGCAGAAAAGCTGAAGTCATGTTCAGTGAAAGTACTTCTGGTGTAAACAATTTGGTTCCCAGGTATCAGCTGTACAGACTTAGAAGGACATTCACAGAGTGCAAATGTATGTATGTCTGTTGAGGTGCACAGATGACTATTAGGCCCTCAGTTGCTTTTGGGGAGGGGCTCCCAGACTCCAGCTAAGATCCCAGCCACATTATGGAGGTCATTCAGTAAAGTAAAATACTTGTCATCTCTGCTTGTTTTTAAAGAAATGTCAAAGTCAGAGCCCTCACTCCTGTGTGGTCTTGGCACAGCAAGGGATGGCATGACATTGTGCATGCGTGGCCAGTGGTGACATCTCAGCACAGTGTCTCCAGGAGCAGGAACTTCCAGCCCCAATGAGCTATTTAACCCCTGCCTTGGTATTGATACGGTAACATGTCAGCTACTGTAGGCGTGTCCTGGGTTTCTGGGGCACTTTTAGCAGCTGGAGAGTGTACAGGTAGGTTAAGGTGATCTCAGATTTGCTTTTCATACCAGTGTCATGTTAACAGTAGACTGCAGATCTCAGCTGGTGTAAATGTTACTACCCAGGCAGATCCTGTGCAGAGCTAAGGACCTGACAGTGTGTGTGAAGGCAGGAGGTGGGACAGGGCTCTCTCCAGGGTTATTCAGCTCAGTTGTTAGATCAGGATAAGCAGGGCATCTTACAGCTGTTGGCTGACTGAAGCTGGATCACACCAGTCAAACCCACAGGGCCCAGAATACATGTTGGGGACCCTTTTTGAATTGTGTTGCTCTAACTCAGTCCCTTCTCACCAACATGGGCACTGAGGACCTGGCTGGGCACAGCAGTGGAGGGCACACAGCTGCCAGTAGTGGGTTCACGGGCTCTCAACCAGGTGTCCCTCTTGAAAAAGGTAGGGCTGTGGGGAGAAATGTCCTGGGGGCAGAACTGACCCCACCGACACTGGCAGGACCATGCTGACTAATCCCTGTACATTGAATTATAGGCAGTTTAAGATGCTGAGTGGCCCAGCTCAGATTTTATTTCAGGTACAATGTTGTGGAGAAGGTGCTCTTAACTTGGGGTAGTGGTGTGTTTTTATGAGAGCCTTTTGGTGACACTGGTCTTCCATCACTGTAGCAACTCTAATGACTGCATCTGCATAATTTTTTTTCTTTAGGTGAAACTGAGGTCAAAGCAAATTCAGTAATCCCTGTTTACTTTACTTTGCTACTGTTTTCCCTTTTTCATTGTCTGTAACATTAATACCTTCTTTTCCATTAACATGTGTTTCAATACGAGTACTGCTGGAGAACCAACAGCCATGCTCTGCTGAAGCAGTACTAAGCAGTACTAAGCAGTACTAATACTGTATTCTAACACTGTAGATTTATATTTGTGTCAAATTGAGAGTGGCTCATGCACCAAGAGGCAGAGAGTTGTTCATCATATGCTTTGCAGGGAACAGGAGCCTTGCCCAGACTAGAAAAGTGGTCATGCTGTGGTTAACATGAACTAAGCAAGCTGGACGTAAATTCATCTCATTTCTTGGTGTGGATGTAGGACTTATTGTCTTCACTGAAGTTAGTCCATGTTAATTAAACATAGCCTAAGCATTGCTTTTCCTCTAGGCTGGACAAAGCTGACACATTGCCTACAGACCTTTCACTGTCCAGCCTTCAGTACATACAGGATGTGGCACTCTATTTATTTCATCTCACTCCATTTTTCCACAGGACTCCTGATTCTTCCAGTGTACCTGTGATGGATAGAGAATGAAGCAGGCCTGTGTCACGTATGAAGCAGGAAGAAGTGAGATAGTCTTGTGGTTATGGTATTTTATGTGATCTAGAAGCAGTTTTTTCCTCTGGTTCTGTCATAAAGTTCCCGTGGGAGGCTGCATAGAAGCCTACCCCCAAATTTTTGAATGTAGCTGCTAATATTTTCTTCATTATTTGCCGGGGATTCCATGTAGGGCATTGAAGTTTGCTTTTCACAAAGCCAGCTGAAGTCAATAAAACCTGCAGATGTGGGACTTCTCTGAGAATTCGAGGTCTTGGGTGGTTGGCACTGTACATTATATACCAGAGGTGAAGAAAGAAGGTCTTAAAAGATTTGAGTTCAGGTTCCCTCAGATTTATTGCAGACCTTCTGTTTCATCTTGTCCAAGGCAGCTATAGCCATGTTCAGACAGCCCTAAAGCAAACTGCATGGAGACTAGAATCTGACATACCTGGAGGGGAGAGATTGAAACATCACATCCCTTTGATTTGAGATGCTATTGTAATTGGAATGCCAAAGGTAAATGCTGGTGATAACTATTTGAATGTAGACCTCCATTTTCTAACTTCATTTCTCCTCTGCACGGTAATACACTTACAAAGGTAACTTTCTTACTTCACATGGATGTGGTGGCTACATCTACACCAGTTAATTCAGCAGATCTGGCGCTGTTCTCTGATGCCAGGTGGCACAAAGGTCTTTTGTCTATGCCATTGACCTCTTTTAGTCTCCAAAACAGGAAGGCTGTATGCAAACTGCCAACTGAGAGTGAAACCTGATCTCTGATCTCTCTGAACCGTGCCTGGGAATGGCTTGGGAAAATGCTGCTTGTCCCAGCCTGTATCCATGCCAAGGACTATTCCAGCAAAGCAAGAGCAGCAATGGCAGAGTTGTGGTATCCAAGAGTGCTCCCTGCATTGTTTATTTCTCTACTATAGATGGGAAATCTCTAGCTACCAAAGGGAACCAATAAATGGAGAATATGTCCTCAACCCTCTGCATGAGAGGAGAGGTATTTGTAGCATAGGCTAGAAATTACATTTCATTCTTTGTTCAGCTCCAGGTGTGAGGAGCACATGGGTGGCAGGAGGAAGGACTGAAATGAGTAAGTCTTCGACAGCTCTGACTCTAGGTGGTAAGTAACTTTTTTCACCATCTAGCATCTACTAGAGAGACCTCAGACACCTAAGCAAACCTGAGCTTGTATCCAGCTTTCCAACAGTCCCTTCTTTTAGTTGACCTAGTAAGGCAATGCTTACATGCAATCAGAAGCTCAGACAGGCTTAATCCTCACACCTACACGTGCTTGGCCCTGCAGCCTAATTACTGCCGCTAGACCCGAGCTTGCTGTACCCATGCTCTGAATTGATAGATGTAACCCATTTTGGGAAGCCATATGTTCTGTCTGGCCCAGGGGTCATGCTTTAAGTTAAAATGTATGTCAAGCCCTGTTTACTGCCAGAACGCAGGCGGCCTGTGCATCTGCCTCGTGTGTAATGCATTAAGCCCCACAGAGAGGCAGGAAACATTAGCAGGAGTGCCATGCTGAACTGACAGGGCTGTGCAGTGTCTCGATGGAGCTGGCAAGAATCCTGCCAGCCTGAAGGCCAGGCAGGGGAACTCAAGTGTGACAGCTTCTGCCATATACATGAACCATAATATCAGTTTAGCTTAATGGTCTAGCAACTCTCCAGTCAGGATCATGCCTTCACATAAATCTGGCTGGTTTCTGTTTTGTTTGATTGGTTTTGTAATGTATTTTCTGAGGAACAATCAGTAAGCACTGCACAGCCTGCTTTGTTGGGATTCTCCAGTCCAGATCTTAACAAGCATCATGGATGGGTTCAAGTGACTGAAAGGCACTTTATGGCCTTAGCAAAAAAAATCACTATGGTCATCTTGAAACTCTGAGTAATAAAAACTTGACATGCTTCTGTGGAGGATAATAGCCAAATTTTGTCCCAGGTTACACCAACTCTGACTTGCTGAAGATCCCAAAAGAAAGAATATACTGATGGAATTTAGGGTTTACTCTTTGGCCACAGTAGGCCTGCTCCTGAAACAAGAGTTTTCCCCTGACTTCAATGAAAGTTGGATCTTATTAATATTTTTTTTCCATAGAATTAAAAAAAGCAATCAAAATCTTGCAGTCTCCTCTTGGCCCATTTTCAGCAAAACTTTCACTGTAAATCAACCGAGAGTTTTACCAGAGAAAGAGCCATTGGAACTGTCCCATCCCTGTGATATTATTTGTAGTGGCCATTTCTCATAATATTTTCAATGCTGATAATTTACTGCACCAAATTATACTTCATTATACATTTTCAAACTCTGATTCTTCAGATTGTATGAGTGGAAAGTTGGCATAAAGACTGCAAGCCCAGATTTTATTTTAGTTTTTTTAAGAAAAAAGATATTACTGATTCATAGGGCAGAAACCCCTACAAATTCTATATAGAGTTTCATGTACCTTTTCTTTCACAGAGTCTGGACCAAAGCCGGTTTATTTTTAAATATGGAAACTGATTTTTGTTAATCTCTTTGCAAGTTCCAGTGTTACCAGTTCATATGAGGCTTGGTAATTCTAACATCCCTTCCAAGGGTGTTTCCTGTAACTCGGGGCTTTCCTGAGAGGTGTTGAGTTCAGTCAGCTTTGATTTGTTAATACATAGGGACCTAATGTTGCTCTGGATAAAAAATAAAGAGAAAATGGCATGGGGAGAGCTCTGTTTCTCAGCAATTGACAACTATTTTTCACCACACTCCAGCAGCAGCTCTTTCAGGTGTGCAGCTGCTTTTGCTGTTGTCAGGACAATGACATAATAATTTTGCAAGGAGAATGGCTTCATTGCACCAAAATTGGTCCCCAGATTGGATATCCTGATCTTTCATGGCCTTGGCTGGAGATGGATACCTATACAGCAGGTCAGACTTTTATAAGCCTTGTAACTGACAGGGTTTGGGGTCCCTCACGTGACATGTCTGCAGTACACACAAGTTTGGAGCACTCTTTGTGACCCATTTGTGTGAATGAAGGACTACCCCCTTATATGCTACATAGGAAAAAGAGTATGACATTGACTCCAACTCATTTAAAAAAGAAGGTTGAGGCCAGGAACATTGCTTGCCTTTCTCAGCTCTCATTCTGGGAAAGACAAAGTTAATTTTTGCTCTGGCTTAAAAGCTCTTTACAATGGCTTGAGAAAATGTCCTTTTATTTTGATGCTGTACCTCACAATAGTCATTAATTCTCCTGTTCAAAACTCCATAAAAAAAAGAAAAAGATTCTTGTAGATACAATTCCCATGAGAATATTTTGTAGTTAGGATAATACACAGTCAACTGGGGTTATTTTGCATCTAAGGAGATAGAACAATATGGAGCTATTCTCACTTTTTCTGCAACTTTTCTCACTGAGAGTACTTTAGAAGAATCCATCTAATTTATAGGACTCCTTGGGCCTGGGGACCACACATCAAGCTGCAATATTTAACATATCATTGCAGCAGTACAATACCATATAAAAATAACACAATAAATGATTAATAGACTAAATCTCTCAAACTCGTTCCCTCCGATTATTTCTTTACAATTAAAACAACTTGGTAGGGTACTTTCAAAAGAATAAGTGATTACTTTCTGAAGCTATCCACTGCTGGTATTTGTTTAAGTTTATAAAAGCAGGAGCTGGTTTGGCTGTCTGCTCAGCGCTGTGTTGTGCCATATAGCCACCCCTCCTGTTTTCCAGACATACCTTCCCCACTGCTCGCTCCCAGTGCCCCAGATGCAGGAAGCATGGCTTGTGCATGCCATACTCTGGTACCCTCCTGGCAGATGTCTGCTGGTCACTTCTAGCAATGTAAATGGGACAGCCTTGGGGCACAGTGTGGTCCGAGCTTGTCTGTGTCTGGCTCTAGGATTGAGCTAATACAGAAAAAAAGCTGGGAAGCTCTTCTCTCTCAGCTTAAATAAATCTGGAGAGATGCACCTGGGCATCCCAAAGGTTCAGGACAGTGAGATGTAAGAAATCGGATAATTCAAATTTCACTATTTTGCCCAAAAATGTGTCCTTGCCATTACTACTGAGCTGTCAGGATACATATGTGACTACACTGTGGTTTTTCACCATGGGCAAATTAACTGAAGAAGGACTACAATTAATATACATATCCTAGGGACTTTCATGGTAACAGTAGATGCAGTACAGTGTGGGATATAGCATACTGCTTTATGGGAGGTACTGTTTCATGAGGGGTTTGTGGGTGCTTAGGGACAACCCTGCCTTTGTGCAATTTTCTCTTCCTGTTTGTCTCTTTAGTGTGCAGAACTGGATGTGACTGAGAGAACCCCAGTTGCCATTGCTTCTAGGCTCATGGAAATAGCATAGAAAACTTCAGAGAACATCTGAACTCCCATGTCTGGGTGCAGCTGCCCTCTCCGGTCGCACCCTGGTGGCATGTGTGTTGCAATGGGTCTTGCAAGGCACCATCCCTCTGATAGAGGGAAACCTGCGTGTCTGAGGAAATGTGCTGTACCCCAGCAGGTCTGTTGGTCTGGATAACTAGGATTGCAGCACAAAGTGAAAGGGGAAAACATCTGCTCTGCAATGGAGACACGTCTTTTATGATACACAGATGAAAGACTTTGGAAAGATGAAAGCAACTTCTCTGGAAACATACACCACTGCCACTGCCACAAATGTTAGCCCAGAAGATGATGTGGCTCTGCTGTGGAAATATTGACTTCATTGACTGTTGCTACTTTGTGGAAACAGCTGAGGTCAGGAAGTCCCACAACAGTCTCAGGACATTGATTCCTGGGGATAGTTTGGGCTCTGAAAAATATAGTGGAAATACTGGAGAAGCTTGAGGTGATGGAGTTCCTAGAGTATGTGTAGGCATGAGCAACAGTCAGGACACATGCCCCACTTTTCTCCCTTGAAATATTCCTGAGTGCATCAGTGGTGTAATACAGGTACTGACAGACCACGGGCAATGGCTTACAAGTGATAATGTGGTTCACAGAGGAAGGTGCTCAGAGGCACACACTTGATGCAGATTTTTGAGAAGGTATTAACTAGGATTTTGCACTATGTGTGTAGGAAAAGACCCTACTTTAATTTGTGACATTGCTGAATGAGGTAAATCTAATGTTATGAGGAAAAGAAAAATAAATTTTTTTGCCTTCCTTTTCCCCATTTCTCTCCACACACTGGTCTTGCAGTCACGGCTCTGACCCTTCTACTTGAGACCATCCCAGCAAAATTGTCTTTGTTGCCATTTATTTTTTTACACTAGAAGGTGCTCTCTCTAGTGGCTTCCTTGGGGTGGTCACAGTCAGGAAGGACTTCTTGTGATGAGGACACGTGACTGCGATGGATTTACTTATCTCATTCTACTAAATCTCCCTAGAGTAACTTTGACAGCTATCTGGTCCTGACCCAGACCTGGTTCCACCTTGCTTCACTTTTCTGAAGCCCATGCTTCCTCCTGTTTCCTAATGAGGATCTCTATTCCTGCAGGTTTAGGGGAGTCACCCAGTCCTTAAATGTTGAGGGTGTAAAAATGGCACTTCTTGATGACTTCAGGCAGGAACGAAGGTTTAGTGCATTGTTTCTTTGTGGTAAGCTATATGTATCTGCTCGCATATGGAGCCTGTCAGGAAAAGAAATTTTTCCAACACAAAATGTGATTTAAAAAAGGCACAGGGAAAGTGGAGCCAGTGATCAATTTAATCTCAGTGAGCAGATTTTGAAATTGTGGCTACAGCAGCCAGTGCATAGCACTGGGGGGACAGATATTTGCTGAGCAAATATTGTAGCTAAAACAGAGCAGAAGCATATCACTACCTTAATGCTGGTGACCCCAGATACATACAGCCTTTGATAGCTTGTCCTCCTACAACTCACTTATGTGTGGACAGCACAAGTCTATGAAGAGGTTTGTGTCTGTAGCAGTAGTATTTGCCCAGTCCCTAATCCCAGAGGGTGTAAAGACTGACATTTCTTGCTGAGTCCAGGCAGGAACAAGGGGTTAGTGCATGTTTCTGTTTCTTGTAAGATAGAAATACATCCTCACGTACAGAGCCTGGAACTAAAATGAGACAAGCTTGCCCTTGCTGCTGCTCTGTGCAGACTGGAGCTCCCTGGTGCCTTCCTTTGAGCTGAAGAAAAAACAGGTGATGGTGGTAACAGGGTGCCAAACCTGAAGTAACACACCTAGTCTCTCAGCAAGGATTACCAGCACTGTACTAACATGGCCATGCACCCTTCTTGGCTCCAAATACCAGCAGAGCAAGCTTGTGTCTGCCTGCAGTGCACTCTGTCAACAAGACTTTCTAGTGCACATCAAACTTCAGATAAAATCTTGAAGGTGTTGGATGTCTTCCTAGGATGTGCTGAATATCCGCTGCTCCCATTCACCTTGGTGGGAACTAAGCATCATCTCAGCACCACTCATTCTCTATGTTGCATCATCGAGGTTCAGGATGGTAATATATAATATTTCTGTACACAATGAATAACACATTATTCAGTTGCGCAATGAGGTGTGGATGGGTTTGATTTCCTGGGTAGAATCAGCTCTGTTTCTGAGCAGGCTCATGCAGCCTCTGTCAGTGTGGTAAAGAGATGTACTGGTGTGGATGCCTGTTGGTTCCCTGGGTTTAAAGGCGAGACTGCAGGACTGTGACCTCATCACAGCCACAAAACTTGGAGAGAAAACTAATTCCCGTCTGCAGGAATAGCACCCCTTGTCTCCCTATTATGATGTTGAACACAAATAGATGTTTATTTTAATACAAAGTGAGAATTAAGCATTAGAGAAGTCTAATATCTTTTTAGATTAATTCTGAATACCACAAATGTTGCTGACTTCACTAGTAAGGGGATGTGAGGACTTTTACTTTCCTGTCAATGTTAATAAAGTGTGAGAGGTTTTGTTATTTAGCTTGAAATAAGGAAATCATTCCTCCCTGTTAGTTATGCAGCACACATAGCACAGCTTAACGAGCTTTCCTTGTCATTTGCTACAAAGATAAGGAATTGAAAGCTAGCAACATATGGGCACATACACACAAACACATACCCAAACCCCCACAAACACAAATATATACATGCAAACAACCCACAGCCAACTGAAGAGACAAAAATAATTCTGTCTGTTATTCCATAGTTGTTATATCTTAGCCTCTTTTTCTACAGGCAGGGAAAAAAAAAAAAAAAAAAAGTAACTTTCTATTTTTCAAAGTTTAAAAAGCCTAAAGCAATGATAGCACTTGTTACAAGTTACACCAGTCATTATCCTCGAACACAGAACTCTAGCTCTTTGTGGATAAATACAAAGAAAAAGGCTCTATATTCTTACATACCACAACAGGCATTGGGATATGGTAGGAAAACCATTGTGACCTGGGAAACTGAGACCCAGGTACCTGCCTCTCCTCCCTGTGACACCTGATTGGGTGCTTGACCTCAGGTGAGTCACTTCACCACTCGTCCATTTCCCCTTTCAGCCATCTCCTTTATTTAACAGTGCAAGAGTGAATCCAGTAAATCTTTGCTGATGATTTTTACAGACAGCAGTTAGACTGTGGATCTCAGTTCTCAAAGGTGGTATTTGTCCAGTCATCATCAGTTTCTCTAGGCCAGGATGATTCCAGGGAAAAGGTCTGGTTTTCACAGCACAAGACAGCTGCAGCTCCATCCTCCAGGAAGCGTCTACTATAGACCCTTGATGGAGATGCTTTAGGCATCCCTCTTCACCCTCAGAGGAGATTCAAACTACCCAAGATTTGACTTTCCCACTAGAAGTGTCTTTTTTAAGGTGATACAGCTATCTAAAGGAATGTGATAAGGTGCTGACTGTGAACATCACATGCAAATGGCCTGTACCAGATGGCTGAAATCAACCTAAATTTCCTAAACAGGAAAAGAGTTTCCTCTTATGTTTTTACCACAGTTGGAGTGGCAGAATGCTTTAAATTCTTCATTCTGCTCAATCAAAACTCTATTGACAGAGTAGAGCAGAGCCTGTATGAAACTTTTTGACAGCTGAGGAACAGAAAGCATTTGCTTTTACACCACCTCACTGGAAAATATCATCATTTACAGTGATGCTACAGTATTTTGCAATGAAGAATGACAAGTGACATAAATCAGCTACTAATTTTACTGTAGATGAGGCAATTATTTTAAATAATTTGTGGTCAAGGTTGCTTGCCACTGCACTTTTATTCAAACTCGTTTGAAGTAATGCTTTCTTAACCACACCAAATAAAACTGGGAAAGCCAAAAAGCAATAGATCTTCATTAGGGTCCCATGTATATGTGTCAGCCAAATCATTATCATTAGCAAATCCATCAGGCATATCTAACTTTGGTCCAGCATTTAGATTTAATAAGATCATTAACTGTTTCATTTACATCATTATTGAAGTTCCCTGAATCACCTTTTTTTTTTGGGCCATCCTTTTGTACATGAATGTTATATATTAGTAGTTCAAAACTGAAGGCAAAAGTGTGCTCGTGTCACTTGGATTCCTGAAAAGTCATATGCCAATGCTTATTCAAGGATGACCCAGATTTCTATTTCTTTCTTTTAGACAATAGTATCTTTTAGGGGAGAATTCATAATCTTTGTGAACTAATCAGAGAAAAAGTGCTAAGCAAGTCTGAATATACTCATAAAATTGATAGAAATGAACAAAGAGGATCAAGAGAAAAATATCTCTAGTTCTTGAATGGAACAGAAGAATTTGTATTTGTTAAAGAAAGTAAGTCTATCCTCCAAATTCATTCAGTGGAAGAAAAAGATACAATGCCTAGTAACAGACCAGTCTGGCTAAGTCAGTAATTCTGTAGCAACTATAAAACTGAAAAAGAAATATTCAGAAAGTGAAATCCAGGTCAAGAAACTAAGGATGAATCTAAAAGAATAGCACAAGTATGTAGACAGAATGAGAAAGGCCAAAACAGAAAATAAGATAAAAAGATATAAAGGGTAACATGAAAACACTGTATAACTTCGTTGGCAGTAAGAGGAGGACCAGAGAAAACATTGGCCAGCTAATAAATAGGACAGGAAAGCTAATAACAAAACATGCCAAAAAGGCCAAAGTGTTTAATGCCTTTTATTGCTTCAGTCTTCATTAAAAAGCCTGACTGTAATCAGATGGTTGACACAGTTAACACCAGCCACAAAAGGGTAAGGACTCAGGCAAGAATAGGGAAAGAAATGTTTAGAAACTGCTTAGATAAATTAGATTTTCTCAGATCAGTCAGGCCTGTAATTCACCCTAGGTTACTTAGGGAACTGGCTGAACAATCCTGAAGGCCATGGTAATTATCTTTGAGAATTTGGATGATGCTGGGCTAGAAAAAGGCTGACAGAATGCCTATTAAAAAAAAGAAAAAAAGAGGACACAGAGTCCCAGCTGACCTGACTTTCATTTCCCAGAAAGATACTTGGACAAAGGGAGCAAAGTGATAAGTAGTTATCAATGTGATTTGTCAAGACCAGATCATATCAAACCAGTCTGTTTGTTTGTTTATTTTTCCTATGACGTGGCAACAAGTCATGTGGATAGGCAAGAATTTAGTAAGGTTTTTGACACCGCCTCGAATGGCATTTTCATAAGTACCCAGGGAGTTGCGGTTTGAATCATGGGCCTCTAACTTCGCTGGTCTCAATGAACAACAATACTGAAAAACATGCTGTATTGCTTTCCATGCCAGCTTTGGTTCGAAGGTCTCATAAGCACTCTGCTGCCCCAAAGTCATGGCTTTGGGACCACTGATTCTTGACAAGGCCCACAGGTATAGCCACAGTACTTCTTGGCTCATGACAGCCAAGAACCCGCTGTCAGCAGTTCAGTATTGCACTGAAGGGATTTATCAGGTAGGGCTCTGTAAGAGACTGTCCTGGGGTTCAGATTCACTGTTATCATTACAGTGCCTTAACTGATGGACTAGGGAGTGCATATTTTAAATCTGCATATGACTCTAAGCACTGACAACTTGCAGGTGTCTTGGAGGACAGACCTGAGAAATTGAAGAAATGGTATAAAAGAAACAGGATAACAGTGAACATAAACTGCCATGTAGATAGGGCTAAATGCCTCCCTGAATACTTGATGGGAAATGAGAGGAGAGGTAGCAAAGATCTGGGAATTGTAGTGGATCATGAGCTCAGCATGAGTCAGTAATGACATCCTGTTGTGAAAGAAGCAAATATTATTCTGGGATATATAAACAACAGAGTTGTACAAAAGACATATGAGGTAATCCTACCATTGGTAAAGCCTCCAGTAGGGAGCCGATTCCAGTTTTTGGTACCACACTTCAGGAAAGATTGCAGAAAGTCCAGGGGAGAGAAATGAGCCTGGTCAGAGGTCTAGAAAACATGCTCTGCAGGGGCAGGTGTCAAGAAATGCATCTGCTTAATCTGTGCAGAGAAGGCTGGTGAGAATTGTGCCTGCCAGGCTTCGAATAAATAAAATGCTGTTTCAATGAGATGGTAATAAACCTTTCTGTCGCTATCCATTGTGGATAATACAATAAGTTATAAGCTTAACAAAGATTTAAGTCAGCTTTTAGGAAGGTTTTTCTCTGGAATAGATTCTTTCAGGAGGAGTAACATCCCTCTGATGGGGACCATTAAGACCAGACTCGTGAATATCTGCCAGGAATGCTTCAGGTAGGGCTGGTCTTGACTTGGACAGATTGATGGATTATGTCAATTTTCTTTGTTTCTATGGTAATGGGTTGCTTTTTTTAAAAAGTTCTGAGTTCAGATTGATACATATTTACCATAAACAATCTCTGTACTTGTCATGAATACAGACTATGAAGATGCAGTTTTTGATATTAAACTTGTCGATGTGTAAATCAGTCTGTAAGTCAAGCATATGGTTAGTCTAAGTGCATTCATTTATTTGGTAAAATCCCACTTTCTTTCATTTAAAGAGTCATTACTGGTAAAGGATGGCCATGGACACAGGGTGTCCTGGCATCTCTCTGTCCTGAGCCTCAGTCTTGGGTCCTCCTCATCCAGAGGAAGGGGAGAGGAAACTGGTGTCAGTATTGTCAAGGGGATGGCCTAATCACCTCCGTGGTCCTGGTCCCATAGGCTGGCATCATGGTAGGGCTGGGGAGGTGGAGGGCACTGCCACTATCTTTTCTTGACGCACTGCAGAGATAGCAGGCAGCCTTTGAAGAGCCTATGTGATCACAAACAGGATGGTAGCTAATGTTAGCCACCTAACTGTGGGTGTCCAGGTCAGGCAGTGTATCTCCCTCCAACCCTACAGAGTGAGTCAGACCTGCTTTGCCACTCCTCAGTCCCACTCTCCTCTCCGGCCACTGCTCCTGGTCCCACCAACCATGGCCGGTGTTGGGTTTTGAGGCTGCAGAGGGACAGAGACAGCACACTTCAGTGATCCAATACAGAAACAAGATTAACCTTCCAGGCAGATGGGTAACCTCCCCCAAGACCTGTGCAGGCATTAGGTCCAGTGTGAAGAAGAGGGCAGAAATCTGGATCCACATAGAGACAAATGTGCTGGATTGCTTCTGTCAGAAGCAGTCTGCAGTTAGAGAAAACTAAAGTGATGTGTAACAGCAAGTGCCCTCATTTTGGCCTGAAAAGACAGACTTTGGTCTTGTACAGGGCTAAAAAATGTGATCCAGGAGCCATAACACACAGCTCAGTAGGCAGAGTCATCTTGTTTTGCTCTTTATTTCAGTGCATGATGCCAGTGCTTCGTTGTTTATTTGGATTGGTTTTATCTTATCCAACGTATTTTGCTCTGGGCAAAGATACAGGCATTAAGTCAACAAAACGACCTAGGTGTTGCAACACCGAGTGTTGGAGCCCTTAACTGTTAGGCGCTGTGCCATGTAGTGGAATCCCGGGCCCCATCTGAAATACCCGGGCTCCCTAAACAAAACCGTGGGGTTTAACACAGTGATTTATCTCTAAGCATCACATGGGAATGTGTCTCTGCCATTTAGACATTTATTATTTCCCAGCCAGGAAAGTTGGAGAGGAGGAAACATGTCTCATGTGACTTGGGAGAACCTTACACCCACTGAATAACAAGCAGCAATGGGGGAAGGGGGCGGAGGGAAGCCGAGCAGTTTGGAAACAGCCTAAAGGCAGAAATTTGACACAGAAACTCTTTGGCATAAATTCCTCAAGGACAGTGAGGCTGATGGAGGAGAAGAGGGGTTCCGAAATGATTTGTGAGCAGAAGGCAGGGTGCTAAACTATTTACATAATTTATTCATAACAGTTTGTTCAGCCGGCTCTACCAAGGATGTGGATACTGGATGCTTTAAATGTTCCCTGTGGGAGGAGTGAATCTGACTGAGCTGAGCCAAAGGCTACCGATGTCTCAGGGGGGCCTTTCTGTCTCCCTGTGTGAGTTTTGGATCAAGCACTGAGGCTGGTGCTGCTTGGTCCCGTGCACCAATTTTGTACCTGGGCAGAGGGGAAGCTGAGCGCTCCCACATCCAACTCACTGATAGACTTCTGTGATTTTCTTTTAGTTTTGTATTCACCTTCTGTATTGTAGGTTAGCAACCCAAGCTCTCAGGCAGTACAGGCTCTGGAAATATGCTATCAGCAACTATTGGTTATGAAATATTCTCGGATTCCTTTGACTGCCTGAGCCTATTCAGAGCAGTACTTTTCTGCAGGCACACGGAAAAGATAAAACTGCCCCACACAGTAAGTGAATCCCACATTGTGCTGGGAACAGGAGGGTCCCTCACTGCCCTGCTGCTCCCTCCTGCTTTCTCTTTTTTGCTATGCAAAGTCGCATGGAAATGAATTAGATGCTTGTACTGAGCATTTCAATGAGACTTCACATAATAAAACAGAAACTCAGTAATATTACCTGTCAGTGGGTCTCTGGGAAGCAAAAACATCCCTGCCAAGTCCTGCTGGATCTTGAGCAATCTGTGTGCGACGTTGGCATGGCAACCCTCAGATACAAATTCCATGCATCATTTGTCTGGGGACTAGCCTCTCTCCAACCTTCAGCCTGGAGCTCGACACTGGCCAAGTGTCTAGTTAATCTGAGTCATTGAATTGCTGGAAGGGACTATAGGGTTAAACTGGGATAACCTAAATAGGCTGATAAAAGGCTATTCAGTAAGAGATGCGAGTGCCCAGCATCTCCCAGGTTTTAGCCCACATGCTCTCGAGTCCTGAGTTGAACTTATTCTAAAAGAATAAAGGGTAGGCACTGGAAATTCCCCAAAAACTTGGAAAGACACCCAGTGTGATCTTACTCTCTGCAAGAGCTGGAAAGATTTATTTTAGAAAGAGGTTCGGATGGTTAAATATTATTTGGAAGTGTGGTTTCATTTTGTATGTACAGTGGTTTTTTCTTAGTTCCTTTCCTGTTCTATAATCTTCTCTGTTGATTCAGTGTAATTAGCCTGTTGTTTTCAAAAGGCTGCTGATTGTGTCTCTTATATATGTGTGAATTGAACTCATTATGCACTGACTTAGCTCCTTGGGCTCTGTGTGTGTTATGTATGCTGCCCGTGTGGTGTGATCCCTGACCTGCACCAGAAGGAGCTTTGCAGGCTGAGATATTTGCATGTGGCAGTGGGCTGAGGAAGAGGATAACTCAGCAGGCTCTTGGCTCAGCAGCTTGAAGCCTGGGAGCCCCAACTCATGGTTCTGGAGTCAAAGCCCCCACCCTGGAAGCTTCAGAATCTTCATCCCCAGGCCAGTCCCACAACAGGAGCCGATTTTATCATAGGGGTCTGTTAGGGGTGTGTTTTGGGTAGTCTGAGTCCAGGGTCTCAGCACATGTACTCCAGTGTCTCTTGCAAGATCATGTAAAAAGATGAGTCCTTGCAGAGGCCTGATGTTTCTCGGCTCTGCTACACACCGAAGCCTTACATATAAGCACTGGAATAAAACAGAGTTTCTGGTGCCAGCATGGCATAATTATCCTGGAATAATGGTCCCTGAGAACCTGTATCAGGGCTTTTAGGCTCTAAGTTCTGCTTTTGTGGATGCTCTATGGGAACAAGCTAGGACTGGACTTTTGAGGTTTTTTACAACTCCACAAGTCTTTGGAAAATGGTTGTTTCTCTCAGAGCTGTAGGTCTTACATTTGTGGGTTCCTGTAGCTGACATTACTTGTCTGATGGAGCTCTGCCTTTTGGACATGCTGGCTCTCAGGTGACCTAAAGTCTGCCTTTGATCTTCTGAAACTTTGAGATCATTTGGGTTCAACAAATCACTATTGTGTGACTTCTGACTAGCAGTACTTCAGAGTGGTACCTGTTTACTGGAGGACAGTATTCAAAGCAAATAAAAGCTTTGCAATTGGCTTCTCAGTATGCTTTGAGCTCAGTTCTGGGGGAGCTGCCTTGACAAAGCACAACCCCTTTGTCCTTCCCCATCCACAGGCTGTGTGGCCTGTTACACCCTCACAGCTCCAATTAAATATGACAGGTGGTGTCAAGTCACGTCTCCTCAGCATTAAGCTTTTAATTCAGAAGAGTGTAGAGAAGATTCCATTCCTCCATGTGTCTTTCATATCACTAAATTCTTGAAGTACAAAAGACAACAAGTACAGATATATATTGTAAAATACTCCCCAAAAGCTCCCTAATTTTCTTTCTGTAAAATTATTAGTGGTGCAGAAACTAAAGAAGTTTAAGTCCAGATTATGGTCAGGAGCAGGGAGGAAAGCAAAGAAAATTGTATCCCTTTTGTCTGCTACACACAGTCACTCACAGGAAATCTGTTTACTTGGTATCTGCTTAAGGTAATGTGAATTTCACCCTTAAAGAATGAGTATTCATTCATTTGGTGGAGAAAGTCAAAGTCAATGTTAATGAGATCGCTCCCCTCATGCAGGGAGGTATGTGGCTGAAATGAATGTTATCAAACATAAGTACCGTCTATTGATGCCAGGATCCTATTCTGTGTTGGCATGACAGCTTTCAAACTGATACTTGTTTTAGTGGCTAAGCGATCAGCCAAAGTGACAATTTCTTCTTGAAGACAGCTTGACAATCTAGCAACTTCTATTGCTGTGTTACTACTAAAATGCACAGTATGAATCATCACAGTCACTTTATATTTTCATAAGTGATAGTGATATCACTATGTAAATATAGGGTATAAATTCTTCTCAGTCCTGCAGTACCAAGAAGAGGAGAGTGATGGACAGCCACAAAGGGAAAATGTTCATATCATAACAGTGCCTGTTTTTCTTTTATAAAGCTCATTCATAATGCCTACAGAAATTAACAGCATGGCAAGGGAAAGAGGGATGTCGACAGCAACTGCCATTCCTGTTGCCATCTTGCTATATCAACCTTCAGTTTGGTAATTAAATAATCAGTTTCTATAAATCTAAATCATGCCTTTTAGAAAGGAAGGTCTCTTATATTCTTGCTGAACAAGAATGCAGTGGGATCTCTGGGCTCAGGATTGAACTATGTTTGATTTGCAACTAAAAGCCATTTTTGGAAGCAAATGTTTTTTTCTATGAGTAGGAAAACGTAATCAAAACGTGTGATTTTACAAGGTCATCTCTGCTAATAAATTGCACCTTTTTCCTTGGATGCTCAGTGTTTAAGAAGTAGCTGAGAAGAAGGTGAGCCTATGAGAACTTGTGAGGTAGGTGAGATCAGATCTATCTATCACACTGGACACTCACTCCTGCTCTGCCTGACTTCCCTCATACTCTCACCACAATGCCGGGGGCTGCCTCCTGGGCTGTGAATAGTGCAGGTGCAGTGGGTTAGCCTGATCTGCTGACCAGCTTCTTGGGTAGGGAAGCTGGTCAGCTTCAAGGAAGAAGAGAAGAAACATGACTTTGCAATCACAACCAGGATAAAACTACCAGGGTCCCTGCAGAGAAGTCATCATCTTCCAGCACAGCCAAAGGCACAGTCACTCCCCCGACTCACAAGTGCATGCGTGTGAGGGCATGCCCATGACTGCATATACAAAAGTGTTTCCATCACATGATCTGTTGTTCATTCCCAGTCTCATGGTCTAACATGAATCATCCAGAAACCTAAGAGTCTTGGGAGGTGGTATGCTCAAGCCTTTGGGGAGGTCTGATCCAGCCAAAAGAGCATCAGTCTGGGACTTGGAATGACTACACACATTTTCCTTTCTTGGCCATGGTCATCTGGAGGGTGATTCAGCTGCTTAAATGTAATGCCTTTTGAAAGACTCCAGGGTATCGAAGCTATGCATGTGATGCTATCATGTCTGACTCCCACAGCAGACCTATAGCCTTCTTTCTGGATCAGCAGCTTGAGGTCCAGTGTATACGTTAGAGTATCCTGTATGCTGGGATTTGAAACCTATGCATATTAACTGAACTGCATCCTGAATGCAATCAATTCCTATTTTTTTCAGGAATGTAGGTATTGCTCCCTACAGTAACAAGAAGACTGGAAGTCTCAGTGGCTTAGGAACTGTGGAGTCCTTCAAAGCATTAGACACTGGTGAGTGAATGGATGTAGGGCATGCTAGTATCGGAGTATCGGTAATAGCCTTACAAATTTAGTTGTTCCACTTGTGATAGCATAGCTAGTTTAGTTATTTCTGCAGGGCCCTGCCTTGTCCTGCCAGTGCTCAGGAAGACTCAACATGTGGGGGCACTGTCACTGTTTATTCTTGTTGGGGAAAGCACAGAACACAGGTCTTTGAGCTGCTTCAGGCCAACCAGGAGCTGATGTTAACAAATGAAGCCCACATGATGTTAGGAGTGTTTCAGCTCATGTCCAGAACCTAGATAGAATGCTTTGACTATATCTGGACTGATTGATTAGTCAACCTGGTGAGTTGTGCCACATAGACTTATGATTTGGGATGCCTACCCGCTTCAGTGTCTTTCTTGGTCCTCCTAAAGTTCACACATCTGTAGACTTTTAAGGACCAAGCATCTAATTTCAGCTGGCTTGACAATGAGATTTAGACATAGAAGCCAATTTGGTCATGCGAAAAGAATATGGCAAGAAATGTTTAGGTTATTTTGAAAGTGTTGTGTCCTACACGGTCATAAGGAAGTGTCATAACCACAGCTGTTCTTCTGTCACTGCACTGCCTTAGTGACAGTAGTGAAGATATTACAGCATAACCTAAAGCCCAGGGTAACGTCCAATGGCTCTGGAAAGCCTGTTCTCCAGATATTAGGCCTGTAGAGAAACTGCCCTTGTTACCTGTCCTAGCCAGTTTAATACCATCACAAATCACACCAACACATTCCTTTTGCTGTGTGAAACTTCCCAGTGTGTCCGTGCTTTAGAGTGCCAGTGCAAATGAGGTATAAAAGTAGTTCTGTTCTTCAGAGGTACGTAGCAAGGATTTGAAAGGCTATGAGACACTGAGAAACTGGATTAATGGAGGCTGAAATTGAAACATTGGCTGAATGCGTGTCTCATATTCAAAAGTTTGCATCAGGACTTGAGATCATTTTCAGAAATTATTATGTTATATTCTTCTCGATGGGTGTTACATTATACAGGACAGTGCCATTATACTTGTCTTTCAAACAGGAGAGAAAAGGATATAGTTTACAAATGTGTGCTTCCAAAGGCAATCCTCTAATATGAGGAAGACCATGGAAACCTGGGCAGCAGCGTAGGTCTCAGAACCGAGTATGCCATGGCTCCTGTCATCAAACAAGGTTGATGATGTTCTGCACAAACTCAGAAATCCTCATGACATGCACATCATCTCCCAATGAGACTGGAGGAGTTGAAATATGGAGCGTTTCCTAAGGAAAAAATATCCAGAATCAAATGAACATAAATCTCAGGCCTGAAATGATTCAGATTATAACCTGTGTAAGCTCAAGGGCTGGGACTATTATCAAAGGAAAGAACAAGAGCTGAGAGATGGGATCTCTGTTGTGATGCAGCAAGTAATTACTTGCTGTATTTTGTTAGCAGTGACGTTCAGAAACTTAACTAATAATAGCCCAGCCTTGATATCGGAGAAATCAATCCCCATGGACTGAGCTATCACCAGATCTGATTTATGTACAAGATGTTTTGAACTGTAAGCACAAAGATATGAGCCAAATGAAATGTAAAATGTGACACACTGTTGGATCCCTCTTTTTCTATTATCACACCCCAGTAAAAGAATGGCACTGGTAAAGTACTATTTTTAGTCACCTAAGTACTGTCTTATATACACTTGCTTACAAGGATACTCAACCAATGCAAAATAACTTTAGTCAGAGAGCTAATGGTTGTCATAATACATTAACACAGATGATGACAAGCATTTTTGCTGAACTATCTGGCTTATACCTACTTATGAGTAATCAGTTGTGGAAATATCAGAGAGGATAGAGGAATGTGATAAAAAGTTCAGTATCAATCACATTCAAAATTCTGAGCCAAAACAAGTGAACAAACCGAGCAAAAACCCACAAGTGAGCTATGTTCCCTTTGAATATGTGCTGAGACAAGAACATATCTGATAATGCTATTCAAGTGATATCTTCTGTAGAGAGAATCGAACTGCTCTTCAGAGAACAATCAGGAGAGTTGAGGGAAATATAAGAAGATGGGGACCAGGTCCTTCCCAAGCCCTCAGTAGGACATAGACAAAATTTTAGGGGTCTGATTCCAAAATGGTGAATCTGAAAACCCTGCTGCCTTGCACTGAATCACTGAAGCACCAGAACTGCCTTGATTTTGACTTTATAGCTCCCCAGATGATAAGAACTTCTCTAATCTTGAAAGAGCTGAGCAGCTTGGCACTGTATTAGCATTAACTGTGCTCATTGCAAACATTAAACAGTCACTAGATAAAATAGAGACAAAGACCAGAGCGGTGGCCTGCTCTCTGCCAACACCACACAGCGGTGTCCAGCTCTCTGTA
Source organism: Athene cunicularia (assembly GCF_003259725.1). Classification (NCBI taxonomy): domain Eukaryota; kingdom Metazoa; phylum Chordata; class Aves; order Strigiformes; family Strigidae; genus Athene; species Athene cunicularia. The sequence continues at coordinate 138,411,477 of NW_020799095.1, read as the reverse complement.
ACCTCTCCTCATGCATCCACAGACTTCTACCTATCAGTCTTGATCCCCACATAGCCTCTGTGCTAGTGCATACCACAAGGAGATACAGGCTTACATTCCTCCAGTAGGCAAGAAGCTAAAATTGTGTATCTGAGCTCTGAGGAACATGTCTGGCTATTGCATAAAGCTCTGCCTCCACTTCTTGTGTGTTCAAAGGGGCAGGGAGGATTGGCTGCCCGTGTCTAACGTGATGGCCTGGTGTCTGCCGGTGGGCAAGGATGTGAGGCCAAGGAGTCTTTGCTCCTTACAGAGGTTTATCTCAGTTGCAGATGCACATCTGAATTAGAAGGAAAAGTGACATTTCAGATTATTGGGTTTGTGTGGCAGGATTTTGGTAGTGCAGGTGCAACAGGAATGCCTTCTGTAAGAAGCTGCCAGAAGCTTTCCCTATGTCCAACAGAGCCAATGCCAGCTGTCTCCAAGATGGACCCACTGCTGGCCAAGGCTGAGTCCATCAACAACAGCAGTAGCACCTCTGGGACAACATATTTAAGGAGGGGAAAAAGTTTCTGCACAACATCAACTGCAGCTGAAGAGAGGAATGAGAATATGAGAGAAACATCTCTGCAGACACCAAGGTCAGTGAAGGAGGGGGAGGAGTTGCTCCAGGCACCAGAGCAGAGACTCCCCTGCAGCCCATGGTGCAGCCCATGGTGAGGCAGCTGTACCCCTGCAGCCCGCGGAGGCCCACGGTGGAGCAGAGACCCACCTGCAGCCCGTGGAGGACCCCACATTAGAGCGGGTGGATGCACCTGAAGGAGGCTGTGACCCCGTGGGAAGTCTGTGCTGGAGCAGGCTCCTGGCAGGACCTGTGGCCCCACGGAGAGAGGAGCCCACGCTGGTGCAGGTTTGCTGGAAGAACTTCTGACCCCGTGAAAGACACCCGGGCTGGAGCAGTTTGTGAAGTGCAGCCTGTGAGAAGGACTCACACTGGAGAATTTTGTGGAGAACTGTCTCCCATGGGAGGGACTCCATGCTGGAGCAGAGGAAGAGTGTGAGGAGTCCTGCCCCTTAGGAGGAAGGAGTGGCAGAAACAACGTACAGCCCCCATTCCTGTTCCTCTGTGCTGCTGTTGGGGGAGGAGGTAGAGAATAGAATAAGGTTGAACCTGGGAAAATGGAGGGGTGAGGAGAAGATGTTTTAAGATTTAGTTTTTATTTTCTCATTATCTTACTTTGATTTGACTGGTAATAAATGAATCCAATTTTCCCAAGTTGCGTCTGTTTTGCTCGTGATGATAATTGGTGAGTGATCTCTCCCTTTCCTTAAACTGACCCACAAGCCTTTAGCTATATTTTCTCTCCTCTCTCCAGTTGAGGAGGCGAGTGATAGACTGGCTTTGGTGGGCACCTGGCATCCATTCAGGGTCAACCCATCACACACTTCCAGAACTCTTCTTGGCTAGGTGGGCATCCATCAATTAGACTGGATGCATGTACACCCCTGTGCTTCTGGACTTAAAGGACTTATTCTCTTCCCAAAAATGACTGGGGCTGGACCGGCATGTGTAGCTCCAAGCTCTCTCCAGCCAGCGAGCTGGTGAGATGGGAGGTGGCTCGGAGTGATGAGCTGCTGGATGAGATTTGCTGGGTGAGCAGAGACCTCAGAGCTGGTCTGCAAGAGTGGTCAGCCTGATGGGCTGCTTTTGCATTGTTAATCACATTTGTAGGATACTAGTGGGGCTGGACCTGAGGTAGACTTGTGCAGAGAGCAATGGGAAAAATAGGAGGAGTGGTTGGGAGAGCTCTTTTCATGAGCCGTGTTTTGTGTACAGCACTCTGGTTTTCCCAGTGTGTGTCTATCTAAATCTCTACTTATATCTCTATCTATAATCGGACTGTAATTCTGCAGTAAAGTGCACCTGAAAAGATAATAATTTCCTGCCCACTGTGCTTATTCATCTTTTCCACAGAGTCAGGAAGTCCTAGTGCTATGGTTAACAGATCAACACATACAAATTAAGAAACATTTATGTATTAAAAAACCCCACAACCCCCCCCTAGAAAACAGACTGTAAACACAAACTCCCAGATACTGAACCCTTTCAAAGATACTAATACATTTCCTGGTACGTTGTGATGTCCTTTATTAATATTGCCTCTTTTCTGGTTCCTTTCGGGATAATCAGCAAGTCCAGTCTCTCCTTTCCCTGAACCTTGGTGAGGCCTTTCTGTTAGGAATGCATTCCTGAGCCATCCTCTCTACTTCCTCCAGCACCCTGCTTTGCTCTAAGTTAGAGCAGGTCTTCTTATGGTGGTTCCAGCTCATGTCTGATTGCCTGTCTCCAGATACTCTGCCCCTGTTAATACTAGGATAGTCCAGGTTCTCAGTTGCTTTTCCCTTTCACACAGTCTTAACTTGATCCTATTCTTTTCTAGCCATTGTCCTAAACATGTTACATTCAAAAGGGTACTGAGGTTATTAAGAATGAAACTCCTGGGAGCCCAGAAAACTGGTTGTGAGCTTCCTGGTACATTTTCCCATTTGTTTGTTTGTTTGTTAAATTAAAAAACAAAAAAACCCCAAAACTAAACCCAAAACCAACACACACAGGTTTTTTTGATGTCAGGCAATAGACAAACTCTTCTGAGTTTATTTGAAATTTGAAAACAATCTGACCTCAGTCTCCTACTACAGATATGTCTAGACTAGAATTTGCTCTCCTGTTGTAACTTGCATTTATTAGTTGTTTGCCAATTAGCTAGTAGAGTTGCTGAAGACATATGCAATTGTAAAAGCTAATCTAAACATTCCAAGAAGAAGTGTTACAGCAGTCAGACATTTGTGGTTTACCTTCAGTTGTGCACTGAGGTAACTCACAGCATTTGCCTCATGGAACGAGCACTCATGGACTGTTTAGACTTTCATTTATTAGCACGTCAACCAACTTGAGATCATTGGCAATCAATTAAGTTGGGCCACACATCAAAACCCATGCAATACCCATGGTTCTAATTCCAAATTGAATTAAAAGAATTGGTTAGTAGAGGCTCAGCCAAGTGGTCACAGTGCTGAAGAATGGGAGATATATGGAATGTTTCACCCAGAAAAATGTGTTTGAGGATTCTGTGGACAGAGGGAGAAAAGCCTGCTGGATGACCTCTCAGAGAGAAAGTGGGAAGCTAGCTGCTTGCTGGAATACTGACAAGAAGAATAGGATGCAAACCTTTCCACAGTGAATAACAAATACCTACTATAACATAGTGGTTTGAAGATGTAGATTAAAAAAATAGTATAATCCTTTCAATAGAAAGAAAGTAATTGGTCTAGCAGTATGTTTCATTTAAAGGAAAAAATCAGAACAGAAACCAATGTCTTAGGGTAAAGGGGCCAAAAAATGAGTCGTTACTTTTTCTACAGAGAGGGTGGTGAACCTTAGGGTTGTCCATTGGATTGGACACTGAGAGTAGCTGTGATAGTAGTGCGTGACCAACATGTTTTGGGACAGTGCAGCTTGTTTACAAAGTGAGATCTACTTTAGCTCATTGACATCAATCAAATATTTCAGAGTAAACCTAACAAGCAAACATAGCTGGTACTGATATGATTGAAATAAAATGGATCATAATGTACATACTGCTCCAATAAATGTTTATATGACAACAAATTGAGCATCCACAGCCATTTGTTTTCATTCTATAGAGAACAATTAGAGGATAAGATGTTAAGAAGGATATACGAGGCAATAAATGGTTTTCACGGATACTTAAACACCAAAGGGAAGTGAAAATATTTGATAACTACAGCCATCGTTTATGGAATCAATCAGTCCTTTCCTCCACTGTAGGCACTGTCATTATTACATAACAAGTCACAGGATGATTTATAAGGTTAAAAAAAGAGGAAAAGAAGTGGTTTATTTTTACCTGATGAGATTTTGAAAGTCCCATGCTAAAGTCAGCTCAAAGGCAAAACTCAATTTTATGCCTCAAGAATATAAATTCTGGGAGACCAAATGGGTGGTGTGGGAGGTGACATGAGGACCTGAGAAAGATCAGTAGGATTAGGGACGATGAAATTATGAAAGTCAAGTTAGGATAATCTCTCCCCTCCCACACTAATGCCCTGGCCTCCCTGCACCCAAGGTGATATGATCCTGTTTTCAGGGGGAAAGACTGTAAACTGCTCCCCTGGGGGTATGTGCCAACCCAATGACAGATTGTGGACAAAGAGGAAACCTGGAGTGCAGCTGCCTTCTCTCTGTTTGCACCCTTTGACCCCAGTTTGGTCACTGCCCCAAGAGCTACAGCTTTTCCCTTTTCTTTCCCTCTGACAGCAGCTCGACAAAAGTAAAGGAGTTTTGCTGTCTTGGGAAAGTGAGGAACATCAACAGGTGGGAGAAGCACAGGAAGAGAGAAGTGGCCAGCCTGCTCCCTCCCTCTGGGATGGGGAGACCATGCAGGTAGTGCTGAGGGGTGGTGTGGCACAGCAGCACAGCCACTGGGCAAGCAGCGGCCCCAGGGAGCTGCCTCATCTGTCTCGCCTGCATACTGATCCTGTCCTATATCCATGCTTTCTCAGAAATAATTACCCAAAGACAGAGCTAAAATCAATTAACTGATCAAGGGAGTGATCTGTGTGGAAACTCAGTGATGTATCTGAATTTAGACTATGTCAATAAAAGCTTCAGTCATAGTGCAAGTTGTGCCAAGAGTGAGGTACGTTTTCCCATAACTTCATGCATAGCCAATTCCTTAAAATTGAACAGCCATGTTCAGCCCACTTTAGGGCGTAGTCTTTTCCACTCTGACTACATATTTCTATGGTAACTACTCTTACCAGTCACATCTGTGTATATATGTGTGTATGTAAATAGATAATAGATAAGATACAAGTAAATGGCACTAAAACTGCATCGGTTCCTCCGTTGTGTAGGAGACGTCCCCCATTGCATGCTGCCAGTGCTGTTCTCTGAGCGAGCCTGTAGAACCTGCATTTAGCAAAGACTCAGAGCAAAGGTTGGGTTTTTTTTGACTTGAAACTTTTGTTGTGGTTTACCAGCAGCAGAGCGTTCCTGCACCAGGCTGTCAGGGAGCCGTCCACCCTCCGTTGAGATGCTGACAGGGAAAACTGGAGGTTCTCCAATGCCTAATGCACAAACCAGGCAGCAGTTGCAGTTTTGGACAGAGAAAGCAAGTCAGTCGACGTGGTCACCCTGTGTAATGCAATAAGGAAGAACCGCTTCCTGATTTGTCAGCTTTTGGAGCTGGTATGTGAACTAAGGAAGCTATTCTGTCTCTAATAATAATTAAAAGAACATCAGGATAAAAAAGACATCTTCTCTTGTATTTCCATATCACTTGGCCCTATGAATTGCACTTCTCACTGGATGAGGTGGGAGCTGAGTGGTGTAGCCAGGACATGTTTGACTGCATGGAATTCTTTTTTCATTTCTTGGATAATTTTTTAAACTCTCTTTGCTTTTCTTGCTTCACATTTTCCAAATCATAATGATCTGAGAAGTAACAGGCTCTGTCATACCTTTAAGATGCTAGAAAATTTCTGCTTGCCTCAGAAGTCTGTATCTTAAGGAACAGGCCTTAGACAACAAGATCCCAAAAGTACCAACTTGTATAACGTTAAGGTCAGGCAGAATTTGATACTTATGTAGGGGTTTACACCTCACTGTGAGTGCAATCCCACCCACAGGAGCCCATCTAACCTGTTCACCTTTCTGAGAAATTGGAGACACTTTAAGTCACATCAGAAAACTTCTTCAGCTTCCTTAATTTCTGTTGCAGCTTTTGCCCTGAGGTCCCTTCCTCTTGGCTGAACTAAACATGCATGTAACTGCTTTTCTGCCTGGGGCCATTTATAATTCATAAAGTAGGTGTTCCTCCACCTTGCACCCCTGAGGAGCATCCTGTGAGATGTGCTCCCAGACTGTGCCACTCTGCTGACTTCAGGAAAAAGGCACTGTAGTTTTGTCCACTTTAATAAAAACATCCCAAACCTGCAGATGAAGAGTAGAAGATCTCTGTTCTGTATATAGTAATGGCCAGAAAACAGAGGGTACAGAAGACTTGAGTTCAGTTTTCTCTTCTTTTTCATGCAGTACTTCTCCAGAACTAAGAGCACAGGCAGTGTTAGAGAGATGTAAGGGTCTCCCCTTCTCAGCTGATTAACCTTGCAATTATGCAGCAGGATCAGACTCCCTTCTTCTCACCTTCTCTTGGCCCCATGTCTGAAACACAAAGTTTCTGGGTGCTCCAGCTGCAGCAGGAGCCCCCTCTCCAGCTCCTCCCTAACATGGCTGCTCCTGGGACCAGGATGTTGGGGTGTGAGCCAGCCTCCCTGCCACTCGGGCAGCAACCCCCCCACCGCAGTCCTGCTTTCACAGAACAGTCACGCAGCAGGTGGATCCCAGCATCACAAGGCCTGGAGCAAGGCCACAGCACCAGGGGCTGAGCTTTTGGATGGCACCCGCATTCAAGGGACACCCAAACTGTGACTTGCCATCTCTTTCAGGCAGCTCAGCACAGCCAAGGTGATGCTGCCTCTGGGTGTACACAGTAGCAGAGCTTAGAGATTTAAAACAAATCTTCAGTGCCTACAGCCTCTCAGGTGTCTAAACAAGTTAGGTGAAGTTTTTTTTGGCTTGCTGTCCTCTATGTAGGCATCTAAATTCTGCATAAGTTGCACTTTAGATGTCTTGCTGTTTCCTTTGGATTTTGCCCTCAGCTGTGAGCAGGAGCAAAGGTTTGCTCTGACACATCCTGTAGTAGGACAATGTCACCCACTGACTACATCCCAGAAATCCACTCCCTCTTGTTTCTTCTTTCCTCCCAGCTCCTAGACCTTGTGACAGCGATTACAAAACTCTACCTACCGTCTTGTTACTGCTCCCTTGCAACCAAGCCTGTGAACTCAACTTCCCAGTTGTTTGATCCAGTTTAAATCCACATCTGCCAAAATCATTCTCTCACTGGTAAAAACTCCACTTTCTGCTCAGCTTCTCCACCCTTCCCATATATATACATATGAGGTTCATTCTTCAGTCAGAATTATTTGTTTACTTTAATAATAAGCCCAGTAAAAGGACTCTTCTCTTTGAGGTGCTACCATTCACCCCAGACTGCTGCAGAGCAAGGGAGCAACCAGGACAGAGAGCCAGAGGGACCTCCTTGATTCAGGATTTGGGTCTGGCATGACACAAGCTACAAAACCTGGACTTGTATGATAACAGTCTGCACTTGTTTAATGATGGCTCTCCCTATGGTTGAGGAGCTCTGCAAGCTTTATTTTACTCTAATTAATTTTCACTCCTCTCTGCTTTCATAGGTGACCTTTTCCATCAAGTCTTACAGAACAGATGAATTGTCTGTGAAACCGAGGTTGTTCAGCCATTATCCCCTATAGCTGTGCTCCTTTCCTCTTCCCCAGGGAAGCAAAACCATTGAAGCAAGCTGTTTAAGATATTTGCAAGGGAAACTGTGAAGTATTTGGCCTTGTTTTTCAGTTTAAATATGCTGGCACACAGCATAGACCAATTAAAGCTCCATTTTCGTGGATATTTTATATGCAGTCCTTGTATAGATGCACATACAATGTAAGCCACTGCTTGTTTTAGATATAAGTGCTATACCGTAATAATCACTTATCATCACTAGTCAAAAATAATTCTAAACAGACTCAGATTTTGTTTGCTGTGAGAAATATTGCTTACCAAGGGAAGAGTGCATGGAGGGCTCTGCCACTTGGGACATGGCAAATTGAGGCATTTAATTCAAGCAGAAGTCATTCTTGTTGTTGTTTTTGCACAAGTCCTACCATTTATGCGATAAATTGGAAATAATAGAAGATCGAGAGGATTTTTAATGGATTTAAAATGAAGACAATTATGGTATCAGTTGCCATTGACACTTAACTGCAGTAAAGTGGTAGAGCAGTGGCTCACCCCTGGAAACTATATTTGGCATGAGAACCTTCAGTAGGGGTGCTAAAGAGTCAGAGGAATTGTGGAAGAAATGACTACAGAAAATGGCAGAACTGTCACAGAGAGGTACAGAAAACACTGGAGATTCTGCTCCTAACTGTTCCCACCTCCAAGGGTGCTGTTTTCTTATAAAACTTTTTATCCCTCACTGTACTTCTCTGGGGACTAGCTTGTAAAATTGGGTAAAGCCAAACCATGGTAGCCTGTGAGTGGCTGTTTTGCGCTTTATATTGCCCTTGTGCCTTGCTGGTAAATACAGTAATTGCTTGTTATGATTTCTGTTTGTTCTTTGTGAGTATAATGACATGTTTTTACAGATAGCTACAGATTTATATATAGACTAAATGACTTAATTAAGAAAAGTAACTTCCTCTGCCCCAAATATCTTAGTACTGAAATATTTATTCATGAAAGTAGGCAAAATAAGATCACATTAGTAGACAGTTCACCGTGTCTGAGAGCTTCAAAGTTATGTATACATACTTCATCCTGAAGAATGACTGGAGATGTGAAATTATATACAGGTATGACTCCATCATCATTAGGAGGAAACCATCCTCATTTAACAGTGGGCAGGAGGGGATGAACATTTTATTCAGCCAAAAGAAGATGGTAGATAAATTACATCTCTCTCAATTTGATCAGGACAAGGAACATGTTTCATCTTGTGAAAGGCTGTGTAATATCTTTAATAACCACAGGAATTAAGGCTTTACTCATATATTTCATATAGAGTTTCACCTCCATCAGGGAAGGAGCATTCAAACCAGCCCACGGGGAAGAGGAATATCCTGATTAACAGCGCTGTGGTGTTTCCCTCCAAGGGAATGTGTGAGAAGCACTGAGATGTGAAACCAACAAAGAACTCAGTGTCTCACAACAAACCCTGTATCATTATTGTACAATTACTGCTTGCAAGAGAAATAAGGTATTCCAATAAAAGTGCTGTTTTGTCAGGGCTGCTGCTGGCACAGTGGCAACAGAGAAGGATCCTGGCTCTTCACACCCATAACCAGTATCGTTGCAGTGCTGGCAGAAGACTGCAGTGCAGCTCTGGCCTCAGATACCAAATGAGACCAAGAATAGCACTGGGTGGTTCGTTGTGTGTAATACTGAAAAAAAAAAGGTATTTAAATCCGGAGTTTTCCAAAAGTAGCTAAACCCAGGACATTATAAATTATTAACCTGTAAGGCAGAAGGTTTAGGAGACTGCCACTTGTGTGTCTTGGAATAGTTTCTGCTACCTTTTTGGGATGGAGCAAACCCTTTCATTTAGTTTTTGCTTTTCAGCTAAACTTGCAGCAGCTGCAGTTTATCTAATCGTTGCAGCACATTTTTTCTCTAGAAAAAAAAAAAAAAAAAAAAAAAA
>NW_020799095.1:138307744-138402083 GCF_003259725.1 Athene cunicularia | reverse complement strand
TTTTTTTTTTTTTTTTTTTTTTTTTTTTTTTTTAAAGATACATTTGATGGAGAAATGTATCTATCTGCTATAATTTCCCTGTTAATGCTTAACAAATTTCTTTTGCTTTAAAAATACAATTTTTTAGTTCCATAGTTGATTTGCATGCTACTGGTTTAGCAAGACAGAAAACATAAGCAGAAAAAAGGCATATACTGATGATAGGGAAAACCAGGATGAAATATGAAAACAAAGAACCAATCATATGTTTAACCTAAACTGTTTGCAGTGTGGGCAACTTGAGGATGGCAAACTGCAGGATCCTGACAGGCTGGGGTTGTTACAGGTCCATACCTGTCATGCTGTCCCTAGACATGTGTGTGTGTCTATGTATATTTATGAACAGGTACGAAGGAAGGAAAAGGTATGTAAGATTTATGATGAGTAGAATATGATTCACTTTTATTTGTGTATATTGTGTATTTGAATAGTCAAATTAGATACAATAGATAATATCAATGACTCTTTGGACTGCACAGGTGAAATTGTGACAGCTTCAGGAGTACGAAAATGAGAATTTTATTGCATTAAATATGGAATGAAGTAATGTAATCAGTCAAATATTTTTTTTTTGTTCCCCAATTTAATATTACTTTATATTTACTTATATTTGCTTTTGCTACGTTGTTAACTGCTAATTTTTAATTTCAGTATGAAATAAACTGTTGATGGTCCGAGTTACTTTCTGAAGTATTAGAAGTATAATATGTAACAAAGATGGCTACACAGCTTTTTTGAGGAAGTGTAGATCGAGGTCCAATTATTGGTACACATAGGTGTATCTGTCTTTATCAGCACATCCTGTTTGGGCTATCTTCCCACAAGCAGCTTAGGCATTAGTCTCACAGAAGCAGTATATCATTCCCTTCCTCTGTTTATTTTTGGCAACTACAAATACTGTAGAGGATATTTGTTTTTCTAACACCATAATGATGAAATAGATCTACTGGCTACAGTCACAAGAATGCTAAGCAGATATTCATTTGTTTAATCTCTGAAGCTTTGTTGTAAAAATTCATAACTGTCTTGGACAAATTGTGAGGGACATTTGGTTTTATGATTATGGGATATTTTTATAGCACCCAAAAAGGTGTGGGAGATAGTGTGGGTACTCACAGTTACAGAATAACCAGTAGAGAAAAAGTTACTAGTGCCACCAGCTTCATGACACAAACAAGGTACCCGCAGCAGTGTGCCCTCAGGGATAGTAGGACAGTCTGGCTTCACGCTCTGGGAGGTTTTTCCCATGTGAATCTTCTTCAATGGAAAGTGCATATGTTAGGCAAGGTAGCTACATGCCAGAAGAAAGCAAGCACTGAGCAGTTTTTACCTTGTATCATCTAAGATGGAACCATAACCCCAGATCTGGGGTTCAGGTATATGATGCCTTTGTTCTGTCAGGATGGGTTTTTTAACATCACCTTCCTTAATAGAAGGATGCCACTTTGGACGTGGCAAAGACAAAGAAAAGCCAGAGTCCCGGATCAACACTGATAACCATTATTTCTTTAGCTATGAACCCAAACTTGCCTTATCTAACTTTAGGCACTTAATGATAGTGATTGCAAGTCTGTACAGAAAGGGAATACCCTTCTGCAGAGAGACCAGCAGCAACGGGGTTTCTCACTTGAGCTCCTCTTGAAATGGCGGGGGTTGAAAGCAGGTCAGTGCAGCAAGGCAGCCCTGAGTAGCAGGTCAGACCTGAAGCACTGCTGAGAGATCTGCTTTCTTCCTACCTCTCTGAGCTGAGCAGGCTCGTCCTGCAAGCAAATCAATCCAAAGCTGAAGATGCAAAGAAATACAAGAAAAGAACAGCATGCTGCTCCATCTGCTTTGCTTGCAGTGCTACCACACTTTTTTTCCCTCACTGCTTGGAGTCTAACAAGCCCAAGAGCTACTAGATACTGTTCAGACTCAGATGAGCTGTTTTGATCCGTCACCTTCTGCCTGTCTACAGCTCCAGTGCTAAGCTTCTTTTCCTGATTTGCCTGTGGTAATTAGGTCAACCAGCTCCTGCTTCTACAAACTAATTGTCAGCATCTTCCACCTTCTTTTCCTCCAAAGAAACAAAAGGTGAACAGGACAACTCTAGAAACAAAGAGAGGAATAAAAAATATAACTTTTCTGCCTTTTTTTTTTTTTTCTTTTTTCTTTATCTCTTCTGTTTTTACGTCATTCTCAATATTGTGGGTGATATTACTTCCAGCATATTACAGAGGACCCTGTGGTACATCTGATATCTATGGATTTACACCACATTGAGTATATAATTGTTTGTTTGTTTCTGTTCCTTCACTGAGCGTTTTCATTGCTGTTTTTTGTTTCCTTTAACCTTGCCACTAGATGCAGTATTGATGAGGAAGAAGCAGGCAAACATCTGCAGCTGCCATAGCCACGAAATAAGCTTAATTTTCCAGCTTATTAACTCTGACCTGAAGGGCACTTGTTGCACTTACCTTTTTGAAGGTAATATGCTGTCTTTATAAAGTAATTAATCTTTACAGTTTCCTTCTGCTTCTTCCCTTGAATACTCTTTTAGAATTGATTATGACTCTGCTAACAAAATAGGTTCTTGTTACATTTATATATAAGAAAATTCACTTTAACTAACACAATAACATTTTGCAGAAATGTGGGGTTTCTGTCAAAATTGTTTTGCTTCAGATCAGTGACTAGGATCTGTCCTACAAGTGCTCTAATTATGTTGCTATTGGCTGTCCCCAGATGGCTGTCTCTTCCTTTTTTAGGGGAATAGTGTCGAAGAGCCTTGGCTTCATCCCACTGGGGAACTAGAAAATATTCTGCAACATCAGCTTGAAGAGGAAATTCTTCTCTTCCTCCAAATTTCTATTCATAAAATGACAGTGGGAACTGAGGAGTATATACTTCAGACCAACCAGCATGTTGAAGATTTTCAAGAACTTTTAAAAATTACATCTGCAAATTCACAGGAAAATTGTTATTTAGTTACACAGGAATGATATAGAGTCTTAACCAAAAAGTCCACTGCTTTTAGTAGTATGCAGAGAACTAATAAAAGATGGCTCCTCTTTATAGGGCTTATGGTGTACATGACATCTGAGATGATGGGCAATTAGAGGCAAGTGGGAATAAAACTGAAACAGTACCGCTCAGCATTTGATATGCAGTAGATTTGAGAAGTGAAATAGTATAATATATACCTTGTTTTTCCCTCAGGATATTTGTATACGTATGTTTAGTTGCTATGCCAAATGCTAGATGGCATTTGGCATAGGCAAATCTTTGTTTATTATGGGGAAAGTAGGATTTTCAAAAGAGTCATCTCAGAAGTAAGAGAAGTTAGGTTTTTTAGATAGTGAGGGTGTTATTTTCCTTTTTTAAAAATTTTTTTAATTTTTAAACTGGCCTTGGGAATTCCTCATTTGAATAATTTAGGGTTCAATTGTTATTTGTTTTATCATTTATAATGTTAACATCAATCACCAGATATTATATGTGCTATTGCCTGTGATCTCTGAGTGACAGGGCTGAAAGATTAGGTTGACATTAGCAAATGATCCCATCTTGTAATCATGTAAACAAATGTTTAGCTTTATATCCTTCAATGGACAAGTCATGTGGATAAGTATCTGCTGTGACAGTGACTCAAGATTATTTTCTTCAGACAATGAACGGCAGGTGCCCAGCAGAATTTTTATGTTGCTCCAGTATCATAATCTATTACTATTTTAATAGTGTTTACTTTTAATACGCAGTTTGCTGGCAGTGAAATAATTTTAAACAGGATTTTAAACATAAGTATAGATTATATCTACTCTAACAACTTTATCTCCACAATAAATATATACAAATTTTAAAATTCATCACTCTGTAATTTTCAGATAGTGCTTAAAGTAATTACACATTCTGTGGTGATAACACATTCAAAGTTTGTTGTTTTTTTATGATACCACAAGCTGGCGAGACACCTAGATCAGGCATGTTAATGCTAATTGGCAGATAAAGCATAAATCTGAGGGACTCTGGATTCCTGCCTTTTTGCCAGATTTTTGTTGATTGAAAACTGAATTCTTTTTATCCTAGCTTTTGCTATTCAGAAATGTCAGGCAATTCACTGCTGTCTTTCCTCTGTGCATTTTAATCCATCAGTTCTGTTATTCCTTTAATACCTTGTTGTTTATTTTTAATCCAGTAGACTAAATCGGTTTTCTTTTTGACTGCCTTTTAAAATCAATTATACAGGACTTCTTAATGTGAAAAACAATTGGCTCTGCTGACATAGCTATAACGGCGATGAGGTTTTTGTTTGTTGTTTATTTATAGAGGTGCACGACCTAGTGATAATAGCAGTGATAAACTTAATTTGAAATATAATAGTTTACCTGCTTGTCAGGTGAATATACTTGTTTATTGACTCTATAGTTCTTATATCAAGTATTTCAAGGTTTCTGGAAATTCATGTCCCTTCAAGGGCATGAATCCTACTCCAAGACCTGGTCCCTATATATCCTGTGGTCTGAGTATATCCACCCTGTATTTTTTATTATCCTTATTTTTATTCTGCAAGTAAATATAATTTTAATATATTTAGAAGAGAGAAGGACTCTTCCTTCTCTGAGGCATGCATGGATGATTTTAGAGGCATGCCTTCCTTCTCTGAGGCATGCATAGATCATAATTTTAAACCAGATGAAGGACTCTTTCTTCCATGCTCTGAGGCACGCATGTCATGGATCTTCTTGAAAATAGTCCAGTAACTTATCACAGAAGTAAAAGGTTCAAAGTTTCTTTCTGAAGCCAGGCTTTTTGTGAACTTAGCCCTGATCCTCCTAAAAAATACCTGTCTGTAATTGAAGGACTATGTGATCCCACTACATGCGGGTGAATGTGTAAAGGCAAGGTCAAGAAGCAATAGCAGATGATCATAGAAGGCAAAATGACACAAAGGTAATAGATAACTGTAAGCAATCAAGACAGAGTGCTTTCAAAAGTTACTGCCTGCAGACGGAAGAAGAGATCCATTGGTGGCTACAATTGGTATGGATCCAATGCATACCTCAGGAGGCCCCTGTTGGATATTTCTCAGAAACCAAGAGAATACAATGGGGGAAAACACTCTATATGTGCTTTATATTTTCCCATGAGGCATCCACTGATAGTTACAGTTGGACAGAGGGAAGTGAGCGAGGTGGACTTCTGAGCTGGCCAGTGTGGCTACTTCTATGCTTAATGACCACCTGTCAGTGGAGGGGTGGTAACTGGCTTTGTACACATTCCCTTGCCATTAAAATGAAAATAAAATAAGACACTGATGAGGATAATTCACTTTTATAAGGTGGAGCAGCTTCCAGCTGCCATACGTGCTGCCAGTTGAACTTGAAACAGCTTGTGATTGAACAAACTGATGCTCACCACTGCACATAAAAACAATTATGTTCCCTTCAAAACAACAGCAGCAGCCTTAGGTATCCTTATTTTTCTTTTCTGAGACAGTATATCATAATGGCAGAGTTGGCAAGAAGTTGTTGTCCTTGGCTACTAAAAGTTTGCTTCAGATAATACAGTGATAAAAAAGGAAATAGAAAAGAGGTTTAAAGTTGCTAATAGACCTAGTGTGTGCCATTTATACAGTACACAGACTTTAAGAACGTTGTCAAAAGCTGCTTCAACTTAACCCCTACATTTTTATTAATTCATCATGTATTATTTTCAGTGGGTTTTAAGACTCTTTGTGATCCATAGACATTGTGATCCATTGTTGGCTTTTTACCCACCAGCACCCCAAGTCCTTCTCTGCAGGGCTGCTCTCAATCTCTCAAATTTGAGAGATATCGAGGTGCTGGAGCGAGTGCAGAGGAGGGCAACTAAGCTGGTGAAGGGCCTGGAGAACAGATCCTATGAGGAGCGATTGAAGGAGCTGGGACTGTTCAGTCTGAGGAAGAGAAGGCTGAGGGGAGACCTCATCACTCTCTACAGCTCCCTGAAAGGACATTGTAGAGAGGTTGGTGCTGGTCTCTTCTCACAGGTGATTAGTGACAGAACAAGAGGGAACGGCTTTAAACTGAAACAGGGGAGGTTTAGACTGGACATTAGGAAAAAATTTTTATAGAAAGAGTGGTCAGACAGTGGAATAGGCTGCCCAGGGAGGTGGTGGAGTCACCATCCCTGGATGTGTTTAAGGGTCATTTAGGTGAGATGTTGGGGGATGTGGTGTAGGGGAGAACTTTGTAGAGTAGGGCTGATGGTTGGACTCGATGATCCCAAGGGTCTTTTCCAACCTGAATGATTCTCTGGTTCTGCGATTCTGTGGTAGGTGGTAACATCAGACAGATCTACCAGACTAAGTCTTAACTTGCAGAGTTGTGGCTGCCAGCACACAAATGTCCTATTCGTTGTTTAGGGGAAATTAAACCTTTAGGAGCTGTGAAAACATGTGCCAGATTTGCAGGCTTTGTAACAAGGGAGCCTCCTCACTACAGTGCAGATCAAGCTCTACAGCCAGCTTTGGTCAACTTTGACACTAAAGTCCTTTATGTGTTTGTACTGTCAAGCTATTTCTGTTCAGTGGATCAAACGCTGTACATAATTTATAGATAAATGTACCTACCCACTATGTCTATCCAAACCAAATTCCTTAAGTGTCGTCTTCTAGTAGAGCATCATATGGTCTTGGTTATGCTTTCTGTGGTATCTCAGGGGCTCCTCTGAGCAGAGGACTGTGGCTTGCAGCATTTTGTCATCTGCAATATAACTCAAATGTCTTGTCTTTCGGTCTGTGACCTTATATATGAGACAAAGACCATGGCTTTGTTCTATGTAATTGTGTTGGTTGCGGATAAGCCTGGATTTCATGTAAGGGAGGACTTAGTTGTGGGAGTCTCAGCTCAGTGAATTCAAAACTACATTATAATGAATGTAAATGGAATTTTTAAAAAAATCTTATTTTATCAGGATTTTGGATATATCAGTACAGTTGGGTGCCAGCATTTGCAAGAAATGAACTTATGTCCCAGCTGAATTTTCTTCTTGCATTCCTCCAGAAGATGGAAGATCATTTAGTTACAACTAAGCAGACAACTTAATTCAGTTTGCTTTTGACATCTATTTGTTTACTACAAGTTTTTAACAAAAACATACCTCTCCTAACAATTTTTACACAATTGATAGATAAAGGTTCAATTAAATACTTTTATAGATACATTATTTTATTCATTATCTTTTCTTTACTAGCCAGCACCATGCTGTCAATTTTAGTTTCACTGTATTGGATGGACCTATTTTTTTCTCCAACCTGTTGGTAGTTCGTTTTATACATGCTTCTAAATAATGCCTAGTGCTCTGTTCTCTAGGAAGTCTAAGATTTAAGCCACATGTAGAGTAGGGTTAACTTCCTGGAAAGAAGTAGGAACTGGTTAATTTACCATTACTTACAATGCATGGAAACCATCAAGCTTAAACAATCATCATAAAACCCAAGGATTTTGTCTTTCTTGTCTAGCTGGGCCGTATCTTGAGCCAGAGTTAGTAGTGAGATCTGTTCATGCAGTGACATAGGACCATTGAACTGCAGAGTCGAAAAGGCCCACAAGAGTCTAATCCATCCCTTTTAACTCAGGCAGACCTGAATAGGCTTCAGAGGATGGATGTCCTGAGCAAGAGTGTACAACATTGCAGTATACTATGCTTTTATATTTTTTACAAGCTGTGCTCATACAAGGCAGTTCAACTACTTTATTGTCCAACATGGTATATTAAGTTTTCTGGGATCCATTTTCCTTCAGAAACTGAGAAAAAAATCCTTGCTCTTGAAGGCATGGTACGTGTTTCTTCCTACATTTCAGCCTGGGGAAACATCCCTGAAAGGTGGGAATAATTCCTGCCTATTGGAGTGAAGTCAAAAACCAATTTTGGGTGGCTGCACTGACAGAGACGCAGCAAAGCAAAGTCCATTAACAGCAGGTGGGTGTATAGCAGTGAGAGGTCCCACACCAAGAACAGTAGAGCCATTAATGGCAAATAGTGTCTTCAGCCCGTTATAAGCATGGAGACTCCTGTCTTCAGGTAAACCGCAGATATCAGTTAGATTCTGCAAGAACTAGGTATTGTCTGAACTCATCCAGAAATGGCTAGGAATATTAAGAGACACCTATCTTTTATGTTAAACCCTTCCTCAGAAGACTCTAACACACTTTTTAGAGGTGGCTAATGCTATTACCAGGTTGTGCATTAGGAATCCTTTGCATGTGAAGGAGTTTCAGGCAGTATGGATATAAATTAAATCAGCAGAGATTTCACTTTCAGCTAGGTCCAGAAAACAGAAGTACAATGTGACTGTATAAGTCAAGATTTAGAAAAGTAATATTTGGGAAATGAATTCTGTTAACCTAGTCTCTGCAGTGATGACTATGCTGTGCACCATTTGCTAGTCAGGATTTGACCTTGTTTGTAACTGAAGCAAGATATTGTTTTAACAAGGTGAAGAAGCTAATGTTGCTGGTACTCAACAGAAATTAGAAACTGATGTTGCAGTGTTGGCAAATAAATGGATGTCCCTTGCATGATTATTTTCTCTCTGCTATGGCTGACAGCTCCACTTGATTTAACTTCTGATTCAAACAAATGAGTTCTCAGGTATTCACAATGGACCTGTTTTCTCTGGAAGTTGCTGTTTAGGGGTGATTTGTGTACAGCAAAGAGTCCTTCTAAAATAGCAGTGTATCGATGAGTTATCTGCTTTCAGGACACACTACTGAACTACACTTATTCTACCACCACAAGAACTTTAGACATGGTAAGATTCTTTAGGGTTTAACAGATATACCAGTGTTCTTTATCAGGAAGAGGAAATGTGTATTGTCTTTTACACATTAAAAGTAGGGATTTGTGTCTATTTATTATCAGAAGCAAGAAAAAATTTATCAGGAATATCAGGTCAGGTATAAGGATTAATTAGACCAGAATAGGATGTGACAAACTCAGTGAGAGACCTTATGGAAGAGGAAGGTAACATTTATTTTAAACAAACTGATTTCACTCCCAAACATGTATTCTCTCATGTTTCAATCAGAGGGACTCCCAAGCACCAAGACATGTCTGTCCAGCTCGGCTGGTCAGGATCACTCATGAGGGACATGGAGACTAGAGAACACCAGCCCCTGAGTCTTTATTTTTGACTGGCAACAACAAGCTCTATATATCTACTCCTCAAGAGTCAGCAGTTATTATAGGGTGACCTTTTACTTCAGAATCTGGCTTATTTCATCATCCATGTACCATAATCACAGCTGCTATTGGTTTTGTTCCCTAGTTTTGGGCACCGTTATGGCTGCCGCCTTCTTCCTGGGACAGCGGGAAGAGGAATGGCACAGAAGAAGGGCTGTAACCTTGCATCCTCCCTCTTGCTGCAGCTGTGAAGGTCTCTTGGTGGTAACTCATTTTGCTGTGGCTTTTTACTTCACGTGAAGACAGGACAGGTGTTTTACAAAGAGGATCAGGACAAGGATTAAATGTGGCTTCTGAAAACATGCCAAATTTTGACAGGTTTATTGTATTTGGTATTTGAAGGCAGTTCTAACTTGCATCTGTGTGTGTGTCTGTGTGTGTGTGTCATACAAATGACTTGTATCTGAGTGATAGGTTTAGGGTTTGTTTGTTTTGTTGGGTTTTTTTTGCACTTCTATTTGCTTTCCCCTGCTTAAATTTATCCTTGGCCTCTTTTTTATTGACAGTTGAATCTTTACTTATTGTCAGTATCACAGATTAAAACTGTATAGGATTATATATAGGATATAATATACCTGTGTATCAGTTCATAATTGTACAAGCTCTCCCACCCATCTAGGAAAGACTGTCACCTCAGTGCCTAAGAAGCCAGAGACAGTGACAGTGGAGCTGTCATCTAGACAAGTTGCTGCTGTAATCACGTGGAAATCCCAGCCTAGGCCCAAGAATCACAGATTTGTATTGATTATTTAAGTAGTGAATGAAATTCAACCAGAACTTTTTATATCAGCAATGCCTAGTAGGTTACGGGAGGATGAAAGGGCTGAATTCATGGCCTTGCTGTCTCCAATACTGTTTGAAACTGAAGGCACAGCCTCGGGGTTCCCATACACAGATAATATGTACATTGTAGCACTTAAGGTGCTGCAATTTCTTTTAATGTTAAATTGAATGAAAATTGTCACAGTGATAAATGCTGTGTATACTATACCTGCACGTTAGTGTGAAACCTAGTGAAATAAATTCCCTCATTTTGTTCTGTTTAATTGAATAATTCCCCATGAGCGGTCCCTCTGTGATCAGTGCCATTGACGGAAGTGGAGCTGGGAACTGACTGCTCCTGAAACCTATCCGAATCAGAGAAAAATTTCAGAACTTGGGTCCGTGTCTTCTGCTTTAACTTGTATACAGAGGGTTTGCAGGGTTTATTCTATACCTTTATTTGGCATACTAGGTACAAAGGAAATGGTAGACAACAGTGATTCTGAAACTGTGGTCTAGAGAGTCACAGAAAATGGTCCTTGAAAGTCTAGCAAGACATAATAAGGATTAAATATTGTGTGGTAATCAGTTCCATGAAGTTTCACTGCTTATTAGTGGAAAAAATTTGTGTTGACTGTGGTTCAGTCATCCAAAAGTATGTGGGTCTCTTAAGTGGTGAAGATCCCTTAGCCCTGCAATAGAACCTGGCAAATGGGGATGGAGGGCAGGTATGCAGAACATGTAGATGAAAGTGAGACAATGAACAGTGAATGAGGTCTTCTCAGGAATAATCTTCCTGGAGGCCTCCCAAAGTCTGAAGGCTGACCATCACAGGGTACATCTGAAACAAGTTCTGTCAGATCACTGCATTAGTTTACTTCATATATTATTTTCCTTTTGCTTTGCTTTGATGTGCAGCCCTTGGCTATCATGCTAATTCTACCTCCAAAGAAAGAAAAGGAAATAGACCACCTGACACCAAATGGGGTATATTTCCAACCATAAAGTCAAGTAAACCAATGCCAAGGCTCAGACTTGAAGACATACGCATTTTGTTTTATGTTGTGTACAGAGTTCTGCAACAGGACTATGCTCATTGTGCTCCTCTGCTACTAAGTGAAAAGGAAAAGCAGTGTTTTGTAACGATGACATACCCTGTTATCTACCCCAAGTGATGAGCTCATCCAGATTACTCCAAGGGGATACTTATATTTTATCAGTGGCGCCTTGTTGCACAATTTCCAGTTTCTTTCTTGAAGATACAATAAAAGATTTATGTCTGAAGGACTATGATGTGGTTTCCATCTAAGAGCAAAACAATTCCTTCTAAAAAAATACCATATCCCCAAATGATTTCATAATTGCAAACAGTGTTGATGAGCTCTGTGGCTTAAATGAGTTTATAACATATTTGCTGTGTTTTCTAGTGAATATTTTTTGATGTGCTTAGTAAGGAAAATAATTAAAATCCCCCTGCCATTTTAAATTGACACAAAATAAATGTGATCCATTAGTTGATGTCTACTGTAATAAGTCATTTTTCTTATTTCATTCCAATTTTTTTCAAAGGTTTCTCTCTCTCTTGCTTTCTTGTATGTATGTGTGTGTGTGTGTTAAATAGTTTCAGGTCTGAAAGTCAACCATGTTTCTCATTATCAGACATCAGAAAGGCTTTCTTCTCTTTATATTTTCATGCCACTTAAGGATAAGCAAGTCGCAGAATACCACACGTTTTTGATGTATGGGTAAAATTCACATCTTCTGTTCTCAGTGCAGAAAGCTTATCTGCACTGCAGATCTCAATTGCATATTCTGTTCTCATCCCCTGTGCAGGGATCCAGTTGTTATCACCATGATTTTCACATGTAGAACATTCACAATTCCTGCAGTGTGGACAGGAGAATTGGCATGTATTAGTAATGTCCAAATGACGAAAGCTATTTTCTAATATGTCCAGGATGAAAAGAATTTCTGAATCCAAGCTGCTATCAGAGAATAAACACAATAAATCAATTTAAAATACTGGAGAGATGATTTTAGGCAGCTCTGTCTAGTTGGTTACAATAATTTTCTCGAACTGAATTATTGTGGTGATCTTACTATTTTTGTTATTCTATTTCTCTTTACACTACTAGAATTTGATGTTTGAAATGTGTTATATTTTAGCCAGTCTGTGATAATGTCTGTTGATTTTACTTGAAAGACTTTCTGAGTGCTTCTTGGAAATAATTTACTGTGTATCAGCTCTGATTCAAGTTATGCTGTTCCCTTATTCTTACTGCTGTATACAGTAGAAGAGATTGTCTTTTTTAGAAATATCTTAGCTGCCTTGGATCAAATATGTGTTCCTATTTATTCAGGATATCTCTCATCTAAGAATCGATATTCTGGGGACTAAAATAAGGCAAAACTTGGATGTTCTCAGTATTGCCTTTAAGCAGGGAATTCTACAGCCTAGTAAGAAAGGGCATTTCAGCTGGAAAGCTTATGTCATGATGTTAATATCCTCAGGATTAGTTTCAACCTTTGTATCCCCATGTTATATACACAGACACTAATCATTCTGGATCTGGATCATTGTCTAAATTTTGCAAAAGTTTCTGAACTGTCATGTTTTCTATTTTTCATCAAGGGCTTCCTCAGGTTCGCTTTATTTCCCCTTTGTTTAATTTGCGCCTACATTAAGATGACAGAGTGGGTAAAAATGAAGGGAGGGTTTTAACTTCAGACTGGAGGAATTCAGCAAATAAGGCATGGACACACTGTCCCTTTCTATGATTCACTGTGAGAGGTTAATACAGCACCTTGTGAAACCCAGGCTTGGCAAGGTCCTGTCATTTTGGAAATGACTTCTCTGGGGCATGACTGTTTCAGGTAAGATGGCTCAATTTGGTTGTGTGATGTGCTTACACAGTAACATTTCTCTAGTACTTCAGATCTGGAGGGTGCTCTATAACGTACAGTAGGACCAAGGAAAGCTATGGTCCAAGCTAGGGCAGGGAAAGAATAATGAATCAGACTATAGGCTTCAGAAAAAAACATCAAAGCTTTTCAGCTTCTTTTTATAACTCCCAGAATATTGCATGCCTTTGCATTCAGATTCCTCATTCATGTAACCAGGATTGAAATGGGAATGGAAACAACAGAACATGAATCCACGGAAACAAAGGCATTTTTATTATTCTGTGTGGCCCTCAGAAGCTGCAGTTTGGATATAATTATGACTCAAATGAAAGGACATTAACAAAGCAAATGAAATATTTTGTCTCAGATCTGTTCCAAAGAAAGCATGATTGCAAAGTTCATAGATAGCTTTGGCCATTGGTTTTCAGAACAGTTTATTTAAAATACAGGTTATTTACCCTTATGAACTGATCTATTGTTACTGTCATATGAAAAACTAGATTAAAGATGTCGATTATATAGTAGAAAAATATGAATTAACATCAGTGTCATTAAGGATTAAACCGTGGCATAGGGAGAATTAGGATAATGTTGTGCCACGTTGCATTATGGATTTACTTTTCTCTCTCAAGGATTTCTGAGGAGTGTATGGCAGAGGCATTTACAGCCTAGCCCTGCTTTCAGGTGTACACAGGGGTCTTTGATTCATCCTATGTAGTCTTAGGTACTTAACTGAATTACCTAAGGTAGAAGTGAAATTGCCTCCATATCCCATGACAATCCATAGAGAGATACAGGTGCCTCAAGACAGTGCTTCAGAGCTGAGAGGTGATCACGTGGCCAAGAAACTGGTTCTAGGTTAAATGGCTTTAAGAAAAGAATACATTTTACTGACATCTTTTTAACCTTGTGTAGTTTAATTGTTATTAAGGTAAATGCAGAGTAGCCCCTTCAGTTCTGAGACTCCCCCTTTTGCTACTGAGTACCTATAGTTTAAGGATTGGGTGTTGTTTTGTTTGTTCCTGTATAAACAGGTCTGAGGGCTGTTCCTGTCCAGAAGAATCTGTAATTCATCAGATGCAAATTGGGTGTTGAACTGGACATCCAGAAAGCAAAAATAACTTAGAAACTTAAAACTTAACTTGAAAGTATTTCAGGTACCTTGAGTATAGAAGAACAGTTGGGTGATACAAGAAAAGTTTTCCATGGTCACAGTGGTCCTTGCTCTAGCACACAAAAGCTATACTATATTTTAGGCACTGTCTGGGCATGGCTACTAACTGGTCGTCGTCTGGCTGCTCAGGTAAAAGCTGTATTTGAGTAACATTTTCAGCTTCAGATTTGTCACCCAGACTATTGAGTGCTGAAGTGTCCTTGCTAAGTCTGCACTGAGATTCACAGATGTGCAATACCGAGCAAGGGATACGGCTGCTCAGTCCTTTGCAGGCACACCTGTGCCTGTTACCCCTTCATGTGCAGCCAGCTGAACATCATCCATCCCCTGCCTGGGAGGCGAGCAGTTACAGAAAGTTCTGCAGAGAAACAGCTCCCAACTAAGAATGCTTTGCAGCATTTGGACCAGCACTTGCTTGCAGACAGCTGGCTTGAGGCAGGCATAGGTCTGACTGCAAAAGATTGTACAGACGTACCATACCCTGCAGTCAGGCCGATTTCAAAACTTTCTTCAGTTATGGTCTCGATGCTAGTTTGGAGGGCAAAGTTCTTGAAACAGTTTGCTATTGTTCAAGTAATACAGTAACTTGCTGCGTATAGCAATAGGTTGTGTATTGAGATAGTTTGGGTCTCTCTCAGCTTAGCTCTGATTTTCTGAGAGAACGCAAAGTGCTCTACTTCCTTGTTCTGCAGTTTCCTCTCTTATAGCAAAGATGGAGGTACGTGCCTCTCATAAAACACCCCGAGAGCAGCCAGTGGGAAGTATTGTGTAGGTGGATATTGGGAAGTTTAATTGGGTTTTATCCATAAAGTGTTTTGACATCCTGTGATAAAGGCTGTTGACTGCAAGTTATTATTAAAATATTATTAATTTATATTTAGAATTAAACGCTTTAAATCTTAATTAATTATTATTTCTAATTAAAATTATAATTTAAAAATACTTAACACTCCGTGTTATTATCTTTTCTGGTAGTGTTACCAGTCCAGCTCTGAAGGGTAAGAGTTTTCCTCTGCAGAAGCTGCCCCAGTGTTACTGGGTGGAGAAGTGGAGGCTCCGTGCCATGCCAGATTACATAAAGTGGTGTCAGAGTTGGACTGTTGTCATCCTTGCTGATTTCAAACACAGAGATGCCACTGGCACATTTGCAGTTTGTGCCAGGAGACCAGTCTGAGTTAGTAATCACTATTTGTCTTGTGCTTCAGACTGGATGTCCAAATGATTCAGTCCATACATCAGCTGGGTGACACTGTTTGAGGTGCTTGGCCAGAGGAGCTTGCTGATTTGTAGAACTACAGTTCTGAGAATCAGACTCCCAAATCTTTATCTTGCACAGTTCGGTGTGAATAACTCCTCTAGGACCCTTTGTCCAGTGGGACTCTTGACACTGACTTTCAGCAGTGCAGTGCGTTTGCTGGATAACAGCCACCTCTGGATGAGTCTTCAGAAAGAAAAGCTGCAGGAATGCCATTTCTCATCAGCTGGTGTCACTGCTTGGAGCCAGATGTTAGCAGCTGGGTGTGGTAGTACAAAATGGTCTAGGAAAAAAAGAAGAAAATGTTTAATAGGAAACATTAACTTTCTGGCTAAGCTATGGGCAAATACAGCAATCCCTTGTTTACAACAATAACTACTGGAAGCTGCAGAAATAGATCCCTGACATTTTAAAGTAGTATGTTTACTCTGTTTGATCAGACAGGAGATAATGTCATGTGCTTATTTTACCATAAACACTTCTAATAAAGACTCAGCATTTCAGCTATTGGCAAGAAATAGAAGAACATGAAGTATCTTTTGAATATTCAAACACCAGGGTGTTTGGAAATATGCAGTTGCCTGTAATTGTACTTTGTATTTCTTAAACATTCTTCACAGTGAATGTCTTGATTTATGGATGTGTGATAAACTGATTACTGGAAATCTCAGAAGTAAGAAAATTTGCCTTTTCTGTTTCTTTCTAAAATAACCCAGCCTCTGGGAATGGGGAATGTTTATGGTGAAAGGGGACTATATTAAAATATAAAAATATAAATAAGGAAGTGCTAAACTGCCTTTGGAAATGCAGCACACAATGCACACACAGTTCTCCCATGTTTTAGGAGAATAGACGTTCTCTTTTTCTGTGAATATCTAAGCATCTCACAGTGGCTAGTGAGTCACTCGATGTGAAGCAGGGTAATTCTGGTAGGACCAGTCTGGAGAATGAGAAAGGAGTCACTGAGAGTTAAGCACCTAAATATGTACCAGACCCGGGGCCAGAGATGAAAGCAACCACAAAAGGTTGTGAGCACTGCTGTGTTCACTGTTGCTGTACCGAGGTCCCACACACCTGCTTATTAAGTGAACATACAGCTCCCAATTAGAGACCCAAATTGCTTGTATAAATGAAAGAGAGTTGGGGCTTCAGAATGGGATCTCAAACAGCCACAGAGTCATTTTTCTAACTGGCAAAAAAAGGCTGAGGCTAGCTGGATATCATGAGTCTTACGTTTGGGCTAGAAGCATGCTGTCCTCCGTACAAACTCTTACACACTCTTTAGGTTTCTGCAGTGAGGAGCCTAAGAATAGATACGCTTTGAAAAACAGAGCAGAGATCTTTCTCTCTTTTAGAAGAGAGCTGCTGTGGGACAGTGCTCCTTTTCATTATTATTTATTATTCAGCTCAGTGGTTAGTACACTCATTCAGGATGTGGGATGACCCAAGTTCAGTTCCTTCCTCTGCCTGAGGGGCTGTAAACTTGCATCCCATACTTCCTTGGAGAGTGCCATAACCACCAGCCTATGGACTATTCTTAGGGTGGGGGACACTCAGTCCATCCTCTTGAAGTGGTTCCTCTTTGCATGCGATCCTTTTTTCTCTGGCTCAATGAATGGTCAAGTACAACATGCGAGATGGAGCAGCTTCAGCAGGAAGGCTTCACAGGGCCCTTCTCTTCCCATCGTTTCTTCAAATTTAGCTCACAGCCTAGAGTTGAGATCAATTTCCTGAAAAGTGGGAGGTTTGAATTTGAGTCTTTGAAGCTGAGGGGTAACATATATCTTCCATCTTGTGTGAAAGCACTCTGATCACTTAGACACAAAGGATAAGAATAAGGACATATAAAGAACAGCCCCTTTGGGGCATCAAGCTCTAAATGACTTTCCAGAGCAGGGAAATTTGTGGTTGGAACACCGGTGGCAAGACTGTCCACGTGTATAGGTACAAATGTGTTTCAAGAAGCAATGCATTATCTGTAAAGCCACATATTTTGCTCTTACTATCTAGGAAGCTAATGCTTTAAACCCAGCATTTTCTAGATTAAAAATTGCCAAACTCATTTAAACCAGAGATGCACATTAAATTTTACCTATTGCCCTGCTATATAGATCTGTAGATGGGAGGTTCTGCGTGATAACTTCTTTAAAAATTTTCCCCTATATGGCACTGATCCTACACTACTTAGGAAAGAGTATTTTTAAACATCAAGTATGAGGCAGAGAAAGGGCAGGCTCTGATCCCAGGTACTATTAAGGTAGCCTAGATTAGAGAATTTTCAGTGTAGTTATCCTGGGTTAGTTGCGGTACATCTGACAGCAGAATGAATGTCTACTCCAAGAAACAAAATTCAAAAGGATTTTAAGAAAAAGTACTTGCTGGCTGGGATAAATTCAGGGTCCACATTAGAGATGACTCAGCTTCAGCAGTGGCATGAGGAAGAGAAAACTCAAGCCTTCCCAGTGCTGTATTCACACTGCTGGTCCTCAGGGACCAGAGCACAGCACAGCATGGGCAAGTGGGTTCAGCAGCCAAAACCCCCAGTCTCTTCTTGCTGCAGCATAGAGGCTGGGAAGATTTTGCACATGGGAGTTTGCAGCACCAGTAAACACCCTGTTGGAACCTTAATACCAACCTGCTGGAGCTTGGTCTGGAGTTCAGGAGATCAAAGACCCAAATCTGGACTATCTCCTGACTGCGCTCAGCGTGAATGAATCCCATTTTCCAAGGAGATCTCCCACTACATGAAAGCTTCATCCGGGAAGCCATGTGTGAATCAGACACAGTCCACT
This sequence comes from Athene cunicularia, assembly GCF_003259725.1. Classification (NCBI taxonomy): domain Eukaryota; kingdom Metazoa; phylum Chordata; class Aves; order Strigiformes; family Strigidae; genus Athene; species Athene cunicularia. The sequence continues at coordinate 138,383,953 of NW_020799095.1, read as the reverse complement.
TGAAAGTTAGATAACTTTTCTTACAAACCCAAGCAATTACATTGAATTACTCGATCTCAGGCATACCCACTGCTCTTAAACTACCCTGTTACAAGGCTTAGAGGAGATGGATTTTTTTATCATCTAAACAAGTGCAGCAGACAGCACAATATACCAGAGAGACAGGGCTTCTTCATTGTTTTTAAATACCTTTTTCTCTGATGGCTTGCACTGTTCCGTGAGGCCTGTCCCTAAAATAAGGGACACATCTAATTGATAGCTGATGCCCAATGTAGTTAATACTGGTTGAACTGCTGCTCTAATGAACAAGAGTGCTCCTGATAAGCTATTGGGCAACTTGTTCAGCCTGTTTAAAGAGTGATAAATAGTGTATCACTTGTTGAAGCCAAGTGAGGCTGATTTGTTAAGGTAGCTGAGGCAAAGCCAAAGGCAATCTAATCCAAGCCCTGATCTATATCTTATTTGAAAGTCTGAAGATCTCTGATTATCATAGTTTGAAATTGCTCTTGATAAGGCTCTACATACTGTGAATTTATAGGCCTGTTGTTCCCACCACATTTATAACCTCATCAAGGTAGGTTACTTTTTTTTTTTTTTTTTTTTTTTTTATTCTCGCTTCATGAAGAAGTCTCCAGGGGATCATTTCCAAGCAATCGAACTTAGTTACTTCATACAATGGTAGGTGAAATTAGTGCAAAGTAACAGGAGCTAGATTAATGTGATTTCAGGAAATAATCCATAAAAATCTTATGAGGCCTTTAGCAGGTTGTAAATTGGATTTTAGGCACAGGGAGAGAGAAAGAAAACGAAAAATCCTGAGCAAAATAATCAGTCAGTAATGAGGAGTACTAACATTTTAACACTTCATGCTGAAATAAAATACCAGAGTTAAAAACATAAAATTGACTAACAGTGACATTTTTTAAAGGCATGAATGATTAAAATTGTGATTATAAATGTAAATAAATGCCTTCTGCTTTTCTCACCAAACAATTAATGCATGTATCATCAAGGAGCTGCAAATCAATTTAAAAAAAGAGATGGCAAGAAAAGAAAAATGTCTCTCAAAGAGTTGCCCATCCCATCCCATCCCATCCCATCCCATCCCATCCCATCCCTGCAATGGGGAACAGATTTTATTCATAATCTAAGCATGAGTTCTCACCATGCCAGTGGAGGGCACAGGTTTGTTGCCTTTAGTTTAATGGATGATCATCTTGTTCTAATTGAAAAGGACATATTTTCAGGTATTTTCTACATTTTTCTGGAGCCCCTTTAATCCTTCTTTCACTGGAGATGAGAATTAAATTTTTGAAAAATTGCGTGCAATCCTATGTTACAGCTGCTTTATGGCTAGGTCAGGACAGAATAACAAAGGCTTGAATCAGTTTGGGATTATGATCAAAGCACATCCTTTCTGATATACTCCAGACAACTTTCTTATCTAGAAAATGTCCTTGATATCTTGCTGGAAGTGTCTCACCAAAGAAGAAAGAGAATGGCTGGCTGAATTTCATCCTCTCAGCACCAGCATTTAGGAAAAAAAAGGTCCTGCTTTAAAATGTGGGTCACTTCTCTGAGCAGGGACAGGGCAGATCCCTGTCCCACAGAAACAGCATGTACAGGAAACACAAAGAAAGGAGCTCTTTGGCTATGCCTTCATTAGCAAATTAAACAGACCACAGGCTGCTGGCCAATTTTCATAGTGTGCATGCATTTGTATGGCAAATTATCTTTCTTCTTCTTCTTAAAAAGCCTGGCCTTATTCCTACTGTTTGTTGGGACTGATCTCTGACTTGTGCTAACCCCTAACAGTGTGCTGACATCGGATGGTGTAGTGATAACTGGTACAGGTCAAAAATGTGCCAGGATATACCAACACGTGAACAGTGATGGTGATCTTGAACCAGAGCTCTCAGATCTCTTATTTTACTGCCATATATATCTGATATAGTTACTGTGTCCTGATTGTAGATGTCCAAAAGTTAGCTAAGTCTTTCCACCTCATTGTAGAGTCCTTTTATACAGAAAACCTTATTTGCAAGTGGTGATGAATCTTTTCCATAGATAGGTAACAAAAGAAGATGAGAGGAACACCCTTTCTCTCCTTTGACAATATGCCCAAATTAGTTTTAGACATTTAACTTTAGATATCTCACATTACAGGAGATAAACCCCACTATATCTGTCCTGCAATGTGATTTCTTGAAATTTCATAGACCATGAAAATAAACTAAAACTCAAGGTTTTTGAGATTTGCAAAAATATGTGTTTTTGTCATCCTCCTTAATGAAGAGGGATGGTTATTAGAAGGGAAATCCTTTCGTATAGGTCCTGAGCTTTTTTTATAGCCCTGTAGAAGTTAGAGCTGGAGTGCAGAGTAAGAGCTTTTATTATCTGTAGAAGCCATGCTGAAAAAAGGCAGGGAAGAGGAGCTGGTGACACAGATCTCTGAGTTCAGGGTGACCTGCTGAGCTCCTGCCTAGGGGAGTCTTGCAGAGGGGTCATACTCCAATGAGAACCAGAATACACATAAATCTGACCCATTCCTGAGAGCAGATTCCACCTGCAGCAAAGAGGAAATGGTTGGGTCAGGTGGTGATGCTGGCTTTCAGGTAGGATTATTTCTTTCTCATTAAAGCTCAACTGCCCACCAGGGCTTTACTGGTGCATGGTTCATCTGGGGAGGATGATTTTGTTTTATAGAGAGTCATACAGTACTGGCAGCTAAATAAACTAGCTGAGAATTATAATAATGGACCTAAATGCTGGCTGACTGCTTAATAGTTTTATGAAATCGTTAGAGAAATCCTTTCCTGTTTTTCCTCTGTGTTGGAGGAGATGTGGTTCTAGCTAGAAGTTGGGAAACCAGTTTTCAAAGTCCCTCTGCTGCCCTTCAATCCTTTGAATGAGGAAAGGATTTCTTGGGAAACAGTAGCACAGAAAACACCACTGAGCCAGAGCTGAGCCATGAAATCAGCATCTTCTTGATGAAACCTATATCGCTGCTAGACAGGTGGAGCATTGCACTGAGGACCATCTGCTGGAAATTCTCTGCTGATCACAAGGACCCTCTTGAAGACCAGAAAGGGGATTTAGAATTATAGAATATTTACCAAGTTGGAAGGGACCTCAAATATCATCAGTTTCAAACTTTCCTGGCAAGATCACAGTCTAGACAAGATGACCCAGCACCCTGTCCGGATAAATCTTAAAAGTGTCCAGTGTTGGGGAATCCACCACTTCCCTGGGGAGATATTCCAGTGGCTGATTGTTCTCATTGTGAAAAGTTTTCCTCTTGTGTCTAATCAGAATCTCCCCAGAAGTAACTTGTATGCATCACTCTTCATCTTTTCCATGGGACTCCTTGTAAAAAGGAAGTCCTCATCTTCTTTGTAGCCACACTTTAAATACTGGAACATGGTGATAAGGTCTCCTCTAAGCCTTCTCTTCTCAAGGCTGAACCAACCCAGTTCTCCCAGCCTTTCCTCATATGGCAGTTTTCCCAGTCCCTTGATCATCTTTGTGGCCCTCCTCTGGACTTCCTGCAGCCTGTCCACATCTTTTTTGTATAGTGGGGACCAAAACTGAACACAGTGTTCCACATGTGTCCTGACAAGTGTCAAGTAGAGTTGGATGATGACTTCTTTATCACTGTTAATGATGCTCTTGTTGATGCAACTCAGCATCCTGTTGGCTTTCTTTACCACAGCATTATTCCACTGTTCATTCACGTTGAGCTTCTCCACCAGGACCCCCAGGTCCCTTTCCACAGAGCTGCTTTCCAGCTGGGTAGTTCCCAGCCTGTGCTGCAGTCCTGGATTATGTTTTGTCAGGTGCAAGACCTTACACTTGTCCTTGATGAGCTTCAGAAGGTTCTTGTTAGCCCACTCTTCCAGCCTATCCAGGTCTTCCTTTCAGGGTGGCTCTCCTTTCCAAAGTGTCCACTTCCCCACTCAGTTTGGTATTCTCAGCAGACTTCATAAGGGTACACTTGATCCCATCATTCAGATCACTTATGAAGATATTGAACAGTGTTAGGCCCAATATTGATCCCTGGGGGACCCCACTTGGTTGCCAGCTTGAAAAGAGCTGTTTAGATGCTTGAAGGAGAGGAACAGAACGTAATCTGATTAATCTGAGCCTGGGAAGGACACATGAGTGAAAGGTGACTGCTGTGAGAAGTAACACAGTATTATCAATATTATCCTAAAGGATTAAGGAAGGAAGGAAGGTTATGGTGAGCTTCACTGACAAGCCATGTTTTTCTGAGTTAGGGGGATTTGGGACACAAACCTGAAAACATTAAGGCCTCAGCCTGCTCTCCCATTTCCCATTTTACTTCCAAACTGCTAGCCTTTCAAGTAAGTTATTTTCTTGTGAAGGAGGAGTTTAGCCTTCTGAAAAGCTGTTTAACTGCAAAATCTAAGATAATTGAATTTTTCGGTTTAGATTTGATCTAATTGTATGAGTTGGTTATAATGTGAAATGGCAGAAATTTCCAAAGACAAAAAGAAGCTTTCATGCTAATTTAAAACTAAAAAAGCAATTTCTGAAGACTTTTGGGGGCATTGCTATTTTGAGGAAAGAATAAAAAGGAATCTACAGGGAATGTTTTAGAATAAACCAGGTAGAGAATGTAATATTCAAATAAAAGAAACTATGCAAGAACGCTGGAGCCATAAGTCCATGAGTTATTATATCTGACATATTTTGAGATGCCCTTACTTTCCAAGGGAAGAAAGAGTAGCACAGCTCTTCCTTTCATGTGTACTTTTCCAGTGAGGAACTTTAAGCTGTGGGGTTTTTCAGAATAACACACGTTTTCTACTGGGCAGTCAGATTGCATGAGCAGAGCGCTTCTGTCCATGTAGTTTATATGAGACTGGAATTTATTAGCACAGTGTTTTTAAAGTGCAATAAAATGTAGCACTCAGATTTCTCTGGGGATCTGTATTATGTAGAGAGTTGTGACTTAAAAAGAAGTGCTGTCATATTGTGCTGTACCACCCAACTTGCAAGAGCAACTGTGTTTAGGTAGCTAAAGGAAATGCTTTGGCATCTGGAGGAGAGTCCCTGTTCCCCCGCAGACCAAACCTGCAGCACAGTTAAGAAAGGGCTCTTCCTAACCAGGGGAGTGATCCACCTGCCTGAAAAGCTTGACTTTCCTCAGCCAAGTGTTCGCTGTCTTCTCAAAAAGTGCAGGTGAGGAGAAAATAATAGGCAACTCCTTTTTGCTGGCAGCAATTCAGCTACCCAAAGGCAGATGTATGTAATGCCTGCTTGAATGACAACTGTCTTGAACTTTCCTTCTAACCTCAAGGGTTTATCATCTGGGTGGCTTGCCCCAGCCAGTGAGGAGTGCTGCTAGGAGTCAGATCCCACTTCTGGCTTCTCAGTCCAACCCTGAGGCTCTGTGACAAACTGGTGTCAGATCCCTCTTTTCCCCTGCATCAGAAGAAATATCTCCTTGGATAAACTGCCCGTGTGCAAACACAAAGTTGAGGTTTAGAGCCACTCTAGACTGCAGTGGTATTGAGTCTACCTGGATGAGATCCATGTGGCAGAGCGTTGTTCTGGACATGCACAATTTATCTGCCTTTGGTGAATCAATACTGTACTTAGGACTGGGCTTCCAAAGTCCTCTGGTGGCTCTGTCTTCAGTTCTGCTTTTCTGGTTTTAGCTTTACCTGAGCAGAAGGAAACTATTATTAAGAAAGGCAAAGTTGTATTTGGACAATTATAATTTAAACAAATTCAACAAGTATCAAAAAATAGGGAAGTTGTTTGGAGAAAATCTATTTAAATCTAATTCCTGCACTGTAATTGCCCTGAAATAAGTAGAATTTACCAGGGTTGCAGAGCTGCTCAAAGATCAAAAATTATTTTTGGTCAAAAGCAGCACATTTTTTTCATTTTTCTTTTAGAAGAATCAGTGTGGTTAGTTGAAGTGTTTCTCTTTGTGAATATTGTTTCATTTTTGTACAGTTCTGCTACTAACTGTGATATTAGAATATAAATACACATATATTATATATATAGGTATATATATGCATTAGTGGCTGACTTGATGAAATGAAGCTGCAGCCAAGCGGTTATTTAGGTTAGCTTTGCTTCAGCTGTGTCTGCCTTCGTAGGTTTGGCATCACTTTTTAATGAAAATGCTAAAGAAATAAGATAATGGAGGCTTATTTCCTTATTAAAGTCATCATGGAAGAAATGAACTTTCTTCTCATTTACCTCCTCCCTGAGAAACTGAATATTCCTATATAGACTTCTCAGCAGGAAAACATTTAGAAAACCTCTGTCCTGGACCCTAGTTTTTATTTCTTAAAGAACCCTGAAGATTTCACTTAACTTTATCTCTGTATTGCTTTCTACCCTTCCTCTCCACCCTATTTTACCAAGTTCTCCAAGCAAAGAATATCTGCCAGCATGCAGCATATATCTAGCATATATCTTAGTCCTAATTAGTGTATTCTTGTACTTTCCTTTGGCAAATATCTGTTGGAAAGTAGGCACAAGTTTGCTTTCATTGGTGACTGTGTGAATGGTTCTGTGTCACTGCAGGCTGTGACTCATGTTCCTTGTCAAATTTAGCTGCGGCAACTGAAGAGGAATTGTGCATATGTGCCTGCAGAAGTTTGTCCTCTCAGCCTTTTAAGCCATAAAAACTGAAGTCACTGGAGATCAAGCAAACTGACCCTTTTGGCAATGGCCTAATTTAGTGTGGATCCACTATCGGGGAATTTCAGAAATCCCTCTTTTGGAAGGATTTGTCTTAGGATTCTAGTTTTATTGCAAGCAGTGGGGGTGCGAGCAGGTATTTTTTCTGTGCTTACATCCCTATGTGTCTCAGAGAGCACAGAACACCAGAGAAAACAAAGTTAACTGTTTTATATTAATTCCTTCTCCTGTCTCTGTCAGCTGCAGAAGATAAAGAGCATATGAGGTACAAGGACATTTTCCCCACTACTCTGCAAGCCCAACTATCCAGTTATGCTCTTGTCAGATTTCACCTTCCTCTGGACTATCAAGTACTGTTCCCCATAAGATACTGGGTATGATAGGGCAATGTCTATATAAGTTTTATCTTCTTAAATTCCTCTTAGTTATCCCTACTGGGATACGGTGGCCAAGTAAAATGAATAATGTTGTACAGTGCTGGCATACCGATCTTTATTGAACTGTTAGATCTTTTAATTGCCATCAGTGTGTGAACATAGTGTATAATAACACCTGTTCAAGGAACTATGAGTAGGTGTCAATAATTCCAGCATTCTATTAATATATTTGGGAATTAATTATACACTCAGAACACAACCCCCTACCCCCCAACGATTGTACAATTAAGATGTAATCATGTCAGGAAGCAAAAATACAGATAGGAATTGAGCTGTAGTGCAAACTTGTCTATAAGGAAGCAAAATCTTAATACGTGAAGCATCAGGCAACCTTAATAGTATGTGGCTTTACCAGCTGTTCCTGTAATTACAATATGGAATTTCACACACATTAATGGTAAGGTTTTAATCATCTAACCAGAGAAATAGAAAACACTATGGACATGACTATATTTATACAGAATCAAAAATGAAATTGTCTCAAACTTATTTAACCTTCCCTTCTCTGCCAACAGCAACAATAACAGAAAATCATCTGTGTCCTGAGGTTAAATACTCAGTCTTTCAGCCTGAAATGTGAATGTTTTGGCAGTGCTGTAAGTCTATTAAAGGAGAAGTTTTGTTTGAGATTGTTTTGGAACCCAAGCTATTTGGAGCTCTATTAGGCCCCATTATAATGGAGGAGTGTGTGGGCAGATGTTCAAGAGCAACAAGGTTGCCACATCTTACCAGGGTATTGCTCATCAGCTGAGTGATGGTAACTGGCTAGTTGCACAAACTTACCCTCCCTGGTTGTAAAGTAAAACCTATTAGCTTAAATAATGAGTCATTAAACCAAAGTAACTCATTGCTTTTGCTCGTATGCCCATAATCTCAGACTGCACTGGAACTCAAGTTTTAACTGCTAGGTGCTATAGGTAATTTTTCAAAACATTTCAGAGTGATTTAGCATACAAAGCCACGGTTTCAAAGGTGGGGTGGAGGTTTCATTGACTGAGGTTTAGCTCTCCCATGTCTAAGTGCCTATACTACGTTTGGAGAGTGGACCTCATCTTTCTCAAGAGGGAGCCCAAGTCACTCAGGCCAGGAGGAAAGTGGTGAGAAAAAGCCCTGAGGTTGCTTGCAGAGAAGGAAAGAAGTGAAGGAAATGACGCAGAGGATCCTGACCAACTTGTGCAGTTGGTGAACTTTGTGGAAATATCTGGGGAGTCTCCAGTTTCTTCTTCAAGGGAGAAATTCACCCAACATTTCCCCTGCTTTATTATACTACAGCTTTGGTTCCTAAATCATTCAGACACTTTGGAAAATGCTGTACTAAATGTCTACTCCTACTCATTAAAATCAGTGGGTATCAAAGAGTTTTGGTGGGAATGGCAGAGAGGGCCCTTACGAAGTTGTGCTCCCCTTGCTTGTGACATGAACAGAGCCTGTTGTGTGAATGTGGTGTTGTGTTCATTCCAGGGCCATCTATTATTCTCTGGGTAACAGAAAATACCATTTATTTCCATTTATGCAGACCATAAATCAACATGATATTAGCAGCATGTGATCTAATGCTGCACAGTGTGCATCAACATGAGAAGAACAAATCTGTTCAAAGTTTTGGAACATTTAAATGTCCCTTTTTCACTCCCTTTTTCTCCTTCCCATTGTTTTAAAACCATTTAAATAAGACCTTCTACAATCATTACAGGGTGGGCTTTTTGTCTCTGGGGAAGAAGCAGCATTGCTGGAAACTGCTCTCTTCTAGTTTGCAGGGGAGGAAGCTTTTTAACATCTCTCTGTTTTTCTATTATCAGGAGGACGAGTATGTTGCAAATCAACCTCCCAGATGTGGCAAAAAATGATGACATTTAATAACAAACCACTGTATCCAAATTGTAAGGTTTTCATTTATATCCTGGTTTTAATACTGTGAATTCATCTACTACAAAAATGGAGCAAATAATGCCGGGTCATTGGTATCATTCATTGATCACTAGCTGCTGTTGCTTAAAGAGCAATGTATTTGGATGCCTATGAGATTAAGGAGTCAAAGTTAATACCCTGGTACTTGTAAAAGAACATAGTGCCTGCTCCAGACTGTGTATTCATGATGTTTCCAGTGATCTCCAGTGAGATTGCTGCTCCCATCCCAAAATGAGCAGGCTCTGTTGAGGTACAAGATGACTTGAAAGATCACTATCAACCTCCAAATCAGTGTAAGCTCAGACTTAACACGTGCTATCAGGGCTGAGGCCAGGTCTATATTCAGGACTGAGCTTCTCCTGCCCATACTGTCCCAGGAACCATACATGCCTGCATGGCTTGACTGCTTTCTAACTGGTTATAGAGGTATGGGGTCCTTCTCGCAGTTGCTCTGTCTCTTAATAGTTCTGAAAGGAGACAAAAGTCTGGGCTTGTCTCAGTGCTGGAAGTAGTGCAAAGAGTTTTGAGGGAAATCTACTCAAAAAGTTGATTGAAGGATAAGATGGTGATTAGATCATGGCCAGGAGATGGGGAATTGTAGAGCAGAGGGGCAATGGGGAAGAAAGGACAATGACCTCTTGTCGTTGTCTGTGACAGAGTATCATAGCGTATGTAATTCTCTTTCCATGGCATGGAGAGGCAGAACAGTGCTATTAACAATTTAGAAGTGCACAAAACAGAAGAGGTTATGTGATGCTCAAGCAGAAGAAGGACCGTACCAGAAGCTCCTCAGTTCTCTCAGGGCTGCTTAATCACTTGTTTGTTCTTAATTTCTGGAGTACATAGATAATGCTACACACTTTTATTGGAGCATCCATGTACCTTGATACCATTCTGTCAAGAGAGTTTAAAAAATTTTTTTGACTGCTTTCAGGTGAATGATGATACCAAAGAGGTATTTAATTATTTCATTGCAGGTAATAGTTTTTTTTAGTACTGATTTTTATGTGACCTTGAGAGTGCCAGTGAATAGAAAGTCCTGATGTGCCAGGAGCTGTACACATAATGAGGTGATTTAACAAATATACAAGCGCATACATTTATAGCACTCCTTAAATAAGCTTCCTTAATCTCACTGAAATGCAGTTATTCAAGACAACCCCAAAATACTTCTACCGTTCTGTAATTCTGGCCAATAAAATACACTTTATTTCTCTGGTAGTGCTCTCTATTTCATTCCACAGCATTCTTTAATATTCACAGCAGGGTGAAGGGTTCATATCGTTGTTTCAGCTAATTGGTACTGCGATAAAAGAATATGAGACAGAAAAAGATCCTAGAGGAGAATGTTGGAAAAAGAGCATCAGGGCAAAGTCTCTAAATCGGTATAACTGGTACAAACCACCTGTAGGCTTTAATTTAGAGCCTCTCCATCTTCTCTGGGGTGCTCCAAGGGGAGATTTAAAACATGTTCATCACGCTTGTCTGGGGGCAAGTTCTTCTCCCTGTACCTGGTGCACACCAAAAGCAGCTAGATAGATATCCTGTCATTTTATGGGACACACATGGAAAGATGAGATCCTGAGTTTGCACCTCTTCTTTCCTGTTAGGTTTTCTGAATTGACCCCACAGGATAAAAAAGCACTGAAATTCTCAGTGCTAACTTAATTTTGAGTCTGGTTTCTGTACGTTTCTGAGCGATGCAGAACAGGCTAACAAAAACGAGTCAATTCTTCATGATTCTTCTACCCTTACTGATGGCCCTGTTTGGCTTCCAGTCATAAGTGTTTGGTTCTGCCTTTTCCTGATATTCCCAAGTACAGAAATCTTGTCTGGCAAGAGTTTGAGAATCCTGGATATGTATCTGTCATTTTCTTTGGCACTTTTTGCCCATGGAAATCATTCATGGTGGGTCTGACATTCACTGATCTCACAGCATGTGGTCATGTACTTTTGTCTGGAAATATTGTATGTAAATAGGCTGGGGAGACATAAGAGCAGCTGGACATGGGTTTTCTATCTTTATCTTCCCATAGTGGTCTAAAGTACACTGGATGCTAAGATAATCAGAAAGAGCCAATGCTTTTCTACACTGGGAGACAGATTTTTTTCCCTTGGGAAAATCTCCATTTTTCAGCTGAGGTAGGGCTTGCTTTGAATATGGTGGGGCTCACTTTGAACCTCAGCAGCTGGATGGCATAGCTGAGGTCCTGAAGTAAAACAAAGCCTTTAACCCAGACAGTCATTAACTGCCAGGAAACACCTAATCTGGATGTCATTATTACTCTTATAAACTGTGAAAATGTTAAAAATGTAAAGAGAAGAGTGATACCACTTTTATCTCTGTTGAAACATTAAAATCTTGTCTCTCAACTCTATGCTGGCATTTTCTTTTTTTTAGGTAATTTGATCTTCCAGTTGGAAGAATCTGTCTTTTCTAATAGTACTTCCTACTTGTAGTTTCTGAGAATTTGTAAATGCAAGTGTTAACCAGGCTATGTTAGCTACAAGTGATGCCGCTCTTTGCCTACTCATTTGCATATTTTTTTCCCCTTTTTTGCTAAAAGCACATATGTTTTGCCTCCATTGACACAGAGAACAGTAAAAAATTTAGTTCAGTGTCCTAAGGAGACTGCATTGCTGAAATCTGCTTGCAGCTAATACTCTGAGGAATACCCAAGCTGAAACAGGCACCACTTTGTTGACTGATTCTGTTATGGTTGGGGAACAATCTTTTATGTCTCATTTTCTTATTAAAAAATATGGATTATAATATTTGAAGTGTAGATTACATCGTTGCAAGGTATTTCGATCTACATTTGTATGGGAAATACAAAGAACTAATGGCAGCTGAGTAAACACCTCAGACTCTCGACTTGACTTGTGCTGCTACTGCTGTGCAGCTCTTGATGCTCTCCCCAAAGGACAGAAATGAATCAGCTCTGCGAGGACATGCACCACCTTTTCTGTGACAAAGCCTACATTCCCCATCATGTTACCACACTGATACAAAATGATATCTCAAAAGCTGTCTCAAGATGTATCTTGCTCCTGGCAGATGCAAGCATGGCAATAGGGTCTTACTGGGAAATGTTGAGAGAAGTAAGATTTTTACTTGAAGTATTGGTAAACCGATTTTGAACAAGCAGAAATACATCTTATACATGTTGAGCTAGACTGTACAACACACTTTCCTGGGATATTTTTCAGGCCAAAGGTTTAACAATGTCAGGAAAGACTGGATATTTATGTGGATGAGAATGTCATCCTGAACTACAATAGAATCAGCATGAAAAGAACATAGGCTGGAGATAATTCATAAGATAAAGCAATTTATAATGGTATTAAGGTTGTAAACTTTGTGGGAGTGGAGTTTTCTGTGTGTGCCAGGGATTTTCTTGCAAAACATAGAGTGTTGACTGCTGTTTTGCATCATTGCATTTGATAATATAAACTCTAGTCTGACAGTTGCTGCTATGCTTTCATACGTTTAAGCTTTGGGTGTCAAAGAAAAAAGTTTTACAGGCATCCAAAAAACCTCAGATACTACTCTTGTGTAGACATGGCATATATGTGACTTAAACTGTGTACTTGAAATTTACAGTAGGAGTCAGATAACTGTTGCAATCTGGTACAGGGTTGGGGGAAGAGTGGGCAGAAGAAGGTTTGGAGCAACAGTTGTGCAACAAAAATGTTATTCCTGAGAGCAGTTTAACAGCTTTTCTGCTAAAGAAAATTGCTGACGTAAAAAATCAAATGGTAAATCTGGTTAAATGGTAAAAACGTTGTCACTCTTGTCCATGAAAAGTTACCTACATAGTAAGGACTTAGTCTTTGTGTTCTTGAAATCACAGACAAGCAGTGTATAGCAATAGTGAAGGCTCCCATAATTTCTGATATAAGTAGCATGAAAATGGCTACATCTCTTCTGGAAATAAGCAGGATGTAGGAATGCACATGGCAGTTGGGACAAAACTGTAAGTCTAATTGTGTTACAGAACAGTGAAAGAAAAACACTGCTTGAATGATGTAATCATTCATGCACTATGAAAGGATACCTCTTGACCTTTAGGCATGCATTTGCTTAATATTTTACCAAACATTATTGCTCAACAGAGTTTAAACAGGCAAAGAAACAGATACAGTATTATAACCTGAGAATATTATAATGAGTGGGGTGGAGGTCTGGGAGGTGAAGGGAATGGAAATGGGTTGTTGGTGCTCCTTGGCTTCAGCAGAGGGAGAAGGTGAGTCTGAAGAGAGATGTAGCAGTGCAGATTGTGGCCATGCTGTTGCTTATTTTGCAGTGGCAACCCTGAGGCAATAATTGTGACCCCAATGTGTGTTTGTCCCTAGAGACAGAGCAAGAAGGCATGCTCATCCCTGAAGAGCTGAAGGCTTAGACTTCAAGAAAGTACAGTCTTCCTAAAGGAAGTTTTAAGAAACAGCTAGCAGTACTAATGCCCAAGGCACTGAGTTGTAGTACTGGGAAGTCTTTCAGTATGTAGAAGAAAGGGAGACCCATATTTTAACTTCTCTTCGGGGTGTCCAAATACCAAATGTGATGACCAGCACATGCTTCATTGTCCTTGTTGCTACAGTATCTCCAGACTCTTTATACCCAGTTCTTAAGTCTAAACTTCCCACAGTCTCCAAAATCTCAGCTTTATGTGCCTATCACACAAATTGGGCTGTGAGTATCTTGACCTCTGTGGATTGCCTTGATGCATTGGGCCTGGGGTGAACCAGCCATTCGAGGCTCCTGTTCATCATGTGTTTGCCAGTCATAGACCTCCTCTGCAAGCTCAAGGTTCTCATTTACTTCTTGATAATCAGTAACTGCTGGGGAGCTGGGGGAAAGCCTGCTAGGGATGGGTCAGCAATTGCTATAAAAGTATCTGTAAACTGCATTGGAACCAGTAAAGACCCTTTGTCCAGAGTTCCTGAAGATTTTACCAGAGCTGAAGTATAAATGTGTGTTAAAGTCTCTTGTGATAAAAGCTCCTCTGGATGAAAGAATCCATTTCTTAGTGTATAACCTAACAAAAGGCACTTTAAGAAGGTAAGGGAATACAATAATGCAGAAAACACCACAAACTGTGATCATAATCTAGTTTCATTTTGACTTTATTCAAAACTATTTTTCCTCCAGCTTCAAACTTTGTCATTTCCTAGACGTGGACTTCAGAGCCAAACTTCTAGTGTGAACCTATCTCTCGTCTGAGATATTTATGGTGATGTTGAAATCTTACTGTATTAGTGAATGAACAGTAGCGTATTTCGTAGAAATAATGAAATCTCAGCAACATGAGACCTCAATAAAGCACATTGTTGTTAAATCTTTGCTGACTGCTGTTTTTACGTGTGAATTATAAGGTGTGTGAATAAGCGAAGTGCGAATTAATGAGGTTTCACTGTGCTGAAATGAAACTGTGGTGGGACATGAGCTAAGAAATATGGTGTTACTTACTATTTTGTATTCAAGAAATTATGTTTTTTGAGCAGCTGCCAGTCACAGCATGGGTGGCTACACTAAGGGCATCTTTGAATCCATATTTTTGAATGCGTATTCCTGGGGGAGATTTTTATCCATCAGTTTTATTCCCATTAACCAAAGAGAAGGTTGAATAAAGTAAATTTATATTAAAGCCTAGGAGGAAAAGACCATGAGCTTTCAAGAATCCCTTATCTGCTTGCTGTGCTCAACTAAAGAAGACCTACTCCCTTCTCTACTTTCTGTCTGAGGTTTTGCCACGGAGGGTCATCCATATTCCTCTCATTGCTCAACCGACTGCTGGCCAGCAGTGCTGCAGGACAGGCACAAATGCCTCATGTGAGGCAATCTAATTTGCAGTTTGCTCTGTGCCTCCTTAGCTGTCACTGAGATAGGCTGCATTGGATTGGTTCGTAAGTGGTGGAAGAGCTCGTGACGTACTGAGCTTCTGTTTGTGTGAGAGGCTGTGTGCAGAGCTTAACTTCTTGATGTAAGAACTTCTCGGTGAACATAAAGGTTTAGTAAGAAGTAATGGATGCTGCTGCATCCCTGCACAGCTTGGAGGTGCATTTCCAGCATAGATGTCTCACTGTCTTCTCCTCCAGGCTTTTTGTATTGCCAATGCTGACTGAAGCATCTGTTAGCTGCTGCCGTCACAGCCATCATTGCAACAGCTTGCTCTTGTGAGGAGAGAATTCAGAGGAAACTCAGGGCCAGATTGTCAACAGTTTTCACACCCTACCTCTATCCATCCTCTATTCACTGCTTTGACTCTCCCAGCCTTTCTTTACCTGTGGCAAAGCCTGTCATCATGTTACTTTGCCAATCCTCCATTGCTATCCCTGCTACTTCACCACCTGGAGACATCTGTCTGAGCCGATGTTGAAGCTTGTAGATCCATTTGGCACAAAAAGCTCTTCATCCCATGAGCAATCTGCAGATTCTTTCTTCCAGACTGTGTATGTGGAGTGAAACAGAGCCAGGAGCAGAGTAGTTGAAGTGCATCAGTGCTTGCTTAAATATGCTGGTTTAGCTTTCATTTATTTGTTCCTTTACAGTGGGACAACACACCAATTGGATTTTTTAGGTGAAGTGGGGCATGAACCATGTTACAGTAGATGACCTGAATGCTTCTGTAGAAGAACATGGGCTGGAGGAACATTTCCTTCCTCAGCAGATCCTGTATGTAGAGGAACTGTTTGCTAGTTAAGTTTTCTCTCATCACATTTTGCATCATTGCTCACAATATAGTGGGCCTTTGTAATTTTTTTTGACTCACTTGGTATCTTTTCTTTGTGCCCATAAGCAATTTTACAGAATATAAATGTACAGGTAAAGCTTTAAAGGAGTTTTATGCCATTTTACATGTATGTTTGTTTCATCTGGGATGTGAACTGAGGGACAGTGTGGCAAAGGGCCAAGGAAGCACTGACAGCTCACCCATCTTGTATAAGCATCCCTGAGAAGAGTGATCTCCAGCCATGTAATCACCCGCTCGTGCTCTCCTCCCCTTCCCACAAAGTGCACATGCATGCACATGCACAGACAACCCATCCCATCCCATCCCATCCCATCCCATCCCATCCCATCCCATCCCATCCCATCCGTCACATGATGTGAGTGCTCACGTGGCAGAGTAGTCAGAGAGGTCATAGAGTAGATTCAGATACTGGACTTTGTTAAGCTGCTTCTGTGCACTAGACAGGTGACAGAGCACTTCACACGCACTTCATTGGCTTCAGCCGCCATCAGACTGCACCTGCAGAAAATTGGCCAGAAGCTGTAGCAGATTGAGCACAAGACCATTCTTACGCAGTTCCTATCTAAATGTCAGTACCAGAAGCTTCTCATGAAAGCTTATTACTTTTATCCTAAAATTTCCTGTTCCAAACGGTGAATGATCGGTACACGTTCCATCACCCTTTTTACCATTCCTTGTCAGTTATTTTTCCTCATGGCACAGTGCACGTGTCGCAGAGTCCTTCCATCTGTGGTACACCCCTCCTGTAGCAGATAGCACCTATACGGGTAAAGATACATACAGAAGTTGCAAGGTGAAACACGTGTGGTCTTGTGACACCCCAAAGCAATGTAACCCCTGCAAAGGTGACCAGCCTGCCAACACTAAATTACTTCTAAATAATTCTATGGAATTGCAGCAGTAACAGTGGACTTCTCATACACTTCTTCTTCTCAAAGACCTCAGTTGACATGACATAGACAATGCTAATCAGGCATTAAAAGGCACAAGCCAAAACCATAGAGCTTTACCAAGACCAGTGCTTTCAAACAAGCATGACTCACTTGTCAAGCATGGCTCTCAGCCTGTGGAAAATAATTTTGAGGGAAGTAGTAGAAACACCGCTTTGGAGACTTTTAAAGAGGTCCCTGGAGACATTTAAAACTACACTGGACAAAGCAGTAGAAAGTGTACTGCAGGGAACAGTCCTGCATTGGCACGAGGTTTTGGTCTAAATGACCTAATAGGTCTTTTCTGCCTCTAATTTCTATGATTTTATGACTGGAAATAACTTCTAACTTAAGAGGATTTAGGTGGCAGGCATGGGCATGCATTATTTACAGCCGAACCTAAAGTAACTGCTGTATTAGGGAGTGTGTGAGCAGTGGTGGTGGGTGAGGGATTGCGCAGGTAAATGTGGAGAGGAAAGTACAGGATTAGGCAGCAGTGGTAGAGCTGGGATAATGAGAATAGTTTTATTTAAAAAATGGGTACTTCTAATTAGAAGAGATGTGTAAGAGTCCTAACTACCATAGGTACCTTTTGATATATTTTACACTAACTTCCCAGCTTGTTGTTGACTTCTAAAACCATTTCAGACACTGGCAGTGATTGTTTTGAAGGCATATACATGAGAATGTTTAATTTTATTTTATTTGAAAGTTGCAGGGCTTCCTCTGATAGATGCTGACCTCCCACAGCTCTTAAGCTTTTTCTTTGCATATTTTGGAGGGACTGCTAGTTAAAAAGAAACTGCTGTGCCAAACTGTGACCTACTGATCATGCTCTGGACAAAACTGCTTGTAAATGCATGCAGAGAACAGTTTTCTACTCTGTACTTGCCTGCTGCCTTCTTATCAGCCATTCTTGACATTTACAAGTAATTTTCTCCCTGACGCACTCAGAGAGCAGGGTTATTTATGAACACTTCTTTCCTTTGTGTACAGGACTCGAGCAAAGTGGGGACTGGCACAATGAAGAAAATCTGTGTGTGACACGTATGCACATGTGGTCTCAGCTAAGGGATGTGCCCTGACTTTGTGATTATGTGGCCATAACAACTACATAGCTTATTTAATCAAGTAGCATCCACTCTGGTGTCTTCATTTTCTCCATTAAAAAAAAGAAAAAAAGACATCACTAATTATCAGCTAGGCATGTGGAGCTAATTACTGTGACTTTGAGGTTCTGTTTTTTGCTTCCTGACTTTTATGTTATCCCTTTAAATGTTTCTGCTCAAAATGCACTTTTAATGTATGTGTGGATCTGGGAAACTTTGTAATAGTTAAACTGAAAAGGGAAGTATTTTTATTTCCTGTCTGTCTGTGTGCACATCAGCTGAGACACTCCAACATAAGGATCCTGAAAATGTAGCAGGATTAATTTACACTAACCTTACTCACTTTCCCCCTTTTTCTTTGCAAAGGAAGGGAGTGTGGGATCAGGATTTCATGGATGGGACTGGAATTCAAGGGATGTAGAGTCTAGCTCTGACTCTACTGTGATCTTGGGTAAGTCATTTAAGCTGTATCATCTGCCTTAGTTTCTCTTTCTGGAAAAATAAGTAATTGCAATGTCTTCTTCAGGCAACTGATGTGACGTTTAATTTGTGTTTGTAAAGTGCTTATAAATCCTTAAATTAAGAAGGGAACGGAATAATAAGTAACTATTAATACCAGTTTCACCAGAATAGGTGTGTTAGCTTACTCCTAGAATTCACTGAAATGTTGGATTTTCCATATGTTGCAGTTTGATTGAACGACCAATCCTCCTCTCCTTCCCTTTAGCTTCATTAACCTGTTCTGAAAGAGGAGAACAAAGAATCAATTGAAATATGTAAGACTGGAAAGTTTAACACACTACAGCACTTAACTACAGTCTGCAGAATATTTAAAGTGTGGTTCCACTCTGAAATTGGCAAGCTGAGGCAATACCTATCTGGAGCATTAAATCCATTGGATGTTGCATTTTATTCTGTAGAAACAGAATTTGCAATGTTTATTGCCTCTCCATGATTTCTGTATGAGATTTGCTCAGCTGGCAAATAAAATGGGGTAGCTGCCCAGATGTCAGCTATGTCAGCATGTCCTGAGACCCCAAACTCAAGATGAGTCTATTCTGAGCATTGACAGCAACAGTAAATGTTTTGATATTCAGATTAATTCCTTTCGCAGAGCTTTTCTACTTACCTGTTTTCAAATGCAGTTCTTCTTCTGACCGCCTTCACTGGATCTGCGCAGGGGTAAATGAACACAGCATAGTGAGCAGTGGTGTGGATGAGGCATAAATGGAAGTTGTGTTAAAAATGTTCATTTCTGGTCAGACCAAACGGAAACCATAGGATCCTGCCTCTCCTTTTACAACAGAAATATGTCATTTTTATTGTTATGCACTTCACCCTGCAAGTTTAATGAAAGTGTCGTTCTCCTGCTTTTTTCTATTCAGTTCAGTTTTATCTGAATTTTGTCCTGTTCATCTGCAGGGCTGCTGCCTTTGTGTTTTCACTGCTTGTAAATCATAATCCCTCCTAGAGATTTTGCCCGCAAAAAAAGGACTAGATGCACCTGCATCAGGGAAATACTGAGTTTCAGTCAGTCTTCTAATGTGTTTTAATTGTTCAGCTACTGTTAGCTGTAGGCAACAACAGTGGAAGGGCACATTCATAAAATTTTTTTTTTTTTTTTTTTTTTTTCTTAGTTTGTACAGTTTGGAAATCATTATAAGCTACTCTACATGTTTATATACCTACACATACAGATTTTTTATTGGATACATAAAACCTTTCTCCCCTATGTGCATGAATCTATAAAAACAGCATAAGGAGTGGAAAACACGACAGGTCTGGAGAATCTATGCACGTAAGAATGCTGTAGCCTGGGAGAGGCAGAGAGTATACAAATGCTTCTTTCTCAATACATTCCACCTCTTCAGTGATCGTGAGCATAGAACACACTAGAACTGGGTGACAGCTGCTTGTCCGCGTTATTCTTCAAATAGTTAACCTTGTCTTCTGCCACATGGCACATTTTCTTGTCCACCTACCTACCTCTTCAGTATTAGCTTTGTGATAATTTATACTATAAACTGCAGAATATTTCAGTCAAGGGAAGGGCCCAGTGCTATTGGAACACATTTTTACAGCCATAGGCCAGAGCAGCCCAAAACATGCATTTTCTTATTTTCTTGCAAACAATCTGGAACTATTTTTTTTTTTCATTTTTTTTCTTTCTCTTTTTTTTTTTTCCTTTCTCTTTTTTTTTTCCTTTCTCTTTTTTTTTTTCTTTCTATTTTTTTTTTCTCTTTTTTTTTCTTCTTTTTTTTTTTTTTTTTGGTTGGCATTAGCTTTCAAAACACAGTTCCCAGTAGCTCACTAACATTGTGTTTCACTCAAAACCTGACCCAGTCCAAACCTGTGATTTTCTGCATATCACAAACATTTTTAAAATAAAAACCTCATTACTCTAATGGTAAAAAGAAAAAAGAAAAACAAACCAGAACTTCTGTGTTGCTCATGATTGTTTGAACCTCAATGCAGGCAGCTATGTTTCTATACATCATAGCAGTTAAGTACTGTTTAGTATTGAACCATTTCAACTTTACATATTCAAAAAGACAGCAATACCAGCTAGGAATTTAGTTTCTGTGGTTGAAGAAATTGTGTTTATAAACTCAGAAGAAGAAGGAGATGAGTTGGGAACTTAGGTGTCCATCATTTCAGTTTCCAGCTCTTGACACTGAGGAACTGTCTGAGTGGGGATATTGGGTGAATTATGGTGTCCGTCTGCCGGGGTGGCTCATGACTTTGCAGCCATGTAGAAAAATGGTGCTTTGTCTGTTTTTGTAAATTAGTAATTTGTAAATTAGAGGCAATGATTAATTTTCGGGGCATGACACTGGCCTAAAACCAGGTTTGGATACTTTACAGTTTCCCCCTATTGGTCTTGTTGTCCTTCAGTCTGTGCTCTTAAAAGATTAGCCAGTCTGTCTTACTTCTCTGAAAATTTGTTTCCCATTGGCAAAGCAAGAACAACTATTGCCTGTGTGTCTTTGAAATATACAGTCATCTCAAGGAGATATTCACATTCAACATTTCATTATTGCTGCTGTAAATACCGTGTAAATATGTCTCTGTGTTCAAAAATAAACATCTTTGATAGATTTAGGTTTGGTTATCTTAATTGACAAACTGAAATGAGATCCACATAGATATGAAAATACTGTGACTATACTACAGTGTCCCGTGGAGCCAATCCCTTCTTTAAAATGCTAATTGTTCATTCTGGCATGAGACTATACAAAGAGCAATAGCATTTCATCTGATGGAAAGAACAACTTTTATATCAAATGACCTCCCGGAAGCTGAATACAGAACCCAGAACAAGCCTTTTGGCGAGAGCTCAGATGTCCTTGTATTCTTCCTTAAGGAAATCAGATCTTCTGGTTTCAATACTTTCTCTTTCCAAATTTCCAGACTCAATACATTTTTGGTTCTGAATATTCCAGATCATCTGGAACGTGTTTAAAGAACAGATTGGGGAATGGAGCAGATTAAGACAAGCAATCTCTTATCCCACAGAGCAACCTCGCAGCATTCTCTGTTCTAAAACCATTTGACACACAAAGAATTGCATCGGTTTAACTATTTTCAAACTAACACAGATGCATTGTTGTGAAGCCCTTGGTAGGTAGATTTAAGAGTTCTAGTAATGGTTTATATCGATATAAAATTTGGTTGGTTTTGCATACCTACTAAGAAAAAGGAAATCAAGCACACAGTTTGTGTGCGTGTGTCTACTTGGAAATTTTTACCTTTTTTTGCTAAATTGTCTAAAATAAAATAACATTCTGCATAAATCAGCTCAAATATTTAGGTAGGTAAGTTTTAAAATAGGTTAAATACAGCTCTTAAAACAGGGCCCAAACCATTTAAAAAATATCCAGGATCCTTTAGCTTGCTTCACTCTGCTTTTCTATGTGTCTGCATTTTACAGTGTCTTAAATGTGGAAGGTGCATTTTTTACAGCAAACTTTGCTGAATAAAGACATTATATCCTTGGAAGATTTTAATTGAAAGACTGGTTAATCATAAGTTTCTCAAATGATTCACTCAAGCTTTGGTCTATTGTCAGATGTGGTTTGGAAAATTCCCACCTTTGCTTGTGAAGTATTTCTGAACCAGAGGCAACCAACCAAACAGCACAGGAAATTCAAATTAACTAACAATGTTAATTTCATACTTCTGATAGACTCCTGGATAATGGAAGAATAAAAAATTTGCTTTTAGTGCCACATCTGTTATTGCCCTTTCAAGTATTTTGATTCCAAAGGGAGGAATGGAAGGAGAAACGTTTCTTTGCACTTGAGCTCTGTAATATTTGCTTTCATTCCATTACATACCAGTGCAGCTGGAAATAAAGAGATAAGTATAAATCTAATGCTGTACATATCTGGTGGAGAGTTACTGAGACAACTGCTGAGTTGTCACTCCCTTGCTGGCATTGACTGAGGTGGTACTGACTGCAGGAACATGTAATATTGTTTTAGCCATATAAGCCCTGTCTCTCCCTTCCTACCCATTTCTGAGCTTCTCATTTAGCCTGGAACACGTCTGCCTCAGCACATAACTTGCTGTGGGGGAAGCTGACTTGCATCCCAGTCCCCCACTCTGTGTTTGGGTTTTCATTGTGGGAGAGAACAGAGAGGAAAAATATATATGTGCATGTTCAGCCTGTGTTGATTGATTGTTCCTTAGCTATGAAACAATTTTCTGTACCAATTATGTCTTTGCAGATGACAGAAGCCATTTAGTCTAATGACCATAATAATTAATTTTCATTATAAATCAGATTACTTAATGATGCTGAAGTCTACATTCTTCACAGAACTAAAGCACAGTATCTTATGTGCACTTTCAGAACATATAATTTGCTATATAAGGTACCGCTTTAAATATTTTTGCCTCAATAAGAATAGCATTGACTGTCTTTGACCTCCAGGGTTCAGTGGGAAGTGCTACTCTCCCATTGTCAGCTCTTTGCTAATAGCTTTCCATTTGCAGCCACAGGGACAAAGAACTTAATGTTGAAGATTCATCGACTTTACATCATATTAGTGGGCGACATGCTGTAAGCCCTTTTTTTTCCTCCTTCACTGTAAAAAGTTATGACAGAGCAGAGAGTATTCTGGGGACAAGGTAGTGGTTTTTTGTTTTATTTTTGGCATAACATTTTTGCTGAATTTTTCAAAAATTTTGGTCCTGTTCTCACTTTAATCCACATAAAGGCAATCTGTAAAACATCTACATGGGTAGTAAGCAAACATGCGAAACTTAGTATAATTTTTGTTTGGTTTTGTGTGCCATTTTGTCTTTTGCAAAAGACAGCCTACGAGCTTTCTTCAGAAAGGTCATAGTCATCTTGAATTAGAAAAGATGAGAAGCATTCTCTACAACAATTTTACAGGAAAGCTGAATTTATTATTTCAGACAAGAAAACTACTAAAACAAGTCAAATACCTCACTGATGTATTTCATTTTCTCAAAGTCTGTGTGCTGAGCTGAATTAACTGCTTTTATTAATGGTAAGTATGCAACGAAGCATGAGGATGATCAGTGTGCAGCATGTGGCTTTCGATGATTTTAATTTAGTATATTAACTGTCCATTACTTTTGGTGTTAAATGGGCCGCCACATCATGTGATATTGTTCTCTAACTGAATGCTTGTAGTCACGCAAAGCATTGTCAAAGCACAGATCAACAAACTATGATTGGTGAGTAACATAAAGTGAATCATCTGGTATCATCACCCTCACATAAGTAGAGTGGGAGAAAAGCCTTGTAAATATATCTTAAGACTACCTTTGCATTTTTGATAGGCTTAGTGAGTGTACTTTGAGACTCTGTTCTGTTCACTTGCTCCACTGAAGGAACTGTGTTTGGTCCAAAATATGTCCTTTTTCAAATAAAAGCAAAAGTGTTAGAAAAGAGAGATAGGAAAACAGGAAGTAAAGATCTATATGGAAGTTAATGGCACTTCATTACAGACGGATATTTTTGACTACATGTTCCCAGAAAAGTAAAAAAAAAGAGTGAGGGAGATAAGCTATACTCAAACTGAAAATGTAGAGAAGGAAGACAAGATAGCAGAGGGGGAATTGCATAGACAATATGAACAGGAGTTAAGAACCATTTTTACTGAAGGGGATGCAGCTATTCAAGGTATAGAGATGTCCTGGCAAATCTGTGCCCAGCCAAAGAAAGTTGGGAAGTACTATTTAATTAAAAAGTGTCTATTTCTATTCTTGTCATTAGCTTATAACTGACTAAAATAATATATGAGTTGAAAAAGCCTTGTCAGTTCCTCTTTGTACAAATACTGTTAAATGTGGTGCTCTTCTCCAGCAATAACCTAGTCACATCCAGGTCCTAGGTTAATTTATAGGCTTAATTTTTTATCCATGTATTCCATTAAAAGTGGATTTTTTAAAAGAACATTACTGTCAGGATTGTAGTATATTTCCTAGGTAACAGCACTGCACTTAGACTTTGAATATATTGGACTATTTAAGCACCTAATTTCTCAGGAAGAGTTAAAACAACATCATATTGCAGCTCTGTAAAGGTTGTTGGTACTGTGTCTTGACAGAGCTAGAGGGAATGCATACATGTTCTTACATATGCGATGGCCGTGCTGCTGGCCTGGCTGCTGAAGAGCCCTCACCTCTCTTGGGGCACAAGGACACACGCTTGCTGCAGACGGAGGGCTCAGCTCCGCCAGCTGCAAGCAGACCTGGGGACTGCATGGGTACACGGCTGCTCAGGCAACCTGGAAAACCTCTTCTTACATTTTAACTAAAAGCATTTTATATATATATATATAAAAATGCTTTCAAGTTGTTAATTTTAGCCCCCAAATATTTTGCTGGCCTGCAGTTGGGAAGTGGTTTCTTAATTAAAATTAAAAAAAATAAAGCGAGGAATGTAAGGACATAAAGTGCACTTCGCTGATTTTACCAGTTCTTAATTTCTAATACAGAAAACACCCTGCCATAACTACAAAAGTAGATACAGCTTCTGAGATATCTACTTTTAAATTTCTCTCTGAAGGTTCTTTATATTTTTACTGTAATACATGTCTGTACTCTCCAAACGAGCAGCTTCTGGTGGGGGAAAAAGTGAATGCAGAATACACTTTTTCACTGTAGAGAAAAAGCAAAAGCAGTAGAGCTCACTTTTATTCCTTCCACTTCAAAACCTCTGAGTCTTGTTTCTGTGTCTATTTTCTTCAAATACAAATAAAGGAGGTTTTGGAATGTCTTTCTCTATTGTTAAAAGATACTACTTACTAAAAAAGGTGAAAACAGAGAAGGAAAAGGCAGTAAGAAGTAAAATATTTTTTTTTTTCCCCAAAAAAAGTTGCAGTTGTTCATAAAGAAAGTTTATGCAGCTATTTGTAAATAGGAAGAAGTGTTTCAACTCTGATCACTGTAAAATCAAAGGAAGGCTGTGTCTGATGTCAGTATTTTGGGTTTATTCCAGCTGTGGCCACCAAAGGGGTGAAATATTCCCTTTCGTCTCTGACTTTTCCCTACTCTGTAGCTCTCATTCAGGAATCCCATAGCCACTCGACCATCCTTTGCTGTACTTTGGAAATGAGGCATACAGAAAAAGGGAGAAGGGAGGTTCAAATCCTACAGGAACAAGTGACAACTTGATCTGTCTGTAACATAGTTACCTCATATGTAAAGTACTCTTTTATATTAAGTTTTATACCACAGCCGTTGCTACTGGAGCTGAATGTCTGCCAACCGTACATTAAGCTATATGACTATGCATCATTCAAATGATGTTGGTTCTTTCATCCTTTTCTTATAGAACACGTGCACACAGTTTGGGGGGTTTGGGGCTGACATTTGTCTGCATTTCCAGTTGGCCAGGCAGATTTTGGTCTTGCTATTGCTATCACCACTGCCAGGCCTGCTCAGACAGATCTGCAACGTGAAGAAGCTGTTGTTCTGGGCATCTGGTGTATGTTTGGAGATGGTCCGGTCACCTGGTTTTAGTCAGATTTTTAAGATGTGTTTTATTTCAGATAGACATCTCTTTATGTTAGAGAAGGCAGAGCAAAGAACTGAGGCTTGTGAATGAATTCACCGTTTCTATCCTCAGAAAGTCCTCTCTTGCAGAGAGCTATGTGTTGTTATCTAGCAGACAACTGCCTTGCTCCAGGGCAGTGAAGGTCTTGACCATGTTTTACATCTTAGAAGTTTGGACAGTCATTCAGATCTGCTGAGCTCAGGCCATTGCCTGCCCAGGCCCACCTCGAGGTGATGCTGCATTGATAACATCCATTAAGGACTGTAGGAGGTTCAGAGACTAAAAAATAGTATCTAAGATGGACAGATATATTTTTTACTTGAAGGGAGTCTCCAAATACAAGCAACATGTGATCTAACCATGCAGCACAAGTTTGATGAAGTATCAAGAGACAGAGGTGAATTAGAAGTGAGGTGACAGCCAGAATAGCTTTGCTTTTACTCATATGAGTTTCAACATTAATGTTATTTTAACAGACACACACACACACACGCACACACACACACACATTCTCTAACTTACTCTTTCTGAATAAAAAAATCTAGGCATTGCTCCAAACCATTACGCCACAGTCTTCACTTGGGTAAAATTGCCAATTTCTGCAATGGGTGCTTTTACGGAACTTGAATTTTAGGACTGAACTGCTACACAGTATCTCTCTCTCTTTTTTTTTTTTTTTTTTTTTTTTTTTTTTTTTTTTTAATGGTAGGGAACATCCTTGTTTGCCTATCTGGCATAGCTATTGTGAGTTATATTTACTGACTGGAAACTTGGCAAGTCCAGTATTTGTTCTTGGTAACAAGATACTACCCACGGTTTTTACTTACCGGCTCTGCAGCAACCAGGTGGAACATACATCATTAGTTTACTGAATAATGAATATACTTTAAATCATGATTCAAAAATGCTCAGTTACAGTATATTAAATTAGAAAAAAAAGTTTAATGTAAAACCAGCTTTCCATAGTAGAATTAACAGAATCAAAATAGTCTTTTTATCAACTTTATTGAAACTCATTCAACTTTCCAAGAACTAAAAATTGGTTTCCTGTCTTGACTGTTTTGGAATTACTTACTGTCATCTGTTTCAGACGTTAAAGGATATGATTTAATATCAGCAATAAGGCCTCTGTTCCTACTTTGGCAGGTGTTAATTATTTAAACACTACTCATTTAAATTTGTTTCCAATCATTCTTTTCAGTGATTTGCTTTACACGTTTCTTCACATGTATTTTCTGCACACACAAGTTAAACTGAGGGGAAAGTCCTCCAATCAGTATTTCTATTTCTCCACTGTTCAATCTATCTTTAGACAGGCAGGTAGAGACAGAAGCATATTTCATGTGTTATGGGTTTCAGTGATGGAATATAATATATAATACATCATTTTTATCTCCTTTGTAATAATAGTAAGTTGTTCTCTTAGGCAGAGTGCTATGGTTTCTGCATGTTAATGCTGTACTCTGCAAATTAATTGTGAAATGGGTCACATTTACTGAAGCATTCCTTGGGTTTGGAACAATATAGACAGATTTCTTTTGGAAAAAAATGCTGAAAAAATCTCTAAAATAACAACAATGGTTCCTCCACATATATAGTCCCACCAGTTGGTTTACTTACGGTGACAAAAATACAGCTGTATGAATATTGTTTGGTTCTGTCCAGCTACCTATTCATAACAATGAAAAATGGCTCCCTTGCTGCATATGCCTGAGTTTTCATCTACCCTTTTTTTTTTTTTTATTTAACCTATGTCTTGTTTTAGAACACTGCACCAGAGAAACAGGAACTCTTAACACTGTATAACAGACCTCTGTCTGGTGTGAAGTGAAATTCTCATTCTGCAACAGATAACTTGTAATTTAATACATAATTTTTGTCAGTAGAACAACATAAGGTAAAGCTAGACCAGAGGGAAAGCCAGGCACAAGAGAGGGAATTTTACGCACCACTAGGAAATGAGAAGCTGACAACTATAGGTATTTCAGTTCTACAAGGCAAGTTATTTCATCCTGGTAATAAATGGAAAAGGTGGGTGTTTGTTTAGATTTAGGCCACTCGGTAATGATTTTAACACTCAGCCAAGTCTCCTGCCAAGACAAGCACTTCAAGGCCAAAATCTGTAATGAACTCTCATCTCAATTATAGATTCAGCTCTGACCAAAGCGATATCCAATATTTCCCTCCCTGCTTCACAAGCGCAGAGACATGCTGATGGACGTGCAAGCAGCGTGGTTCTGCATGGCTCCCACAGCTCCCTGAGACCCCACAGCCTGCTCCGCTGCCACGCTGGGGCACTGGCACCTGCCACCTCCCCTTCTCCTTTCTCCTTGTCCCCCCATCTCCCTTTCATAAAAAGAGTGAGTGGAGAGATAAAGTAGTGCGAGTGGTGCTGGGGAGGAGGAGGGGGAAGGGATCTTCCTGTGGGATCCTCCCAGCCCCTTCCAGCAGGTAGGAGTCTGAACTGATGAAGCCAGCTTTGGCCTTGCAGCTCTTCACAGTGATTTTGTTGGCAGATCTTTGCCAGCTGGTTGAGCCTGGCCATGGCATCTGAAAAGCTATGACAGCGTGCAAGGGATACATGGTTCTGCAGCATGCTGCTCTTAGTCTGTGCTTATCTACTTGTGTTACTTCAAATGATCTTTAGTATCTCTTCCTCACTTGCACTTGAAATTAAGCTCCCTCTTTCTGATGCTTGTCCAACAGAAAATATAGATGGTAATTTTATTTCCAAGACTTATAATTCATATTTCATCCTCCTGGCCTCATTCCCTAGATTGTTTTCTGCCACCTTTTCCCATTGCTTTTGCTTGTTTTTCCCTGAGTGGTTTCATAATTCACTAGTCATATATTTTTTTTATCCATATTAAAATTAAGGCATGATGACCGCACCTGCCTCCTGTCTGGTACAACTCCATCTTTGTCTTCTCTCTTACAGCTCCAGAAACATTCACCGTCTCATCCCAACTCCCACTGACCCTACACTCACCGAAGACCTCATAAAACATGACACATGTTTCGAAGCTGGAGAAAATAATATTCAAAAGGATTTTTTGTTTAAAGAAGTGGATATGTATCTACATCAGGAATTAAAATGCACCCATAGTTGCGGGGTTTAAGGAGTGGAAGAAAGTCTGATGCAGCTTTTGCAAGGTGTTTGGGGTTTGTGCAAAGAGGCATGGCCATGGGCTCTGTTATGCTGCTGTGGATGCTTGCTTTTTAATTTACTTGTTATGATCTGCTGCTGAACTAAATGGATCGCTATCTCTTTTTCAGTAGACTTTTCAGCTTGTTGTCCACCTTCTTGACAAAAGGTGAGGTGTGGAGATGAGGAGACGTGATAACGTGGTAACTATGGAAGAAAGAGCAAATTATTTGCTGTGCAGAGGGAGCAGAAGAATGTCTTTCCACCATGAAGGCAGAGACTGTGGTTAATTGAGAAGATAACAGTGAAAAAAAAAAAAAAAAAGAGGAAATCAAAGCCAAAAAAGCATGATTGCAAACTAGGTCTGTTCTACTCAGAAGTTCTGATTTTTGTGCTAACAATGAGTCTGTTGCAGTAAGAAAGCCTTTGGGCTTCCTTACATAGTAAAAATTCCCTTTATATGGCTTTGTGTTCTTCATGTTACAATTTTTTGTGTGCTGTTCAACAGCTGTCAGGGGTGACAGAATTCTGGAGGGTAAGTGCTATATACAATACCTAATCTAGTTGGTCCAGTCTTCCAGTTGTCAGTCATGGGTAGTCAGGCTTTATAGTTCTACTCATGAGCTCAGCGTGACTCCTGAACAATTAAGAATCAGACGTTTTGGTCTCCTGTTCGTTTAAAAAAAAAAAAAAAAAGTAAAATGTGTTTGGCAAAACTGTAGATGAAAAATGAAAAGAAAGATTATTATAACTGTTATTCGTATTCTCAGATTAAATTTGGCTTTAGTTCCTTTTTCCTTCTAGTTACTTGCTTGTGTACAGCAATTTTGGCAGTAGGCATTAAATCGTATGTAGGTTAATTACTTAATGTTTCTGAATTGCTTTGAACACGAAGTGACTGCCAAGTATTACTAATAATATGTGAGACAACATTATAGTAAGATGGGGGTTTCATCTTTTATGGGGGTTTCTTTTATCATGCATTAATACATAAACTCTGTTTGGTGCTATATATAGATTGTACATATAATTTTTTGAATTCACTACAGCTTGAATTCCTTTCCCTCCCTCACTGTAAAAAGAGAGTGACATAAAATGCAAAGAAACAATAATTGAGAGGAGAACATTCTTACCATGACCCATGACTGAAAGGGACATACACGGATCCTCAAGCCCAGTGAAGAACAGTGCAGTCATCTAACCTGAAAATAAATTTGTTTGTTTTAGAAAAATATGTATAATTAAGTTTCAAAAATATCAAGTTCTCTTTCTAATAAGATGATCAGCAATTTGATTATTGTCATTGCTTGGGGAAATTGCACCTTCCTCTTGTGTAAGCTCAAGTTCTGAACATCACATTTTCTGAAGAAAAGTTAAATTTACCTTGTTACTTCCCTTGTCTAAATACTTCTGTGTACTAATTAACTAACTCTTTGAAGACTCTTAATGTCTGACACTAAGGTCTGCATTTTGGAAAAAAACTGTTTTTTCTGGGCAGCCCAGTATCCTCAACAGTAATTTTCTGTTCCAAAATAATAATACATGACATTGACATGTCTTACAGGTTAATTACAGATGGAAACTCTGCTGAAAGTATTTACCTTTTCCACATCATTTACAATTTACCAACAACAGCTAGCAGTAGACTGTACCTGCCTATGGATTTTCAGTTGTTAATGTCTTGGGTAAGTTTAGGATTTTCTATGGTTCTTTGGAGATGTATAAGTTGCTTTTATTGTGATGGTGGTCAGACTGTTATAATGATACGACCCATTTATTTAGAAGAAGGAAATCGAAGTGGTCATTCTAATTCCTTTGAAGCTGCTTTGAGGCTTGGATTGGTTCCATCTCAGTAATGGACATTTTATAATCTAAACAAATATTATTTCTCTTTTTACTACCAGCCTTATACCTTTCATGTGACAAATATATCTATGTCTCTGCAGACTATAGAGTAAGGGTATTTCCTGGTAGGCTGGTATTCAGTGTACACATACACTTGTCCAGAGGTATGGTTTGGACATTCTGATGGTCCGCTTCATGAAATAAAATTTGTGGGTTTTTTTTTTTTTTGGGTTTTTTTTTTTTGTTTTTTTTTTTTTTTTTTCCCAAGGAAACCGGTTTTTTAATCAGTCATGTTTCCTTTCCATGTAAACCTTGACTTTTCATCAGAATTAAGGAAAAATAACCCTATGAAAAACTTTTTGAAAAACTATTAATTTTTTTCAAAATATTTTAATGGGCAGAATCCTCCTTTTTTTGATCAATATTAGTACTAAGATTAATGTCTAGTTTTAGGGGACCAAAAGCTAGAGCATGTGTCTAGCAGACTAATAGTGTCTGTGCAAGTACAACTATTTCCCTACCCAGGCTCTGAAAATCAAGGCCTATGTGGTTTCTGCCTCTCACACAAGCAGTAACTTAAGGGTTTAAAATGAAATCAAACTATATAGTATGTTGTCCCAGTGTATTGAAATAAAAATATAAATGTGAAAAACCAACACATCATAAATAAAATTAAATATATCAAAAAATAATTAAAATACAAATCATAAATTAAAAAAAAATAAACATTTATCTTGTTAACTTGAAACCTAACTTAAGCAAAGCAGTTTCTTTTTCTTTGGTTTCTATGACCATAAGATTTTATGAGTACTGATATCGAATTACTATATATTATCTAAAAGTGCAACATAAGATCTGCCTGGGTAGTCAGTAAGATGTCATTCATTATTGTTTCACCTTGGGGACTGGATATTCAATCTGAAAAAATAAACACTCGATGTATGCTCCATCCATATGACAGGACCTTCTGTTATAGCTTCCTTTCTATAAAGCTCCTACCTGGTTCCAGCTAAAAGAAACCCTATCAGATTCACCTAGGTTGCAATTTACTCCTAAAATGCCCCAAAAAAAAAAAAAAAAAAAAAAAAAAAAAAAAAAGTTTAGAAGTATAATTTTCCTGTAAGTATTGATATGTGAAGTGCTGCTTCTATTCTGAAAGCTTGGTAAATGTTTAATGTCAGTTTTGTCTGATCTTGTGTGTTTATAAATTGTGTCTGTCGATTCATTTCCTCTGGCAGCATAGCGAAGCTTTGCTAGCAAAGGGATGAAAGAGGTAAAATTTTAATTCTGTGGCAATTTCCTTTCTTGCCTATCACTTTCACAGACTTCATACTATGTCATGAAGCTCCCATATTTTAAGAGACTTTCTACTTATGTATGAAGAGATTCAGGCACCTCTCAACGCCTTAGTGACCAGTTCATGCTGGGAAGGTGTTTCCAGCACAGCAGGCCCAGCTGAACAGGTCTCACCACTTTTCTTCTTCTCTGCTGTTGGAGAGCTGGTATTCCAAACCAAAAAAATCTGTTTTTCCCTTGCTCCTTTGAGGATGCATGTTAGCTCCCCTGCACCACAGCCTGCTGAAGAAAATATTTAGTGAAGGAGGACAATGCCATGCACCTGGTCTTTTACTTTCAGCCTAATGAAAAAGTGAGGTCTGGTTGGTCCACTGAGAGGTAACAGAGATATCCCTGAGCTGCCTGCTTCCCTGTCATTCCCCGTGCTGGCAATGACAGATCAGGCCAATCTCTTACCTGCAAAGAACTACTGTGCTGAAATAAAACAACCCCTAATACCGCAGAGATCTCATCCAGAAAATCCTGCCTTGCATATACAGTCTTTTAGACTAAAAATGCCCTTAATGTTGATGTGAGCTACTATTTGCATACTTTAAACAAAATGCTTCTGTCTAGTCTGAAGTTGGACATGCATCTGCAGAAGTATTTAGGTGCTGAACTCCTTGGGAGGTGCTTTGCTTGACTGTTCACTTCAGTCCTCCCTCCCATATTGTTCTCTGCTCAGGTACCACCAACATGGATGCACAGCTGTGCCCACGTAAGAGACTTAAAGGAAAACACATGTCAGAAAAAGGTTAAAACTCCAGAGCTGTTTGAGACAAATGGAGAAGAACTTAAACTAATGAGATAGGCCAAAGCATTAATGGAATTTAGATAGACTTTTCAGAGAAGTTAATTGAATTGAAAAAAGTACAAGTGGTAGTGGCTTTAAAAAAGATTTAAACATGATTTTTTTTATATATATATTAACAGGCCAAATTGCTAAGTCAAATAAAACAAGGGATCTAAAAATAAGGGAAAAATATTTATTATTTGCACAAGAAGATATTGCTTCACACCATCCATGCAATTAAAGTTAGAAGTCCTAACAGAGAGTCTGTTATCAGCGTATTTAGGTGTGTGAGACAAAATACTGTACCATTTAGTGAGTTTTTTCTTTAAATCTAGTATAAAATGCAGAATTGTTTCAGGAGATTTTTAAAATTAAGCAAAAACCAGACCTGTATTTTAGATTTTGTGCTACCAAACTGGGTGAGAGTCACCATATTGGTACACATACCTCAATGTGATTTGTACTGCGAGTGAGAAACTTCTCATTGAAATCCCTTCATTAAAATAACTATTAAATTACCTATTAATTTAATGCAGTGAATTAAAAGCCACTATAAGCAGGTGGAAGGCCCCAACAGCACTGCATCTGTGCACACTTCAGCCTAATACACTGTCTGAAAATTTTAGTGTGACTGAGTTACTAGCAGCAATTTTTGAGACTTTGGAGTAGTTGCAGCCAGTTGCCTGACACCAGGAAAAGACAGACACTGGAGTGGAAGGGCTTTTGGAACATAATGGCAGCAAGGAGGCTAATAAAGTGATGGTAAATGGTCTGTTTAGTGAAGTGAGCAAAACCAGGGATGGAGTAATAGTATGATTTTTTTTTTTTTTTTTTTTTTTTATTGTGATTGAGAAAGACATAAACATATCTATTAAAATAAGTAAAGACAGTTCATTAAGATAAATTAACAGAAAGTTAAAAATAAAAATACTGCTTTGGTTATTTTTCACTGAAATATGCCCAATATGATCAAATACTTCATATTTGATCTTGGAATTATATTTCAGATGAGGGCAGCATGAGTATGAATTTAAACTAACACTAACATCTCCTGACATGCTCTGACAGCAGGCTTACCTTCCTTCCAAGGAAAACCAGCCCTTTGAAGGACAGACACCTTCCTGTAAACGAGGAAGAAAATGATGCAGGAGCATTACATTCCAAATGTAATTTATCTTACACACATGGCAGTCCTGGGAGAGGGGAAGCTACGCTCTATGGGGGCAAATGCCTCTTCCAGGGCTACCTGCTAGAATGAGTACAAGATGTCTTAAGAGCTCAGTCTTTCCCACCACTACTTTCATTGCCTTCCTTGCAAATACCACAAAGGACTGAATTTTAAATAGGAAAGTGTAACAATATTTTCTTGCACTCCTAAAAGAACATGCCACTTGGTGATACTAGTGGTAGGTATCTTCATGCAGCACTTCAGTCCTCATCATTCCTGCGAATTTCCATGACACATTTTCACCAGCATATTAAAGAAAAATGAAAGAGGAACATAAATCCCCTATGCAGAGTTTTGGTATTATTTTTTCCAGTTTAGATTTCAGGTGCCTTATAGAGAAAAATAAGCAGCAAAGAAATGTTTGGTTTTGGGGGTGAAAAAAAATTGCAGTGTATTAGAAGGAAGGATGTGGTTAAAACAAATGCCTAGAAGGCAGCAGATAACAGTTCTGTTCCCAGATCTGACACAAATGCTCTTTTTGACCTTGCACCAAAGCATTTCCTTGCTTTGGAATCAGTTTCTTTGCAAAATGGGTGTGATAACAGTGCTTAACTACCCTTCCTGACAGAGGAACTGGGAAGTTTTTATTTATACTTGTTACAAGCTTTCAGAACCTGAGAGAGATTAAAACTGGATCAGTTTGGACCTGCAGATTTAAGTCTTTCCTTCAAATACAATACTTCATTTATAGTACTAGGTTTATTTTACGGTAATTATGTTTATTTAAAAAACTGATGATTTGCTCAGTCCTAAAAAAAAAAAAAAAAAAAAAAAAAAAAAGCAGTGTAATAACTCTTCTATCCTGTATATGACCAAGAAGTTTAATTCCTGATCGAAGATTTTAACAATAATTGTGTGATCCTGATGGGCTGTTAGAGAGAATTAGAGGAAAACAAAGATGCTTTTTGCACCTTCTAAAATAACTTAGAGGAATGCTTTGATTGTTTTTTTTAGAAATAAGCACACATAAAAAGTGGCATTTCCCTATTTCTCTTCCAATGAGTTCTGGAGCTGAGAAATCCCCCAGGCAAGACTTTCAACTTGCTTCCTTCCCTCATGAAGCAGAGAAGTGTTGCTGAGGCCTGCAGAGCCTTCCAGCTTGTTTGAAGAAGGAGGAGACTATTATCTGGTATGATTCAGCACCCATCAGACAAACTATCTCACCTCTTTTTGGCTTTTTAATATGTTTTTTTTAGCCCTTGCCCTTGAAACTGTGTCCCAAACAGGTCATCCATGCTTAGGAGTCTGGCCCAGCAATACTTATCCTTAACTGAAGTAACGTTTACATATAATATCTGTTTAAATTGCGAAATGCCTATTGTGAAAACAAGAGATATATTCAATCACTGTACCCCAGAACAAATGAGAGAAATATTCCAGAGCTCCTATCAGAGCTTAATAGGTATAATTTTGCTAGTGATATGGTAATACACAGCAGCTTTCCCCGGATGGCTGTGTAAAACAAAGAAGTGGTTGTCAGCCTTTCAGAATCAGATGTTAATGATATTTCATGTCTTTGTTGAGTCTGTGGAAAGCAGCTACTGCACCTAAAAGGGAAATGACTTCCATACCAACCTCCCCCAGCCAAAGTCGTTCAGATTGGGAAAACTGGATGAGGTCCATATTTATACTTCGGAAAGAGGTGTAAAAGAAGATTTCAAGACAGTATTGACTGAGCTGTCTCCCAGTCTCTTTACCCAATGTTATATCTTATCACTCTGATGAAAGTTTTTAGTTCAGTGTATTACAGTACTATTTTTTTCTTTCTCTCTTTTTCTTTTTGTCAAACATATACGAGGAAAGAATGTAATGTAAGCAAAACTCCAATGTGTTTCTGGCAAATGAGGAGAGTTTTCTACATCTCGTATAATTTTGGAAGCATTTGAATCCAAAAGTAATACGTCTTCCAAATCAGGAAGAAGGCTTTTTATTAGACTGATGCCTGCACACAGCAGAGAGAGGATTGCCTGTCCCAGCGTTGCAGCAAGCAGGGACTGGTGCTCTGTCTGAGCTAGTCTGGAAGATTTGAGCCAGTCAAAAGAAGGGTTTCTGTAGCTTTATTGCTGCAACTTCATTTTGCTGTACTACTGTATGTCTTCACTTCTGCAAACTTTCTTTCGTTTGTTTTAAGAAGAGGTCTTAATTCCAATGCAAAATCCATCCAGAAAGGAGGGCCCCTCAGCGCTGTATTCCAGCTGGTGGGGATTAGCTCAGTCCTTTTACCGGATACGTATCATTTTAATCTTAAGCCTTTAGACACTGTACAACATACTATTAAGTCTGTTACCAAATAAAACACTAAAAGGCTGATTCACTAAGGGTTACACACCCTTTGCAGGGAAAAAAACTAACATTTACAAAGGGATAACTGCCAAAAATCACTTAAATTTCATGTCTTTCCTATTTACTAAATCCCACATCCACCATGTGTACAGTAACTTCCTTCAGATATGCCCCTGGGAGAAGTGCAAGTCAAAATAAAGGGGAAGTTGCCCCCCTAAAACGTGTCCCTAGCTCTAAAGAGTGATTTATATTGGTTCACATCAGAAAATCTGAAAAATGAAAGTTATGTTGTTCAGGAATAAAACGAAACCTTCCAGAAAGTGTGAATCATGTACTTGACTTCTATGATAACGACTAATACATTTCCTATAGGAATTAGTGGTTAGGGTATGAAACTGGGGCATTAGCAGACTAAGGGAATCATTCGCTAATGATCTTGCGCAAGTGACTTTCACTGCAGTTTCTAACACGGGTGCTTAAACTGAAGCAGTATTGCAGTGCTTGGTTATTTGGGGAAATGTGGGTGACAGAATCACTGGACCTTGAACCGCTCACTTGGGTTGTTAATAGCAAATGCAGATGCCTGACTTCACTCCCTCTGGAGCTTCTTAAATGATGTTTTATCTGTCTGTGAAGGGTGAGGCAAAAAACCCCTGATATTTATAGCGTGCTTTGGATGGAGGGAGTGATCTAAATGCAAACTATGATAGCCAGTGTTTCTTGGATAGTCTTTTGTTCTGACACAGACTCAGAGGTATCTTACCACAATGTGTTAGCCAGTCATTTAAGTTAAGCACTATAGCTTGTCATGCTAAATTAGTGCCTATGCTTATGGGTCCATCTTAGGCCATAAAAATCACCTCAGGAGGTCATTAGGTGTGGCCCTGGCAACAGGACTGTGAATGAAACTGCATTGATAATCTGTGTCCTACTGTTTGAGTAATAGAAATGATTTAAGTTTTCTTCCAGGGGACTGGGTGGTTGTTGTTGTTTTCAGTAAGAAATAACTCATCTGTTTTGGAAAATATTGTTTAATGTATAATGGAATATTCCACTAGCACTGACAGGCAGAGCTGCACCATGCCAGCCAGCCGGCCCCAGGAGCTCTCTTGGCCAGGGTGACTGCAGAACAGGGTGCAGGCATCCCACAAACGCTGGGTTCAGTGCCCCCTAACTGCTGTTTTCCAAGGTCCCAGCTGTATGAAAAGAAACTGTTCCTGGGCATGTTGGTTAGGAAAATTAAAAACCTGAATATATGCTGTGTCTGTGGTTTTTCTTAGAAGATAAACCAGAATAGAATAATAGTATGTAGAATTTACAAAGACTTTCTACATTCAAGATATTTGAGTAAGATAAATGGTAAAATCACCATATGCATTAAGCTCTGGGGTAAAGTACTATTAATCCTGTTGCACAGATACACAAGCTGA
This sequence comes from Athene cunicularia, assembly GCF_003259725.1. Classification (NCBI taxonomy): domain Eukaryota; kingdom Metazoa; phylum Chordata; class Aves; order Strigiformes; family Strigidae; genus Athene; species Athene cunicularia. The sequence goes on along the minus strand of NW_020799095.1, from coordinate 138,346,034 downwards.
ACTCAGGCAAAGATTTTTGTCTGAGAACTGAGGTAAAAATTTTTGTCTCAACCAGGATTATAATGCAAAGTTTTTATTTAGTAGTCCTCTGCTCAGACCATGCAATTCTCCCTAGCTCGATTTTATTGCAAGGGTCTTGGTGTCTTCATTAAAGGCCTAATTTGAGAGATCATATGATTTTTGTTAAAATGTCAGTATTCATATACTAAAGAAAAAAGTTCTGAGGCTATATATTGTGGGAAAAATCTGGAAATAAAAAGTATCACTCATATGTAGCCTGAAGGCTCCAAGGACCACTAGACAATGTAAAAAACAATCAAAACCAAAATGTTCTTGTTTATGTAACAGTCATGATTTTAAGGAGATTTTTGCGATTTTAGGGGATCCAACTCATGATTTTTCAGTACTTGGCCTTGGCAGTATTGTTAGCCTGCAGTTTGCATCTGATGACCAAGTTCCCCTGTCACTTCACACACGGTGAGTTTATTCTGGAGGATCATGAGATACGAATTCTGTTACATGTTAACAGCCTTGCCAAGCTCAAGGATTCAGAAATTATGAGCTAGTTTATTCTACATGGCGAAGTGATTAGTGAGAGAAAATACAACAACAACAACAACAACCCAGCAAATGCTCTTAATATTTATTCCGTTGACTCCTCTCTATGAGGCCTTCAACAATGCCATGGTTCAGTACCACCTCCAGAACTAGCCTATTTATCTTCAGGGATGAGAGACATCTCTGAAGTTTAATCACAAAAATATGGGCCTTGCTCTGTAGTATCCATAAACTGTTTTAGGGGGGCGATGCAGTGCAGGGCATTTACAAACAGAGACTGTCTGAATAGTCTTTGTTACTGCAGAAACAGGAAAAGCAGCACCTGGGAACCTCCATCAGTGTAGGATTGTATTTATAGGAACACCATTAGGGGGAGCTCTGTAATAGATTTAGTGTTACAGCTTCCTCACCTTAAAACCCACTACCTTCGCATTTTCTTGTTAGTAGTAAACAAGTAGTGTTTAATACATTAGTCTTCATGGTACTTCCATCATCTTCTTCATCACTACCATTGAGACTGGCAGACACCTTAGTGATGGAGTCACCAAAAAGACCAATGTAGAACAAAATGGTCAGTGTCAGAATAAATGGGGTCAAATAAGTGGATTCTCAGATAAAAGTTGCTGTGATTAGCTGTGTGATTCTACTGTTTTCTTTGATAGACCTATTCAATTGCAGAGTCTTGCTGTAAGTATTTGTGGCCCTTAAATGAGGTACCATCTTGAAGAAACTTTTCCTTTATCACCAAAATCTTTTGCTATAGAGATCCTGCTGTGAGTTTCTTAGGGAGCCATCCATTCAGCTGAAGTCCCCTCTGCTCTGAAATGTCCTCTATTGAATCCCATTATGTGAAAGAGAATGGGCTAAGGAATTACACTTAATGTGTATGTGATGCATCATGTGATATAGGATGCGGTATGGTACATCAGTCACAGCGCCAGCAGTCAGATGCATTCTTTCTTCATTTAAGAAAGGCTTGTTCTTATTTTTAGAAAGATAGAGTGACTTTCAGCTTTCTGTGAAGTGCAGAATTTAGAGATTGTAATTTGGAGAGATCTGTATGACCTGCAAAGCTGCAATAAAGAATGAGGAACCATAGCAACTTGGATTTACATTCTTAAATAAGATGCAATGATGGATAACAACAAAATAAAAAGATAGGATGATCTCCATTTCGTCTATCTGGAGGAATAAATCCCACATAGCTAGCTAGGCAAGATGCTGAGATGAGCCGGTATTTTATCATACTGTGAGTAGTTCAGAGTAATGGAAAATGTCCAGTTTTTCTAAAGGATTACCAGGCAATAATTAGTAAGAACGAAAATTTCGCCCCCAAATCAAAAAAACAGTTTGGCACAGTAAAATCAAATTAATTGCTAAGATTAACTCAATTTAAGCTAAAAACTGCTTTCAGTTTTTGATTTTGTACATTGTTCTTATAGATCAGAATATGAGACAGCCTAGGAATTAACTCTTCATATATTTTTTTAGGCTGACTCGAGGCACTTCTTAAGTACATTTTAAAATTTGAAAAACACTCCCTCCGTTGCTGAAAATATGATGTGAATGCACTGTAATGAATTCATTCCCAAAGAAACAGATTCAAGTCATTGCTGTACTATTGCCAGCTTCTGTAAAACCGCCTGGCAAAAACCATGCAAACAGTTCATGCAACATTGCTCTGGCCCTCTGTACACATTTAAAATAGTAAGCTTTAATCTCCTTTGCACCAGGGCAAAGTAGGGGAAATAGAGGTAGAATAGTGTGACCATTACCAGAACACCTGAGAAACACATTCTTATCATGTTTGGGCTTCTAAGGGTGTGGATGGCCCTCACTCTGTTGATCCTGGGACATTAAGGTCCTAACTAAGCAACATGCTTCCTTGAAACCGCACAAGAATCTAGTTACCAGAACCTTCAGTTTCTGTCATTTCCAAAAGGTAAAAAGCAGCAAAACCTGTTCTACCTGGTCTTTTTGCTGGGATATGAACTTGTTCCCAGTGTATAACTGCTTCATTCTGTTGATGTCTCTTCTGCTTTCTCTCTGGGCCATTACTACCTTCATCACACTGCAAGGCTAAATCGTGAGCTCCTTGGGGCAGGGTAGTTGCCTTTTTATGTTTGTATTTTAGTTGCTAAGAGAGCCCATAGATGCCACACAAAAATGGTGATGACTATTATAGCAGTACTAAAGTACTTTTTGCTTTGTGAAAAGAATGACATTTGCCTGCTTCTAATAAATCTTGAACCATTCATGGCAGAGTTAAGTATGTTGTACCCCACCTAAAGGAGAACTGCTGCAGGAAGCATCTCCAGCCCAGCAGAAGTCCTGGTTACCTCTCTCTTGAACTTTCTCTTTGTGCCATGCAGACAATAGTCTACAATAAAACTGTTGCAAAACTGTGAAAATGCAATAAACCCACCCAAACTGCCAAAGCAAACAGACCTCTATTCCAGTGAGGCCAGGACTGTCTGCAGCCTCAAGGCCAGGGCCAGCTGCATTGAATAGTGGAGGAATTGGATACTGAGTGCAGCTCTGAAGTACACAGTTAATGTTCTTGCATTAAATGTTCTGAAAGCAGTCACTTGTTGACACTTGGAACTGTTGTATTTCAAAGCTGCACCAAAAAACAATTATTTTGTTTCTTCTGGACTAGAGGAAATTATCAGATGATCAAAATGAACTGATTTATTTTCCCCCTAGAATGTTAGATGTGTTTGTTAACATGGAAATCTTCAAGGCTTCAGTTGGAGAAGACCTTACTTAAAAGTATAGCAGAAAGAAGTGCTTCGATGCATCTTACAAGTGTAGAGGAGTGGGTCTCTTTGGCCAGAAAAGTTTCAGCATGCAACTATTTGCTTTTGTGCAATGTAGACTCATGCCGCCTGTTAGCATGCCTCTAGCGTGCTCAAGATCTTACTTGTCTACTCTATTTTGAGGTTACAGTAGACATCAGGATAGACCAGATGTTCTTGAGATTGAAAGTATATGGGACCTGAAACTGAGACAGTCATGATTCTTGAAAGGCATGAAATGGGGCTGAGGACCTCGAGGAAAACCATGGAAGCTTAAGTTGAAGCCTCTTCTGGAATGGCCTTGAAGTCCATTCCCCACCACAACTAATATGGTAAGAAAGGAGAGCAAAATAGGTGAAGGAAGTGAACAGAGTTTTCTTCCCTACTGTTGGGACCAAGAACCATCAGAGAAGAAAGAGAGAGGTAGTGATGGAGAGAGCGACCTAATGTAGGGCAAAAGATCGTGCCTCAGGACACACTGCCTGTGTATGTCACCGACACTGAGCACTGAGGAGAGGCACTCCAAAAAGTATCAAACAGGTGTTAGTTTAAATGATGACCCAGAAGTTAGAAGAGACAGGAGAAGGATGTGATGATGGAAACTGTAGGGGCTGTGTTGAATAGGTGAAGGCAACTCAGACTGAATTAGGATGTGCAGTAAGGAAGAGCTGGATACAGCAGTCTCTTGAGATCTCCACCATCAATTGCTGTCAGCAAGGAATTTGTGGCCGGCAGAACTGGGAGGGCATTTTGGAACATGCATGAGGCTCCTGACAGACCTAGTCCCTCATAACCCTCATTTTAGGGAATATCTGCCTTAAACTTTGCAAGGTAAGCATGACTATCTGTGAAAAAGGTATCTCACAAATATATTTGCAAAATTTAGTAGCTATTAATTACAACAAAAAAAGCAAAATAACTTTCATGCCTTCTGACTCTATCCAAAATACACTTGGGGGTTTTGAATATATTTTTCTGTTCTAATTCCAGATTCTTTTAAGAAGACCTCTGAACTGCTTGATTATAACTGATCGGCTTCTTATATACTTTGTGGTAAAGAGTTTCATAGCTAAATGATCTCTAAAGTTAATAGAAATCCCCATTCCTCCAAATTTTTCCTGCTGCTGTCTGTTGCCAATCAAAAGTCTTGAATCCATGTTGATTTAGCTCCAACTATGAGTTAAAATTAAAAAAAAAAAAAAAACAAACAAAAAAACCAACGTAACTTATGCCACAAGACACGTGGCAAGCTGAATCTCAGAATATTCATATATCTTGGTCAGCAACATAAGTTCTGCAGACAGGACTCCAGAAGAAGACAGAAGAAAGATTCACTAGAAATTATCCAATCTGCTGATACAGGGTAAATTGTAGCAGATGATAGAGACAAAAAGAGAAGGTTGCAGCATTAGAAAATTATCACAGCAAAGTGTCTTTTCTTCTTTGAGGAGTGAGAAGAGAAAATACTGCGCAAGTATGATGAAGGTTGTCCAAGAAGTGAGGTACTTATTTTGAGGGAAAAAAAAATACTTCAGCAAAATTCCTATAGAACCTTTGAGTGGAAACTGAAATTGCTGTGATGTCAACACCACCCACTTTGCCCTGGGAGATTTCCACTCCATGGAATGAGCTGGAAGGTCCTATTTTACATGTCCCTGTACTATGTACAACGAATCTGGATTCTGTTGTATAAAGACCACAACACTTGTTCCAAAAATATAACAGCCTTTGAGGTAGTTATGGGAGCAATTCTGCAAAAGTATTTTAGAGGAGATATGCTTTCACTAGTTTTTGAAAATATGGTCAGTGTTTCTGTGAACATAAGTAATTAATTCAATGAAAGCAGTGGCCAAACATCTTTATTTTTGTGGAATGAGCATGGGAATTTTGTGGAATTCATAGTTGGTCTAAATATCATGTTGCATACTGCATGCAAATGGGTTTCTTTTGCATATGATTTTCAGTTGGCATAACTGTTGTGTGTAGACATGTTTAAAAATTCACCAGTACTAACATTCCTTCTAGACAGTAAAAATCCCAAACAATTCCAACCACAGTTGTCTCATCAGTGTTAGTTTAAAATTCAGTAATCTATACAGGAAGCAGAAAAACTGTTTCTAGGAACATTTTTTCAGAGATAAATTCCTAAATTTATGTAACTAATCACTCAAAGACTTTGTTGAATTTCAAGTATTTTTGAAAAAAAATGTCCATCAAAAAATGTGAAATAATACTGGTGAGAATTTGAAAACTTTCATTCTGATGTAAGAGTAATATTTTTTAAATTTTCCTATAAAATTTTAAAGAATTAGAATTTTCAGAGAATACTAGCCAAGCTCTGAATAGTGTTATGAAGTGATTAATGCAATGAGTGAAGTTACTTGTTTTATTTAACAAATTGGAAATACAGAAATTTCTCATACTTCCACAGGAATGCTTCTTCTAACATCTAAAATCACAGTTTTCACTGATATGCTTTTAAAGACAATCATAGTTGTAATAAATGTAATGAAATTTGCCAGCAACCTTTTGTTATGTCAGTAAAATATGTGTTCTTTGACCAAGCCACCAGTCCCATTCATTTTTAACTTAAAATGTCAAATTAAGAGGGTATTGTGAGCTGGGAAGAATATGTTTTCCATGCAAAGATTATTTTTATACCATAATGTTTACTGCTTAAATAAAATAATGCAAAAACACTTCACAAAATGGAATTTCAAAGTTTCTTCTCTATTCCTTATGTGTGAAGCAAAAAGCCTGTATGCCTGATTTTCCATTCCACTGCACCCTCAGTAGGGGTAAATAAATCAAGAAAACTTTGAATATCAGCAAAGCTTTAGAGGAGACAGCTGTTGTATTCTGGTTTTTGGTAGATACAGGGAGTGGGATACTGTCTTTAAGAACTATTTGATGTGTGATCTCTATGTGGCTGTTCTCTGTCTTTTAAAGATTTGAGAGAGGAGAATTCTGAATAATTTGACAGGGTAGAGAGATGTCAAATGTGACCTTCTGCTTCATCATGATCAGGAAGGCCTGATGTGTTATTGATTTGATTTATACAGGATTTGCTGGGACTTGAGGTATCTACTGGGCTGTTCACCCTGCCAAAGGCACAAGACCAGATGGCTCTCAGGTCATGTTAGGCATGGTTGGCCGAAAATAACTTTCCTTCGTTCTTAGACTTTTGCAGGCATGTTTCTAACTTCTAGTAAAAAAAGAGTGCAGGGCCATGCAGTATCAAGGACCAACCTCACTCATACTTACTTTCACTGAAAAATACTCTGTTGAGCAAGCAGTCTCATAAAAATGTACCAGAATTAAATCTCTTTCTAAGAAAAAAGTCTGGATGTGAATGGATAGAGGTATTGATAAAAGCAGACTGCTAGAAGCCAGGTCTGGAGTGATTTTGACATCACTTTAATTTCCTGTCTTGGGCTGAACAGTCTCTCCCTTTTTTTTCTCTTCTTCTTTTGTCCCAAATATCTCACGTACATGGATTTTACATCAGTGTAATTGGCTTTGGTGGCCTAAGCCCCTTGGTGTCTGTAAACTTTGTTCAAGATTTATGAGGTTGCAACTAAGATTAGAAACTGTATTCGAGAATAGCATATATCATGCAGAGATATGAATGGATTCATTTCTCAAGAAAATTAGATGGGTGAATTGAGAATGTTTTCTTCTGCTGCTACAGTAATAGAGAAAGGGGGTTGGTATGTTCATTCAAAATTATGGCCTCTGAATCAAATCTTTAATATATTTTTCAATACATGATAATTTTATCTGTCATCACTATCAAATAGCTTTAATGCTATTCACTTAACATCATTCAAGAAACAACTTAACTAATGTCTCCGACAGAGAATTCATTTTCTGTTATTTCTCCAGCTGTATTTTCCTTCTTACAATCCCCAAAATGACTCTAGCGCTGACTCCTCCTACTAAATTACAATATCCAAACAATTTAAATTAGTATGTCATGAGATTGGAGTCGTTTTGTGTTTGACCTAATTATTAAAATTACTTTCTGAGAACTAATGGCATAATTACTCTTATAATTAGTAAAATAAAGAACCTGTAACTGCTCAGACTGGGAGCAGCTGATATGATCAAGCCTTAAAGTGAAAAAATCCAAAATTTTCTTGCCCATCGTCTGTAGCTCAGTACGTTTCAAAGGGAAGGCTGCTACATGCCTGCAATGACTATGTTTAAACAATTAAATCTTGTCTCCACCTTAGCATTTGATTCATTACTCACTGATGAACCTTTGTCCCTACTTGCCTGTTACTGGGAAAACATACAGCGGCGTCTACTACAGATACCAAAACATACTTGCCACGGCACTAGTGATACTGCCCTGTGATAAAACAGGTATGGTAGGCTAAGTGAAACTGAAAAAAGGGCTCGAGTTGGAGGCTCACCTTTGCCAGTCAGAGCTCTGAGCAGGCAGCCCAGGACTGCTGCCTGCAAAGCTCACTGCCCAGCAGAGCCCTTGGGCATCTGCATCAGGCATCCCTTCCTGGCAGCCCAGACCACCATCACCCATATGCTACGTGGCTATGCTGGGAGCAGAGGTGGTAAAGCTGGGACCAAGTGGATCAGGAATCTTTGCTAGCTACCTTTTTTTCTCCCATCTTTCCTCCTCTCACTTCCTATACTATCAGAGGAAGGAGGCTGCCCACCTTGCTGATGCCCACTGGGACCTTCTTTCATGAGCATGCCCCAGGATATGCAGTTTGGAATATGATCTATGCATATCGAGTGCACATTATACCCTTTTGTACAATTTCCCTCCTGAGAAAATATATCCCTGGTGTAATTGTTTGGCTGGTTCAACTATGGATGACATAGACATGTTTGTCTCTCAGATTAGATAGACCTCCTGGGGAAAAGTACATTTCCATTTTACTTACTGTGTATTACACCCATTCTAGAAGACCTTTGATGTTTATTTCTAGTATAATGCAACATGCAGGCTTTTTTATTATTGGATGAATGGTGGAACCCCCTTCTGGCTGGATTGCACTTCTAATCCATTTGTTTTGTTAAGCAATCAGTGTATACCTTTAGTTTTATAGATGTATCTCTCATTTTGATGTTAAAGTTTCTGAGAGCTTCAAGTGGATGGCATTGTGTATTGCAGTAATTCTCTCTTGATTTGCAGCTCTGAAATGCCAGAAAATGTATTTTGAATATTGATATATTTCAGTAGGAAAGAACACCAAGCCACTGCATCAGTGTTCAATTAGAGTAAACAGAATATCTGCTCATAAACATTTTACTGTGTTAATATTTTGGACTCAGTATTCACTTATCATGGAAGTTATGTGCATCTTATGTGCTTTGAACACATGTGACCAGACAAATCCATAATGAATGACACAGGATTATGCTGTTTCCTACAGAAGTATCCTGCACATCTTGATTTGTACATGAATTATTCAAGTGTCAGCAACAAAGGTTGCAACACCATGCAAAAAAAAGGTACAAATTCCCCAAACAAGAGAGTGAAAATTCTGTAAACACACTGTCTTTTCTGTTAGTAATATGGAAATTGTTTCCCAAAAGGGTGTATATATAACTCAGAATGGGCTTGGATCCTCCTAAATGCACGATACAGCTTTTTCTCCTGTAGCTGATTTCAGCCAAACATAAAATGACTGACAAATACAGAAAGCAAAATGAAATCCCTGTGCAGAATGAGATGTTTTACCCACTTTATCATTTAAAGGAAGAATAAATAACGAATGTACAAATAAATTGCTAATTTGCATTTTCTTTTCATACTGATGTCTTGAATAAGACATAAAAAGTAAGTGCTTCTCGAAATTCAAATTACAAAGGAATTGTTACCCTAATTAATAATTAAAATACTTTCTATGTCCAAAATATGCAACATAAAATGTGAGGCCTGCACCATCGTAAACACAGGTGAAATTCTCCTAGACACAAAAGCTAAGAAAGGCTGCCATGAAGCTGAACAAAAATGAGAGCCTCCAGACTATTTAAAGATATCAGTGTTTCAAAAGACCAGACAGGCTAGGTTCTTCACCACAGAGAGAGAGAGAGTGACCAGAAGAGCAGCAGGACCTGAGTTTCCAGCCTTCCCAGGGTCTGTGTTGCCCTTGCAAGCGCAGTCGGCCCTAAAGCACTATTTATGGGTAGTGCTAATGGTTAATCCCTTGCTGCGGGAGGCTTGGATCTTGACCACATGTGACTACTAAAATTTGCTTTTGGTGTATTTTGTAAAGATGGAAAGCTATGGAAAAATGTGCACAAATATAGCTCTCTGATCTGTACCATGGAATTCTGTTAATTTTAGCCTTTATTGTAAAATGGTTCATTTCTGAGATGAGGACAGGCCATACATACAGCAGCCTCAGTCCAGCCATTTTCCTTAATTCACTGCATATATAACATATAAATATTGGAAATGGAAAACATGACTGAAATAAATGCTACATTTCTACACATTGTGAAATTTTTATTATTTAGGAGCAAATTAAAATGGAGACATACCTGGAATGAAGACCTTTGTTATATTTGCTGTTGTGCTTAACACCTTGGGAACATTTTTTTTTAGCTGCATTAAGCTACATTACAATCCTACATAAATCTGTAGTCATACAATACAGTTGTAAACTTAAGAAGTATCAGTTTTATTTCATGTTGGCACATACAGTTAAAAATTATCATTATTATTAGGTGTTGGATTGTAATGCTTTACAGGGTCCAAGGAAAACACACTTGGGACTTCAGTACAGCATTAGCTTATCAGAGACATGCACAACTGTTTTCACTAAGAAGGTAACCCTTAAAGCCAGGCATGGAAACGGAACTTAATAAGCAAAATAAAACAAAAACTACAGCATTCTCATTTTTTGAACAAAATCCAGGTAGCCTTTTCAAGAGGCCATCAAAGCTATAGGTACTCCTTTTTAAACTATCATTGAACTTTAGACTTTTAATTAAGATCAATCTTACTGATTGCAGCAATAAATAAAAAGGAAGACAAACAACACTTAAATAACAGAGCTTCCGACTTCCAGTTGGAATAATAAATACATATAAACAGCATATTAAAACTGCGGATACTAGAGATGTGCTGATGTCAGATAATGTTTCAGACCTACTCCTTTGAGAACTTGCTGGGGAGGTTAGGAAACCTGCCACTGCCCACCCTGCTCGTGACATCTCTGCTCTCTGCTCCAGGCTATACATGTCCAGGACCTGGACTGAATAAGGTGCATCAGTGCTCTTTTTCCAAAAGACTTGTGGGTTTAAGCTTTAAACAAGTTTTAAGCAACTCATACTGAGAGCATGTAGAAACCATGCTTCTGAGGTTCACCAGTAATAAGAAGGTTTAAGGGAGCTTTTGTAAGTAGGATAATAATGTTTGTTTTACGTGGTCCTTTTACAGTATCTTTCCCTTGACAGATGAACGCTTCCAATGATTTAAAATGGATCTCATGTTTCCTTTCCTTCGTATCCTCTTTCATTTTCAACAAAGAACTCCCTTGTTGTTTCTATTCCTGTTTCACTCTGTGTGTGAGGTAGTGGAAATGCCGTGTGTCTCAAACCTGTCAGAAAAGTTCTTGTCATCAAAATAAGTTTGACATTTTCATCCCACAGTGACTGCATCTCCAGTCATGTCTTTCAGGAAGTAGGTCCTTTGTCTGTGACCATCTCCGGCACTCAGGGTATTCCTTCTGTTCCTCTAAAACTGAATATAGAACAGTTCTCCTGGGGAAATATAGTCACCAAAAGGAGAGCTACCCTAGCTGCCCTGAGCCATGCACAAGGAATATTTTAGTGTCTGCCTCAATAATGCTTCCAGCCTCCCATACACGATCCCATTAGGGAAAAGAGAGATATTATGACCTATGTGATGGCCAGATATATTAGCACCACTTGCCTCTAAGGCAGCCAAGGAGTTGTGAAGAGCTGTTGATACTAGCAAAGTGTGGTAGGGATAGGTGAGATGGAGAGAAGAGCTAGAGAGAACTACGGACAGCTCTCCTTCTAGGTGTTATTAGTAAGAAATTCAGTAGTGGCTTCAGGTATAGTACATCCTATTTCCACCCAGTGAAATCCATTAAGGAGTAGTTTACATTTTAAAGTGGGTAGCTTGAATCTTCTTCAGGCTGCAGATTAGAATTTTAGAGGTTATCAAGCTAAAGATTGCAGGTTGTAGAAATATTATTTTTCATAATCACTAGGGAAGAGATTGACTGTTTCCAAATGGAAAATTTATGTAAAGGTATGAGACATTATTCAGAGCATCAGATAAACAACAGACAAGGGGTTAAAAAATGGAAGAGTTGTCTGTAAGAGACAACTTGTAACTCCCTGAAACAGGGCCTGAGAGAAACAGGCCCGAGAGAAAAAAAGCCTCATAGAGATAAGTGATGGAGGGGAGTGGAGGCCCTCTGAGCTGAGGAATGTCTCATACACTCACAAGTAACAAAAGTACAGTCACAGGGTGGATATTGTGAAGTTTGGAGCTGATAAGGGTGCCTGGATAGCACAGGATGCAGCTGGAGGAGGGAGCTCTGTGAAGGTTCTGCTCTGGTGCATCTTGTAAATTTTCAAGGGTCATCTGTCCAGTGAATGACCTTTGCTTCATTATCCATAAAATGCATATTAAAGTTGAAATCCTTGAATATGCTAATAAATATTAACAAGATCATGCTAATTACATCATCCCATGAAGCATCTTACCCTCCCTATACATATTATGTGTAGGTATGTGGGTCAACCTAGGTGACGGACCCAAGAAAAGTGTGTATAAATTGATGGGGGAGTGAGGAGTGATATAGAAAAAGAAAAAAGAAGACATAAAGAAGTGAAGATGAATGCATCCCTGAAGAAATTGGATGGGACCAAAGCAAGAACTCAGACTGGTGATCTCTGTTTCTCTGTTCTCTCTCTGTATCTCTCTCCTTTTCTTTTTCCCCTTTTCCCTCACTACCATTAAGTAACACAAGGCATACTGTATTGCTTGACACAACTTGTTATATACTTATATATATATATACCAATTATCGTGTATCTAATTAGCATATTGTGGGAAGTTAATAAATGTCTGGACTTTGAGACTTGTCTCATCATTGTCCATTCTGTTGGGGAATTACGAATCTAAGACAGTTTTCTCCCTTGTCTGAGTGGGAAGTGACACTGTCCAGAAGTGAAAGAAAATGAAAAGCAGAGGATTTGGGCAGAGAGTGGGGCAGTTCTACCCTCTCCATCCTGTGGGCATGAAGGACTGTAGGTGGCAAAAGTTAATGCTGCTGTATGCCTGTCATGGTTTGAACTCAGCTGGAAGACAATCACCATGCCATTAGTCACTTACTATTTCCCTTCTCCTCGGTAAAATATGGGAGGGACAAAGAAAAGGGAGAATTTGTAGGCTGAATCAAAAAAAAACCCCAACAGTTTAGTGATGGTAGCAAAACAACAGTAACAACAGGAAGTCCAAACAGGTACTACACAATGTGATTGCTCACCACCCGGCCACTGGGACACAGCCCGCCCCCAGCAGTGATCCCAACAGCCCAAAAGATCCCACCATGCCAACTGGAAGTGGAAATGAGAGAGCATCCACCTCCTTATATACTGAGCATGACGTCACATGACACGGAATACTCCAATGACCAATCTGGCCCTCCAGCTGTGCTCCCTCCCAGCCCAAGGAAAGTTAACTCTATCCTGACTGAAACCAGGGCAAAGTCTCCCTGATCCCCTTTCTCACTCAGATCAGAATGATTTCTTCAATACTATTTCTCCTTTCCTTCTCCAGGAGGATGTTTTAAAAGCTACAGAAGGAAGAGATATCATGGGAGCCTTTTGGTTACTTAGAGCTTCCAGAGGGTTTGGAGAAGTGAAAGCTTCCAGAAATGTCAGAGCACATAGGATGAGTTTAGTATAGCAGTGAATGGTTTCTGAGCATTCTTATGAAGCACACCATGTCACGTCTCATAAACTACAGCAGTCAGAGTGTCAGAATAGCTATCATATGGTTCTGAATGGGCGGGATTAGAAGCAGAGCTTTTTGACTCCAACTTTTCCCTTATGAATTTTACTTTAGCTTTTCATGCAGAAAATTGTGTTAAAAAAGAGAGTATATTTAGTTATAGATGTATATAATCAGGACCTAATAGATATTTTTTTGCATAAACAGGACACTTCCACCTCAATCTTTAAAATAAGCCAAATGTAGTTTGCTTCCAGTACTTCAAAACTGCTTGACTATTTGGTGTTTAAAATGTATCTTTCTCATACATGCAGATGGAGTTTCACATTAGCTAGCGTGTATTTAAAAATGTGCTTTTCCGCCAGTATCAGACAGGCTGCATAGATGGCTTTGACTGTACAGAAATTTGCCAGAAACTGAAGGTTTGGGCTGTTGAACTTTCCTCCCAATCCACGTGGAGAGCAAATCCCATCTTCCCAATGGAAGGATCAGGCAGAAATTCCATAAGCACAAACTCACAAATACCCTGTGCAGAAATAATCCACAGAGAGGGCTGTTTGGCTCTTGCTGCATTCTTAGCTGGTCAGTCACAATAGTGCCAGAGATTTCTTGCCAACTCTCACACTCTTCTCTGACACAGCTTCTTTCACATTCTTGCTCATTTTCCTCTTATCTGCTATCTAAAAAAACCATACAGAAACTTACAGAGGGGAAAAAGCCCCTCTATATTTATTTAAATAACATTAAAGCAAAAGGTAAATGACTATTTAAGGCCACCAGGAAAGACTCAGCAGTTCAATTTAGTTCCCAACTCTCTTATGGTGTCCCCCACAAACTCTCTGTGATATATCCCTCTTTTTCTAGCTCCTCAGAAGTCCTCTGCCACAGTATCAGAGGATCAGAGTGAGGTCTAATTGACTGTATATTTTAAACTTATTTTTATAGAGTTGTTAATTTATTTTAAATTATTATTCCAAGTAGCAGTGAATTATCCTTGACTGCTTTTCATCTTATGATCACCCCATGCTTTATAGACTGTTGCTGTGAGCCTGGCAGAAAAAGGCATCTGTTCAGAAGGTTTCTTCTATTGATTTGAAACTTGATTGCTTTTATGTGGTTTCCTCTTATGTCAGAAAAAGTCCTTTGAAACCTGTAGTGTAAACCTTATTTAACCTGGTGTGAGAGCTCTTGAGAGTCACTTCTGATGGTCAGAGCTCTTCCTTCTGCCCCTTTCAAGTGCCCGTGTCCTAATCTCAGGTATTTGTCCACTTTGGCCTTCCTGCTCCTCAGACTGAGGCAGGAGAGAAAGCTCAGCCCAAGTGTGGTGTCTCACCTGGCTGCAGCAAGTCCACCGAGGTGCACTGCAGGGTGGTGGGGAGCTCCCATACAGTAATGATGAGGCTAGAAAGGGTCGGCCCAGAAGATCAGATGTGATCATCAAAGTCTATCAGCCATGCACACAAGGCTCTAAGTGCCCCAACCCGCGCATCGACTCTTGCTCCTGGAATGAATGACCCCTTCGGGGAATAACACTGTAGAGAAGGGATATGAAGGGTGCAGGGGCTGGGCTGGCCAGGACATGGGCTCATAATATAGATGCTTTTGCAACATTAACATATGCCTGTTTTCATGCCAGCTCTGCAGAGTGCCAGAATTTGGCCCTAAACATTTAATGAAACCATTGAGATTTATAATCAAAAAAAAGTAGAAAAGAAAATACAAAAGGGAGGAGGGAAGAGGAAGAGAGAAAACTGTACAAAAGACATCTGATTAAACCAGTGATAATTACTGATATTGTTCTTCTCTGAGCCAGGATCACACTTCAAAATAAAAAGTGGAAGATAATTTTGTTAATAATTTTAATCAGCTTCCTTTTCATGAAGGATCAGAGAACACTAATAGATGGTTTTCTGAAAGACAGATGATTTGTAACACCATCAACTCAATAACTGAAACAAGAGACCTATTCTCTCTCCCATTTGTCTGAAGTAACGGGTTACTTCAGAGAAGGAACAATAGACAGAGATTGAAAAGCCTTGATTTGACCTAAATGAAAGATATTCTTTGCTAGCAGATGCTTTATCCTGTAGTTTATTTTTCTCTCTCTTCCCAATAGGCTTTACAACCATGTTGTCCTGTTTGTTTTCAGTCTTTGTTTCCTTTCCCGATACCAGGTTGAAGCCTGGCTGGCTTAAGCAGTTCAGGGTATTCTCTGAGAGGAATTTGCCTAGGTTTCCTTGGCAACAGGAGCCACAAGAAGCTCAGCAAGGCACATTTTTGAGGGAGGTTTTTTGTTTTCCTTTTAGCGGTTCTCACGTAGTCATCAAGGAGTGAGGAGCTGGTTAGATTCAGCTTAATCAGGTAAACTGCAGTGAAAGGACAGGGCTAATATTTGGCTCATTTCTGAATCTGACAAACAATGAGAAGCTGCCACCACTGTTAATGTCCCTGTGTTTGCCTCTGAAGTATCAATAATCTTTATACCTAAGAAGATTTGAAAAAAGAATAATTACAGTGTGATCTGCATGATTTGATTTAACTTTTACATAGGAACTAATACCTCCTATTTTTAAAGTCTACGTGCCTTATATTAGTAGGCCCTTCTATATATTTGCTTCCTGCCACTGTTTTCTTTATTGAGAAAAGTCATGTAATGCCATTGCAGATGTGCTACCAGCTTGGAGTAAACATGGTGCTCTAAATCATGTGTAGTACAATAAATCATATGCCTGCCATTATTTTAATGCTTTGCAAATCTTTGCATTTGTTTTTCTCTGGAGTTGGAGGAAACACAGTAGGAAGCAATGTTGTGAAATCCTGAAGAGTTTCATTGTCAGTAGAGCTGCTTGAGAAATTACGCTCCTCCTCTTTCAGAATAATTCAGTATGAAAGGAAACATTTTGTTTAAATTTCGTTAAAAAAAAGAGTTTTCACTGAATACCTAAATGGTTAGTTTTCTGTTTGAAAGTCCCAAAGTGAAAAATATTTTTCTTTTCTTTCACCTCATTTTTCAGTACAGATGCTTTGGGGGGAAAAAAAAAAATCAACCAATGGTAACTTTTATTTGTAAAAAATGGTTCCGTCTCTGTCCCTGCTGCTGCCACCCCACTAATTTCTCCATTTTCTGCTATAGAAATTTTGGAAAACAATGTAATTCTAGTTACTGAATGCAGTGTGGATTTTTATTTGTTATTCTCCTCTTTCAGCCATATGCAAGTTTGCTTTTCAGGTTCCAATAGATAATTCTTGGGGTTTTTTTGGAAATTGAAAACTTTCTGTAACAAAATCCTTTTGTGTAAACTTTCCATCACTGGTGTCAGCCAGAGGCAGTTTTTTTGGTTTGTATTAAAAGCATGAGCAAAATTTTGTCTATCTTTGTAGAAGCTTTCAGAGTTTGCAAGCAGAATAAAAATAAAATAATAAACCACCCCAGCTTTTCCTTTAAATTCTCATCAGGGATATTTTATGTGACACTGAGGCAGAGCTTTGGCTTTACAGAATACAATCTGTGCTTTTCCATCTAGGAGTGCAAGGAGTGGGAGACAAAATTCCTATTCTTTCTTGGCTCCCCAGGGAAACCTGATTGTTTTCACCTAGTTTGAATCCTTTAGCGTTTGAAGAGGCTTACTAATATTATCATAAAACTGGGAACACTGGTGAATGGGTTAACTGACTTGCACCTTGTGGAGTGTCCCACCACCGCGTGTACTTCTGAGAACATGCTGCTTCTTGCCGTCATCACTCCTGCTATGGATATGGAGAGACGGTCTTCACAATTATTAGGAAAGACTGCACCATGGTTTAGTGTGTGGCTAATAATAGTAGGCAATTGATGTTTTACAATTGTTATTTTTCTCATGATTGTTTATTTAAATGCAAAAAATTGGTATATTTTGTAGTTGCTCAGACATGACTTGATTATAACTCCTTCAGCAGTAGAGATCATTTAGATGATGCCCAGATGCATATATATAACAAATGTTTTTATTACATTTCAGATCCCTGTCCTGGTAGTTTTTGCTGGACTTAAAAATGAACTGCCTCAGGTTCAGAGCTTGATATATCCTATTAAGGACACTTGACTAAAGAGAATACTACTTGCTGACATGGGGGTTTAACAGATTAATGAATTAGTATGTAATACCTTCTCCTTCTAAGGGCTGGTTCAAGTTTTGCTGCTGTTAGTTTGATTAGCACTATCTTCTCTGGTGCTGAGCCAGACAATTCTGTATATTGACTGTGCTGGCATTTCTTACTGTTGTGAAAGAAGCAGAGAAAAAATCCTGTCGTATAAAGTTTGTTTCAATCCAAAAGTAAAGCTGTAAACATTGCCAAAAGAGCTGTATTCTGAAAGGAAAAATAGGGTAGTTAATGGTGTGGAACAACTGATGTTGTATCCAGCCCATCCTTCTTCCTTTAAATATATAACATTGCTGGTGTAAGTTATTGAATATACTTTAAAACAGCAATAGTCCTCCGAAACTTGGTCGTTTTCTGGCATTATTGATATTATAAGCCACAGTGGTTTATGTTATTAACTGCCCTCTGTTTACCTCAGGTTGTTAATCAGAGAGCTAGCCATTAAGTGCTGGCAACACATGATTTCTCTAGGATTATTGCTAACATTTCTGCTGCAGTCAGGAAGGTTTTTCTGGCTTAGCTCAGCAATGAGGAAGTCTGTAGCTGATCAAATGTGCTCTCGCATGCAAGTGTCAGTATGTCTGATGGGAATTAATATGAAAGACAAAATCTAATACAGAAAACATTATTTTAAACCCACTCTCCAATTCAATACTAAATATTGAAAGGAAAACAGGATTCTGGAGTACACAGCTCTGTGACTGACCTACTCACAATTGTAAATGGCAAGCTGGGAGATATAACATCCCATTCTGCCTCACTTGAATTGTCATCTTTAATTAAAGAAATTTTGTGTCACGGTTGACATTTCTCAGAGAAATGTCTCTCAGAGTCTTGGGGAGAGGAAGACTGGGAGCACTGTTTTGGCTGTCTATTTGCTATTTTCCCCATACATATTTAAGTGGTCAGTGTTGCAGCATTTAGAGATTGGCCCAAGAAATTCTCTTGGGCATTAGCTGATCTTAGTTCCAGGCCAGGGTTTTGTGAATGCTTTAAGTAGACTTCCACTTAGGAAGCAGCCTGTGCCTTGTACTGTCACTGTGAAAGACATTCATTCTTGTTCTGAGAGCAGGATTTATTGAAAGATTTTGTATTTAGTTGGTGGGAGGTAATGTACTGTTAGCCCCATTTTACAGATGGATTTTGGGCCCTAAGAACCGGCATTCAATAAAATATTTGCATTCCTAGAGTTCTGTTAAGCAACATTTCAGGAGCCTAAATTCACTAGTGTTTTTTAAGAAACCCTGTTTAATGTGTGGAGACATCTCAACATATTTGGCATATACAGTTTCTGGTAGAAATACTATAATGAGTCTAAAACTTTGCTCCTGGTCATGTTGGGTCAGGTCCTTACCTTTACTGCAGCAATTGCTTACCTCCTGACAGAGGCTTTTCAAAATTCAGAAAATAAAAAAATCTTTGTATTTTAGTCCTCTCTGGAGCTTGCAGTTCCCTGGAATCTGGTTGGCCTGAAGAGGCCTCCAGACACACCACCCATGGACCTACCTGCCCCTAGCAAGTCTGCCCTCGGTGGGGCTGAGGTAGAGCTCACACCTTCTGTTGAACACAGGCCACCACATAAGAATGCATTAAACATGAGCATTCACAAAACAGATGACAAAGATATCAGGAAACATTCCCAGATGTCCCTTTACCTCTGAATTATTTTTCTTTGCTATTAATTAAAAAAAACCACAAAAAAACAAAAATCAAAACTGAAACCCCCAGTTGTATCTGCATTGAACAATGGAGGGATCCCTTCCATTTCATCAACCAATTCATGTCACTAACATTTTCCTTTTAGAAATTAGTTGCCATCTGAAACAAGATGATGGAAGACAGCAGAATATGATTGTGGTCTCTGAAGTAAAACACTCCACTGGGAAGAACTTTGGCTCATTCCCAGAAGAGATGTGATCGATGACAATGTAAGGCCATACTCTTTACATGCTATGAGGAAGAGATGCTGGATTTTAAGAGCATGGGACCTTGGTCTAACTTTGCTCCAGCTAAAGTCAAAGACTTTATGGTGCTGTTAGGTGATACTGTGAGTGCAGCAAAGGATCACAAGGGTAATTAAGAGATGGGAACATCTTGATGGGAATGGGATGGGAACATGAGGAGAGGCTGAGAGAGCTGGAGCTGTACAGCCTTGAGAAAAGAAATCTCAGGACAATCTTACCAATGTGTATAAATAACTGATGGAGGTGGGAGGTGGGATAAAGATAGAGCCAAGCACTTTTCAGTGGTGCTCAGTGACAGGACAAGAGGTAATTGGGCACAGCTGAAAAAACAAGAAATTCCATTTAAATGTAAGAAAAAACTTTTTGCTGTGAGAGTGGTTGAACACAGGAACAGGTTGCCCAGAGAGATCGTGGAAGTATTCAGAAGCCATCTGGACATGGTCCATGAACACCCTGCTTTAGCTGACACTGCTCTGAGCAGGGGTGTTGGACTAGGTGATCTCCAGAGGTCCTTGCCAGACTCAAAGGTTCTATAATTCTATCATCTAAAAATATGATTCTCAGAAATAAAATTCTTATTACCAATTATTTTACAAGAAATTTTATGCTATATCACAATAAAACACATACAGGTAGACTTTCCTAAAGAGTGTTTTGTTTACATCTACATTTTAATTATATTTATTATGTATTTTTATATATAACTGCACTTATTTACAAATATCTGAACATATGCAAATGTAACATAAAATTAGTCTCAGCTAATAAAAAAGTTCCATAAATTTTTGATATAATTCTTTCACCAGCCCTTTAAACCAGAATTTTAAAATAAACAAAACATTAGGTTCCCCTCCTAAAGAACCGGTCTTCTAAGCTTCATCTGCTTTTCTTCTTCATCTTCTTCTGTCTTCATCTTAACCTTCACCTCTCACTTCCTCCCAGAACTTTGACTTCAGTCACCTGCATTTTCAAGATTCACCTTTAAGTTTTACCTTCTTGACTGGGCTACTGCATCTACCCACTTGTAGACATTACTGAAGAATTGGGATTATAGCAGACAATATTTAATCACAACTGTATTACAGGAAAAAGTGAATACATTTCTTTTGACTCAGAAATAAATAGTGTCAGGGAACCAAACGAATGATTATTCTGTTCAAAGAGCAAATCTTCAAATCTGGCACACATTTTGGGAGGGCAAAAGTGATCACCCTTCCACTCCTCTATAAGAAAAGAGCAATTGCATTGCAGAGCCAGTGTGAAAAAAGCCCCTGTCTGTGCTTGAACTTGTGCTGCTGCCAGTCCTAGGGACTGTGTGGCTCTCAGGGGTTTTAGCATTGCAGCTTCTCTTTAGCTGGAAGCACATACAACTCTCTGGCAGCCTGTGCAGAGACAGAAAGACTTGTTAAGGTTGGGATTTTTTTCCCCTTGTCCTTTTTAAAATTCCTTTTATAGACAGGGACAGTAAAGCCTTGAATAAGCTCCTCAGAAAGAGGCCCATAGGTTATTGATGATGAGGCTTTATTTTCTCTATATTATTAATCTTACCTGTTTTCGTAATATTTTAGAACTCAAAAAGATTTTGCTTCATAGCTGGATTGGTTTACCACTCTTTTACAGCAGGAGTTCAACACTTTTACTCCTTTATTTCTAGTTGATGTGTTCTGATCAGCTCACTCACCTGTTGTGGAGATATCTATATTTTTATTATCTGTCTTATCATAATCTACTTCCCTTGCGTTGCTTAATATAGTTCTCCAGCTTGTCATCATATTTCCTATCTCTTGCCACCAGTATTTGAATGGTCTTCTCACCAGTCTCAAATCCATCAGCTAGAAATGGAAGGTGTTGACAACATATTCACTTATCTTCTCAAAGAATATTAAATCTTTTACTAAATTGATCCTTTTCAAAAACACACTGTTGGAAAACAAGCTATTACACTTCTAGAACTTGGCTTTAATTTTCTTTGCACCATTTTTTCTGGTTAAGTCATTCTCTTACTTAATGCAATCAAATAAAAATAGAAATAAACTAAGTTACACTGGAGATAAAATCACTGCTATAGATCGTCTCATCTGCTTCTTTAAAAAGATCTTTCAGTAGATAGAGATATTTTTTAGTTTCCTGTTTATTTTAGAAAATAACACGTACTAAGAGTTTCTAAGCAGTATAGAAAACAATGCTTATTCACAATCCAAGGTAGCAAACATCAGTAGACTTTATGTTTGATAGTCATGTTGTGAATCTTGAATATATTGCTGAAAGGCACAGGATGTTAAAATATAGGCACTTTGGAAGTTAAAGATCTTGTCAATACAATTCCCCTTTTTAAGGACGTGTTCTGTCAAGCTCAGTCCATCTCTGACATTTATCCACTTTGCCTCCAGCATGTTTATGTTCTGTCTATTCATGTAATTTCCAAGTTATGCATGTATCAAATCTTTCCCTCACTTGATTTCATAAAATGTTTAAGCCCAAGTTTGGTTCCCTTAGTCAGTGGTAGTTTGAACATTTTCAGAAGTTAGGTGTCTCTGCAAGTGCATTTTAATGCAGAATTTTGCTAATGAACACTCTGGTGTTTGCTACCTGCTATGGTGTCTTACATGCTTCTCACACTCTGAGATCAGGTCCATGTGTATTCTGATGCTTCCAGAACCAATTCACCAAGCCATTATCTTCTAAAACCTCTGTTCCATCACAGTTCTTACACATTCCTCAACTCAAAAATATGGAGATGTTTTCAGTAAATTGAAGCATAGGCATGTTTGGGCAAATTATTTTAATTTTATCTTTTATTGTTCTTTAATTATGTCTGGTTTTAGGTAGAAGGTGTTTGGAACAGGATGCTCATTTTGTATGTTCCTTTACAGTTTCTCAGAAAAGCTGTGACGATTCCTTTCCTCTTTGACCCAGTACTCTTGTTTTAACACTGCATATATGTATTGTTTGCTAATTTTCCAGATGGAATAAAGTTATATAAGAATTTGAATGTCTTTACGTTTTGATTAATCCTTTATGGACTACAGACTCACTGAATACTTGTAGAATCCAGTTCAGTGACATAGAGGGTGGGATTCATCTTGCAGGTTATGTTTAAATACTTTACAAATTGTTAAGTCTAGCTCTAGATTCCAGTAACTCTTCATTAGCTCGGTCTTTAATGGTAGTTTAGACAGTTAAATATTGACAGGTCATTGTCTGACCTGAATCTGACCTCTAGTGTGGTTGGTCATTATTTTCCCTGTGGTCTAACAGGCAGTAGCAAAGCATCCATACCAACCCAAACAAGACTTGAACCTAACCTCCAGTCCTCTGAATACAAGTTTTTGACTTTGCAGTATTGTGGCAGAAGGTGGAACATACCATGTGAGAATATGCTCACCTTCATTTTTGCGTTAATTCAGGTAGCAAGTGTCAAAAAGTTAAGGTCAGTTTTCTGTCAGCACACATCATTTTTCTGACCTATGTTCATTGACACTTTTCCCATCTTACACTCCCTGCTGATTCTTTCCTCAAGCTTGTTTCATAGTGATATTTCTTTCCCAGACAGTGGCAGAGCTTCCAGCTCTTCTGTTCATCATGGCCTCCTGCCTTAACTGCATGCTGACTGCTACTAACTGGCCATCTAAGAGGTTATTATTAAAACACCCATCTCCCTAGGTTTTCGCTAAAATCAAGATAAAAACCAAGGCTTAGGCTTGCTTAGGGAGTTTAACTCTCTCTGCTGACCACAACGGCAGGCTACAGAGGTATACCAAATTAACTTAGATTTTGTGAAGACTAAGAAAAGCAATCAACCTCTTTGTTTGGTACCTCTGTTTTCCTTCACAAACCTTTGATGTTCTTAAAATAACATAAATATTTTCTGAAATCCACCCTCTACATCCAGCACTATTTTTAAGAAAGATTTCATTATCCTTCTCTCTGTGGATTACACATGGTACCACTGGACAGGAAAATGGCCATATTCCGAGGTGCTCCTCTTTGGGTTCTGCATGTCTGTTGGTCACTTCTGACAGATCTGACCAAAAGACTGCCATGATTCCTACAGAAGGTACCAGAGGCCCATGTGACAGCTAGGTATGCTTCCCACTGTAGAATATTGAATGAAAATGGTTACACAGTAAGACCATTTTTATCTTTCTGTTTCTCTTGAAAGAAAACGGGTCTCAGAGCTGAGTCTGATGCACCTTCCTCTGAAATTGCTGGTCTTAGAATACAGAAATTCTGCCATAAATGTTGTACCCTGTAAAACCTTATCACTTGTAGATTCATCATGTCTCTTAGGAACAGGACATCTGTGGGAAGTTAGTGAGTAAGCTTCTGAAAGGGGAAGGTAACATTTATAACAAAACTGATTTAATTCACTCACCCTCATGTTATCATCGATTTAATTCACCCACACTCTCACACCTGCATACTTAGAAGCACCAAGACAGAGTGGTCTGACAAGGATCACTTGTGAGAGACACAGAGTACAAGAAGCATCAGCTACCCACTCCTCACTCTGTTTCTTGGGTTTCTCTTGACTGGCAGTGACAAACTGTTTTTTGGATAGGTCTACACCCTTAAGGTGATGTTGCCTTAGAATCTCACTTGTTCCATCTTCCACAAGTCTTACAAGGTGGTAGGATCACGGGATAATTCAGGCTGGAAGGAGCCTCATGAGGTCTCAAAGCCAATCTCCTGATCAAGCAGGGTCAGATCTGAAGTCAGACCGGGTTGCTCAGGACTTTGTCCAGTCAGGGTGTGAAATCCTTCTGGATGGAGTTGCCTGGGCAGCCTGCTGCAATGCCCAGCTGTCCTCATGGGGGAAAAGCTTTTCCTTATATCCAGCAAGAACCTGTTTTGATTCAGTTTATGCTGGCTGTCTCATCCTCCAGCTGTTCACCACTGTGAAGACCCTGGCTCTATCTTCTTGATAATGTCCCCACAAACACCGGGGGCTGCTGTTAGGCCCATCCCAAAGCCATCCCTTCTCCAGGCTGAAGCAGCTCCCTCAGCCCCTCCCCAAAGGGCAAGTGCTCCCACCCTGAGCATCTTAGTGACTCTTCATTGAAGTCACTTCAGTTTGTTCATGTCTTAATCAAAATTGCTATTTTGTTTCCTCATTTTGGGCACCTTTATGGCTGCCTGACGTCTTCCTGGGACAGCAGGAAAAGAAATGGCACAGACAAATAGTTGTTACCTTGTGTCTTCCCTCTTGCTACCACTGTGCAGGTCTACTGGTGGTAACTCGTTTTTACTATGGCCTCATTGGAGTACAGGCCTTCAGATCTTCATGGAAACACCATGTTCCTCTAGGTTTATTGGTCTGACTGATCTCAGTCACAGCCTTTGGTATCAATATATGCCATTCAGTATGCTTTCTTCTGGTGCTTTCCCACACAGATATTTCCATTCACACTTCATTCATACCAGTCTTTGTATTTCCATCAGAGATTTCTATGTGATAAACTCTGGGATGTACATGACTTGAGAGAAAAAGTAATAAACAGGACAATTTCTTAGATAGTCCACAAAACGCAGGGAAGAGGAGACTTGTGTCTTGTTTACATGCATGATATCTTAATTCACCTTTTTATCTGGACATAATAATTTGAGTTTCCCCCTTGGAAAAAATTCATGTCTGCCACCTAACATGCGATCTGTCCACTGAATGCAGAAGATAACCATATAATTGAATTAGACCCATGCCAATGATGGGATTGCAGAAAGGATGTGATACAAGAAAACACTGATAATTTGATGCTGAAAAGTTGCTGATCCACTATAACATAAAGAAGGGCATGACCTTGAAGTCAATCTTTTGAAGGAAAGGGGAAGCTGAGCATCTTTATAGCAACTCCAAATCGCTATGCTTACCAGACTTATCCATGGAACTTCTACTACTTCATTAAGTTACTCTCTGAATTCTTAACCATAAGTGAATAAGTAATTGATCAATAATATTAACTATATAAATCTCATCATAGGGATAGACAGAATACTCTACTTTAGTAATAAAGTTGTAAGGTTTCTTCTAGATTTCTTTATCTATGTTCTGATTTTTTTTTCATACTAAGCTTGGATTAGGCAGAAACAAACAGAAAGCCTGAGCTCATGAGACATCAGTTCCTATTTTGCTGATCTGAATAGCTTGTATAGTTTTCATAAACTCTGAATGTCTATCCAAAGTGAACTTTTAAGGCATTTCAGCTTAATTTTCTGTTATTTTGTGTCATCTTCCTGATTTTGAGATTCTTTTTGATGTTCATGATAAAAAGTATTTGCCCAATGGAAATACTGGGAAATTTTCATTCTGTTTTCAATTAGGGATAAACAGGAATCAAACTTCTGGATCTCAACACTTCTAAATTTTGAAGAAACTTAAAGCCAAAGTCTGGAACTCTCTCTTTTTTTGGAAACTGTGTTAAATCTGGGTGAAATTCACTGTGTAAATTGTCCACCCCTACTTTTTAAAGTGATGATTGGCAGTATAATTCACAGAATCACAGAATCATCTAAGTTGGAAAAGACCTTGAAGATCATACAGTCCAACCATTAACCTCACACTGACAGTTCCCAACTGCACCAGATCCCTCAGCACTATGTCAACCTGACTCTTAAACACCTCCAGGGATGGGGATTCCACCACTGCCCTGGGCAGCCCATTCCAACTCCTAACAACCTGTTCTGGAAAGAAATGCTTCCTAATATCCAGCCTAAAGCTTCCATGGCGCAACTTGAGGCCATTACCTCTTGTCCTATCGCTTATTACTTGGTTAAAGAGACTCATCCCCAGCTCTCTGCACCCTCCTTTCAGGCAGCTGTAGAGGGCGATGAGGTCTCCCCTCAGCCTCCTCTTCTCCAGACTAAACCCCCCCAGTTCCCTCAGCCGCTCCCGTACGACCTGTGCTCCAGACCCTGCACCAGCTCCGTTGCCCTTCTCTGGACACGCTCGAGTCATTCAATGTCCTTTTTGTAGTGAGGGGCCCAAAACTGAACACAGGAATCGAGGGGCGGCCTCACCAGTGCCAAGTACAGGGGTCAGATCCCTTCCCTGTCCCTGCTGGCCACGCTACTGCTGACACAAGCCAGGATGCCATTGGCCTTCTTGGCCCCCTGGGCACACTGCTGGCTCCTGTTCAGCCGGCTGTCAATCAACCCCCCCAGGTCCCTCTCTGACTGGCAGCTCTCCAGCCACTCCTCCCCAAGCCTGTAGCGCTGCTGGGGGTTGTTGTGGCCCAAGGGCAGTCCCCGGCATTTGCCCTCAGTGAAACTCCTCCAGTTGGGCTCAGCCCATGGCTCCAGCCTGTCCAGGTCTCTCTGCAGAGCCTCCCTACCCTCGAGCAGATCAACACTCCCACCCAACTGGGTGTCATCTGCAAACTGACTGAGGGTGCACTGGATCCCCTCGTCTAGATCATCAATAAAGATGTTAAACAGGAGTGGCCCCAAAACCCAGCCCTGGGGGACACCATTCATGACTGGCCACCAACTGGATTTAACTCCGTTCACCCCAACTCTTTGGGCCCGGCCATCCAGACAGTTTTTTACCCAGCAATGAGTGTGCCCATCTAAGCCTCGAGCAAATAGTTTCACCAGGAGAATGCTGTGGGAAATGGTGTCAAAGGCCTTGCTGAAGTCAAGGTAACAACATCCACAGCCTTTCCCTCATCCAATAAGCAGGTTGCCCTGGCATAGAAGGATATCAGGTTTGTCAGGCAGGACCTGCCTTTCATAAACCCATGCTGACTGGACCTGATCCCCTGGTTGCCCATTATATGACTTCTAATGGCACTCAAGATGACCTGCTCCATGACCTTCCCTGACACCGAGGTCAGACTCACAGGTCTACAGTTTCCTGGATCATCCTTTCTGCTTTTCTTGTAGATGGGTTCCTATCAGTAGAAATAAGACAGACAATTTCTGGAGCTTCCCCCTGAAAAATTAAATTGATTTTTCTGTAAATATTTCATATTAAAATTTTGAACATGAAGTCATCACTTGGAGACAGCTTCTAAGCAGGTAGTGCCATATCTTAATTAGAAATTGGAATTTAGAAACAAGGGTTTCTAAAAGAGCAGAAGTGGGTGAAATGTACTGAGGATTTTCTCAGTCACCCTTATACTTTCTAAGATAAAGATTCTTTTTCATCATACTCAGCAACAAATAAATGTTAAAATAGTGAAAGTGATACAGGTACAATTCCTCCCTTATGGTAACTAAATATTTGAGTCAGTTTTAAAGAGGTTAATCAGAAGCTGGAAATCAAGGTCAGATGCAGAAAACAAAGATGTTTTCCAGTTTAGTGTGAAAACATACACATCCTATTTCCACAGGATTCTATTAGATCTGGCCACCAGTATATACAAGATTGCCCTTCACATTTGTCTATAAACTTTCCCTATTAAGAAAAAGGAGGAAAACCCTGGAACGCAGCTATGCTTCTGTAGCGCACAAATAGATACTGATATAAAGAACAGTCAGAAGAAACTATTTTCACTGTACAACTATCCTACAAAAAATAGGAATTATATGATGTATTTTTGAGGTCTATCTACTGGTATTTATTGCCTGTTCCACTGTGTGAGCTCTCAAAGTACTCTTGTAACTTTAAAGGAATCTGAAAACTCTTGTCTGATATGACTTGTTTCTTTGTGAAATTATAAGGACAAGTAATGGTCAGTTAGTGAAGTGACTATACCTCCTCCAAGCTCACCCAAATTGTTTGTTTTCTTTAAATATTAAAATTGTTATTACTTGGCCAAATTTACTGGGTTTGTGTGGCAAGGTTCTAGTAGTGGGGGGACTACAGGGGTGGCTTCTGTGAGAAGCTGCTAGAAGCTTTCCCCATGCCAGCTGGCTCCAAGATGGACCCACCACTGGCCAAGGCTGAGCACATCAGCAATGGTAGTAACATCTCTGTGACAACTTATTTAAGAAGCAAGAAGAAGAACTGTGCAAGGGAAACTGCAGCTGGAGAGACAACATGTGATGAACAGACTGCAACCCCCATTTCCCATCCCCCATGTCACTCAGAAGGAGGAGATAGAGAACTCGGGGATAAAGTTAATCCCAGGAAGAAGGGAGAAGTGAGGGGAAGTTGTTTTAAGATTTGGTTTTATTTCTAATTATCCTACTCTGATTTAATTAATAATAAATTATACTAATTTCCTGAAGTTGAGTCTGTTTCGTCCGTGACCGCAATTGTGGAATGATCTCCTGTCCTTATCTTGAACCGTAAGCCTTTCATTATATTTTCTCTCCCCTGTCCAGCTGAGAAGGAGAGTGATAGAGAGGATTTGGTGGACACCTGGCATCCAGCCAGGGTCAACCCACTACAGACAATTAAAGGTTATGCAAATTAAATAAACCTCACTTTTTCTTTAACAAATCAAGCAAGTAGTGAGAAAGAGTTTTTCTTATCTTCTGCCCAAAACTTAATGGTTTTAAACCTGTGGAATTTGATTGTAAGTGAATATATTTTCTGTAAAGTTTTCAGCTTCCTTCTTTTTAAAGTGTTTCATGTCAAAGGAATGGAAGATAGATGGTGTCCTTCAGACAAGGAGGTCATTTTGGGGCACAAGCTCATTAACATAGCAAAAAGAGCTTTAAACATGTTTCAAAGGCTTACAGGGCAAAAGTCCAAAGGCAAATTAAACCCCAAACAGCAACAACAACCATTATTGATCTAGATGTGTGGATGGAATCTGAAGATGAGCAGAAATCAGAAATGCTGCTGGAGAAAGAACGAAAATAAGATAACAATCTGTGGAGAATCTATGCATATGACGTAAGGATTCAGTGACCTGAAGACTGAAACAGTGATGGAATAAAGAGAGCGACAAATGATGAAACAACACCTAACTGTAATGCTGGTTGCAGAAGAACACAGCTTGTATATGTCAAGTGAGAGCAAAAAAGGAATATGTGCTACTATATACATCAAGGATAGTCATGAAGATTGAACTGTATGGTCATTTAAGCTTTTTTCAGCTATATTATTTTCTGAGTTTTGTGCTTCTCTAAGTCCACCTGAGGCATTAGGATTTGTTGCAAGAATAAAATTAATATCCTTTTTTTGTCTAATAACGTGAACATGATACTTATTTTTTTTAAATTGAGGAAAATTTCTACAAATAATTCTAAGAACCCCAGGAGATAAACAACTGAGCTGTTTTGATTCGATCCAGTAGAGGGCAATGACACCTATACCTAATCACTATTTCAGTACACCATGAATAAACACCCTTAAAGTTATAGCGAGAATAATCACACCACCCCCTTTTAACCTTTCAGACATCAGGTTAATTAGGCAGAACTCCAGTTCATACATATTATCCCAAGGGAACACGTTATTGTATATTATTCCTTTTTGATGTACAGCTGCAGTATTAAGTCAGGTATGATTTACATATATGATGTGATAATTAGGCCTAAGGAGCCAGGATGAACCCATATACTGTGGATAACTTGTTTAGCTTGAATAAGATAAGCTTGAAGATATTACATGAATATCATGTTTATGATTGAAAACAATGATAAATATTGCACATTACTGGAAATGTTACCCTGTGGCTGTGCTAGCAGCAGCCTCAAACATCTAATTCTCTCCACTGAAGGTTTATTCTGTCTCTATGTGTATATATAGTTATCATTTGCCATTTATTTACCATGGTCTGTCTCCTAAGGAATTCACCATCTAAATTAGTGACAGATAGGTGAGTATTAGTTAGAAATTATTTGAAGGAAGGTGGACAGAAAGAACTTGTCTAGGTAGGTCATAAATGGTACATTTCAGAAACATCTCCCTTAATATTTCAAAAACATCCACTCATATTCATTCAAAACTAGCCTCTCCCTTTCTCTGTGTTGATGTTGGCTAGGTGAATTCTCTATATACTACCATTATGTATTATCTTTAAGGCAATAAACAAGACATCCCCTTAATTTAAGGTACATTTTATAATTAAAGCCATTGGCCTCTAATACAGCCTCACTTTGTCATTCCTTGCTGTGCTAAATACAAGATACATTGCAAGCTTATCAGACTAGATCCTTCTCTTGCAAGCTGCTTGCAAGCTGCTTATAGAACAGCATCCTCTATCATACCTTGAAGTGAGTCATTAGGGCAGTTTATGTAATTTATATTACTTGAAACTGTAATGAAGTTATCAAGAGATTTTATACAGGAAGCTAAGAGTTCATCCAAATTCTCAAAGTTGGAGAATTATGCACTGGTTGTGTTGTTTACATGATGATATACACTGATTATTATTCAGTCTCTGTGTTAAGAAGCTTGTACTGCATTCCAGTGCAACGTCTGCACAAATAAGCTTAGGAGGCCTCATTATTCAGTGAATATTGATTAACTCTGTACAGAAATGGATAAAAGGACAAGATACCTGACCTGAAGATTTTGCAGCTTACTATTAGACAGACATGGTGATTGTATGGGACAAGGGATTAGACAGATGGGGTATGGGGAAATCTTTAGAGTTGTCAAGAATCTGATCATATGACTCATTCTAATCATGTGCATGTGTTGATACTTTGTTGTAGATAAAACATTGTAGTTGTGAGGGATCTTCTGATGTTTCAGCTGAGTTGGGTTTTGGTGAAGGATTTGAAGAAGGTCAGATTCTGGAAGAACAGAATTAACAGTACAGGCTGGAGGTGAAAGAGATCTGGGGAGGCAGTAATTAATAGAATATCAAGACTGGTATCATCTGCAAAGTAGAAAGGAAAATGGAACGGTAATACAAATGTAGAGAAAATAAATAGTCCATGGATTTGCCTGTCTAAGGTTCTCAAGTTAGAACTGGCACAGGGACAAACGTGCCTCTCCTCCTTTCCTCAGAGCTTGAATCCAAACCCTTATCTGAACACAGAAAAAAACAGAGACATTTAGATGGGTTTTAGTTGAGGTTACCTCAATAAAGAATGATTTTTCATACTTAATAAACGATTCCCTATTATTAGCTGTGTGATATTTTTAATGCTATTCAAGTAACTTGGGACTTTGGTGGTGGTGGTGTTTATTTTGCTTGGTTTTCTATTGTGAGTACATTGAGGTCACTTCTGATCAGTCTTTGGAAGGTGGAAGATGCCTGTGAAACCCAGTTTGTAGAGTAGTCTGCTTTTATTTGAAATGGGTAATATATACTTTGGTGTTTAAAATAGAAATGAGTCAAGCAAATCATACGTTTGCTATTTACAGAAACTTTTTTAAAGGTTTTGGTTTTTTTTTTTTCATTCTGTCTAAAGTTATATTAGAAAGAATTTCCACACAGCTACTGCAAATCTGAAGAAAATCTGTAACTTCTTATCTAAATTTATCGTGAGCTTTTAACTATTTCATAGAAAACCAGACATATTTTTAACAATGAAAATTAAGCTATGGCTTGAGACTTAAAGTGCTTTAAGTAATTAAGATTATGAATTCAGAATAGTTTGAGTGTACCTATATGGCTATTAAAAACCCAACAATTGGAAAAAAGTCCATAATGCTCTACAACATAACTGGCTTGTAATTTAGAGCATGATAGATTCTGGAGTATAGAGTCCAGCACTGATGCAAACAGGCTGACTTTTGTGTCATGCTGAATATCACACGCTGGGACAAGTTAGTCATGTCTAGATAAGAAAAAGTATGGTAACTGAGAGGTACGCCATTTTCTCTAAATTAGATATTGTTCTTTAGAATTCATCATGATGTCCTGCCAATAAACCCAGCCTGGTTGTCTCTCATTTAAGTAGTGACATACTGAAAACCTTGTGGTCTTGTGATAATGACAACATTGGCTTTCAGGCACACCGGTTTTGCTTTTTTTCTTATTATAGCATGCATTTTTTATGTCATGACGGTGCATATTCCTTTTTGGAGTAGGTGTGGAGCAGCTCTAAGTGTCTTAATGTGCCGAGATAAAGAAACATGTTACAGAAATGGTATTTTGAGTCATGGTTCTCACATTTTAGGAATGAAAATGAGTTCACTGGTGCCTGCAAATTCCTTGATTTTATTTAGACTTGTAGAGTTAGTGATAACTAAATGTTTGTTTCATGTTGGGTAGATGAGACTTTGTGTTTTCTTAATACAGTCACGTTGTTCTGTCAAATAGGTTGCTCTGTCAAATAGGAACCACCCAAATACTATGTGGGACATTGACTAGATTTATCATTTCTGATCTATCTTTAGATGAGAATTTCACAGATTACAGTATGAGATTAATGCCATGGAGCAAAAAGGGTACAGTCTGTTTTAGCTCAGTTTATACCTTTTCATGTTTCTTCTGGTAAATATCCCTATTGTCTCAAGTGTCATCCTATATGCCTTCCAGTTTTGGAAACTCCATTCTCTTTGTTTTGCTGTGCATTAAGAGTTCCAAAGGCATGGCTCAGATTTCTAAGTCTGCAAGACAAATATTGAATTCAGATTTTTCTAAGTAAAACCCCCTTAAAATGTATTTATTTGTATGTTTAAATAAACACATATTTTGTTAATCATCTGGGATTTTGTTTTTTATTTGCAAAATTTGTACAATTGAACCTTCATATAAAATGCCAAAATATGTGTTTTTAAAATTATTAGTTTTTTATAAATCTATAAAACTTTTTGTTAGAAACTTTATTAACAAAAGCAGTAGTTAACAGATATAAAAATAAGCAAGTTACATAACCGTGGCAGTCTCCTGCAGTCTTTAGCTTTTCCCCACAAATGACATACACAACATTCTTGGCTGGAGCTTTATTCAAAACACATTTCAAAGACGCAACTGTAAAACATTAGATCCTTCCAAAGAGCAAATTGACTAATAGGATGAAACAAGACAGACCTGATATGCAAGGCAAAAGAAGTCTCCACCTAACCCAAATTCTAGTTTCCACAAAGCTACCAGCTATATAAATCAGGAAGAGACTATTCTTCTCTTAAATTCACTTATTAACTTCGGATAACCACAAATGGCTTTATACAGTCTATAATCTCCCTGTTGATATCCTTCCTTTTATTTGTTGCATTGATGTCTTTGGTGAGTGTCCTCCCAAGATAAGACATCAGAGAAGGTTATAGTCAACCTACAATTTGACTCCTGAATAAAGACGTGTTCATTTTCTAAAGATCATGTTCACACCCAAGAGTACTGGTAAACTGATGTTCAGGCATGAGGCAGATCACCAGTTTCTTAGGTTTCAATGCTTTCATGTTTACTGTAGATCCGAGGTTAAATATTTGTGAACGCATATTTGCTCAGAGTGGAAACAACCTGTATAATAATTCCTAATTTGTCTTCTTTTCTCTCTATTAATGCTGAGTGATAATTTATGGTCTAGCTCATTATCTTTTAAACTTATTTGAGAGAGGTAATACAAACAATATTGAAGCAAGGGAGAACTCACAGATCAGTCAGTTGAACAGAATGCTGAATCTTCCCTACTTCTTTCAACTATTTCAGACCTTTCATTTGAGCTTAATTAGTTTTCTGCATTTTTAATTACAGTGTGGTCTTGCTAGAGTTCATAAGAATTATCTAGAGACATCAATTTTGGGCAGGAAGATTTTCAAGGGAGGCTTGGGTATTAAAGCAAGATTGGTGTCTTGGTCAATAATAATCATCTCTTTAAGTGAGTATTGAACTTCTGCCATGCAAAGGCAATTAAGGTAATATGGTGTTACCATCTTTGTACATGTACCATTTATGTATGCATGACAGCTAACACCAAAAGTTGGGATACAGTGAAACCAATTCAGGCCAACTTCTGTGTAACTGCATTTGATTTACTTATATTCATTCTGAAATTTTGATCAAATGCAGTTGGGTATTTTTTCCCCTCCTATAAAGCACTATCAGCCAATTCTGTTATTACAAAACTTCTGCATTTAAAATTAAAAAGAAGATTAATGAAATATTGAAGAAAATCCATTTATTAAATAAATGCTGTAGAATCATTGGTGTGTTCTGTATAATCACAGAAGAGTCTGATCTTTGCCTGCTCAGCTACATTCCTTCTTTTGACATGTTAGTCACCTAACTGATATACACAGTGATGCAAATTTTCAACAGATCACAAGAATAAAAGCCACCTTATGATTCCTGTGTTATACTAATGATTGTGTCTACTCACATGGAGACAATTAATAACAGTGGGCCATGTGGAACACCATGCTGGGAAGATGCGTTAATGGAAAATTTCATAAGCCTTAAGTTGTTTGTTTGTTCATTTTGGGGTGGGATGGAAGAAGACAGTAAACAAGGGGCTATTGTAGAGACAATGGGTTTTTCATAAAATCAAATGCTTTAAATATCTTTGAATCCTATCAGACAAAGGTGTAGGACTTATCTTGTATAGGAATGACTCTTAAATTAGAATAAACAGGTTCTGAGTTTGTTTCTGTCAGATGACAATGTTGTTATCTTTTGAAATGTTTTGGTTGTGTTGGTGAGATTGTGTAAATGAAATAACTCTCAGATATATATTGGAATTTCTTCTCAAATTTAATACTGTTTAGATGCGAAGAGCTGGCTTCAGACTATCTCAATCTGTGTCATTTAATTCCCACAACCAAATTTTTTTTACAATTATAAATAATAAGCATAATCTGGTTGATCTCCTTTTTTCCATTGTGTGCTCTTAGATGCTGAGATTAAGCAGGAAGATTAAAATCACCTCACATCCCCTAGGATCTTCACATCCTCACACTGAGGCAGTACCCTACTTTTGTTCACTTTTACAGAGACGAGATCTATTTGCAAAAATAATGAGAGAATGAAAATAAAGTCAGAAGAGAAAGGAACAATGCAAGTAGATTATTTCAGCTGCTATCAATAATTTAACCAGTTTTCCTAGCTGCAGTAGGCACTGAGGTAGTCCACAGTTTGCAATGCTCTTTCCTGATTGTAAATGACATTAGATCAGAAAGAACCTCCAAAATTTTGTGTTTAATTTCTCTTTCACTTTCTTACACAAATTGTTTCCTAGCATTTTCCTAAACAGAGAAATAACCACTGATTTGGAGAAGTAGAAAAAAAAGTAGCACCCACTTCAGAAATGCATTTGAAAATATTGCATCATATATGCCAAACTTGCTACAGAAGCAAATATAAATAAAGATGAGTCTCTATCTTACTGACGTTACCTCATTTAAGATGAAGAATAATTGGTATTCACAGATGAGATGAACATTTTCATCCACCTAGTAACAAGCAAATTAACAAGACACCTACTGAGTTGTCTTAAAAAAGACACTACATGTAAAAAGAACTAATTACTATTCACTCTGGAATACAAATCTCCATTCATGGTAAGCTGTGTTGCTGACTTCATGTAGATCACAATACAGATGAGGTGTCTGGTTATAAAACACCAAGCCCTTCTTGATAGCTTTGACAGTGACAGTCCTTCAGTGAAGAAGCAAAAGTAGTCTGAAGAGTCCCTGCATGTCTCTTCATGTTGGTGAACATTTTGGTTTCTTTAAAGGTTCATTTATACCGTACTCATCAGCATTAGCCATCTGATCTTCTTCCAGTAGTGCATTAGGCAATATGACAAATATCTGTCACATTTTAGTTCCCTCTTCCTCTCCCCAGGGGAGAAAGGCTAAATGAATATAGATGCACAGGGATAAATTCAGACCTGCTGTAAGTAATTGCAATTCCACTGATGTCTGTAGAGTTATGCCCTACTACTTTTGATTTGAAACTGGAACAGAGAACCACATTGTTCTTTGTAATATAAAAATAAACATTATGTGAAGATGTTTCCAAACATTTCAATAATATTATCTAGGACAGATTCTGCCCCCAGTTAAAGCTATACTAATCCATTTGAATTAATGACATTGCACAACTGTAAATGGAATCAGTCCTTATACGTATATACAGCTTACAAATGTCTGTGATTATTAGATACACATTTCTAGATGTACACAGATCAACATGCAAAACTGCAGTTTAGCTTTCCATCTTTCAACAAATAGGTCAGTGGGCTGAAACGCCTTTGGGTAAACTGTCCTTTGCAGTTTTTGTGTACTCTCTGAATTGTCAACTGAAAATAGAAAATATTTTATAATGTAATTTTGCAGGTCAATGGTTTAGGATTTACTGTGGCCTTATGAAATACATGTGGACCATTGAACACAGTCTGAGGATTACAAGATAGGATGTAACTTTGAGTGCACATCTGGATGTGTTAGAGACTCTTTCAGAATGAATGATTTACGAGTGGTTATACATATATCATGGACCTGACAAAAATACAGGTGCTTCTTTGTAATTTTTCCAAGGAAATGACAGATTGAAAGTAAAGATAATCTTAAATTAACAATAATTCTTTGACGTTAAGATACTATGGAAGTAAATCAGCATAAATTACTGTAAAGTTAGACTGTGAGTTTTCACTGGTGTATGGCTGGAGGCTTCCAGAAAGTAATGGGTATGATAATGGCTTACTTTGCTAAGAGGAAGAAAAGTGATGGTGTTTCACATCACCATTGTATGAGTTTTCAACTAATATAAGAAAAACTATATAAGAAACTATATAAGACTTATATAAGAAACTATATAAGACTATATAAGAAAATATATAAGACTAATATACTGCATTAGAGGTATTTTATAAAAGGAAAGATTTTTACTTCATGTGTAGTGTAGTCAGTCAAGTAGAACTTTAAGTTTTAAAAACATCCATCTTTTAGGAGTAGTCATTGATGAGAAGAGTCACATATGTACTTGTTTTTATCTTTACTTTCTAAAAAAGTGCATAAATTCTGATTTTGTCTAATTCTCTAGGAAAAAAAAAGAGCAGGCACTCTCTTTACTCCTCTTCTCTTCTCTTCTCTTCTCTTCTCTTCTCTTCTCTTCTCTTCTCTTCTCTTCTCTTCTCTTCTCTTCTCTTCTCTTCTCTTCTCTTCTCTTCTCTTCTCTTCTCTTCTCTTCTCTTCTCTTCTCTTCTCTTCTCTTCTCTTCTCTTCTCTTCTCTTCTCTTCTCTTCTCTTCTCTTCTCTTCTCTTCTCTTCTCTTCTCTTCTCTTCTCTTCTCTTCTCTTCTCTTCTCTTCTCTTCTCTTCTCTTCTCTTCTCTTCTCTTCTCTTCTCTTCTCTTCTCTTCTCTTCTCTTCTCTTCTCTTCTCTTCTCTTCTCTTCTCTTCTCTTCTCTTCTCTTCTCTTCTCTTCTCTTCTCTTCTCTTCTCTTCTCTTCTCTTCTCTTCTCTTCTCTTCTCTTCTCTTCTCTTCTCTTCTCTTCTCTTCTCTTCTCTTCTCTTCTCTTCTCTTCTCTTCTCTTCTCTTCTCTTCTCTTCTCTTCTCTTCTCTTCTCTTCTCTTCTCTTCTCTTCTCTTCTCTTCTCTTCTCTTCTCTTCTCTTCTCTTCTCTTCTCTTCTCTTCTCTTCTCTTCTCTTCTCTTCTCTTCTCTTCTCTTCTCTTCTCTTCTCTTCTCTTCTCTTCTCTTCTCTTCTCTTCTCTTCTCTTCTCTTCTCTTCTCTTCTCTTCTCTTCTCTTCTCTTCTCTTCTCTTCTCTTCTCTTCTCTTCTCTTCTCTTCTCTTCTCTTCTCTTCTCTTCTCTTCTCTTCTCTTCTCTTCTCTTCTCTTCTCTTCTCTTCTCTTCTCTTCTCTTCTCTTCTCTTCTCTTCTCTTCTCTTCTCTTCTCTTCTCTTCTCTTCTCTTCTCTTCTCTTCTCTTCTCTTCTCTTCTCTTCTCTTCTCTTCTCTTCTCTTCTCTTCTCTTCTCTTCTCTTCTCTTCTCTTCTCTTCTCTTCTCTTCTCTTCTCTTCTCTTCTCTTCTCTTCTCTTCTCTTCTCTTCTCTTCTCTTCTCTTCTCTTCTCTTCTCTTCTCTTCTCTTCTCTTCTCTTCTCTTCTCTTCTCTTCTCTTCTCTTCTCTT